>NC_136062.1:6335000-6935000 GCF_964261635.1 Lissotriton helveticus | reverse complement strand
TGCTCAGACGTGAGTCCCTTGCTCACGTTGCCACTGGATTCAAACAAGCCTGGCTGAAGACGGCTGTAATGCCAGAAACCAGTCATAGGAAGCTTGTTTCCGGTCCAGGGAAGGCATGGCTTGGCAGTTCGGGCTTGACTGTTCCCTTGAGGCACAGGGCCAAACTGATTTGCATATGGCCATGTCTGAACTGGGGTGGCAGAGTGGGCTAAAGAACAGTGTTGAATTAAACTCAGATCTGTTGACTGGGTGTGAGTGTTTGATTGGTCCAGATGCTCGTCCATCACCACCCCCTTTTGTACTGCTTTGTTCACCATAAGTTGGCAGGGTATGCTCGGACGTGAGTCCCTTGCTCACTTTGCCACTGGATTCAAGCAAGCCTGGCTGAAGACGGCTGTAATACCAGAAATCGGTCCTAGGAAGCTTGTTTCCGGTCCAGGGAAGGCATGGCTTGGCAGTTCGGGCTGTACTGTTCCCATGAGGCACAGGGCCAGACTGATTTGCAGATGGCTACATCTGAACTGGGGTGGCAGAGTGGGCTAAAGAACGTGATGCATTAAACCCAGATCTGTTGACTGGGTGTGAGTGTTTGATTGGTTCAGATGCTCCATCCATCACCACCCCCTTTTGTACCGCTTTGTTCGTCATAAGTTAGCAGGGTATGCTCAGACGTGAGTCCCTTGCTCACTTTGCCACTGGATTCAAGCAAGCATGGCTGAAGACGACTGTAATGTCAGAAACTGGTCCTAGGAAGCTTGTTTCCGGTCCAGGGAAGGCATGGCTTGGCAGTTCGGGCTGGACTGTTCCCATGAGGCACAGGGCCAGACTGATTTGCACATGGCAATGTCTGAACTGGGGTGGCAGAGTGGGCTAAAGAACGGTGATGGATTAAACCCAGATCTGTTGACTGGGTGTGAGTGTTTGATTGGTTCAGATGCTCCGTCCATCACCACCCCCTTTTGTACCGCTTTGTTCGCCATAAGTTGGCAGGGTATGCTCAGACGTGAGTCCCTTGCTCACTTTGCCACTGGATTCAAGCAAGCCTGGCTGAAGAAGGCTGAAATGCCGGAAACTGGTCCTAGAAAGCTTCTTTCCGGTCCAGGGAAGGTACGACTTGGCAGTTCGGGCTGGACTGTTCCCATGAGGCACAGGGTCAGACTGATTTGCATATGGCCATGTCTGAACTGGGGTGGCAGAGTGGGCTAAAGAACGGTAATAGATTAAACCCAGATCTGTTTATTGGGTGTGAGTGTTTGAATAGTCCAGATGCTCCGTCCAAGACCACCCCCTTTTGTACCGCTTTGTTCACCATAAGTTGGCAGGGTATGCTCAGACGTGAGTCCCTTGCTCACTTTGCCACTGGATTCAAGCAAGCCTGGCTGAAGACGGCTGTAATGCCAGAAACCAGTCCTAGGAAGCTTGTTTCCGATCCAGGGAAGGCATGGCTTGGCAGTTCGGGCTGGACAGTTCCCATGAGGCACAGGGCCAGACTGTTTTACATATGGCCATGTCTGAACTGGGTTGGCAGAGTGGGCTAAAGAACGGTGATGGATTAAACCTAGATCTGTTGACTGGGTGTGAGTGTTAGATTGGTTCAGATGCTCCGTCCATCACCCCCCCTTTTGTACGGCTTTGTTTGCCATAAGTTGGCAGGGTAGGCTCAGACGTGAGTCCCTTGCTCACTTTGCCACTGGAATCAAGCAAGCCTGGCTGAAGAAGACTGTAATGCCAGAAACCGGTCCTAGGAAGCTTGTTTCCGGTCCAGGGAAGGCATGGCTTGGCAGTTCGGGCTGGACTGTTCCCATGAGGCACAGGGCCAGACTGATTTGCATATGGCTATGTCTGAACTTGGGTGGCAGAGTGGGCTAAAGAACGGTGATGGATTAAACCCAGATCTGTTGACTGGGTGTGAGTGTTTGATTGGTCCAGATGCTCCGTCCAAGACCACCCTCTTTTGTACCGCTTTGTTCGCCATAGGTTGGCAGGGTATGCTCAGAAGTGAGTCCCTTGCTCACTTTGCTACTGGATTCAAGCAAGCCTGGCTGAAGACGGCTGTAATGCCAGAAACCAGTCTTAGGTAGCTTGTTTCCAGTCCAGGGAAGGCATGGCTTGGCAGTTCGGGCTGGACTGTTCCCATGAGGCACAGGGCCAGACTGATTTGAATATGGCCATGTCTGGACTGGGGTGGCAGAGTGGGCTAAAGAACGGTGTTGGATTAAACCCAGATCTGTTGACTGGGTGTGAGTGTTTGATTGGTCCAGATGCTCGTCCATCACCACCCCCTTTTGTACCGCTTTGTTCGCCATAAGTTGGCAGGGTATGCTCAGACGTGAGTCCCTTGCTCACTTTGCCACTGGATTCAAGGAAGCCTGGCTGAAGACGACTGCAATGCCAGAAACCGGTCCTAGGAAGCTTGTTTCTGGTCCAGGGAAGGCATGACTTGGCAGTTCGGGCTGGACTGTTCCCATGAGGCACAGGGCCAGACTGATTTGCATATGGCCATGTGTGAACTGGGGTGGAAGAGTGGGCGAAAGAACGGTGATGGATTAAACCCAGTTCTGTTGACTGGGTGTGAGTGTTTGATTGGTTCTGATGCTCCGTCCAACACCACCCCCTTTTGTACAGCTGTGTTTGCCATAAGTTGTCAGGGTATGCTCAGACATGAGTCCCTTGCTCACTTTGCCACTGGATTCAAGCAAGCCTGGCTGAAGACGGCTGTAATGCCAGAAACCGGTCCTAGGAAGCTTGTTTCCGGTCCAGGGAAGGCATGGCTTGGCACTTCGGGCTGGACTGTTCCCATGAGGCACAGGGCCAGACTGATTTGCATATGGCCATGTCTGAACTGGGGTGGCAGAGTGGGCTAAAGAACGGTGATGGATTAAACCCGGATCTGTTGACTGGGTGTGAGTGTTTGATTGGTCCAGATGCTCCGTCCATCACCACCCCCTTTTGTACCGCTTTGCTCACCATAAGTTGGCAGGGTATGCTCAGACGTGAGTCCCTTGCTCAGTTTGGCTCTGGATTCAAGCAAGCCTGGCTGAAGACGACTGTAATGCCAGAAACCGGTCCTAGGAAGTTTGTGACCGGTCCAGGGAAGGCATGGCTTGGCAGTTCGGACGGGACTGTTCAGATGAGGCACAGGGCCAGACTGATTTTCATATGGCTATGTCTGAACTGGGGTGGCAGAGTGGGCTAAAGAACGGTGGTGGATTAAACCCAGATCTGTTGACCGGGTGTGAGTGTTTGATTGGTTCTGATGCTCCGTCCATCACCACCCCCTTTTGTATCGCTTTGTTCACCATAAGTTGGCAGGGTATGCTCAGACGTGAGTCCCTTGCTCACTTTGCCACTGGATTTAAGCAAGCCTGGCTGAAGAAGGCTGTAATGCCAGAAACCAGTCCTAGGAAGCTTGTTTCCGGTCCAGGGAAGGCATGACTTGGCAGTTCGGGCTGGACTGTTCCCATGAGGCACAGGGTCAGACTGATTTGCATATGGCCATGTCTGAACTGGGGTGGCAGAGTGGGCTAAAGAACGGTGATGGATTAAACCCAGATCTGTTGACTGGGTGTGAGTGTTTGATTGGTTCAGATGCTCCGTCTATCACCACCCCCTTTTGTAACGCTTTGTTCGCCATAAGTTGGCAGGGTATGCTCAGACGTGAGTCTCTTGCTCACTTTGCCACTGCATTCAAGCAAGCCTGGCTGAAGACGGCTGTAATGCCAGAAACCAGTCCTAGGAAGCTTGTTTCCGGTCCAGGGAAGGCATGGCTTGGCAGTTCAGGCTGGACTGTTCCCATGAGGCACAGTGCCGGACTGATTTGCATATGGCTATGTCTGAACTGGGGTGGCAGAGTGGGCTAAAGAACGGTGATGGATTAAACCCAGATCTGTTGACTGGGTGTGAGTGTTTGATTGGTTCAGATGCTCCATCCATCACCACCCCCTTTTGTACGGCTTTGTTCGCCATAAGTTGGCAGGGTATGCTCAGACGTGAGTCCCTTGCTCACTTTGCCACTGGATTCAAGCAAGCCTGGCTGAAGAAGACTGTAATGCCAGAAACGGGTCCTAGGAAGCTTGTTTCCGGTCCAGGGAAGGCATGGCTTGGCAGTTCGGGCTGGACTGTTCCAATGAGGCACAGGGCCAAACTGATTTGCATATGGCCATGTCTGAACTGGGGTGGCAGAGTGGTCTAAAGAACGGTGTTGAATTAAACTCAGATCTGTTGACTGGGTGTGAGTGTTTGATTGGTCCAGATGCTCGTCCATCACCACCCCCTTTTGTACCGCTTTGTTCGCCATAAGTTGGCAGGGTATGCTCGGACGTGAGTCCCTTGCTCACTTTGCCACTGGATTCAAGCAAGCCTGGCTGAAGACGGCTGTAATACCAGAAACCGGTCCTAGGAAGCTTTTTTCCGGTCCAGGGAAGGCATGGCTTGGCAGTTCGGGCTGTACTGTTCCCATGAGGCACAGGGCCAGACTGATTTGCATATGGCCATGTCTGAACTGGGGTATCAGAGTGAGCTAAAGAACGGTGATGGATTAAACCCAGATCTGTTGACTGGGTGTGAGTGTTTGATTGGTTCAGATGCTCCGTCCATCACCACCCCCTTTTGTACCGCTTTGTTCGCCATAAGTTGGCAGGGTATGCTCAGACGTGAGTCCCTTGCTCACTTTGCCACTGGATTCAAGCAAGCCTGGCTGAAGAAGGCTGAAATGCCGGAAACGGGTCCTAAAAAGCTTGTTTCCGGTCCAGGGAAGGCATGACTTGGCAGTTCGGGCTGGACTGTTCCCATGAGGCACAGGGTCAGACTGATTTGCATATGGCCATGTCTGAACTTGGGTGGCAGAGTGGGCTAAAGAACGGTGATAGATTAAACCCAGATCTGTTGACTGGGTGTGAGTGTTTGATTGGTCCAGATTCTCCGTCCAACACCACCCCCTTTTGTACAGCTTTGTTCGCCATCAGTTGGCAGGGTATGCTCAGACGTGAGTCCCTTGCTCACTTTGCCACTGGATTCAAACAAGCCTGGCTGAAGACGGCTGTAATGCCAGGAACCAGTCATAGGAAGCTTGTTTCCGGTCCAGGGAAGGCATGGGTTGGCAGTTCGGGCTGGACTGTTTCAATGAGGCACAGGGCCAAACTGATTTGCATATGGCCATGTCTGAACTGGGGTGGCAGAGTGGGCTAAAGAACGGTGTGGAATTAAACTCAGATCTGTTGACTGGGTGTGAGTGTTTGATTGGTCCAGATGCTCGTCCATCACCACACCCTTTTGTACCGCTTTGTTCGCCATAAGTTGGCAGGGTATGCTCGGACGTGAGTCCCTTGCTCACTTTGCCACTGGATTCAAGCAAGCCTGGCTGAAGACGGCTCTAATACCAGAAACCGGTCCTAGGAAGTTTGTTTCCGGTCCAGGGACGGCATGGCTTGGCAGTTCGGGCTGTACTGTTCCCATGAGGCACAGGGCCAGACTGATTTTCAGATGGCTACATCTGAACTGGGGTGGCAGAGTGGGCTAAAGAACGGTGATGCATTAAACCCAGATCTGTTGACTGGGTGTGAGTGTTTGATTGGTTCAGATGCTCCATCCATCACCACCCCCTTTTGTACCGCTTTGTTCGCCATAAGTTAGCAGGGTATGCTCAGACGTGAGTCCCTTGCTCACTTTGCCACTGGATTCAAGCAAGCCTGGCTGAAGAAGGCTGAAATGCCGGAAACGGGTCCTAGAAAGCTTGTTTCCGGTCCAGGGAAGGCATGACTTGGCAGTTCGGGCTGGACTGTTCCCATGAGGCACAGGGTCAGACTGATTTGCATATGGCCATGTCTGAACTGGTGTGGCAGAGTGGGCTAAAGAACGGTGATGGATTAAACCCAGATCTGTTGACTGGGTGTGAGTGTTTGATTGGTTCAGATGCTCCGTCCATCACCACCCCCTTTTGTACCGCTTTGTTCGCCATAAGTTGGCAGGGTATGCTCAGACGTGAGTCCCTTGCTCACTTTGCCACTGGATTCAAGCAAGCCTGGCTGACGAAGGCTGAAATGCCAGAAACCGGTCCTAGAAAGCTTGTTTCCGGTCCAGGGAAGGCAGGACTTGGCAGTTCGGGCTGGACTGTTCCCATGAGGCACAGGGTCAGACTGATTTGCATATGGCCATGTCTGAACTGGGGTGGCAGAGTGGGCTAAAGAACGGTGATGGATTAAACCCAGATCTGTTGACTGGGTGTGAGTGTTTGATTGGTTCAGATGCTCCGTCCATCACCACCCCCTTTTGTACCGCTTTGTTCGCCATAAGTTGGCAGGGTATGCTCAGACGTGAGTCCCTTGCTCACTTTGCCACTGGATTCAAGCAAGCCTGGCTGAAGAAGGCTGAAATGCCGGAAACGGGTCCTAGAAAGCTTGTTTCCGGTCCAGGGAAGGCATGACTTGGCAGTTCGGGCTGGACTGTTCCCATGAGGCACAGGGTCAGACTGATTTGCATATGGCCATGTCTGAACTGGGGTGGCAGAGTGGGCTAAAGAACGGTGATGGATTAAACCCAGATCTGTTGACTGGGTGTGAGTGTTTGATTGGTTCAGATGCTCCGTCCATCACCACCCCCTTTTGTAACGCTTTGTTCGCCATAAGTTGGCAGGGTATGCTCAGACGTGAGTCTCTTGCTCACTTTGCCACTGCATTCAAGCAAGCCTGGCTGAAGACCGCTGTAATGCCAGAAACCAGTCCTAGGAAGCTTGTTTCCGGTCCAGGGAAGGCATGGCTTGGCAGTTCGGGCTGGACTGTTCCCATGAGGCACAGTGCCGGACTGATTTGCATATGGCTATGTCTGAACTGGGGTGGCAGAGTGGGCTAAAGAACGGTGATGGATTAAACCCAGATCTGTTGACTGGGTGTGAGTTTTTGATTGGTCCAGATGCTCCGTCCATCACCACCCCCTTTTGTACCGCTTTGTTCGCCTTAAGTTGGCAGGGTATGCTCAGACGTGAGTCCCTTGCTCACTTTGCCACTGGATTCAAGCAAGCCTGGCTGAAGACGGCTGTAATGCCAGAAACCGGTCCTAGGAAGCTTGTTTCTGGTCCAGGGAAGGCATGGCTTGGCAGTTCGGGCTGGACTGTTCCCATGAGGCACAGGGCCAGACTGATTTGCATATGGCTATGTCTGAACTTGGGTGGCAGAGTGGGCTAAAGAACGGTGATGGATTAAACCCAGATCTGTTGACTGGGTGTGAGTGTTTGATTGGTCCAGATGCTCCGTCCAAGACCACCCTCTTTTGTACCGCTTTGTTCGCCATAGGTTGGCAGGGTATGCTCAGAAGTGAGTCCCTTGCTCACTTTGCTACTGGATTCAAGCAAGCCTGGCTGAAGACGGCTGTAATGCCAGAAACCAGTCTTAGGTAGCTTGTTTCCAGTCCAGGGAAGGCATGGCTTGGCAGTTCGGGCTGGACTGTTCCCATGAGGCACAGGGCCAGACTGATTTGAATATGGCCATGTCTGGACTGGGGTGGCAGAGTGGGCTAAAGAACGGTGTTGGATTAAACCCAGATCTGTTGACTGGGTGTGAGTGTTTGATTGGTCCAGATGCTCGTCCATCACCACCCCCTTTTGTACCGCTTTGTTCGCCATAAGTTGGCAGGGTATGCTCAGACGTGAGTCCCTTGCTCACTTTGCCACTGGATTCAAGGAAGCCTGGCTGAAGACGACTGCAATGCCAGAAACCGGTCCTAGGAAGCTTGTTTCTGGTCCAGGGAAGGCATGACTTGGCAGTTCGGGCTGGACTGTTCCCATGAGGCACAGGGCCAGACTGATTTGCATATGGCCATGTGTGAACTGGGGTGGAAGAGTGGGCGAAAGAACGGTGATGGATTAAACCCAGTTCTGTTGACTGGGTGTGAGTGTTTGATTGGTTCTGATGCTCCGTCCATCACCACCCCCTTTTGTACCGCTTTGCTCACCATAAGTTGGCAGGGTATGCTCAGACGTGAGTCCCTTGCTCAGTTTGGCTCTGGATTCAAGCAAGCCTGGCTGAAGACGACTGTAATGCCAGAAACCGGTCCTAGGAAGTTTGTGACCGGTCCAGGGAAGGCATGGCTTGGCAGTTCGGACCGGACTGTTCAGATGAGGCACAGGGCCAGACTGATTTTCATATGGCTATGTCTGAACTGGGGTGGCAGAGTGGGCTAAAGAACGGTGGTGGATTAAACCCAGATCTGTTGACCGGGTGTGAGTGTTTGATTGGTTCTGATGCTCCGTCCATCACCACCCCCTTTTGTATCGCTTTGTTCACCATAAGTTGGCAGGGTATGCTCAGACGTGAGTCCCTTGCTCACTTTGCCACTGGATTTAAGCAAGCCTGGCTGAAGAAGGCTGTAATGCCAGAAACCAGTCCTAGGAAGCTTGTTTCCGGTCCAGGGAAGGCATGACTTGGCAGTTCGGGCTGGACTGTTCCCATGAGGCACAGGGTCAGACTGATTTGCATATGGCCATGTCTGAACTGGGGTGGCAGAGTTGGCTAAAGAACGGTGATGGATTAAACCCAGATCTGTTGACTGGGTGTGAGTGTTTGATTGGTTCAGATGCTCCGTCTATCACCACCCCCTTTTGTAACGCTTTGTTCGCCATAAGTTGGCAGGGTATGCTCAGACGTTAGTCTCTTGCTCACTTTGCCACTGCATTCAAGCAAGCCTGGCTGAAGACGGCTGTAATGCCAGAAACCAGTCCTAGGAAGCTTGTTTCCGGTCCAGGGAAGGCATGGCTTGGCAGTTCAGGCTGGACTGTTCCCATGAGGCACAGTGCCGGACTGATTTGCATATGGCTATGTCTGAACTGGGGTGGCAGAGTGGGCTAAAGAACGGTGATGGATTAAACCCAGATCTGTTGACTGGGTGTGAGTGTTTGATTGGTTCAGATGCTCCATCCATCACCACCCCCTTTTGTACGGCTTTGTTCGCCATAAGTTGGCAGGGTATGCTCAGACGTGAGTCCCTTGCTCACTTTGCCACTGGATTCAAGCAAGCCTGGCTGAAGAAGACTGTAATGCCAGAAACGGGTCCTAGGAAGCTTGTTTCCGGTCCAGGGAAGGCATGGCTTGGCAGTTCGGGCTGGACTGTTCCAATGAGGCACAGGGCCAAACTGATTTGCATATGGCCATGTCTGAACTGGGGTGGCAGAGTGGTCTAAAGAACGGTGTTGAATTAAACTCAGATCTGTTGACTGGGTGTGAGTGTTTGATTGGTCCAGATGCTCGTCCATCACCACCCCCTTTTGTACCGCTTTGTTCGCCATAAGTTGGCAGGGTATGCTCGGACGTGAGTCCCTTGCTCACTTTGCCACTGGATTCAAGCAAGCCTGGCTGAAGACGGCTGTAATACCAGAAACCGGTCCTAGGAAGCTTTTTTCCGGTCCAGGGAAGGCATGGCTTGGCAGTTCGGGCTGTACTGTTCCCATGAGGCACAGGGCCAGACTGATTTGCATATGGCCATGTCTGAACTGGGGTATCAGAGTGAGCTAAAGAACGGTGATGGATTAAACCCAGATCTGTTGACTGGGTGTGAGTGTTTGATTGGTTCAGATGCTCCGTCCATCACCACCCCCTTTTGTACCGCTTTGTTCGCCATAAGTTGGCAGGGTATGCTCAGACGTGAGTCCCTTGCTCACTTTGCCACTGGATTCAAGCAAGCCTGGCTGAAGAAGGCTGAAATGCCGGAAACGGGTCCTAAAAAGCTTGTTTCCGGTCCAGGGAAGGCATGACTTGGCAGTTCGGGCTGGACTGTTCCCATGAGGCACAGGGTCAGACTGATTTGCATATGGCCATGTCTGAACTTGGGTGGCAGAGTGGGCTAAAGAACGGTGATAGATTAAACCCAGATCTGTTGACTGGGTGTGAGTGTTTGATTGGTCCAGATTCTCCGTCCAACACCACCCCCTTTTGTACAGCTTTGTTCGCCATCAGTTGGCAGGGTATGCTCAGACGTGAGTCCCTTGCTCACTTTGCCACTGGATTCAAACAAGCCTGGCTGAAGACGGCTGTAATGCCAGGAACCAGTCATAGGAAGCTTGTTTCCGGTCCAGGGAAGGCATGGGTTGGCAGTTCGGGCTGGACTGTTTCAATGAGGCACAGGGCCAAACTGATTTGCATATGGCCATGTCTGAACTGGGGTGGCAGAGTGGGCTAAAGAACGGTGTGGAATTAAACTCAGATCTGTTGACTGGGTGTGAGTGTTTGATTGGTCCAGATGCTCGTCCATCACCACACCCTTTTGTACCGCTTTGTTCGCCATAAGTTGGCAGGGTATGCTCGGACGTGAGTCCCTTGCTCACTTTGCCACTGGATTCAAGCAAGCCTGGCTGAAGACGGCTCTAATACCAGAAACCGGTCCTAGGAAGTTTGTTTCCGGTCCAGGGACGGCATGGCTTGGCAGTTCGGGCTGTACTGTTCCCATGAGGCACAGGGCCAGACTGATTTTCAGATGGCTACATCTGAACTGGGGTGGCAGAGTGGGCTAAAGAACGGTGATGCATTAAACCCAGATCTGTTGACTGGGTGTGAGTGTTTGATTGGTTCAGATGCTCCATCCATCACCACCCCCTTTTGTACCGCTTTGTTCGCCATAAGTTAGCAGGGTATGCTCAGACGTGAGTCCCTTGCTCACTTTGCCACTGGATTCAAGCAAGCCTGGCTGAAGAAGGCTGAAATGCCGGAAACGGGTCCTAGAAAGCTTGTTTCCGGTCCAGGGAAGGCATGACTTGGCAGTTCGGGCTGGACTGTTCCCATGAGGCACAGGGTCAGACTGATTTGCATATGGCCATGTCTGAACTGGTGTGGCAGAGTGGGCTAAAGAACGGTGATGGATTAAACCCAGATCTGTTGACTGGGTGTGAGTGTTTGATTGGTTCAGATGCTCCGTCCATCACCACCCCCTTTTGTACCGCTTTGTTCGCCATAAGTTGGCAGGGTATGCTCAGACGTGAGTCCCTTGCTCACTTTGCCACTGGATTCAAGCAAGCCTGGCTGACGAAGGCTGAAATGCCAGAAACCGGTCCTAGAAAGCTTGTTTCCGGTCCAGGGAAGGCATGACTTGGCAGTTCGGGCTGGACTGTTCCCATGAGGCACAGGGTCAGACTGATTTGCATATGGCCATGTCTGAACTGGGGTGGCAGAGTGGGCTAAAGAACGGTGATGGATTAAACCCAGATCTGTTGACTGGGTGTGAGTGTTTGATTGGTTCAGATGCTCCGTCCATCACCACCCCCTTTTGTACCGCTTTGTTCGCCATAAGTTGGCAGGGTATGCTCAGACGTGAGTCCCTTGCTCACTTTGCCACTGGATTCAAGCAAGCCTGGCTGAAGAAGGCTGAAATGCCGGAAACGGGTCCTAGAAAGCTTGTTTCCGGTCCAGGGAAGGCATGACTTGGCAGTTCGGGCTGGACTGTTCCCATGAGGCACAGGGTCAGACTGATTTGCATATGGCCATGTCTGAACTGGGGTGGCAGAGTGGGCTAAAGAACGGTGATGGATTAAACCCAGATCTGTTGACTGGGTGTGAGTGTTTGATTGGTTCAGATGCTCCGTCCATCACCACCCCCTTTTGTAACGCTTTGTTCGCCATAAGTTGGCAGGGTATGCTCAGACGTGAGTCTCTTGCTCACTTTGCCACTGCATTCAAGCAAGCCTGGCTGAAGACCGCTGTAATGCCAGAAACCAGTCCTAGGAAGCTTGTTTCCGGTCCAGGGAAGGCATGGCTTGGCAGTTCGGGCTGGACTGTTCCCATGAGGCACAGTGCCGGACTGATTTGCATATGGCTATGTCTGAACTGGGGTGGCAGAGTGGGCTAAAGAACGGTGATGGATTAAACCCAGATCTGTTGACTGGGTGTGAGTTTTTGATTGGTCCAGATGCTCCGTCCATCACCACCCCCTTTTGTACCGCTTTGTTCGCCTTAAGTTGGCAGGGTATGCTCAGACGTGAGTCCCTTGCTCACTTTGCCACTGGATTCAAGCAAGCCTGGCTGAAGACGGCTGTAATGCCAGAAACCGGTCCTAGGAAGCATGTTTCCGGTCCAGGGAAGGCATGGCTTGGCAGTTCGGGCTTTACTGTTCCCATGAGGCACAGGGCAAGACTGATTTGCATATGGCCATGTCTGAACTGGGGTGGTAGAGTGGGCTAAAGAACGGTGATGGATTAAACCCAGATCTGTCGACTGGGTGTGAGTGTTAGATTGGTTCAGATGCTCCGTCCATCACCACCCCCTTTTGTAAGGCTTTGTTTGCCATAAGTTGGCAGGGTATGCTCAGACGTGAATCCCTTGCTCACTTTGCAAGTGGTTTCAAGCAAGCCTGGCTGAAGACGACTGTAATGCCAGAAACCGGTCCTAGGAAGCTTGTTTCCGGTCCAGGGAAGGCATGGCTTGGCAGTTCGGGCTGGACTGTTCCCATGAGGCACAGGGCCAGACTCATTTGCATATGGCTATGTCTGAACTTGGGTGGCAGAGTGGGCTAAAGAACGGTGATGGATTAAACCCAGATCTGTTGACTGGGTGTGAGTGTTTGATTGGTTCTGATGCTCCGTCCATGACCACCCCGTTTTGTATCGCTTTGTTCACCATAAGTTGGCAGGGTATGCTCAGACGTGAGTCCCTTGCTCACTTTGCCACTGGATTCAAGCAAGCCTGGCTGAAGAAGGCTGAAATGCCAGAAACGGGTCCTAGGAAGCTTGTTTTCGGTCCAGGGAAGGCATGACTTGGCAGTTCTGGCAGGACTGTTCCCATGAGGCACAGGGTCAGAATCATTTGCATATGGCCATGTCTGAACTGGGGTGGCAGAGTGGGCTAAAGAACGGTGATGCATTAAACCCAGATCTGTTGACTGGGTGTGAGTGTTTGATTGGTTCAGATGCTCCATCCATCACCACCCCCTTTTGTACCGCTTTGTTCGCCATAAGTTAGCAGGGTATGCTCAGACGTGAGTCCCTTGCTCACTTTGCCACTGGATTCAAGCAAGCCTGGCTGAAGAAGGCTGAAATGCCGGAAACGGGTCCTAGAAAGCTTGTTTCCGGTCCAGGGAAGGCATGACTTGGCAGTTCGGGCTGGACTGTTCCCATGAGGCACAGGGTCAGACTGATTTGCATATGGCCATGTCTGAACTGGTGTGGCAGAGTGGGCTAAAGAACGGTGATGGATTAAACCCAGATCTGTTGACTGGGTGTGAGTGTTTGATTGGTTCAGATGCTCCGTCCATCACCACCCCCTTTTGTACCGCTTTGTTCGCCATAAGTTGGCAGGGTATGCTCAGACGTGAGTCCCTTGCTCACTTTGCCACTGGATTCAAGCAAGCCTGGCTGAAGAAGGCTGAAATGCCGGAAACGGGTCCTAGAAAGCTTGTTTCCGGTCCAGGGAAGGCATGACTTGGCAGTTCGGGCTGGACTGTTCCCATGAGGCACAGGGTCAGACTGATTTGCATATGGCCATGTCTGAACTGGGGTGGCAGAGTGGGCTAAAGAACGGTGATGGATTAAACCCAGATCTGTTGACTGGGTGTGAGTGTTTGATTGGTTCAGATGCTCCGTCCATCACCACCCCCTTTTGTAACGCTTTGTTCGCCATAAGTTGGCAGGGTATGCTCAGACGTGAGTCTCTTGCTCACTTTGCCACTGCATTCAAGCAAGCCTGGCTGAAGACCGCTGTAATGCCAGAAACCAGTCCTAGGAAGCTTGTTTCCGGTCCAGGGAAGGCATGGCTTGGCAGTTCGGGCTGGACTGTTCCCATGAGGCACAGTGCCGGACTGATTTGCATATGGCTATGTCTGAACTGGGGTGGCAGAGTGGGCTAAAGAACGGTGATGGATTAAACCCAGATCTGTTGACTGGGTGTGAGTTTTTGATTGGTCCAGATGCTCCGTCCATCACCACCCCCTTTTGTACCGCTTTGTTCGCCTTAAGTTGGCAGGGTATGCTCAGACGTGAGTCCCTTGCTCACTTTGCCACTGGATTCAAGCAAGCCTGGCTGAAGACGGCTGTAATGCCAGAAACCGGTCCTAGGAAGCTTGTTTCTGGTCCAGGGAAGGCATGGCTTGGCAGTTCGGGCTGGACTGTTCCCATGAGGCACAGGGCCAGACTGATTTGCATATGGCCATGTCTGAACTGGGGTGGCAGAGTGGGCTAAAGAATGGTGATGGATTAAACCCAGGTCTGTTGACTGAGTGTGAGTGTTTGATTGGTCCAGATGCTCCGTCCATCACCACCCCCTTTTGTACCGCTTTGTTCACCATAAATTGGCTGGGTATGCTCAGACGTGAGTCCCTTGCTCACTTTGCCACTGGATTCAAGCAAGCCTCGCTGAAGACGGCTGTAATGCCAGAAACCGGTCCTAGGAAGCATGTTTCCGGTCCAGGGAAGGCATGGCTTGGCAGTTCGGGCTTTACTGTTCCCATGAGGCACAGGGCAAGACTGATTTGCATATGGCCATGTCTGAACTGGGGTGGTAGAGTGGGCTAAAGAACGGTGATGGATTAAACCCAGATCTGTCGACTGGGTGTGAGTGTTAGATTGGTTCAGATGCTCCGTCCATCACCACCCCCTTTTGTAAGGCTTTGTTTGCCATAAGTTGGCAGGGTATGCTCAGACGTGAATCCCTTGCTCACTTTGCAAGTGGTTTCAAGCAAGCCTGGCTGAAGACGACTGTAATGCCAGAAACCGGTCCTAGGAAGCTTGTTTCCGGTCCAGGGAAGGCATGGCTTGGCAGTTCGGGCTGGACTGTTCCCATGAGGCACAGGGCCAGACTCATTTGCATATGGCTATGTCTGAACTTGGGTGGCAGAGTGGGCTAAAGAACGGTGATGGATTAAACCCAGATCTGTTGACTGGGTGTGAGTGTTTGATTGGTTCTGATGCTCCGTCCATCACCACCCCGTTTTGTATCGCTTTGTTCACCATAAGTTGGCAGGGTATGCTCAGACGTGAGTCCCTTGCTCACTTTGCCACTGGATTCAAGCAAGCCTGGCTGAAGAAGGCTGAAATGCCAGAAACGGGTCCTAGGAAGCTTGTTTTCGGTCCAGGGAAGGCATGACTTGGCAGTTCTGGCAGGACTGTTCCCATGAGGCACAGGGTCAGAATAATTTGCATATGGCCATGTCTGAACTGGGGTGGCAGAGTGGGCTAAAAAACGGTGATGGATTAAACCCAGATCTGTTGACTGGGTGTGAGTGTTTGATTGGTCCAGATGCTCCGTCCAAGACCACCCCCTTTTGTACCGCTTTGTTCGCCATAAGTTGGCAGGGTATTCTCAGACGTGAGTCCCTTGCTCACTTTGCCACTGGATTCAAGCAAGCCTGGCTGAAGACGGCTGTAATGCCAGAAACCAATCCTAGGAAGCTTGTTTCCAGTCCAGGGAAGGCATGGCTTGGCAGTTCGGTCTGGACTGTTCCCATGAGGCACAGGGCCAGACTGATTTGAATATGGCCATGTCTGGACTGGGGTGGCAGAGTGGGCTAAAGAACGGTGTTGGATTAAACCCAGATCTGTTGACTGGGTGTGAGTGTTTGATTGGTCCAGATGCTCGTCCATCACCACCCCCTTTTGTACCACTTTGTTCGCCATAAGTTGGCAGGGTATGCTCAGACGTGAGTCCCTTGCTCACTTTGCCACTGGATTCAAGCAAGCCTGGCTGAAGACCGCTGTAATGCCAGAAACCGGTCCTAGGATGCTTGTTTCCGGTCCAAGGAAGGCATGGCTTGGCAGTTCGGGCTGGACTGTTACCATGAGGCACAGGGCCAGACTGATTTGCATATGGCTATATCTGAACTGGGGTGGCACATTGGGCTAAAGAACGGTGATGGATTAAACCCAGATCTGTTGACTGGGTGTGAGTGTTTGATTGGTTCAGATGCTCCGTCCATCACCACCCCCTTATGTACCGCTTTGTTCGCCATAAGTTGGCAGGGTATGCTCAGACATGATCCCCTTGCTCACTTTGCCACTGGATTCAAGCAAACCTGACAGAAGACGACTGTAATGCCAGAAACGGGTCCTAGGAAGTTTGTTTCCGGTCCAGGGAAGGCATGGTTTGCCAGTTCGGGCTGGACTGTTCCCATGAGGCACAAGGCTAGACTGATTTGCATATGGCTATGTCTGAACTGGGGTGGCAGAGTGGGCTAAAGAACGGTGATAGATTAAACCCAGATCTGTTGACTGGGTGTGCGTGTTTGATTGGTTCAGATGCTCCGTCCATCATCAAACCCTTTTGTACCGCTTTGCTCGCCATAAGTTGGCAGGGTATACTCAGACGTGAGTCCCTTGCTCACTTTGCCACTGGATTCAAGCAAGCCTGGCTGAAGACGGCTGTAATGCCAGAAACCGGTCCTAGGATGCTTGTTTCCGGTCCAGGGAAGGCATGGCTTGGCAGTTCGGGCTGGACTGTTCCCATGAGGCACAGGGCCAGACTGATTTGCATATGGCTATGTCTGAACTGGGGTGGCACAGTGGGCTAAAGAACGGTGATGGATTAAACCCAGATCTGTTGACTGGATGTGAGTGTTTGATTGGTTCAGATGCTCCGTCCATCACCACCCCCTTTTGTACCGCTTTGTTCGCCATAAGTTGGCAGGGTATACTCAGACGTGAGTCCCTTGCTCACTTTGCCACTGGATTCAAGCAAGCCTGGCTGAAGACGGCTGTAATGCCAGAAACCGGTCCTAGGATGCTTGTTTCCGGTCCAGGGAAGGCATGGCTTGGCAGTTCGGGCTGGACTGTTCCCATGAGGCACACGGCCAGACTGATTTGCATATGGCTATGTCTGTACTGGGGGTGGCAGAGTGGGCTAAAGAACGGTGATCGATTAAACCCAGATCTGTTGACTGGGTGTGCGTGTTTGATTGGTTCAGATGCTCCGTCCATCATCACACCCTTTTGTACCGCTTTGTTCGCCATAAGTTGGCAGGGTATGCTCAGATGTGAGTCCCTTGCTCACTTTGCCACTGGATGCAAGCAAGCCTGGCTGAAGATGACTGTAATTCCAGAAACGGGTCCTTGGAAGCTTGTTTCCGGTCCAGGGAAGGCATGGCTTGGCAGTTCGGGCTGGATTGTTCCCATGAGGCACAAGGCCAGACTGATTTCAATATGGCCATGTCTGGACTGGGGTGGCAGAGTGGGCTAAAGAACGGTGTTGGATTACACCCAGATCTGTTGACTGGGTGTGAGTGTTCGATTGTTTCAGATGCTCGTCCGTCACCACCCCCTTATGTACCGCTTTGTTCGCCATAAGTTGGCAGGGTATGCTCAGACGTGAGTCCCTTGCTCACTTTGCCACTGGATTCAAGCAAGCCTGGCTGAAGACGGCTGTAATGCCAGAAACCGGTCCTAGGATGCTTGTTTCTGGTCCAGGGAAGGCATGGCTTGGCAGTTCGGGCTGGACTGTTCCAATGAGGCACAGGGCCAGACTGATTTACATATGGCCATGTCTGAACTGGGGTGGCACAGTGGGCTAAAGAACGGTGATAGATTAAACCCAGATCTGTTGACTGGATGTGAGTGTTTGATTGGTTTAGATGCTCCGTCCATCACCACCCCCTTTTGTACCGCTTTGTTCGCCATAAGTTGGCAGGGTATACTCAGACGTGAGTCCCTTGCTCACTTTGCCACTGGATTCAAGCAAGCCTGGCTGAAGACGGCTGTAATGCCAGAAACCAGTCCTAGGAAGCTTGTTTCCGGTCCAGGGAAGGCATGGCTTGGCAGTTCGGGCTGGACTGTTCCCATGAGGCACAGGGCCAGACTGATTTGCATATGGCCATGTCTGAACTGGGGTGGCAGAGTGGGCTAAAGAACGGTGTTGGATTAAACCCAGATCTGTTGACTGGGTGTGAGTGTTTGATTGGTCCAGATGCTCGTCCATCACCACCCCCTTTTGTACCACTTTGTTCGCCATAAGTTGGCAGGGTATGCTCAGACGTGAGTCCCTTGCTCACTTTGCCACTGGATTCAAGCAAGCCTGGCTGAAGACGGCTGTAATGCCAGAAACCGGTCCTAGGAAGCTTGTTTCTGGTCCAGGGAAGGCATGGCTTGCCAGTTTCGGGCAGGACTGTTCCCATGAGGCACAAGGCCAGACTGATTTGCATATGGCTATGTCTGAACTGGGGTGGCAGAGTGTGCTAAAGAATGGTGATGGATTAAACCCAGATCTGTTGATTGGGTGTGTTTGATTGGTTCAGATGCTCCATCCATCACCACCCCCTTTTGTACCGCTTTGTTCGCCATAAGTTGGCAGGGTATACTCAGACGTGAGTCCCTTGCTCACTTTGCCACTGGATTCAAGCAAGCCTGTCTGAAGAAGCCTGAAATGCCAGAAACGGGTCCTAGGAAGCTTGTTTCCGGTCCAGGGAAGGCATGACTTGGCAGTTCGGGCTGGACTGTTCCTATGAGGCACAGGGGCAGACTGATTTGCATATGGCCATGTCTGAACTGGGGTGGCAGAGTGGGCTAAAGAACGGTGATGGACTAAACCCAGATCTGTTGACTGGGTGTGAGTGTTTGATTGGTTCAGATGCTCCGTCCATCACCACCCCCTTTTGTACGGCTTTGTTCGCCATAAGTTTGCAGGGTATGCTCAGACGTGAGTCCCTTGCTCACTTTGCCACTGGATTCAAGCAAGCCTGGCTGAAGATGACTGTAATGCCAGAAACGGGTCCTTGGAAGCTTGTTTCCATTCCAGGGAAGGCATGGCTTGGCAGTTCGGGCTGGACTGTTCCCATGAGACACAGGGCCAGACTGATTTGCACATAGCTATGTCTGAACTGGGGTGGCAGAGTGTGCTAAAGAATGGTGATGGATTAAACCCAGATCTGTTGATTGGGTGTGAGTGTTTGATTGGTTCAGATGCTCCGTCCATCACCACCCCGTTTTGTACCGCTTTGTTCGCCATAAGTTGGCAGGGTATACTCAGACGTGAGTCCCTTGCACACTTTGCCACTGGATTCAAGCAAGCCTGTCTGAAGAAGCCTGAAATGCCAGAAACGGGTTCTAGGAAGCTTGTTTCCGGTCCAGGGAAGGCATGACTTGGCAGTGGCAGAGTGGGCTAAAGAACGGTGATGGACTAAACCCAGATCTGTTGACTGGGTGTGAGTGTTTGATTGGTTCTGATGCTCCATCCATCACCACCCCCTTTTGTACCGTGGTGCGGACAACAGCATGTCACCACTGGCCCTGGGGAATGTGATTTTGCAGGGCCATAGGTCCTCATGCCTACATTAACACCTCACGGATACACCCAGATAGAGAGTGGAAATGGCGTCGAGCACGTGCGCCCAGCCCTTTTTATTGGCAGGGTCACATGCCCTGTGATGTTTGTGCTGGATGGGTGTGGTGTAGGTGTAAACCATCAAATATAGAGACAGGATGCACACCTTTTTCTTTACACTTTTGTAGTAAACTCAGGAAACAAGATGTTGTATTAAATTGGATTTAATTAGTAAGGCCTACACAGCTCATCATCTGCTAATCACATCTCTCCCCCAGTCAGTTAGCTCTCTGTATTGAAAACATAACATTCCACAATGGACCAGATGCCATGACATCATAAATGCATTGGCAGCAGAGTACAAGAGTCTAATTAAAGATACAGCACATGACTCAGAATATAACATACATCCCTTTCTTCAAAATGACAAATAAAGGAAAACAAAAACATGCAAAAAAAACTAAACATGCATGGAACTATGACACGTTGCATAAAACAATAACTATAATCATTGCATAAAAAATAACATAGCAAACTAGCTTATACAAGAGAAAACAGAGTTACAACAGTTATTAAACACGATATCCATCCTGTCCACTGAGACTCACAGCAGATGACCTTGTTCTTATTTTAAAGATTTTTGGACGATTGCACCAACACCCCCCTTCTACTTGGACAGCATTATTACCTATTCTTGTAACCCTGATAGGTTCACTAAATTTACACTTCCCTTTCTTGGTGTGAACAGGACTCTTGATTTTAACAAAATCACCCACACACAGTGAAACCATCTTGGCATTCTTTTTTGTTAAACCATTCTTTTTCTTTTTCTTGTGTAACTTCGGTATTCGTTTTAATTGTCTCCAAAAGTGATTCAACATTAACCAAAGAATAAACCCACTTGCACATCCATCCAGTTCGAAAACTAGTATTTGCTTTCCTTCCCCTTAACACTTCATAAGGCAAACCTTTAATGGATGAATGTGGTGTTGTTCTGTAAAACCACAGCATGCTTTCGAGAGATGCAAAAACATCATGCCTGCCTTTTACTGCCCACTTAACACAATCACCAATAACCCTGTTCATTCTTTCCACAAGACCATTAGTCTGTGGGTAATATAGTGAACTTCTAATATGCTTGACACCACTGGACTTAAGGAAAGTTTGAAATTCATCACTTGTCTGAGACAATAAACTGTGGAAAACCTTCCCTCAAAAACACTTCCTTAAGAAACATGATGACGTTAGATGAACTAGCTTCCTTGACAACTTTTAATTCCTGCCACTTATATGTGTAATCCATCAAAACCAAAATAAACCTCATTCCAGTGGTAAAACCTCATATGGACCCATAATATCAACACCAACTTTAACCCACGGTCTAGATGGACATTCAATCGGAGACAAAGGCGGAACAACAAGCTTAAGTGATTTTTCAGGAAAACAACACACCGGACAATTTTCTATAAATGTCCTGATTTCATTGTCCATACTTGGCCACCAAAAATCTTGCTGGACTCGACGTATTGTAAGAGAAATACCTAAATGCCCTTCATGAGCTTCCTTGACAATGATAGATCTAAGAGAATGAGGTGGAATTTCCTTCTCACATCTCATAATTAAACCATCTTCAGTTGAGATTTCTGATTCAACCTTCCAATACGGTTGTAATTCAGAAGACAAAGACTTCTCCTTGGGCCAACCATTCTTGATAAACATATAAACCTCTTGTAAAACTCTGTCCTTCAAAAGAGAAGCTTTCCAATCTTCCTCAGACCCAACTGCTAAGATAGGAACATCTACAGACGCCACAAAGCAATCCTCCTCATCTTCATCATTTAAATCTTGGAAACTTGTCCCTTCACTCAGATCACCACTCTGGGGATAACGTGATAAAAAAGTCGGCTCGTGTGCTCTTCCCACCAGCAATATGTGTGATTTCAAATTGATATTGGAGCATTTTACTAACCATCCTAGTGATCCTAGGTGTACAACACTTGCTTGGTCCGGATGACAAAATTGATACAAGCCGCTTGTGATCTGTGACTAAATTGAAGTGTCTCCTCCAAACATAAGGTCGATATTTATCTATAGCCCACAAACAAGCTAATAATTATTTTTCAATAAGCGAGTACTGAGTTTCAGCACTCCTAAGGACCCTAGATGCAAACGCTACCGTGTGCTCTTGATTGCCATAACGTTGAGTGAGAATAGCTCCGAAACCAACTTTGCTTGCATCTACAGTTATGAAACAAGGTAAATCAGGATCAAATGGTGTAAGTGCATCACTTTTCTTCAAAGCATCCTTGACCTCAACAAATGCACGGTCACAATCTAATGGTTCTAACCATTGATGCATAGCTGGGAACAAATCTAGAATAGTATTCCAACAACCCTAATAATGACTTCACACCAGGCTTATCTTTAGGCACAGGTGCATTCATGATAGCATCAATCAACCCCTGCCTTTGCTTGATACCTTCTTGAGATAGAAAATGACCAAGGTACTCTATCTCATTACATGCTAACTTGCACTTCTCAGTCTTTAATACAACTCCATTTCTTCTGAATAATTCCAAGACCTTCCTAATAATATTACCATGTGTCGCTACATCTTTGGCATAGATCAGCATGTCATCTTGGAAAACCAGAACACCCTCAACGCTCCTTAACATGTTCTGCATAACCCTTTGGAGCACTGACGCCACGGAGGCTAAACCAAATGGCATCCTCTTGTAGCGGAAGGTTCCAAGTGGAGATACAAAAGCTGTCAAGGTGCGTGATTCAGGGTAAAGGGTGGGAATCAACCCAGATCTCTTTGTTTAAAGATCTGAGATCAACACACACCCTTAGCTTATCATCTCGTTTGCGTGCAACTACAAGAGGAGACAACCATCGTGACGAATCAGTAGGTTCTATAATTCCCTTCTCACATAAAGAAGAAAGTTATTTGTTAAGATCCTCCCTGATGGTGAAGGGTACACATCCTGAGTTTATGTTTAATAGGCGTAGCTCCATCTTTGACAATGATTTTATGTTTGAACCCAGTGATCCTACCCAACTCATTGTTGAAAACAGAAGGAAATTCGTTAATCCACTTAGTGCTTTCCTCTTCACAGCATAACCTGTTCTTTGGTACCAGGTTTTAGTTGCATCCCAAACAGGCCTTGGTGAAACCACCCTAGTATATTCAAACCTTTGGCTGCAACATAAACTTTCCCTCTGATTTTCCTACATTTGAAAACAAAGTAATCCTAAAGAAACCCCAATAATTCAATCCTTCGTCCTTCGTAGGAGACGGGTGATCTGTCAGGGGGAAACAATTCTCTCTCTCCCCATGTTTCATGGAAGAGCTTTTCTGTTATCATGGTGATCCTAGCACCCGAATCTACCAAAAGATTAAGTTTCTTTCCACCAACAAGTATCTTAACTATAGGGTCGACACAAGTTGATACTACGAGCTGTGCACATACCTGCCCTAGCTGTTGAACTTTGTCGAGGGAAGTAAACTGGAAGTAATATTAAGGCAAGTTGTATGGGGAAGAGCTAATTAAAGAGAACGTGTGGATTGAGTACAAAAATGTTCAGAAAAGGGCTCAATTACAAGAACAGACAAGGAGAGACGTTAAGTGAGGCGTACAGCACTGAGACTGTCAAGGAAACGGGGAAGATCGAGGGTTGTAGAAGCATGCAGGTAGGAGTCGATTTAAGCAGGAGGGAATGAGGAGTGTGAATTTCACATTTTATGCTTAGAGTAAAAGCTGTTACCGTTTTGATAGAAAGGAAGGTTACAGTTTATTTAAATAAAGTGACTGTTTTGTGCATAACGTATTGAAATGGCTAAGGATAAATTGTAACATGAGTGCAATGACAGTGATTGTATCAACTGATAATTGTTCCTATTAATTGTAGTGACCCCTGAAGAAGTGCTTTTTAGCACGAAATGCATTGGGTTTTAACGAATAAACACTGCCCTGAATGAAGTATGTTTAAGTCGTGATCCTTCAAAGAGGTCCGGACGGGCACTGTGGGAACACCAGAAACTTGGGAAATTGCATGAACACTCAGCTTGTGGAATTTGAGTATGTTAACATTAAGAACAATGAGCAAAAGGAATGAGTAGAAAAAGGAGTATGGTTTTGAACAAATAGCCGAGGCAGGCACAATGAAGCTATGCGATTGATTGGTGTGAGACGTCGCCCCATTGTAATGGTGTCGTAGGTATAAACCAGCCATGAGGGAGTGGCTGTGGCATGCTGACAACTAGATCTGTGATCTGCAGATCACTACAGGGAAGACCTGGCACATGTAGCATTGTCGTCCCCCTCTGTGAGCATGAGCAGAGTGGGCTTGTTGAACTGTATTTTAAAATGACCCACATTACTCCATTTTGCGTTGCCATGCTCTCGGCAACCTGGTGAAGAATTGCTTTCCACGTCCCTGTTGAAACTTGCATAACCCTCCCTGCTCCTTGTGGTTGAGCCGATTCCAAGAAGCTGCATGTGTGCCTCACCCCCCCAGTTGTGCCTGAGACTCAGCCACATCCTGTCCATTGTTGGAAACTCAGCCTGTCACGATCAACTGCCCCGTGACCACACCATGTGGACGAGGAAGAATGAGGCCCTGTGACCACACCAACTGATAGAGGAAGCACGATGCTGTGCACTGTGACCACACCAGTTGGAAGCACGGGGCTGCGTACATTGTGCAATCAGAGAGAGAGATGTCCCCTGGCTACGATTGCACCACACAAGACTGACGAAGAATTTGTCAGATGAGGAACTTATCTCAATAAGGAACTTGTACTGTGCAAATGAGTGTGGCTAGCGCTATAAATATGTGTAGGCTGCGGAGTAAAGCAGCAGTCTCCGTAGAATTGTCTTTGTATCATTCTGGGACCCTGTCCTTAGCTCGAGCTAATCAATAACTTACTTCCCTCCATGGCTGGTTGTCCTGGTCTCTTTGGTAATGTAAGATTCAAGCAAGAAGAACCGGTAGATTCTAGGTGTCCCCTGCACCGCTGGCTTTGACTCTCCTACTGGGGAGGGGTCTCCAAAAAGCCGGTTCTACAATTTGGCGCCCAACGTGGAACGTCTTCGGTGGTCGTCATCGAGCCTGGTGGTCGTGAGGAGTCCGTGATCGAACTCTAAGGGAGGTGCACCACTACATTGGCTGAAAATTGTCTTTGTGGGACCAAAGACTCCGATTGCTTGATTCCTCCCTCCAGTGGGCTACCCGACTGCGGCCCGACTGATGCCCCAGTTCTGGTTCCTAGTTTTGGAAGGTCGGGACCTTTGTGACACCTGCCGTGTGATGGAAGATTAATGGTCAGGTAAGAGTGGGAGTGGCCCACTTCTTTGGTGAATTGTATCTTTGTTTTGGGTATTGTTCGACTTTTGCAAAAGCCGAAAACCAAACGGTAAGTACAGTTATCTGCTGTAACCGCTAGATTTCACCCTTTGATGTTTGGAACAAGGATACACGTCTACAGATGCCTGGATTTAGTAAGTTTCGGAAATGGTGTTGTTGTTATTGTACACAGGACTCCGCATTGGAGGAATCTTGTCCGATTCCTCCTTTGGGGACCCCTAATCATGAAGTTTATTCTAAACCTGGTGTTGGCCCAATTATGTTTTGATCACTTTGGCATAAGTTTACAAAGGGTAATGATGAGTTACAATGGCCAATGTACGGTAGTTTTGAACCTCCTGTGTTGGATAATTTAGAGGAGAAGTTGTTTCAAAGAAAAGCTAGACCTGCGATGTTTGATTCCTTTCGGGTTTGGCGCAAGGAGTCCAAACAGAAAGAAATCAAACTCAAAAAGAACAAATCTAAAATAATAAGTATGAGTGTGATTCAGAAAGCCCAGAATCACGATATTCAGAGAATAGAAGAGGATATAGTATTACATGATAGATTACATCGAATGCAGATAGATGGATGTTACGTTACAAAGAAGGTTCCCGAAAAGGCCCGGGACAAGGAGGATGACCCTCTCATGTCCTCTATATTGAGCACCCCTCCATCTTATACCCCCGCCATGTATCCGACCCTTGATCTCGCACAATTGACTCCCACTATTTCTCCAGTTGTTGCCCCATGCCATTGTCCTGGTTTGCCCGATTCCCCAGCCACTTGTTCCCAACGCCCCGACTATTCAGGCCACTGTACCAATGCAAGTCCACCCTTCCCTTCCCCTTGTTGCATCTTCCACTGGTCCCATACCTGTCCAAACTAATATGCCTTCAACTCCCATTGCCACCAACCCATTTCTTGTTGACAGTCATCCGACATCTTCCCCCACTGCAGGGCTATTAACGAATGCTTGGTCAGTGGTCCTTGATTATATCCCTTATGTAACTCAGCATAGACCACCCACTCCCAGACGATGCACTATGCGCAGACTGATAGGTAATACACAGGAACAACTCGCTATGGGTCAACAAGCTCGTAGGTGGATGGAAAATAACACTATGTACACCGCTCAGGATATATGGATGACAATGGATCAGTGGACACCCATCCAACAGATTGATATTTTTTGTGAAATGTGTGACATACTGATCCAAATGTGGGAAGATTTTGTAGAATCAGGTCCACCCCCAGGTCTGACTGACCTTCGCCATAAGGTTGAAAAAGGGGACATTCAGGGCCCAGCACTATTATGCAATCTAATCACGCTGGTAGCCTACAGAGACTCTTTATCTGGTGTTACGTTAAATAAGGGTTTTCCAATGAGGGAGGTACATCCTGTTTGGAGGGACCGCATGGTTGGCACAGATGGCCAGCCTGAAATACCGGCAGGTTTTAGACAAATGTGGGTCCATGTCCCTTGGAAAAGGTTTGACGTCCTCCAACTTAAAAGCCTATTGCCTGACCCGCGTAGAAATCCAGCAGGTTATTACAAAGAATTAACTCACACTCCAATCTTGCATGATGACTTTAGCAGATATAGATATGTTAATGGGACAGGTAGTACCGACTGAAGTATGGTCTAAAATACACCATAATGATCAGGCAGAATTTGGCCATACGTAGAAAGATTTTGAGGAAGCTGAAAGAGCTCGAACTGGCGGTGAGAAACCTGACCCCATGATCCTAACCCTTCCGGTCCAGATACTTACTGCCATGAAAAAGATGTTGACACCTCACCGTATTAATTGGGACAGATTAGCTGCTTGCAGGCAAAAGAAAGATGAAAGTGTCTCTGACTTTTTCACACGATTCGAAAGCACATTCACCGACTATAGTGGACAGGACATGACTTCAGAAGGGGGACAGCGACTGTTTGTGGATACATTTGTGTCCAATCTGTTACCAGAGTTTGGGACTAAGCTTAAAATGTCAGAAAGTGCATGGCCCATCTCCACCCCGTCTGGCATTTTGACAATGACCCAGTACTATGAGAATAGGGAGAATGAAGAGCGAGATAAAACAGGAAAAAAGAATAAAGACTTAAAGACAAAAGTCTTACTCCAACAAGCATACCCAACCCCGACCCGAAACATAGGTGCCACTAAGTTTCAACGAATAGCTCAGAGACCTGCCCCTGTGACTCCTCACCCGCCGCTGGGACCCAACCAGTGCGCTTATTGTCGCCAGGAGGGTCATTGGCGCGATGAGTGCCCCTTGTTGGCTCAGAACAACTCTGCCCCTGCTGACCGCTTCACAGGCCAACGTCCCCAGAGAGGACGAGGGCAAGGCAGACCTAGAACGCAGTTACAGGACAGGCGCCCCCTTATGCAAGAGAATAGATTTGATACCGCTAATTATGAAGACCGCAACTATTTTACTGAGGATTATCAGCCTGAAGAAGGGACGGGTTTCCTGTCCCACTAGGATTGCCAAGGACAAGAGAAGGGACCTGTGCCTATTCCTGTTGACCAGAAGGGACCATATGTCCATGTTACAAAACTGGGCTCTACGGAGAAATTTTTGGTCGACACTGGTGCAACCAAAAGTTCTATTGCTAGGTCTAAAGTCCCTGGGGCCCCCTTTTCTGGCGCAAATAACATTTCTGCAGGGTGTTCTGGTACCCCAGTGTTTAGCCCCGTTTCACAACCACTGGAACTAACGATAGGACCCTACACAGTTGATTCCCCTTTGGTTTTGACTTCCACATGTGGCGAAAATTTGTTGGGTTTAGATCTGTTAAAAAGATTACATGCCACCATATACTGTTCTCCTGTTGGGGTTTATATCACTATGGGTCCCCCTACCACACATCCAGTATATTTAGCCTCCTCAGATCGAATTCCCCAGGAACCTCAGAATGTTACTCCTGCTCTTTGGGCCCAAGGTGATACTGATGTCGGCCTTTTGTCCATACCCCCCTTTTCTGTTACCCTGAAGGAAAATGCTTGTCCTCCCCGACTTCTCCAATACAAAATACCCAAAGAAGGGGAAAGGGCATTACTCCAGATAATTTCTGAACTTTTCGACAAGGGTGTGGTTGAAGGGACAAGAGTACATGTGTGGAATAGCCCAATTTTACCTGTCCTAAAACGCACAGATCCTTCCAAGCCCACTGTTTATCGTTTTCTCATTGATCTACGTGAGATAAACAAAATAGTAGTTCCCCAGTTTCCTGTGGTCCCAGATATCACCACGCTACTTACTATGGTTCCCCCATCTGCATGTTTTTTCTCTGTCATCGACTTAAAAAATGACTTTTTTAGTATACCAGTCAATGAACAGAGTAGGGATCTTTTTGGATTCTCATTGACAGGACGAAGTTTCCGGTTCTGCAGAGCTCCACAAGGATATAAAGAGAGCCCCTCAATTTATAGTCAGGCCCTCAAGTGCCAACTTGATTCCCTGACCCTACCCCAAGGTACCGCATTACTCCAGTACGTTGATGATTTGCTTATAGCGGCAGACACCAAGGCATTATGTAAAGAAGCTACAATGAAATTGCTCCTGCATCTTGCACAGTTCAATCACAAAGTTTCCCTCTCAAAACTCCAATATTGTCGACATGAGGTGACCTACTTAGGTCATCTCCTTCGAAGGAGAGACGCCGCCTCACCCCTGAATGAATACAAACAATCAGTAAAATGCCTCCACCAAAAACACAGAAAGAGGTCCGTGCTTTTATTGGTATCACCTTCTACTGCCGCCAGTGGATACCCAATTTTTCTTTACTCATCAAACCTTTATTGAGCCTCACACTTAAAGATGTTCCCCACCCACTCCCTAGGACAAATGAGTGTCAGCATGCATTTGAAGAACTGAAAACAGCCTTGTGTTCGGCCCTGGTGCTAGGCACCCCTAATTATCAGAGGCCCTTCACTCTTTTTGTACACAAGAATAATGGTTGCGCATTGTCAATGCTAACACAGTGTTTTGGTGACAGACAACGCCCCTGTGCATATTTGGCCCGCGCACTACCCAGTTGCTTGAGAGCTGCAGCTGCCATATCCATTCGCCAATCTGCTGGCCTGGTCCTCGATACTGCACTTACAGCTATGGTTCCTCACGCAGTTGACACTTTATTAAATAGGACAAAAACTCAACATCTTACTAGTGCACTTTTGTCCGGATATGAATTGACTCTTTTAGCCAATCATATCATCATCCTCCGCTTCACTACGCTCAATTCAGCCACATTGTTACCCTTTGTTGATGGTGACACTAATTCTGATCCACATGATTGTGTCCTCTGGACGGAGGAAGAGACTAAAGGCCGTGTGAATTTGACTGACACACCCCTAACTGACCCTGATGGTACCCTGTATGTAGGTGGTTCTTGCTTCAAACTTCCTGATGGCAGCACAACTGCTGCCTATGCTATCACCACGTTACAGACAGTAGTGGAAAGTGAGAGAATACCTTACCAATCAGCACAGGCTGCCGAGTTAGTAGCACTGATAAGAGCGTGTGAACTGAGTAAGGGGATGGCCGTCAACATCTATACTGACAGCCAGTACGCCTTTGGCGGGCCCATCATTTTGGGTGACTTTGGGCTGAGAGGAGTTTTTTTACTTCTCACGGTACTAAGATACAGCATGGTCATGTGGTCAGCAGGCTGTTAGAAGCATTGGCTCTTCCTTCAAAGATAGCTGTGGTCAAATGTAGCGCCCACAAGAAAGTGACTGATGACATAGGAAGGGGTAATGCATTTGCTGACCAGACTGCAAAGGAAACAGCTAGAGATGTCCCTACCCGTATGTATATAGCTGGTCCCTCAAACTGGGTACCGGAGAAGGGGAGGCACGAGGATACTATTGAGAATGTGAAGGAAATACAGGAAGAGGCGACTAAAGAGGAAAAAGCTCTCTGGGAAGAGCAAACAGGCCTATTAAATGAGAATGGCTGCTGGACGGATCTGTCTGAACAACAGCCATGGTTGTTACCCGATGCCTATGTTTTGCCAGCGGTCACTAAGTCTCACGGCCCAGCTCACATTAGTGCAAAGGGTATTTGCAAAATGCTAGCAAAACAACACATCCAAAAATATGCTGAGAGGTTAGTCAGGAATTGCATGATTTGTTTAATGCATAACCCGGGAAAAGGCACACCAACACCTGCTGGGAATTTTTCCACCCCCATCTTACCCCTTCGAAGTACTCCAAATAGTTTACAAACAGATGGAAAGATGCAACAATCTCCGATATGTCCTGGTAGTTGTGTGTGCCTTTAGTAAGTGGATAGAGGTCTACCCCGTTAAGGACAACACTGCTATAAGCACTGCCAAAATACTGTTGAAGGAATTTTTTCCCAGATTTGGGATGCCCAGAATTATCTGGAGCGACAACGGAAGCCACTTTACCGGAGAAATAATGAAGAAAGTGTGTGTAGGGATGGGGATCAGACAGAATTTCCATGCCGACAATCACCCCCAGTTAGCGGGTTTGGTTGAGCGCCACAATGGAACACTGAAATTGAAAATGGCAAAAATCCAGGCTGACACAGGACTGTCTTGGTCGGACGCCCTGCCCCTTGCCCTCCTATCAACTAGAGCCACGGCACATTCTCATACCGGACTATCTCCATATGAAATAGTGTTTGGTCGACCAACAAATGTTTGGGGAGTACCCCGCCCAAAGAAATACTCTGATATTGAATACCCATTGTTGATTGATTATTTACATGAATTGACCACTAACTTATGTCTCATTCATCGTCAGGTATAAGACATCCTGCCACCCAAACCCGAGGACCCTGGTCACACCATCCAGCCAGGCGACTGGATTTGCATCTGCAATTTCCAGAGAACCAAGAACTTGGAGCCGAGGTGGAAGCCGTCCCAGCAAGTGTTGCTGGCTACCAGGTCTGCAGTGAAGGTGGCAGAAAAAAAAACTGTGTCCACGGAGTGCACTGCAAGAAGGTGCCTCTACTGCTACCATACATCCGGTGGGTCAAAGAAGGCCTGGGAGATGACGGATGTGGGAAAGTCCTGCGCTTTGTGCCCTTCAGTGACGCCAACATTGCCTGGGCTTCATCTGAACGAGAGGACGACGACATCCTGCAATCTGCTGTTCCTCAGCATCTGAGGTTTGCGGGACACTCAACAGCCAGAGCCTTTGTTTCCTGATCAAACAACGCCCAGTTCCACCCGATACAACCTCCGACCCAGAAAAAAGAACTGTAGAGACAAAGGTCTCTGCAGTCTGCTTGACATTGTCCGACAAATCGCTGCAGGGCTGTGATACACCGGTGCATTTGACCGGAGCCGGTACCGCGGACCGGAGCGTGCCAATGGGACTGACGGAATCATTGACCGGTGAAGCAACCACCAATCACAGGCAGCAACTAGGGAAGACCAAGTGAAGCAGACAATGACCAAAATGAACACTGAAAGCTTGAAGAGCAAAGAAATAAAAAAACAAGAGTACATAAAGACAATACGTGGCCGGTACTCGATCTGTCTAATCGTACTAATGACTATTTCACTGGTACTGGCCTGCCTCGGGTGGATAATACACGCTGCCCTTGCAGCACCTGAGTCTCCTAACTCTACAGAATCACCTCATCAACATGTGTCATTACCCACCCATGAGAAAGACAGAAGGACAGGTTTCTTCAACAACACTTTCATTCAAATGTTATACCAGCACCAACTTGTGGTGAACACAACAAACTGTTGGGTATGTGGGTTGCTGCCCCTTACTGCAAGCACTGGGATGTCCCAGATTCCTGCTCCTTTTTCTCGAGCTGGTTCAGCCTACGGCTGGTACACTGTGTTCTTTGATGCATTCTATTCAGGTGACACATCCACACGATCCCTGGGGAAGATCAATAACAGACAAGCATTTCGCCACATCATGGCTGCGGAGTGGCCAAGCATGGATAAAGATTCAACAGAAAAGAAGGAATATGAGAACAATCATGGGTCCTTTTATGCATCGAACATCTACAATGGTGGGGGAAAGAAAAGACTGCCACCTCTCAGGGATCTCCCTGTCTACCCACATCCCGGAAAATACTGCATGAAAAGCAATGGAACAGCATGGGTGGGGCAAAGTGACTGCGCATACATGCTCCAGCTCAATGGTTCCACTCTCTCAGCTCTGGTGTCCTCACTGAATATGTACTTTGTGTGTGGGAACAAGACCTACACCTTGCTGCCCAAGTCTTGGGCAGGCACCTGTTACATTGCGTGGTTACTTCCCCCACCTACACAGCTGATGCAACACACCACATCCAGAAGAGAGGTGTGATTGACGCTGAAGACACAGCTGGCCAAGAGTTTGGGGACTTTGCTAAAGGGTTCCTTCCTTTTTGGGACCTTATAGTAAATAGCCGCAGTCTTCGACATCTCACAAGGGTGGTAGAGGCCACCATAAACGCAACTGCCAGTCCCCTCAGTAAAATCACGGCAGAACTTCAAGCAGACCGCCTCATGCCTTTACAGAACAGAATGGCGCTTGACATCATACTGGCAGACCTTGGGGGAGTCTGCACATTGATCAGGACAAGCTGCTGCATCTACATACCTGACAATGCGCCAACAGTCTATCAAGCAATACAGAGACTGCATAAAATTGCTTCCAACATCCTCAGGAGGAGGGTTCATGGTCCCTAACCGGCTGGTTTTGGAGCATGGTATCTCAGTGGGGATGGAAGATAATGATTTTCATTGCAATCATTGCAGCCGCATTGTTGTCTTGCTGCCTCTGTGTGCAATGCATGCCCGTGCTATGTGGGCTCTGTGCCACTCTTTGACACCCAAACAAATTGAATTACACCATCACAATGCCATGATGATGATTGAGAGAGAGGTCCAGGAAATGATGGACATTTACCTAGATGACGATTGATTGTTGCCTCTGCATGGCAAAAGGAGGGACTGTTGAACTGTATTTTAAAATGACCCACATGACTCCATTTTGTGTTGCCATGCTCTCGGCAACCTGGTGAAGAATTGCTTTCCACGCCCCTGTTGAAACTTGCCCAACCCTCCTCGCTCCTTGTGGTCGAGCCGATTACAAGAAGCTGCCTGTGTGCCTCACCCCCCGCAGTTGTGCCAGAGACTCAGCCACATCCTGTCCATTGTTGGCAACTCAGCCTGTCACGACCAACTGCCCGGTGACCACACCATGTGGACGAGGAAGCATGAGGCTGTGTCCTGTGACCACACCAACTGATAGAGGAAGCACGAGTCTGTGCACTGTGACCACACCAACTGATAGAGGAAGCACGAGGCTGTGCCCCATGACCACACCAGTTGGGCAAGGAAGCACGGGGCTGCGTACATTGTGCAATCAGAGACAGATTGTCCCCTGGCCACGATTGCACCACACAAGACTGACGAAGAACATGTCAGATGAGGAGCTTATCTGAATAAGGAACTTGTACTGTGCAAATGGGCGTGGCTAGCGCTATAAATATGTGTAGGCTGCGGAGTAAAGCAGCAGTCTCCATAGAATTGTCTTTGTACCATTCTGGGACCCTGTCCCTGGCTCGAGCTAATAAATAACATACTTCCCTCCACGGCTGGTTGTCCTGGTCTCTTTGGTAATATATGATTCAAGCAAGAAGAACCCATAGTTTCTAGGTGTCCCCTGCACCGCTGGCTTTGACTCTCCTACTAGGGAGGGGTCTCCAAAAAGCTGGTTCTACAGGCTGGCCTGGCATATGCCAGTCCAGTGTAAGGGTTTGAACAATAACCCCGGCGCTCTGGGCGTGGTTCCGCACTGGGCTGGAAAAGGATGTAACTAATGCGTGTGTCCCTGTTGTTGTGTCGGCGCCACCCGGACGGCATTCAGCAAAGTGTCAGCCTGTGACCCAAGTCCAACGACATGAGCAACATGGACGTAAGGGGAAATCTCTGAGCCTACATTCATCCATACTTCCACACTTGAAAGATCATAGACATGACACATCTGTGTGATTATTAATGTTTAATGCACATTCAGTGGAGTGTTGCAGCTGGAGCAGTACAGGACCATGCAAACCCCACTTTACAATGTTGGCCCGTGGAGGGCCAGCCAGACTCCTTCAGGGAATGACAGTCCATAGTCTGATTGCTGTGTCATTGCTGATCAGACAGATTATGGCAGTCCATGTCGGGGTCCAAGGTGAGTGTCGCAGAGTGTATCGGGGGACATTGGAAGGTGATGATGAAGAGGGCATAACCAAGCAAAAACAGACCATATGGTGGAGATGAATGCTACAGTTTTCTTCTTACCAGTAAGGCAGTTTCATCCACATCTTCGTCCTCTGCTGTTTCATGTGCCTCACGTGTGGGTTGTGGTGTTCTGTCTCCAGCACTGTGTGGCAGTGATACCTCATGGGCTGGAGGTGGAATACTGCTGCACTGTGTGGCTCTGACACTTCAGGGGGCAGAGATGTGGATGTTGTGGTAGCAGCAGCATGCATCAGCGCCAAGCCTTGTGGCAGCAATGCCACTAGGATGGTCCTGAGGTGATTGAGAAACCCAGCTACTTCTCGCTGGTGTGCAGCCGTGGCAGCCGCTCTTTCTGCCTGCGTACGCTCCATGGTCTCCATTGACCTCTGCATGTGTCCCAACTCCCGGGTGACATCGCTGGAGCCACTCTGACTCGACAGTTGTTCCAGTCTCTGATGTCAGCCCTCATCCATTGGCGAGAATGGAGCGGACAGTGGGTGTCCATTAGGGATAGTGAGTGGTCCCTGATGGGACTTAGACACCCTCGTATGACATCTAGTTTGGCTGCCTTGCGGTCGAAGCCCACCCGCACCTGTTCAGCCAGATTCTCCTAGCACCCCAACACACGGCGTTAGAAGGCCATGTGTTCTTCATGGGGGTCCTGGGAGGCAGCTGTGGTGGTGGGTGCTGCCTGCTGTGTGGTCTGTGCAGGGGGTGGAGTCTCCTCGTAGCAGCTGGGCTGCCCTGCTCCTGGAGTTGGGCTACGGAGGCTCTCCACGAGCTGTTGGAGGGCGTCAGAGTCAAAGCTATGGTGGTCCTCTTCGTCATAAGAGAAGAGAGGTTTGGGCTGCTCTGCAGGAGGTGTTGATTCTCCCTCTGCAATGTGAAGGGGAGATGCAGTTTAACAATGTGTTCACATGTATGTTGTCGCATTGTACATATTTTCATACAGACTGGATGACTGTGTACATTGTGGCTGTTTGGGTAGAGCTGGCTATTTGATGGGGGACAGTGGACATTTCGACCACATAACAGATGTGTGTTTGTACTTGTACATTATCAACTCACATTTCCCTACAATGCCAAATGTGATTGGCCAGTTTCTACACACAAGTGGCACCAGTTGTGTCCTGGGTTCTGTTGTGGACGTGTTGCGGTTTGTATCACATTGTTGTCAATGTTGATGTGCTCTGCATGTTATGTGTGTGTGTGTGCTGCATTTTGGGGGAGTCGCCCCTGTAGCTCTTATTTTGCTGCTCCTTATCCCTGTCATGTGGAGTGCCTTTGACTTCTGCACTTCTCCAGTGCTGACTTGTTGCATACTTGGGTACATTGGTCTCTTGGTGGGAGTTGGGGGCTGGAACATGGTTTGTCCGCAGATGTGCGCTACTTAATTGTACATGTGTGCCATTGTGCCCATCTCCCACATCCCTCCAGTCCCTGGTCATTACTCATCCTGGTGCTGTTGTGCCGGTCATGTTGAGCAGTGTGTGGTCCCCCAAATCCTGCCACCATTTCCCCACTGATGACTGTGGACACCATTTCCTCCATCTCGTCAAGGTCCTCCTGTGGCTCAGGACTCCCACCTCCAGTCTGCAATACTGCCTTCCAGTTGTTGGTGAGTTTCAGCTTGGTTTTGCACTAGACATCATTCCAGCGCCTCTTGACCTCTTCCATTGTCCTCTTCAGCACTCCGACTGCATCCACCTTGTCAACCATAGACTGCCATAGTCCATTTTTTGTTGTCAATGACAGTGGAGGTGATGAACAGTTGTTGATGGTGTTCTACGACCTCCGTTATCAGGATCCTCTTTTCCTACGGACTGAACCGCTTCTTCCTACTCTTCTTCTCCTTGCCCTTCCCTGACCCCGAGGTCCCTGGCTGGTACTCCGGGGGGCATGTGGGGTTTTGGTTGCCCTCCGTACTTGCTCTGGCAACATCCATTGAGCTTCACTGTTTGGCATTTGTTTGTCTGTTTTTTTCTTCTTTTATGGGGATTTTTCCCACCTGACATGTGTGACATGCAGGCCTGTCACTGGTTTTCGCTGATTTTTGTATTGTGATTGGCCTAATCGCAACTTTTTTTGCATTCATGTTTCAAATTTTTGCGGTGTCGCGCTGACTTGATCACTGACACTTGATGCATTATCGTGAGCCTATCGCATTGTACCGCAGTGTTGTGAATACAATGTTAACACAGTGTTATTTTCCCACGGTAGACTGTGATGTGAAGAGTTGCGTTAAGCTAATTTTGCAATAATTATCACTCGTTCTTGAGAATATCCCCCGAAGTTTGTAATGTGGGGAGGTGGGGCATTCCATACTCTAGAGGCACTGCTGGAAAATGATCTACTACTGTAGATGAAAAGCTGAGAGTGGCCTCTGGTATTTGCTGAGAAGTGAGCGAGAGCCGCATGTGAAGAAACATTTCTGGCCAAAGTATTCTGGAGTTTAGTGGTTCTGGGCTGTAAAGGTAAGAGAGGCAGTTTTCATGGTGCACGACGGCTTGAGTGCGAAGTGGGAGACTTGTAAGGTTGACAAGTGCAGGGGTCAATTGTGACTAATTTCTCAGAAAATTGCCTCAAGTGGTTTAAATCGGAAATATTGTTAATAAATGTGTGCGTGTGTGTATAAAAAATCGAAACATTGTAGACTCCTATTGCGCTTTTCCATAAAACTTAATCTTTACAAAAGTGTGTTTCTACACTAGACCATCTCGTAATGCAGAAAATCTACTGCTTGAACCCCCCAATTTCAAGAAGAAAAGATCGATGGCCCAATCCTTTTCAGGCAATGCAGTGAGAATCTGGAACTCACTTCCGCCTCAGCTCCGGACCACCTCCTCCTCCCAGGCCTTCAAAACTGACCTCAAAGTTCTCCTCCTCCAAAGACACCTTCAAATCTAATTCACGCCCTCTCTATCATCTGAAGGAAGACCTCCCATTATTAAAAATTCTATTGTCCATGACTATGAAAGTGCCTTCCCAGTGTGTTCTGGCAGTTTGAGTGTTTAACATTTATTGCAGTATTATCCTTGTACCTGTGTATGGTACCCTTTTGTAGCTTGCACACGTCACTTTTCTCTTGTAATACACTGTATGCTACCTCTCACTTTTTGTTTGCTTTAGATACCTGCACAAGTGCCACCATTGCCTACGTAACGTTTGTTCTTGTGCTGGAGTGCCTGCCATTTATTGCAGTATTATACCTCTACTTGTACTTTGTACGTTTTTGTAACCTGCACACATATCACTTTTTCCTCCTGTAATGTACTGATTGCTACCTCATGTATTTTGGTTGCTCACTATTGTCAATTTTGATTCATGTAACTTAACGTTTGCTTTTGTAATTTGTTCACTTGTAATTTTTCTCCTCATGTATCATTACTGTTTCTTTTGTGAAGCGCTCTGACACCTTCGGGTAAAGTCCGCGCTATATAAAATCGCATAAATAAATAAATAAAAATACACTGAATATTTTTTAGGTACCAACACGTTCAAGGCAGAGGAATCTGTAGCAGGGGGATGCTTCACCCTGCTGCAGATTGTGTGAACACATGGTGCTGCCTGACCTTATCTAAGTTTACAAGAGGACAAAAATGATCTTCCCCAGACATTAAATCATATTAATCTCCGTGTTTTGGGTATTTCGCGTTCTAGCCACAGTTTCAACATACCATATCTCGTGACATTAAGCAACCATAAATCAGACGTGTGACAGCTCCCTTGTAGAGACTGGTACGGACCTGGGATCTGCCACAGCCAACACCCACAGCCTCTGCCAGATGTCTTTATGAGGCTTGGGATTTTAACCCCTTCCCTGCCACGGTTCTGCTTACTGGAAAGCTAAAAGCTCTTTAAAAGCTAAAGCTGGTTTAGGCGCAGTCACATATGGAATTGTCACACATTGCATCATGATTGAACACATTCAATAATAGAGTGAAGATAATTAGGATACTATATGCATGGTTTGCGTATGTGTTATAAAATCTCTCAATTGGCCAAAATAAGACCTGGGTCAAAAGATTTGCCCTTCAGAATGGCAAAATTGCTTCAAATTCAGTGTAAACCCAGGGCCTTCCACTAGTAAGTTATTTGAATATGGATAATGTAAGGACATATATATTTAGCAAAATTATGTTTCTTTAGAATACTCAGCTTTTTGTAAAAACACTGAATCATCGTTAGGAATTCTGTTAGGGAGCCATCTTATATCGTCTTATCTTCTTGAATTAGCAATACCGGGGCTCGTACAACACAGAAAAGAGTGACAAACAAGTTGGTCTGATTTGCACAGGTTTTTCCATGCCTTAAAAAGCTCAGAAAGCTTTATTCATCCCAGATACATGACCACGAGGCACTGAGACTGTCCAAAGCCGAGACTAAAACATGCATATCATTGTTTTAATGCAGGGCAAAACATTTCATAAATAAGGGTCAGCTTTCCTAGCGTAAGAGAGTCTTAAGACTGCCCTAAGACTGCAGCAACGGTAGTAAACCCTTCACTAAGTGCAAATGACAGGCACTAAAATCTGCCAATCATGTGCCAATTCATAACTAAGAAACCAGGGCCTACCGTGAGTGGGTTGAACATTTAGCGTTCCTTTCCTAATGCCTAATCTATAGTGTGACTTTTGCTACTCCATCCCCTCACTCACCTCACTTTGCCTCAACCTCCCCTCTTTGGCTGGCAACTCAATTCCTTCCTCTCTACTTAATCCTTCCTCCCTGGGCATCTAGGTGGAGGTTTGGAGTTAAGGTCGTGTACCTATCCTAGCCCGCACTCCTCCATTGATGAGGAGGAGACCCCCTAGAAAGTGAGGACAGCCTGGATACGATTAATGATGGATGGGGAGCTGCTCCAAGCCCCCTCTCACCGCTCCCACCTCCCTTCCTCTGAAGCCTGCGGCAGATGCTGATATGATTGGGGTTAGTATATACGAGGTTCGACTTGGTCCCTGTGAAGTATAATTGACAATATGTTGACATGTGGATTAGTACCCCTCACACCGAATAGGCCCGGCGGGGCGTCCCCTGACCGAAGTGTATCACCTAAGTGATTTGGTAGACAATGCTGCAGAATTGTTCTGGTGCCCTGTTTTATGACATATTCTATTGCTTGTTTTATGCAGAAGCTGTAATTTCATTTTTTTAAAAGGTCTTGCACCTGTTTGGGCCTAGAAAATGGCCTAAGAACTCCAGCGCCATTATTCCCTTCACATCGTTTTCTGACTCCATCTCCCTACTGCTCCTACTAATCCCCCTAACTTTAACCATATTCTTTGCACAGAAACACTGATGGACGCTCACTACCACCAGTTCCCTTGTACCTCCTACTTTTGTGGGCAGCATGACCTCCTCCATTGCTGAAGCTAATAGACTCATATACTGTGGTGTCTGGTTGATTGCATTGGGTGCCTTTAAATCTTTGATGTTCTCTATTCTTGTACATGCTGGAGGCAAATTAGCTTTCCCTCCAGAGTATATTTGCTGCACCTCTAAGGGCACTGTGAATATAAGCAGTGCTTCCAGGTTGTCGTCTTCTCCTGCTCCTAGGTGGACTTAATATAGTGCCTACTACAAGTGCTTCCAGTGAGGTTCGAACGTTGTGTCTCCGAGGTGAACTCCATATAGTACCCATTGTTGCTTGGCAGTGCCTTGAGTGGAGGTGAGCCGCTGTGTCTTCTGTGGGGACCCAATATAAACTCAATAATTACAACAGTGACTCCAGTGTGCCTGGTCTTCTTTGGCTCCTGAGCTGACTATGTAAAGTACTCCAGTTTATTTATTTATTTATAAAGTTTTATATAGCGCGAACTTGATCCCGAAGGATATCAGAGCGCTTTACAATTTGAGGCAAAGGTAACAAATAAATGCTACTGTCTTTCATCTTGCTGCGGTATTATCCATATATTCTAAAATTAACAACTTATCCGTTGCCTTACAAAACGTATGGATTGTAAAATCTTAAAGTCCAAAGCTATGTACAAAGTAGTTTTAACACAGATGAGCATTGCTCCTGGTTACTGAGAATTGCTTCCAGTCAGGTAGGGTCTTTGTTTACTCCTGGATTGACTCCACATGTTATATGTACTGGTGTGTCCCACTAATGTATTTCAATGATGATTTCTCCATCCCTCACACTCTCTAGAGCTCCTTATGCTGATATATAACAAAGTTCACCACAACATGTTAAGCATCCAAACCTCATGTACCCACTCTGCATTGGTTTATATCTATATTGTATTTCTATAGTGCAAACCTAGCCAAAATGCAGCAGAGCGCTGTACTTGGTCAAAGACACCTCCAGCATACGCCAAAGTACAACCAACACTCTTTAAACCAGGCACTCTGAAATGGCACCCAGAAACATGATGCCCATTTAAACTCTTTGCAACCTTGTCAATGGAATGATGCACTATACAAACGCTCCGGTACAATTCAGTGGCATAATTCCAATCCACATGGGTTGCCTCATGCTGGTCCATTGTAGACAATGTATAATATACAAGATTGCTGTAAGGACATGAATCCCTTTGCATTTGGACGTTGCACCCTGCTATCAACTGGTGGACACCTGAGGACATACATCATGCTGCTTTCATCATACTCATTCTTAGGTGTCTACCCTTGACAGTTTTTAGGATGATTACATTCATAGTTGGTTGTATAATTGCTATTCCTATTGGCCGCTCAGTGGCACACATGTGTTACCTCTCAGCTTATATACCATCACTGGTTGCATAATGGCCATTCTTATGGATTGCCAATTCCCCTACAGCGTAGACATCCCTGAATATATATCATTCTTAAGTCTATCAAGGCCATTCTAATTCATTTCTTCTGTGCTGGTACTGTTAGTATCCAGTACATGTACTAATCTTAATGCAAGATTGTACCTATCAAGGTTAGCACCCTTCTCGTCTAGGCACTTTAATATGTATCTTCTCAATGTGGTTACATTGTATATTAAAGAACACTCCTAACTTTAAAGGTATTTGCATGTGCTACCTTGTGTATTATACAGATTCTATACTTTCCTATGCCCACGTATATGTGCAACTATATGCTTCCTGCTAGATGGTTTGATCATTCTTGACCATACTCGCATGACACCAAAACATTTCCCACTAACATACTTTCTATTCATTCATATACCATTCAGCTGATACTCATGCAGGCTATTTCTCACTCCTTTTCCTTTCCAGTTCATGCATAGGCTCAGTATAAAACATTCACACATTAAAAGCAAAATTCTGGCACTGACACACAACATCAAACTCTACCAAAATAGCCTACTACGTAGACATTGTAAACATTTAATTAATTTTTGGGGTGAATTATTACGCACCTCAAAGAATAATTACAACCCATGTCAGGGTGAACTCTCAAAGTCACTAAATTAAGCTGAGCTTAACACCCTGGTAGCTAAAGCACAGAGCAGACAGTCTTAATATAACAAGTGTATTTGTAAAGTGCACTTCCACCCGTGAGCATCTTGGCACTAAATAACAGATGTCTGTTGTTGTCCATCTCAATGGTAGTCATTTTATCGATCTCAGAAGGATGATAGGCTGAGGGGACCCTTTGGTGGCTCGCTGTGGGAGTGCTGTGGGGTGGTGGGGCATGGCGGTGGAGGGTCAGGGGCTGGGAAGTCCGACATACGACGAATAGTAGTAAGGTAAGTAATTAAATGAATAAAACAATAGACCTTGTGCGTGCTGCATCATCAACTCAGCGTTGCAGCACGCGTAAGGTAAATTGTTGTATTTATTTAATTACTTACCTTACTCCTGTCTGTTGTATGTCGGACTCCACTACCCCACCCCACCCTGCCCCACCCAAGCCTCACAACCCGCAGCACTCCCATGGCGAGCCGCCACTGAGGGGACCTGCCGGAATTTGACTCTGTGACCATGAGGTCAAACACAGGCCCCTACAGCAGAAGCATTTGTCCACTAAGCCACCAGACCCGGACCAGACGAGACCCGGCTTAACATAGGACAACGTGTAAAAGAGTAATAACGTCAAAATGCAAAACAATGCAAATCCCAAACCAAATTAGAAAAAGAAAGTAAAATGAAATAACCAAACTGACATAAAAAATTACAAAAATCCAAAATGAGAACCACAAAAATACATTTTAATTTGTTTTAAATTGAAATAGTGCCATTAAGTGTTAAGCACCAATGATAGTCAATGGTTGCGGTAGTCCAGGACCTAGGCGCAATTTGAGGCCGACCGTGATTAAGTACAGGTCAGATTCACCAACAAGGTTTGTCCTGGTCAAAACCTTTACCTTATGACTTTGTCCATTAAGTCCCAATGTACTGCAGGAGTTCACTTCTAAAGCTCCCGCCTAGTACTTAAGGGGAGATCAATGGAAAGGTACAGGTAAGGTCCAGTTACTAATGGCCAGCTTGGCAGTTGCAGGAAAGAACTCTTATAACTTGTTGTATCCCTGCAATCTGAGCAGGAGGTCAGCCTTATGACCCTTGAGTCCACTTCTTTGTCCTGGGTACAAGAGGGAGCAGATTCAGTCCTTCGGGCATCCTCTCAGGTACCAACAGCAGGTCCAACCCTCTATTGTTCTTCCTTAGGTCCAGCACTGTTCTGAAGTGGGTGCCTGGTTGTGCTACTTTATGCTTGGCAAGAACTAGTTGGACGGAATGGCTCCTGGATACGTCCTGAGGTAAAAGTTCCTAGGGCAGACCTTTGGGCATTTTTAAGATGGCTAAAGCCTACAGCCGCTCTAAACAGCCGTGATTGCTTTCCCAGTCCTGAGGCGAAAAGCCGGGAGCTGGAGGTACGAAGACCTTGCTGAAATCTATTTTTAAAAATAACACAACTGCTTTTAAATTTCTGTTACATTGTGTGGTGTCACTTATTCTATCTCTGTGTTTGAAAAGCGCCACTACCTGACATCTTCTGCAGCGCACAGACGATCTTGTCTCTGCTCGCGCTTGGCTTTTCTCGAGCGGCCGCCATCAGCACAGGCGTGCACGCCGGCAACGCCCCCTACAGGCCACGCCCCCTAAGGCCACGCCCCCTTTTACTCTGCCTATTTAAGCGCTGAACTGCTAGCGCTGGGCTGATTGCTTTCCCAGTCCTGAGGCGAAAAGCCGGGAGCTGGAGGTACGAAGACCTTGCTGAAATCTATTTTTAAAAATAACACAACTGCTTTTAAATTTCTGTTACATTGTGTGGTGTCACTTATTCTATCTCTGTGTTTGAAAAGCGCCACTACCTGACATCTTCTGCAACGCACAGACGATCTTGTCTCTGCTCGCGCTTGGCTTTTCTCGAGCGGCCGCCATCAGCACAGGCGTGCGCGCCGGCAATGCCCCCTACAGGCCACGCCCCCTACAGGCCACGCCCCCTTTTACTCTGCCTATTTAAGCGCTGAACTGCTAGCGCTGGGCTGATTGCTTTCCCAGTCCTGAGGCGAAAGCCGGGAGCTGGAGGTACGAAGACCTTGCTGAAATCTATTTTTAAAAATAACACAACTGCTTTTAAATTTCTGTTACATTGTGTGGTGTCACTTATTCTATCTCTGTGTTTGAAAAGCGCCACTACCTGACATCTTCTGCAGCGCACAGACGATCTTGTCTCTGCTCGCGCTTGGCTTTTCTCGAGCGGCCGCCATCAGCACAGGCGTGCGCGCCGGCAACGCCCCCTACAGGCCACGCCCCCTACAGGCCACGCCCCCTTTTACTCTGCCTATTTAAGCGCTGAACTGCTAGCGCTGGGCTGATTGCTTTCCCAGTCCTGAGGCGAAAAGCCGGGAGCTGGAGGTACGAAGACCTTGCTGAAATCTATTTTTAAAAATAACACAACTGCTTTTAAATTTCTGTTACATTGTGTGGTGTCACTTATTCTATCTCTGTGTTTGAAAAGCGCCACTACCTGACATCTTCTGCAACGCACAGACGATCTTGTCTCTGCTCGCGCTTGGCTTTTCTCGAGCGGCCGCCATCAGCACAGGCGTGCGCGCCGGCAACGCCCCCTACAGGCCACGCCCCCTACAGGCCACGCCCCCTTTTACTCTGCCTATTTAAGCGCTGAACTGCTAGCGCTGGGCTGATTGCTTTCCCAGTCCTGAGGCGAAAAGCCGGGAGCTGGAGGTACGAAGACCTTGCTGAAATCTATTTTTAAAAATAACACAACTGCTTTTAAATTTCTGTTACATTGTGTGGTGTCACTTATTCTATCTCTGTGTTTGAAAAGCGCCACTACCTGACATCTTCTGCAGCGCACAGACGATCTTGTCTCTGCTCGCGCTTGGCTTTTCTCGAGCGGCCGCCATCAGCACAGGCGTGCGCGCCGGCAACGCCCCCTACAGGCCACGCCCCCAACTGTTATATAAATGTGCATGCACAGGAAGCGCAGTGGACGAGCGCAGCGGGAGTGCCGTTTGCACGCAGAAGGCGCGCCTAAGGCAAGCCCGTCTGCGGCCGTCTGCGACTGTCCGGGGCTAGGGGCGCGTCACTCTGCCCCGCTCACCACCTATACCGCGGTCCAACTGCACAAGCTCCGGGGACCCTGGCCTATCGCTACCTCCACCTGTGCACGCATCCTCTCTCTTGGTATTTCTCCTGCTGCTCCCTCTCACATCCCCCTTCCCACAGTTGACCCCTCTCTCTCGTCTAGTAGCATCACTCCTCCCACTACCCCTAAATCCCTCACGGTGTTCTATCTCAACACTCGATCAGCTGTCGCCCATGCACACGAACTCTCAGTCCTGCTCGATCTTCATGCCCCTGATCTTCTTTTCCTAACGGAGACCTGGTTTAGCGACGACTCCCTCCCCGCCCTATTAGCCACCTTACCGGCCTCTTACTACGCCCTTCGGGCTGATAGCCCTCCTGGCAGAGCTGGAGGCGGCGTGGCGGTCATCGCACGCACCGATCTCCCCTTTCAAATTCTGCCCCTGCCTGATATTGCGACCACCGAATACTTGGTTATTCGTACTACCTCCATTATGCCTCCTCTGACCTGTTTTCTCACCTACCGTCCTCCTCAATCCCCTTTACAGTTCCTTTCTGACTTCTTGGATGTCCTGGCTACCATTACAGTCAACAACTCTTCTATCCTACTCCTAGGCGACTTCAATTTCTGGCCTTCCGACCCAGCTGAATGTTCGTCCTCTAAGGAATTCTCTGAAACCCTCCAATCCCTCAATTTCACTCGCCATGTCCACTCCCCCACCCACATCAAGGGTCGCACGCTGGACCAGATCTGGTCCCTAAACTGCCCCGTGGAATCCCTTTCTATTTCACCTTGCACCTGGTCCGACCACCACCTTATCTCTTTCTCCTTACCCATTCACCCCCCAGTTAAACCCCCCCGCCCCAAAAACATCTGGGTTTGAGCATGGGGCCGTGTCAACCCGGAAGACCTCTCCTCCCTCCTTACCACTTCCCTCCCCTCCCTGCAGGGCCTTTCTACCCTTTCCCAGGTTGAGGCCATAGATCAGTGGCTCTCCGCTGGTAGTGACTCTGTTGCCCCGCTCAAACGTATTACTTCCAAGCGCGACAAGGATGCCAACCGGTGGTTCAACGCAGAGCTTAAGGCCACCAAACTTACTGTACGCCGCGCGGAGCGGGCTTGGAGGAGAAGTTATTGCCCCACTTTAAGACTGGAGTATATTCACATCCTTACCCAGTATAAAAAAGACATCTTGGTGGCCAAAACCGCCTACTTCTCCTCCAAAATCCTTGCGGCTGAAAACCAGCCTAAGGAGATTTTCACGATTGTCCATAACCTGGCGTTCTCTGATAGAACAACTTTGAAGCCCGCCCCCTCCGAGGAACTCTGCCACTCCCTCAACAACTACTTCATCCATAAAATTTCTACTATCAAAGCTAATATCCCGCCCCCTTCTCCCGCCTTTGTTGACCCCCAATGCCCCCCTCCCAAGGGACTACTCACTGCCCTCGCCCCCATATCTAAGGAAGCCCTATCTTCCTTGGTACCTTTTTTTAAATCTGGCTCTCCACTCGACCCCTGTCCTGCTCACATTCTCCGTCACATCTTTGTTTCCTGCCTGGATCCTCCCCTCCACCTCCTCAACAGTTCTCTGGCCAAAGGTGTGGTTCCCTCCCCCTTGAAGTCTGCGGTTATTGTGCCGATTTTAAAAAAACCTGGGGCAGACCCCTCTGTCCCTGCCAATTTCCGCCCCATCTCCCTTTTACCTTTTCTGGCAAAGGTGCTCGAGCGCCATGTCACCGGCGCTTTGAGCTCCTTTGTAGAGACTCACGGAGCTCTCGCTCCCCGCCAGGCCGGCTTCCGCCCCGCACACTCCACTCCGTTGTTATCTCGGTCTTGGACAACCTCAGGGAGGGTATGGATACCAACCGGCACCAGGCCCTTGTGCTCCTCGATCTCTCAGCCGCCTTCGACACGGTGGATCATACCATCTTGCTTTCCCGTGTCAGGGCGGCCGGGATCGGAGGGACTGCCTTGGTCTGGCTATCATCCTTCCTGAGCGACCGCACCCAGGCCGTTCGCCTGGGTGATTTTACAGCGGACGTCCGAAAAGTTCAGTGCGGGGTTCCCCAAGGCTCCTCCCTTTCCCCCCTCTTGTTCAATCTTTATATTGCCCCTCTTATCTTTTCTCTTCAACAAATGGAGGTCGCCGTATTTAATTATGCGGATGACCTCCAGCTGGTCTTTAACCTCTCCTCTTCTCCCTCTTCTGTCCTTAATTTTCAATCTGTCATGCTCCACATCCGGGACTGGATGAACCACAACCACCTTAAACTCAACCCCGATAAGACCGAGCTGGTGTTGACGGGTGGTTCATCCAGCCCCTGGTCCCCTCTCTTCTGGCCCCCTTCTCTTGGCCCCTCTCCGGAACCCTCTACCTCTGTTAAAACCCTCGGCATAAAGCTCAACTCTCAGCTCACTCTTCACTCCCAGGTCAGCTCTGTGGTATCTTCCTCTTTCCTTTCACTGCGTACTATACGCAGGGTGTCCCGTTTCTTCACCTTCTCTGCTCTCAAACTCATCACCTTAGCCATGGTGGTATCCCGCCTGGACTACGGCAACGCCCTATATGCAGGTATCCCGGCATATAGTTTACGGCGCTTGCAGCAGATACAAAACCAGGCGGCCCGCCTGGTTTTCAATCTTCCCAAATTTCACCGTTCTTACCCTCTCTTGAAATCCCTGCACTGGCTCCCTGTGCGAGCCCGAATTCAATTCAAGCTCGCCTCCATCACCTTCTTGGCTCGACTGGACCTGGCTCCAGCTTTTATCTCCTCAGAGATCACCCCCTATGTACCCACCAGGGAACTCCGCTCGTCCTCCCAGTCCCTCCTCACTATCCCACGCTCCCGGACAAAGAAGTGGGGAGGCTCGAAATTTGCTACCCTTGCCCCGATCCTCTGGAATTCCCTTCCCTTGGATCTGCGTTCCATCGCCCTGTACCCGCAATTTCGCAAACATCTCAAAGCTCATTTGTTCACAAAATCCTTTGATTAAATCCCCAGCAGTCTTCCCCGTCTTTTAGCCCTGGATCTGGTTAGCAGTAGCGCCAAGAAACCGCAGGTGTACGAGCGCTTTACAAGTATTTTAAAACTCAAACTCAAACTAAACATGGGCGCAAAGGGTTCAAGGTGTGTGTGGGGAGTGTACTATGTTAATCCAAGTGTCATATTAACATTGTTACGGGTTGCACACCTCTTGTTTCACCTGATATTTATTAATAACACTTTTTAATTCTAGTTTCATGATTCGGCGTGCTCACTGCTTGACATGCCAAGCCCACTCCACATGTGACGAACGTAAACATCCAAACTGTGGGGCTGCGTTTAAGCCCCACTCCAGTGGCAACAGCCCCTTTTTTCAATTGCATTTGCATCCATTTCTTTAACTCTATTCTCTTTCCTTCGTGTTTTAAACCCGTCCATTTTTCACAGTTGTACTCCTTGATCTTGTGTAAATAATCCTTCTTAATTCGACCTCAAGCAGGGGTTCGCTATTTTTCAAAGTTTCTCATGCTTTGGTGGGCCCGAAGAACCTCTCTCCCCAAAACACGAACAGAAGCATGGTTCTTTGTTTTAGCAGTTAATTTTTATCCAATGCATTTCGGACCTGTGCATAGGTCCTTCGTCAGGGAAACACTGCCAAACATAGTGTCTGCCTTGCTTTTCGTGATGCTGGAAACATTCAATCCAAGTGTCATCCCACATGTAACACCAAAATCCAATTTGAAGGAGCCACCTTACCTGAATAAATCTAGAGATACATTTCTGGTGGAACATAGCAGTGTCCTTCAGCAACCAGACTGTAGCTACACAAGAATTGTCTCAGCATCCTGTTCTCTGCTTTCCAAGTGCACCCCAATGTGTTACATGTAAACTCAGGGACAGAAGTCTGGTAGGACAAAGCAGGATCCTTCAGCAACCAGACAGTGCATACACAAGAATTGTCTTGGCATCCTCTTCTCTGCCTTTCAAGTGCATCCCAATGTGTTAAATGCAAAACCAGTAGACATGTCAGGCAGGCTTTGACACCTGAGCCAGGTTAAATACTATAATGTATAAAAGGATGCTCAGACTCCCTCAATTCAATTTGACCCGTCAATCACAGTGACCTAATGTTTGTGCTCCTTCGAGGCCTTTTACACCCTTTTAACACCTATTCAAATGCTACTTTCTGGCTTGAGAGCATAGGCAAGTTAGCCTCCAGCTGAAATAAGTAACTTTCTAAAAGCTACTTTACCTTAATATTTATTTTAAAAAATCCGACTTCACGATTGAATAGAAATCTTAATAACTATTAAAAATTGTTGCTTTAATATTTTTCTACCTAGTCCCATTCCTGAAATATTGTATTACGATTTTTAACCTGTACTCTGGTTTTCTACAAAGGACAGCTAGGCCTTCTGTAGTAAATAAATAGCTTTTGGGTGCTAGTCAGTTCAAAAACATGTTAACATTAACTATTTGCATGTCTTGCTTTTCAATGCTGTGCACCCTGCCTTGTAGGGTCCACACCTTACACATTGGTGATGTTTTAATATTTAAAAGGGAGATCTGACTTATCAAAAGGTTTTTTTTGACAGGTTTAAATTGCAGTTGTATACTGCTCCAGTCAGAGCACAAAAGTAAAGTGCACTGTGTTCTACAGCCAGCAAAAACAGTTAAGGCACAAATCTGTGGTTACACTACTGAAAAGATGACCATTTCCTATAGACATCCAGTCTTTCCTTCATGGCACACATACAGCATAACGTGCTACTTCCTGAAAGTGTGTTTTGGCATCCCATCTGGGGGATGAAGCACAATATAAGGGCAATTTCAATTTCAAGACAATACTATGCAAATCATGTTTTTCCTTTTTATAATACATCCTTTGATCTAACTGCTAGTTCCACATTTGTAAGATCTGCACCCTCCATTCTGAGAAGAGCCTGGCTTGGTTAAATAGTGCTTTAACCCCTTTCCCCCATTTAAGGCCTTCTCCTTTTTCTCCTGTACTAAACCTTTAAACATCTTTAAAAAGACATCAGCTTTGCCACTCATACTCTTTCCCCCTGTATTTCCAACTAGTGAAAAACACTACTGTTGATACACCAAAAATCCACAAATACCACTATAACTAGCATGTAAATCCCCCTCTCTAAACCCACCGATGTCCTCCAAATGTTTAGAAAAATCCTTAAAATTTACTTACCTGTTCTGACAAAAAGCATCACTTTACCGCAATCTGGGTCCAGGAAAATAGACTAAATATAACGCAAATGGATTACAAAACAAAAGGTAGCAGAAAAGAAAAAGTGGCCTCTAAATGAAAACAAAAAAGAGATTATCGCCCCATAGAAATAAATGGGAAATAAGTAATAATGTTGAATAAATATATTTAAATATGAATAATGAACACATATTACAAAATTGTGAAGTACACATTAAATAATAAATTAATAAATTAAATATTAGTATAAAATATATACAACTATGTAATATATACTAAAAAACATATGATTTGAAAACGTATTTAACAAAATGTAAATAATGTTAAAAAACTGTTAAAACATGAAAAATGAAAGTAGAAAATAGCATAAAATAGTAATTAAATACAATACGCTTTTTAAATAATCATGAAAATGGTTTGCATTTACTTAACTTTAATTAAATGATTGTATTTAAGGTTAAATATATATGTTTAAAATGTAAAATGATACATTAAACATTGAAAACATAAATGAAATGAGAAAAATGTGTAACATGTCTTCATTCTATAAGCAAATGTTGATGATGATATCATTGCCTACAATCACATAACTATTTTTATTATATTTCTAAACAAACACCATCAATAGTAATAAAATAACACAAACTGTTTCTATCACAATACAATTAATTTCAGCTTATAATTGTAAAATTAAATATTTGCACTCCAACATAAACCATTTTTAAAAAGTGTTAGACACTAAAAAGGTGACAATTGCTATTATCTCTTCAATCAAAACCAATTTGGGGAAACATTAGGTATCAAAATTGTGGCATTTACAATTTACTATCTAAGGGTCCGATTATGACCTCGGTGGTGCAGCGCCGGCTCTGCACCAGCTCAGCACTGCCAAAGCAGTGCAGGAACCACCCGCCAGATTACGAGTACAACCTTTTGGTCCTATCTTTCACCCTCTCCACAGCAGTACAATGAAGTCTGGCACCGCAATTAGAAAGCAAAAGAAGTTCCAGCATTGAATGGACTATTAAGTTCATGCCGTGCTCCGACTTGTGCTGCATGCAAACAGGGGGGTGCACGGTGTGCCCCCATGAATGCATACCCATGGCAGTGGGGGCATGGGGCATTTCCCCACTGCCTGCCTTTTCATGGTGGTGCGTCTGCCGTGAAAGGCTGCTGGAAGTGAAACTCATAATGTGCTCTGCGGGCCGCGCAGCCCAGCCATGAATATAATAGGCCTGTGTGCTGTGCCATCACCAGGGAGCAGTGGTTCCCTTGTGCAGCCAGCACAGCAGTGGATGGTCCAAATGGCCACCTCGTAATACGGTGGCCAGAGGTCCACCACCAATGCTCCACTGCAAGCCTGCCGGTCAAAGACCGCCAGACTCGTAATCGGCTCCTAAATCTATTTGGGAAGGGTGATGGACACTAAAGGTGAGACATTTACTATTCTTACTCCAATCTAAAGCTATTTGAAGAAGGTGTTATAAGCTAAAATGCTGAAAATCACTTTATACACGTTAAAGAAGGTAATACAAATTAAACATTTCATATCCACAGTCAATACTCCATACTCACGAACAAGTTTTTAACTGTAGAATACAATTCAATTTAATCTCAAAACACACTATCCAAAATTAAAAACCTATATATACACAACTAAAATAAAAATATTTAATAATAATGTATTATATGTAATAATTTTTATAAATATAACGATATTTACTACCAGTCATAAACTTCATAACATAAAACACATTATCCAAAATTATCAATCATAAACATAAAAATGAATTTATACCACTTTTTAATAAAAAAAAATCTATTTTAATATAACAATTATATTTTAAAACAAAATATGTTTCAAATATTTGTATTATTTAAAAAAACAGAAAATGTTAAGAAAATTAAAACATGTATATAAAAATATTTTCAAATTATTTTACTTTATTTAAATATATTGTTAAATTCTTTTACGTTTTTAATTATTTTAGTAATTTATATTTTTTGCATTGTCATTGTAAATGTAATACAATTGATATATTTTTTTCATTATTAAATTAAAATGTATTAAAATATTAAAATAAAATACATGTAAAATAATCACATAAAAAACATGATTTCCCAGAAAATATTTACAATTTAAACTTTTACATGAAAATAAAGTTTAGCTGTTTTACTTTATTAAAAAGAGTTTGCAAATATTTAAATGTTTTATATTATTTCAATGTTTTATAAAATATTTAACAAATATTTTTTCTAACTCTTTTATTGGGTTTCAAACATATTTGACATATCAAAAAAAAAAGAAACAAAAGAAAACAAAGGCGTGCTTTGCTAATCCCCAATCGCAGAATAACTAAATGATCCACATCACAATCCCAAGTGCACAAAATGTTCCCACCAAATGCCCCACATTTTATCGTGTTTTTGTGGGCAGCCACGTGCGACATACACTGGTTCGTCCATCTTCGAACACCAGTCCATGAAATACTGCCTTGCTTGTAGGTCCAGAGCAGTCTTTGATATTCAGTTTAAGGTAATCTCACATTTTCCCAGCAAGGTCCCCAGACCCACTAAGTTTCTTACAGATCTTCTGCCCCCCAGCTCCTCCATTAGACCCAGGAACACAATCTGAAGGAAATAATCTACTGACCTCCCCAACGAATTTACAAGACTGCCAGGAGCTGGGACCAATAGCATTGTATCACAGGGCACAGTCAAATCTCATTGTAGAAATCTGCAGTATCAGCACCACAGTGAGGGCAAGCGGGTGATGGAAGTTCACCCGCATTCCACAGCCGTTCCGGTGTTAGGTAGGTCTCATGGAGAACATTAATTTGAATCATGCAAAACCAGGAGCAGATGCCCAGCTCCCATTGTGTCAAAAGTGCTTGCTTCCATTCCCCAACCTTCATAGCCCAAGCCAGGACTCACAGCCAATGCGGAGAGGCAGAAATAGGTGATGAGAGTTGATGATCAGGGACCGATACACTTGGGAGACACCCTTGTGGCCTAGGGGTGACATATAGACTTTCACCTTCACAGGGCTATACTTGGGACCACCCCCAAAGAAAACTGGTGAAAAGATAAGGCATGAAGGATCTGAAAAAAAGTGGAAAAACTGTGTCCGGTGTAAATGAAAGTCAGCCTGGAACTCGGTGAAGCAATGCATTGTAGCATCCTGACATATATCGCTAAGTTGGGAGATGCCAATTAGGTCCTATTGGCCAAACCCCTCCAGGCCGGATACATGGCGGAGAAGAGTGCCCCTCCAGAGGGGGGTCTGCAGCATTAACCCCGCCACCAATCAATCCACTTTGTTGCATCCCGCAAGATCCTAAAAAATCACCCCAATGAAATCTGGTAGTGTTCAAGGAACTGGAGATCCATATAAAGAACTGGTAAGCATCTCCCATGACATGAGCAAAAGTTCTGCGCAATAAAATCGCTCCTCATGCACCCCATGAAGCCAGTCATTCAGACCACCAAATGAGAGGCCCAGTAGTAAAGCCGCAAATCGGCTGCAGCTAGGCCCCCATCAACGGTGGATTGCACACATTTATAGAAGTCTTTAAGCGGAACCCGATAGTTCCACAAGAAGGAACATATAAGAGCCTGAACCACGCAAATCCACGCAGAAGGAATATTGTGTGGAAAGTTCTGTAGGACGAACATTCACCGGAGCAAGGCCATCTTCTCAAAAAGAGTAATTCTAACCAGTTGGCTGGGGGAGTAGAGATGCCCAACGGTCACTATCTATCCTCATATGAGCAAACAAAGGTTTAATATTCAACAATCATATCAGGTTGGGAACCAAGTGGATGTATAAGGTCAGGTAGAGAAAACTCAACCGACGAATAGATATAGATCCACACCAGCTATGGTCCTGCAGCGGGCATATCAATGGAATCAGCTTGGACTTAGATCGGTTAATCAAGAACACAGACACTTGGCCATAGGGATGTATGTCAGTACAACGCGATCTTTTAGATTGCGGTACTTAACAACGCGGTTATTACAACGCAAGTCGTTAGAACGACTTGCGTTGGAGGACGCGGATTTAGCAATATTATAATTTTATATTCCAACATCTGTCCACGTAACAGTAGGGAAGGTGTTGGAATATAAAATTACAATATTCCTTAACCAACAGCGCCATCCAGCGCAAGTCGTAGTAACGACTTGCGTTGTAATGGCAGCGTGGTAAAGGTCGTTCAGTGTAAACACCGTGTTGTAAACAACGTTTACCGGCCATAGAGAATACGAGTTACGAGTTATGAGTTTGGTGGCGTGGGAGCACGCTGCCACGTCAGTGTCCTGCTCCCACACTGCCAAACTTGACCACTGGCCGACCACCAGATTACGAGTTTCCTTGTGGACTGGTAGGCAATCCTTCAGCAGTGCCTATTAGAAAGGCACTGAAATGGGAGTACAAAGGCTGTTACTCCTTGGCATGGACTGTGCAGTTCATACTGTGTAGGAAAAGCGGTGCATGCACAGGGGGGCACACATTGTGCCCCCTACATGTATTCCCGGGCCCAGTTCAGTGCCCCCTTAATTTCCTCACTTCCAGTATTTTAATGGTGTGTGCTAGTGGTGAGGAAACTCATAATATGCTTGATGGTGCTTTAGGGACATGCCAAGCATTTTGCGACCTTAGACCACTGCTCCACTGCCAGGGCCTGGCGGTTTCAGCGGTCCCATGTTGGTCCGACCACCAGAGACATAGGACAGCAATCGGACTACTGTTGTCGCGATAGCCTCACCGCCACCTCTGTGCCACCGTGGTTTGGCGGTCCACAGCGTGCCAAACTCATAATCAGTCCCTAAGTATATACAAAGCTTGAGGGTCCAACAATAAGAGTTCATTGAGGAAGAGCACTACGTCATTGGCTTCGAGTGCTACCCAGTCTTCAGGCACAGGGCTTGCCCATCAGAAGCCTCGAATCTGTGCGTCACAAAGGACCCATACTTCCAGGGGTTTGATCGTAAGGGCAAACATGAGAAGAGACAAGGGGCAGCCTTGTCTAGAGCCCTGTTGAATCTGGAATGGCTGAGCAAAGGCACCGTTCAGGCCGATCCTTAACGAAACGTAGGTATATAGTGTTTAAATGAATCTACGAACAAGGGAACAAAATCCAGCCTGAACAATAAATCCCGGAGCAAACACCAGTCAACAGAATCAAATGCCTTCTTGTAATCAAGATGGAGAAAAAAATATTTATTTTAAATCTAATACCATAAATATATGTTTTAATTAATAGTAAATGAAAAATATTTACAAAATTGATAAAACAAAAACAATTTAGGATTTGTAAAATATTAATTTGTATATCATTTAAATTATTACAATAAATGTTTACTTTAAAAATATAAACTTCTTAAAAGTCTCCCCACCCATATGCCCTAAAAACCCAAAATTCCGCTACTAAAAAAAGTACAACACCAATGTTTGTATACATTATTAACATATACAAGCAAATACACTACAATAAATGTCATACTAATTAACACATACAGACTATATTACCTACAATATTTTCAACATTGATATTTTTCACAACGATATTAAAAACAAGAAAATATTTATACATTTTCCCTTTGATATTCCTGTCGATGGTATTTCCAAAATCCCGATATTCTTGACAAAATATTTTTCTATCCTATATATTTTTCCCTGATATTTTGCCCAAATAATTGAACACACATTATGAATTCCACTCTGAACACAATTCAGGTATATAAATGGCAAGCCACCCATTTTTACCATATAGAGGCAATAAAATTGTAAAGAAGTATACAATACAATCTATTGTGTACTGGGATGTGTACCTGACAGATAATGATCTACAGTTTATTATATACAATGCTGTCACTGTAGATCAATGAATGCAAGTGCAGCGCTATGGGCTCAATACAGACAGGTACGAAACGTATCCTGTGGCTCCACCCAGGAGTGACAGAGGAATAGCCTGGTACCCAGGGTAGTGCATACCCTGGGTACAGACAGTCATCATAAATGTCTAAAGAGTCAATTCAGAAATAACAACTAGTCGCCAAAAGGCATGAACAGTAAAAGTTCAACCAAACTTGCAGGTAACGAAGTGCGATGACCGATTGAACCTGTGTACTCCGTGTTGTACAGAGGGATAACTATACTGTTTAGTATCTGGTGTGTTTAGTAAGTTTATCCATTATTAAATAGGAAGTCAATGCACTTTAGCTAACTATTGAACACACATTCAATGTCCTTGGGCCGCTCTCCTCTCTCTCAGGTGAGTTTATACAGATTTTCTCTGGCTGCCTGTAATCAGTGAACTGCAATGGGCTCAAGTTCATTTTTAGGTCTCACCTAGGCAGTGCAGGCGCTGTCTCTTTGAGACATGCTATTCCTAGAAAATGGGTTTTAGGCACCTCCCATCTTTACAATTGCCTCCTCATACTGTCCTTTGTAAATGCTGTCTTTTGATTAATGAATAGGCTTAGTAGTCCCTCCTTTTGGACTTCTGTAACCTACCATGAGGACTGCCCCTGTTACATGTGCTCTTACTCTCTTTTATTTATGACTCTGTGAGCACTCCTGTTTTTTTACTTGGTCCAAAAGTTCACATATGCAAACGCTTCTCCTCCCTCCTGCTTGTTGAATGTTTTTTCTCCTCTGCAGCCCAGCCCTTGTGTTGCTGCTGAAGCCATTCCTCTTGTTTCTACGTGTTTTGCTTCCTTTCAAAAGTGACGCAGTGTATGAGAAACTTTGAGCATAGCACGCGCTGGCCCCTGCTTCCGGTTTGGGCAATGCAGTCTAATCATGAAATTCACCTCCTGCTAAAGCACTGCCTCATCCTGCTGGAGGCCTCATGGAAACAACCCTTGGCTGTATTTACAATCACTTATTTAACCCAGCCCGTGCGGCGCTGCTGATTCCCCTCTCCTTGTTTCTACTCAGCACATCCTTGCCCCTCCTCCTGGTCTGGGCATCGCAGCCTATTCGTGGAATTTTGCCTCCTGCTAAAACCCCGCCTCCTCCCGCTGGCTGCCTCACGACAACAACCATCGGCTCTATTTATAATCCGCAGGTAAATGAACATGCCGGTCTGTGGGGGTCAATGTAGAAGACCTGTTGTATTTGCTTCAACTTTTTCCACAAACGTCATGTGTTGCCGAAATGTTTTGCAATTGCAAATCTCCAATGCAGCGCACTGTGAGTTTAAACATGTGTTAAAACATCCTGCTTGCTTAATGTTCCCTGCCCTTCTGCAAATGCGTGGAGCCCTGAACACCCTCAGAGGAGGGGCCCAGTGGAGGCTGTCACCAGCTGTGGAAGCCGGCACACCAAGTGACGTTATCTTTAATACAATATCATTCTGCTTAACAGTAGGTGGCAGATTGCAATAACCTAGGTGGATAAATCAGGTTTGTTTTTTTTGCTTCCTGTCAAAATCCGCAAAGTGTTTGGTAACTCATGAGAAATTCCTTTCACAAATAGTCTGTTTCTTTTCTAGATATTGTTTTTTAATAAACCCCCAGCTCTCGAAGGAGGCCGGACCCCCACCAGGCAACTGTCCAGCTTGCTTAGCAGTCAGGTGCTGACGTTCTGAGTTGCAACTATATTAATTGCTGCATGCAGGCGGTAATCCCCTCTCTTTGAAGCCCAAAGCTGAGTTTTAGACACTGCTTCTACAGCGCCGCAGAAATGAGGAAGCATGGCCTCTGCCTCGCCAATAGCGTTTGATTTTTTTTATTTTTTTTATTTTTTTTTAATTTTTACATCCGTGTTTTGGTAACAAAAAAGGTAAAAAAAATTAGGAAAGGTGTGGCGCAGCGGCCAGGGCAGCTGACTTCGGAGCACAGGGTCCACAGTTCAATCCCTGGCTCCGGCAGCAGCTCAGCTCAGCACCATGTGACTCTGGGCAATAGCTCTCATAATTTCCATGATGGCCTCCAGTACCTTGAGATCTGTAAGGATGAGTAGTTCATGTTTTCAAATACGGATTTACATATTACATATTTGTTTTTATTTACTTGCAATAATTCCAACTGATTGCATAGATTTATCTGCATCATCACGGTGTAGGGCCTCCATCTGAATATGATGAACCCCACCCCAGCCCCTCCACTTCACCACAGTCATCTCACACCACCCACTTCCCTGTCTTTCCAATAGCGAACCAGTCAAGCTTATTTGGTGTCATATTTGGGAAAGATCAACAATGTTTCAGGCAATGGGTGAAGTGGGCAAGGTCGGCACTGCACGCCCCTACTTTTTAAAATTTGAATAGAATATGTTCCCCAACTTTTATATTTTAAAAATTATTCCAAAGGTGGCAGAAATAGCAATGGCCTATAGATGAGGCTCAAACGTTTGTGATTGTTTGGGGATGTGCGAGGTGGCCTGAGAAGAAAAAGGACTCTCCATTTTCCTTCTTGCCAAGAGAAAACAAGGACAGTGTTCAATTCTCCTGCTCTGCCGCTGGCAGCTGCCCCCTCTCTCTATCTTCCTCTTCTTCTTATTCCCTCTCTTTCTGTCTCTGTCTCATTCCTCTTTGTTTGCTGAAAACTGTTACTTCAACAAGCAACTCTTACTCTCTCTTTCCTCTCCTTTGGATCTCGCAGAGTACAGGGGGACACAGGTATGGTGTTTGTGCTTTCTTTATTATGGACTCTGCATACAGCTGGTCATGCATGAATAGTAATTTTTACCCTCCCCCCATCCAACGCCTTCCCTACTGTTGCACTCTCTGGTGTGGGAATAGTAATTTTACCCCTACGCTATCCAACGCTTTCCCTACTGTTGCACTCACTGGAGTGGGAATAGTAATTTTTACCCTCCCACTATCCAACGTCTTCCCTACTGTTGCACTTTCTGGAGTGGGAATAGTAATGTTGACCCTTCCACTATCCAACGCCTTCCCTACTGTTGCACTCTCTGGAGTGGGAATAGTAATTTTGACCCCTATGCTATTGAACACTTTCCCTACTGTTGCCCTCTCTGGAGTGGGAATAGTAATTTTTACCCCTATGCTATCCAACGCTTTCCCTACTGTTGCCCTCTCTAGAGTGGGAATAGTAATTTTTACCCCTACGCTATCCAACGCTTTCCCTACTGTTGCACTCTCTGGAGTGGGAATCGTAATTTTTACCCCAACGCTATCCAACGTTTTCCCTACTGTTGCACTCACTGGAGTGGGAATAGTAATTTTTACCCTCCTGCTATCCAACGCTTTCCCTACTGTTGCACTTTCTGGTGTGGGAATAGTAATTTTGAACCCTATGCTTTCCAACGTTTTCCCTACTGTTGCACTCGCTGGAGTGGGAATAGTAATTGTTATCCTCCCGCTATCCAATGCATTCCCTACTGTTGCACTCTCTGGAGTGGGAAGAGTAATTTTTACCCTTATGCTATCCAACACTTTCCCTACTGTTGCACTCTCTGGAGTGGGAATAGTAATTTTTACCACTACGCTATCCAACGCATTCCCTTCTTTTGCACTCTCTGGAGTGGGAATAGTCATTTTTACCCCTACGCTATCCAACGCTTTCCCTACTGTTGCACTCACTGGAGTGGGAATAGTAATTTTTACCCCTACGCTATCCAACGCTTTCCTTACTGTTGCACTCTCTGGAGTGGGAATAGAAATTTTTACCCCTACGCTATCCAACGCTTTCCCTACTGTTGCACTCTCTGGAGTGGGAATAGTAATTTTTACCCCTATGCTATCCAACGATTTCCCTACTGTTGCACTCACTGGAGTGGGAATAGTAATTTTCACCCTCCCGCCATCCAACGCTTTCCCTACTGTTGAACTCTCTGGAGTGGGAATAGTAATTTTTACCCCTACGCTATCCAACTCTTTCTCTACTGTTGCACTCACTGGAATGGTAATAGTAAATTTTACTCTTTCCGCTAGCCTACGGTAAAAATATTTTATATTTGTTATTAATATTACGTATATATATATATATATATATATATATATATATATATATATATATATATATATATATATATATATATATATATATATATATATATATATATATATATATATATATATATATATATATATATATATATATATATATATGTATTACTAAATCAATTTGTATGTTTTTTTTTACTTGCATTAATTTTTTTATTAATTTTAATGTTATTTAAGTATTTTAAGTATGTTTAAGTTAATTATAGTGATTATTTCATTAATTTTTTATCACTTTAAAGCATTTAAAAAAATTCGATATTTTGACTATCTATATTTTTTACAACAATATTTTTGTTTCGATATTTGTGTACTTACCTGTTTGGAGATAGGAAGTTGATATTTTTGTATTCTATATTTTTTACTCGATATTTAGGTAGTTCTATATTTGTGTCATCGATATTATGTCAGTGATCCCAAATGAACTTCTGTCCCTGTTTAGTCAGCTCTGTTAGCGGTGTGCTCACTGTGGCGAAGTCTTGTATATATCAAGCACAGTAGCTGGCAAGTCCTTAAAACTATCTCACTTCTGCAACGTCTGTCGGCGGAATTACGTTCTTCAGCGTTTCTACTTTGCTGAGGTCTGCCCTCATCCCTTGCTTGAAGAATATGTGTCCAAAGAAGACCAATTCCCCTCTCGCCAGCTCGCATTTGTCCCCATTCAATGTTAGGCCAGCTTGTTCCAGTTGCTTGCACACTTGACGCAAATCTGTTTCATGTTCTTTTTCTGTTTTTCCAAATACCAGGATGTCATCACTATAGTTTAGGCAGTTCTATAACGGCCTTATTGTCTCCTGGAATATCTCCGCCACCAATGAAATTCCGAACCTCAGGCGCTTGTATCTAAACAGACCTAGGTGTGTGGAGAATGTCGTGATGTACCGGGACTGGTGATCTAGTTCTAGTTGATGGTACCCTTTGCACAAGTGCAGCTTCGAGAATTAGCAGGCCCCAGTGAGACAGCTGATCATGTCGTTTAGGTGTGGCCCCGGTGAACGTTCCCTTGCGATTGCTGTGTTTAGGATCCTCATATCTACACATATGCGGATCTTTGAGGTGTTCTTCTTCGGAACTGCCACAATAAGAGACACCCAGGGCGTTGGCCCTTCAGCCGGTTCAATTATGTCTGGCGCCAGTAAGCTGGTTATTTCTTCTTCAACTTGTGGTTGTAGGCTGATCTGTACTCGTCTATGATGTTGGGCCACCGGCTTAATTGCTTCATTGATGTGCAATGTTATCTGTTTTCCCTTCAGTTTACCTAGACCCTTTAGTATGGCTGGGTATTCTGGTAGCATGTTCTCCATTTCTGACATGTGGTACGTCATTGTTAGTAGCCCCATCACCTGCGCCGTCACATTGCTTAGCAGGTACGGTGCTGGGATGTCGCCTTTTAGTACATATATTTCTTCTTGGTAGGACTTGCCTTTGTATGCCAACGTTTCAGTGAATTTTCCTATTTTCTACTGGGTTTTTTGAGCCCCACGTGAATACATCCACGGTCGATGGTGATAGCTGTGGTTTCACTTTCATTTTTTTGTATTCTGACATGCACATGCTGTTGCATGTTGCCCCACTGTCGAGCACAAACTTAGCTTGGTGGTTCCCCACGTCAATGTCCACTGTGGCAGTTTTCTTTATTTGCTGCTTCTCCACGAGATGAATGTGCTCTTTTCTTTTATTTTCCTTGGTCGCGTCTGACATCAGATATAGTGTAACCTCCCTCACAGGTGCTGCTGTCACTTCTGTTTCACTAGGAAAAAACAGGAGTTATGCCCAAATTACCCTCCTATACATGAGCAAGGTACATCAAGAGATGTGTATAAACAAGAAAAAGTACAGAGGGATCGATTCAAAATGTATTTTCATACAGGGATAAACTAATTACCCTGATGTTTCAAAATGATTTTGGGAAAAAATGATATTCACAAGTCACAATAACATATATATGTATCAAGTGACAAGGTGGGGCACAGAAAAAATATCAACAACAATTAATACATATATACTAAAGACTCTACAGCAATGAAACACCCTAGTTTGCATTCATCTCTATATACAGTACAATATACAAAATATATACATCACATATACAATATCTACAAAACATATGCAAAACATAAATACCCTAAAAAACACAATACAATGTCACTGTGTACACTCTTAAATCAAAGTGATACACTTCTAGGAAGTCCTAAGCAGCACCAGAGGTATATCACCCCAAACTAATTATTTATAGGGGCGCTTCTTAGAGTGTCGACGCAGTCGTGGTCGCGTTTCAGCCACTCGTTTCTATTGGCTTCATCAGGACAAGGGCATGAATACACTTAAACAATAGTGCAGGAGCACTCTCCGGTCCCTTATTGTACAGGGACGGGTCAATCTAGGTACTCAATCCAGGGGTACCTCAAGGGACAAAAACCCTTTGGCGCCCACTTCGTTATTCAAAAGGTAGCTTCTAGCTTATTATATTTCTCTTGTCACTCTCCTCTTTCTTACACGCGGAATCCAACTTCTCTCAAGTCTTCTCCTCACATGGTTTTTCTAATTTCCGCCATAGAGTGCTTCATTAGAAGAGCTACGATTGGCCGTTTCCATGTATCGTGCTGATAAGCGTGGCTCAAATCCACCTGAGCGACTTACCTCACTCATCTATCATTCTCATATAATAAGCCAGCCAGGCAGTGGAGAAGAATTAGAAATATATTTATTAGGACATAATATTCATCTGCAGATGGGCCCTGTCAGGTCTACACCCAAAGGAGTGCACCGAGAGGACTGACTCCTCCTATCATGACAATACATTATAACATAACATGGCAGGGTAAAGGCACGCCCAGCCTGGAAAATTACAGAACTAGCAAAGTGGTGTACAATGAACTCATACATGCGGCATTTAACCGTGGTGAGCCACACTCCAGTCTCAGTACCACCCGGTCGGATGCTCTAAAACAGACATCCACCCAATACCCCCATCACCAATAGTCTGTCAGAGCGCCACTTGCACTCTGAGTTCCCCGGAGCACACTAGCCCCAGGAGCACACCGGCTCCTCCAATCACCAGAGACACACCGGTCTCAGAGACACACCGGTCTCATGGAGCATCCCAGCTCCCTCAATCAACAGTCGGACCACTCACCTTCTGCTCGCAGAACCGACATCCACCGTTCTCCACTGCCGGCTGCTGGGACCAACACCGTCAGCTCCAAAGTTCCGCCTTCTGGACTCCGGTGCAGGATCATGAACCGGGACCTCTCCCGATCAGCAGGGTGGGGCAGCGCTGCGAGAACCAAGCTCGGCATCAAAGTGGGTACCCAGACCCACCGTGCCGACCAGAGGGTCCCCGGCCTTCTGCTACCCACTTACGGGTGAGAAAGATCCTTATCACGGAGTCCCTGTTCGGGCGCCATCTGATAAGCGTGGCTCAAATCCACCTGAGCGACTTACCTCACTCATCTATCATTCTCATATAATAAGCCAGCCAGGCAGTGGAGAAGAATTAGAAATATATTTATTAGGACATAATATTCATCTGCAGATGGGCCCTGTCAGGTCTACACCCAAAGGAGTGCACCGAGAGGACTGACTCATCCTATCATGACAATACATTATAACATAACATGGCAGGGTAAAGGCATGCCCAGCCTGGAAAATTACAGAACTAGCAAAGTGGTGAACAATGAACTCATACATGCGGCATCTGCACCTGCGAAGGCAACACTTTATCTACCCTCAAGGTCACAGAGCCGAGGCTCTGCTTCTCCGGGGCATGGAAACATTTCTGCAAAACTAACTCAAGGCAAGAAATGCTGAAACAAGGATTTTCTGCTCCTAAGGGAGAGGGAAAACTGTACCATGAGACATTGGAGCCGCAGAGCAAATGTCAGCATCAGAAGTCTGTCTGCCATAGACAAGTCCCACTCTCCTATGAGAGAAGTTGAAGCTTGCATATTACAAAAATAGCTCAGTGGGTTGCAGCACATGAATTTTATGCTGTAACTGCATATTGGTCAGACACACTAGGCTAACATTTCATAACATCATTAGAACATTCTGCAACAGGAAAATTACTATCTATCAGTCCCTCCCTTTAACCTATTGTAGCTAACACAAGTGCAGTCACAGCTTAAAGGTAAGGACTATACAATTCTAAAGACATCACTCATCAATCAAAGGGAAACAAAAAACCCCCCAAAAATAACCAATAGTATATCATCATAAAAGATATCTGGTATCGGGAAATTAAATACTAGGATGGGCATAATCACAGAAGTAGTGCAGCATACTATAGGGCAGGAAAGGCAAAAAGTAAAAGAACAACCCCTGCAATACCTACTAAGACAATAATTATTCTCTGGGTGTGAAACACCCTCCTTTTTGACTAATCTAAACATATGTTCTCGAGGTACCATTTCTCTATAACACTATGTCATGATCGGACTACTTAAAAATACATCACGCCTTAAGTCATGAGCAGGAATTAATGCAAATAAGATCAAACTGTCATTATCAAGGAAAACACCCTATTGCATCCAATACTGAGGGCTCACTTGCATTATTAGCTAGGACCTATATCTAACATCCTTGAAGTAAATTTTTTATCGGGCTGAGAAATGTGTTTTACTAAACTATTCAAAGTATACTAACCCTCACAGCTACTTCCATAGGGCAAGAATACAAGCAACAATTTTCCATCCCTGTGTGTGTATGAAGGCAATGACCCACACACCCAATAATTTGCAGTACTATAAATAACATGTGTCACGTGCAACATTTGAATACTGCATCATCCTAATGAACTTCCCAGTGCTCATCTTCGTGAGGATCTAGAGTACCAATGACATTCTCAAGTGGCGTTGAAATAATACTCATGAAGGTATGCGCCAAGCAACAAGAAACTAATTCTCTAAAGAGAAATATGAAAGCAACAGTTAGGATACAAACAAACACAATGAGATCTGGGACATCTGGACAAGGAGCCGTAGAGGCTGCTCCTCCTGGGGAGTAGGAACATTCAAAGGGACTCATTTTCCTAGCTAAAAGTCCAAAGTAAACTAAAGGAAACAAACGGCAACACAGCCAGCCAGAGGGGAGTCTTCTCCCTGTGTCCGTCTGAGCCTCACAGGCAGGCTCGTATTGTCCATCAAAAATTCAAAAATCATCTGCGTTGGAGCTGCACTCGCTAGCAACTCATCAAAAAAATTAAAAAATCATCTGCGTTGGAGCTGCACTTACTAGCAACTCAAATGGAAAACAATCTTGGCCAATGATGCAAAGTCTTTCTTGCAGAATTTAGCAATCACCAATCCAGGTAGTGCCCTCTACAAATTCTGTCCAGTGTCTCGCTCAGTACACCAGATATGAATCTAACAGATATTAAGAGCACTGTATCTGTACCCTAAGACTAAAGTCTCTCTCTACCTCCTACTTTTATTCTCCTGGTGCACCGCTCTTCTGTCGAGGCCATAGATTGTATAAAGTGTGACCAGGTACCTCCTTATCAGCAGACAAAACTGTATATTCCAAAACAGATGGGGAACAGGGAAACCTGAAGCATAACCACTGGAGAACTGGCGGCAGACTTTTGCACAGACGGAACTGCCCCTCTCAAGTATTTCTGAGAAACCTTTTCCAACCATTGGGAAATGGCACAAAAGCGAAGAGCGAGTCCTCCATCTCGGTCAGGCCTGCCCTTTTCTTACCCAGGAATCACACACCTACAGCAGCTTCAGTGGTACCTTGGCTCCAAGCAAGACTTCCGTTGGTATCTTCTGACGACGAGACTTGACTTGCACCGAGTCTTGAAGTTGGATCTGATGCTTGGGTCCCCTCTGGTTACGGCTGTGTGATATATTTCTATTGATGAACAGAACAAAGATCTTTAGTCAAAGCATTGTGGTAAATAAATAAATAATACCCTATTTTTGAATGCATAAATGAATAACAGATAGCTCAATAAATAAGAGTCAAGATTCGAGGTAGTAGGAGTTTTTGCAGGTTTAATATAGCATAAGGACAGGAACAGGACGACCTGCACGGGAATAGGATGGCAGCTGCCGGGGACAGGATCGGGACAAGGGAAGCTAGCTTTTAATAACAGTACATGAGCATATATACATAGCGCAAACACATAGCATTACATTGCAATAGGCGTAGCAGTGGGTGGAGCAAGAGGCGTGACGCGTAGCAGTCGCGAAAGATAAGGGTGAAAGTAGGTGTAACAGGGCGTATACACAGACATGTGATGCAAACGTAACAGAATATGTCATGAATGGGGCGGAAACCATGGAGGGGGCTACCTGAGGAGCCGGGACCTCTAACCTGATGGTGCGCGCAAACTGGCAATGACGTGTTACTAGGAGAAGCTGGGGGCTATGAACTCTGTGCTAGGAGCAGAGACTGAAGTCTGGAGAGTCAGGGCGACATGTACCTAAACCCTATCTAGTATCTGATGTTTAGGGAACATGTTGATATAAACTAGAAGTCAGGAGGGGAAAAGCTAACAGACTCTAAGACTGGAGCATGCATTATTCTACATGTAGTGCGTGATGAAGAATATTAAATGACCATTAATACAGTATTTCTCTAACATGGGGCCGTAAAGGCTAGACAATGACGGAAACTATTGATGCAGTTCAGTAGCTTTAGGAATGCAGAGGAGGAGGACTGAACTGATAACTGGAATCATAACATACTCTTGGCAGACTCAGAGGCAGAGCCAGGCTGAACCGGGCACTGTGAGGCAGGAAGTAAGTGAAGGGTCGAGGATACAGGTGGGGGCTGTATCGCTCCTCAGCGAGGACTCAGAAGACAGGAGCTGAATCTGGTGTCCAGGCCCTTTTGAGGCCTAGAAACGGGGACTTTTCAATGGAATAACGTGCACACTGAGAAACGTGGCAACGTAGCTTTACATAGGCCTGATATTCGTGGTATTCACGAGAACTGGAAACTGGCATACTAGAGATGGACACAACTGTAATTGCGTCTTTAATCAAACACGGGGAATAACATATGCATATTAATCATGCACATATAACATATGATGGAGGACGCGTAGGGACACGGAACATGGCAAAATTTACTTTTCCACATTCCCTCCTTGTCACTACGTTTCCTTCAGGAAACATCAATATTCATGATACCATCTATCATTTCATACAGTATCATTTGCTCGTCTCGAATTTTCTTGGAACGGGTTTTAGAACGGGGCTTGGGACTAGAAATACATGATGTAGCACAAATGCCGCAAATCGCAGGGCCACATTGTATACAGAGGCAGCAGCTAAATATGATCGCTACTGCAATACCTAGAAAGGACAAGACTTTCCATCTCCAGGCGGAAATTATATTCCAGAACCAACCGGACCATGTCCAGGTGCCTGGATTTTGGTGTAACAGATGGGCAATTTTATGAAGTCTGGTTATAGCTGAATAAACAGACGGCGCGTTATTAGGAATGAAAATGCAGCAACTAGATCCGATGACTCTACAGGCCCCGCCCCTATCGGCCAATATGACGTCAAGGACGAGACGATTCTGGAGCACGACAATTCTCATAAAGGATTGTTCTTCGGTTAAATTACTTAGAGCAGAAGTAGTCTCAATTACTACTGCTTCGAGTGTTCTGGTTAACCTACGTATCAGTTTACTATTCACGACTGTACCTAAATAAGGGAAGACACCTTTATTGATATCTATATATTGTTCTAGAGCAGTTTCAGTATAATCGACAATCGGGAGGTTTCTCTTGTGTCTAGTATGTACTAGGTGGGAATTCCTATGGTAGTCGGGTGGGGCTAGAAAAACAGGTGGCAGTAGGAAGGCAATGTAACAGGTTCCCTCCCAATCGAGGGGCAGACGAACATATGCGGTCTGACCACAAACAAAATAAGAATGACGTGAAGCTTTGAAAATAGATTTCCTACTGTCACTATACTTGATAATAGTAGTACAATCACTATGACCTACGTGTATGGAACCATTATTTCGGACACATAATTCGCCTTTGACTGGTAGTACTGAAATTGCAGGTAAGTCTGGAGTAGTATCAGACTGAACATTCAGGACCATGAAATTCGAAGAATAATTACCTAAATTATACACTTCATTTTCTAGATCTAACCCGGTTCTGTGGGGGAGACCTTGCTTGTCTGGAAAACATGTACTGTTAAGAAAAGACATATCTGTTGAGGATGACGTTAACGTGGACCATGCTCCACACGAACCATTATGTGAAAACGGATAAGGAAAGAGTGGCAGAACTCCCTTCGGTGTCTGAAAAGGGGGGAGTCGACCACACACCCAACAATTAGTGGCATTGCTGGTCTGGTGTGAATAATGTAACATGCGGATGAAAGAATTATTTCGCATAGCGAGGCGGTAAGAGAGTTCATGAGGAGGCAGATCACTAAACGTGTGCTCTACTGTAACATTAGAAGACGTATTTACATGAGAAACTGGAAAATACAGGTAAAACGCATAACTGGTGCAGGAAATCATAATGCTGAGAAATAATACGAAACATAGAAAAACGATACATCGGATCGAGTTTTGACTAACTCTCTCACTATGGGGGTCTATTTTATACATGTCAGAAACAGTCTAACCGTTTCACCTAGGGGAGGACTTAGACAATCAAACTGGCTGACTTATTTTACTAGACCGGAGTTTCAACTTATACTCCTGTTGCGGAGTTTTCTCTAACAGGGGAGGGTTTGTAGCAATGTCTTTTGCGGGACAGTCCTTAAGAATAGTACTTTGGCAATCCTTCAAATCCTGGGAAATGTTCTTTGAGACGGGTTTCAGTCCATAAAATTTCTTTACGTGCGAAAGGTGCACCCAGCCTTTGCGACCCTCCAACTTCACGGCTGTACGGGTGGCGAGGAGAACCTGTCGGGGCTCCTTCCAGCGAGGCTCCAGCGGACTTGAGCGGTCAAAATTCCGGACAAGAACCATGGATCCTGGAACGATTTCATGCGGTGCCACCTCGGTGTTGTCTGGAAATGCAGCGGCAACCTGTGAACGACAAGAGTTGAGGGCAGACATCAAGGAAGCTAGGTAATCTGTCAGCATATTACTTGAAACATCGGTAATACTTCGGGGTCTAGGTGTACCCCACATGTTAGGGGGGCGGCCGAAAACGACCTCATACGGGGACAGACCTGATCTGGAATGTGCGACCATGCGCATATAGAACAAAGCGACTGGCAGAGCTACTAGCCAGTCCACACCTTTCTCTTTACACACTTTGGCGATGCGGATTTTCAGGGTCTGGTTATGTCTCTCTACGAGACCGGCTGCTCCAGGATGGCGTACACAATGGAACTTCCACTGGTATCCTAACAAAAGGGAAACGTGCTTCATTAACTCTGAGGAGAATGGCTGGCCGTTATCAGAATATACGACCCTAGGGAGTCCATAACGGGGGAAGAACTCACGAACCAACTGCTTGGCAGTGGTCGCGGCTGTGTAATCTGGAACTGGATATGCTTCTGTCCACCTGGACAAAGCGCATACAACTACGAGGACATACTTGAAACCTCGACATCGCTCCATCTGAATATAATCCATCTGGAGGACTTCAAAAGGGTGGTCAGGAGGTTGGAATCCACCTTGTTCCACCGGGACACTTTTACCTGGATTAAACTGACAACATATCATACAGGTACGGACTTTCTGCTTGGCTGCAGCTCGTAGATGCTTGTTGAACCAAATGTTCTGGATACTGTCTAACATAGCTTTTTCTCCTAAATGTGCTGGACTATGTGCAGTATTGATAATGACTTGAACCATAGAGTCGGGGAGAAACCAAGTGGCTTTTCCCTTCGTTAACCATCCTTGATCTGTCTGGACCCCTCCTTGTTCGGACCATTTCTTGATTTCTTCGGGAGTAGCATGTAACTGTATATCTATGACATCCTGAGTAGGGTCTTTAACTGTCATACATGTAGTCGGATCTGGAGTGTGTGTCATGTTAACTGGAATGTCTGGAGTCTGTGCTGTAAGCTTGGCTGTGCGATCTGCTAGATCGTTACCCTGGGAAATAATGTCAGTAACTTTTGTATGTGCTTTGCATTTCATGATAGCAATGGATGTCGGTAAATGTATTGCATCTAACAGAGCTTGAATAAGGAGACCATGCTGAATCTTGGTTCCATGAGAAGTCATGAAACCTCTCTCCTGCCAGAGCACTCCAAAGTCGTGTACGACTCCGAATGCGTAGCGTGAATCTGTGTAAACATTAACTTTCCGGTTCTTAGCGTGTATGCAGGCTTGTGTCAGAGCAACTAGCTCTGCTGCTTGAGCGGACAGGGTGTCAATACGGTGTGTCTCAATAACTTCGGTGTCGGTAGTCACTGCATACGCGGCGACTAGTTCTCCTATACTTGTTCTCATACATGAACCATCCACATAAAGTGTCAGGTCGGGATCTGGTAACGGAATATCTGTCAGATCTTGTCTTGGCTTTGTCGTAATATTAACTACTTCCACACAGTCGTGTGTGTCCGGACTTAAAGTAACTGATGGTAACAGTGTAGCAGGGTTCAGGATGTTGCAGCGTCTGATTTCTATGTGTGGCTGGAACAGTGTCAATTCATAACCTGTTAAACGTGCAATTGTTAAATGCTGAGTCTGTGTTCGATTTAAAAGAACTTCCACGGAGTGTGGAACTTGTACTGTCAGGGAGTGTCCTAATACTATGGAATCACTTTGTCTGATAGCTAGTGCTGTGGCTGCAACTGACTTGAGGCACGCAGGCAGAGCCTGGGCTACAGGATCTAATGTGCTCGAAAAATAAGCACAAGGCTTGTACTGTCCCGCTTGATCTTGTGTGAGAACAGATAATGCAGTACCTTCACGTTCAGTGACGAAAAGTGTAAAAGGCTTACTATAGTTCGGTGTAGCTAGAACTGGAGCTTGACATAGGGCTTTCTTTAACTCATTAAAACTGAGTGTATGTTCAGATGTCCAAGGGAGGACAGTCGATACGGCTGCCTCCTGTGTCGTTAACTGTATCAGTGGCTTGGCTAGAAATGCATACTGAGGAATCCATTGTCGGCAGTAAGAAGTGAGGCCGATAAAAGCACGTACCTCCTTCTGGGTCTTGGGCTGAGGAAGACTCGCTATTAACTGGATACGGTCTGGTGTCAACTGCCTACCCCTCTTGGACAGTAAGTGTCCTAAGTAGACCACTTGCTGGACACAGAATTGAAGCTTCGAAGGGGACACCTTGTGCCCCATCTCGGCTAAGAAATACAAGACTGTAAGGGATGCTCGCTCGCAAGCACGTTCAGAACGGGCTGTGACCAGTAGATCATCGACATACTGGAGCAGGGCAGTGTCAGTTGGCATGTGAATGTTGTCTAGTTGTCTCTTCAGTGCTTGACTGTAAATACTAGGACTTTCTGTGAAACCTTGAGGAGCTCGTGTGAACATATAGCTCCTTCCATTTAAACAGAATCCGAAAAGAAACTGGCTGTCTGGATGAATGGGAACACTGAAAAATGCGTTCTTGAGATCTATGACAGTGAAAAATGTGGCTTCGGAATCAATGGCTGTCAATAGGGAAGAGATATCTGGGACAACTGGGTACTGGGGAATAATACATTTATTAAGTTCTCGTAGGTCAATCACTAATCGATATACTGGGGGTGCATTTGGATCAGTACGTTTCATGACTGGGAGGATCGGAGAATTGCATACATTGGAGTCAGTTTCTACAACCACTCCTTGAGCGATGAGCTCGTCAATAATTTTGGATAAGGCTGCTACAGCCTCAGGTGGCAATCTATACTGTCTGATTCGTGGTAACACTACACCTGGCTTGAGAGTCACACGATGGGGTGTGATTTGCATGTAACCTACATCAGTTGGACTTTGCGCCCATAAATGCTGCGGAACATTGGACAATCTGGGATCAAAATCTCGTAATACATAGTGACCCTTAAAGTCACGCAGGAACAGACGTATTCCCTCTGGGGAACAGCATATAACTGCACCTAATTCTTTCAGTGTTTTAATGCCTAACAGATTTTCTGGACATGACTTAGTAAGTAACAGATCAGTAGTACGGGACAATGGACCTACTTCTAGAGTAACTGGCTTTGATATTTCATTTACGATAGGTTTTCCTGAAAATCCAAGGGAAACATTTCTTGAGCCTGAGAGCGGAGCCCCTGGAACTTCGGCATGGCTAATTGTGGTCCTACTTGCCCCTGTATCAATCAAAAACTTTCTGTCTTTCCCTAATACTTGACTGTGAACATAGGGACCTTCTTGATCTACAGGTATCTCGATGAGAGGCAAGCCTACCTCCCTCTCTAGGCTGTTTCATGAATACGGTTGATACTCCGGATACTCAGACTGTGCATACTGGTACATCTGCTGTGTAACATGCTGTGTTGCAGCGATGGGCTGCGGTGCTGTAACTGTCTGTGGTGCATTCTGTGGCTGAGGAATCTGTGAAACTTGTTCTTGTCTAGGCGGACGTGGTCTTTCTTTAGTCTTACCAGTAGCTATGTTGTGTTTCAGAACTGCACACTCATTTATAAAATGACCTGGCTGTTTACAATAATTGCAGTTCCCTTTAACGGGAGCTGCCGGATGACTGGCTTGATTCGGACCCCTCTTCTGACTGTCTTGAGGAACAGATTGTGCAACTAGTACTTTCATTTTCGTGTCTTTCATACGTTTTCTCTCGTGTTCTTGCTCTTCCCTGATCCTATTCTGGTGGTATTGGAGCATCTGTAACATCTGGGACGGGGTATTAGCTTGCCAGGTACTTTCGACTTTCAAAACTCGATTCTTAATTTGTGGACTTGAATTCTCGACTAATTTAGTAACAAAAAGGTGAGGGTATGACTCACTGCTGGTCTTGAGGCCACTGTTGATGCTAAAACATTTCTCAAATCTAGAATAAAAATCACTAATGTCTTCGTCTTGTTTCTGTTTACAGGCTGAGATTGCATCCCAGTCTTCTTTTTTCGTTGTTAACAATCTGGGTAAAACTTGAATCAATAATTCAGGTAATTCTTTACATTTCGCTCCAAGACCGGTACCTGGTACTCGTGCCTTATCTTCAGCTTCTAGAACTGCCCAATCGATCTTTTTCTCTCCCACCTCCCATTCTTTTTCCTTGAGCTTTTCATACACCCCTGCGGGCAGCAGAACCTTTAACATTTTAATTATGTCTGGATACGTGTATTCTCCCATACGGAGCATGTCTTTTAATTCTCGATGGAACCCTGCTGGATCTTTATCATGACAGGGGATTAATTTTTTCATCTCTAAGAGTTCCATCTTTGTAATCGGAGTGTAAACAAACACTCGTTCTAGTTCGCCACCCGTTCCTCTAACTGGGTGGACTTCTCGTAACGGATTCTGTCTCTCCATGTAAAATGGTTTACTTTCTGGGGGTGAGACATGAACAAAATGCGGGTTCAGAAACGTTCTATATTTGTGACGCTGTTCTAGAATGACACTAATTAAATCGGTACCTAAACCTTTCCATCTATACTGGAGTAACTCGTTCAGGATATCATGTAACGGGCCTGGATCAGAGTGCTGACCCTCATACAATGTAATGAGGTGCTGAATCATATACATACCCGCCAGTCGTTGCTCGGCTGGGGGCATTTTCAGAAACATTTGTGCCACTATTTCGTCTGGAAAAGTGGTAGAATCAGTAGTCCATCGGACTGCTGATCGGGCTAGTTCTTGTTCATACATAGTACTTAACTCACTGTAACCGATTCGTGATTTCAGAATGTGATCGGTAGCTTGAAACACTTGTTCTAGAGAACCCTGTTCTGGTGCTGGATGATGGAAAGTTGACTTGTGTTCTAGGCGTAAATGGCAATCTGGAAATCTAGATTTTCCTACATACGCTATTCTGGCGGAATTCTCGTCGTCTAACTCTTCAGTATCAGAGTTACTTTCTTTCTCGCTTACTTGTGCTGCTTTACGCTGCTCGTGTAACTTTATTATTTCTTTACGGATTTTCTTGTACATACTCTCCATAGCACCGACGGTCTTGTGCTTACCCTCGGCTATATTATCACTCCACCTTGTCAGGGTTCTCATTTCGGCTGGATCTTTAGACGGGTAATCTTGTTCTCTTTTTAAACAATTAATCAAAAACTTTAGTATCATGAGCTGGATCTCGGCTTTCCTTTGAGACATGACTTCGCCAATGCTTTCTGGATCATCCCCTGTACGGATGAAACGATATATTCTGTCTAGATCTTCTTTCATATTCGGTAGGGTGACTAGATACTCGGCCACCTTTCTTACGCGGAATGAATATAAAACCATATTATCCTCGCCTGGGACTGGATCATAGCCGCATTCATTAAGGGCTTTTCTTATTTCTGCTACAGTCTGATGTCTGGGCGTACGCTGTGACGCTTGTGCATGTAATTCGGCTGACGTTCAACGCTTATGTGGCGGCGGGGTCTGAGGAGGACCTCCTCCTGCGGCCCCTAAACTAGAATCGTCGACTGATCCTCTTCGTACTAGTGTGGCAGGAAATTGAAATGCGGGCTGAACTGGTATGGCGGGCTGGACCGGGGGGACCGTAACAGGTACTGCAAGGGGTACCCCGGTGTCTGGAGGAACGGGAAGTGCCTGATTTACAGGGACTGGCGGAGCGCGAACAGGATTTGCATATTCTGGGACTGTGTCGTCCAAATAGGACGAAATGAAAATATCAGCTGCGGTCGGTTTGTGACGTAGCTTGGTCGGAACTAATGGTGGCGGGAAATTACTGGATGCCTCTGGGGTCGCTTTTGGCAAGCCCTCGGCAAGAAGAGGATACATACCCCTAATAAGAGCATGCCTTTGTCTGTCTGACTGTTCGGCTTTAACTTGTTCACCTATCTCGATTAGTTCTTTTTCTTGTGCTCGTTCTAAGGATTCTCTACTTAATTCTGACTTTCTGATTTCTTTTTCGGTTCTTTTATGAGATTCTTTGCGCCATAACTCGATGGCATCTTTCTGTGACTGTCTGGCTTTCTTTTTCCATAATGCTTCTTCTACTCTCATGATGCACTCGGCATCCCATGTGCCTGACACAGGCCATCTATACTTTTCCTCTAACTGTTTGGTATACTCGACCCATAAATCTAGATACAATATGGCGCTTATGCCATGCTTCTGATACATAAAATGACCTGGACTGTCCCTAGGCGGAACTGGAACTGCTGCTTCCAGCAGACCCTTTCTAGTTTTTAACTGACGTAACTTAGAAAACAAGGGCATGACTGAACTGTAATCTAGACACAATACAATACACAATGAACACGATACTTATTCCCCATTCATACCACGACATCAAGATACATGAAGAACATTCAGAATAACAGTTCGAACAGAATACTACCTGGAATACGGAAAACAGAATACATGAATTTTCTCGAGAACAGAACTGACTAGAACAGAAACTAGATGCACTGCTGAAACAGTACGAAACTTACCGGTCTCATAAAGAGACACGTCAGGACCCGCATCCACCGAAGTGGACACTTCGTTTGTGAGTCTGTGTACCACCAACCCACAGACCAGAGACAATTAGATTGACCCTGTCTAGATACCACCCCAGTAACGGTACTCACCGGGCAGCAAGAACGGAAGGCCTCAGACTGGACGGGACTACTTGGACGCCGGACGGACGAACTTCGGACTTCAATTACGGGTGGACCTCCGGATACCTCGGACCTTGGACTCTCGGCTTGGGCTCTGGTCGGGACTCGCCGCGTTCCTCCACCGTCTCGTCTGGATGCTGGACCGCCTCCTCCGTCTCCTCCGTGGGCCTGAGGGATACTTGAAGCAGAAATATCTGCCGGTGCGCAGAAGAGTTCCGTCACGACTGCAGAGGGTCAGGGGGTCGGCGTGGCTTCACCGACGCGTGGGGAAAGGGCAAGTCCCTGTTCGGGCGCCATTATGTGGTAAATAAATAAATAATACCCTATTTTTGAATGCATAAATGAATAACAGATAGCTCAATAAATAAGAGTCAAGATTCGAGGTAGTAGGAGTTTTTGCAGGTTTAATATAGCATAAGGACAGGAACAGGACGACCTGCACGGGAATAGGATGGCAGCTGCCGGGGACAGGATCGGGACAAGGGAAGCTAGCTTTTAATAACAGTACATGAGCATATATACATAGCGCAAACACATAGCATTACATTGCAATAGGCGTAGCAGTGGGTGGAGCAAGAGGCGTGACGCGTAGCAGTCGCGAAAGATAAGGGTGAAAGTAGGTGTAACAGGGCGTATACACAGACATGTGATGCAAACGTAACAGAATATGTCATGAATGGGGCGGAAACCATGGAGGGGGCTACCTGAGGAGCCGGGACCTCTAACCTGATGGTGCGCGCAAACTGGCAATGACGTGTTACTAGGAGAAGCTGGGGGCTATGAACTCTGTGCTAGGAGCAGAGACTGAAGTCTGGAGAGTCAGGGCGACATGTACCTAAACCCTATCTAGTATCTGATGTTTAGGGAACATGTTGATATAAACTAGAAGTCAGGAGGGGAAAAGCTAACAGACTCTAAGACTGGAGCATGCATTATTCTACATGTAGTGCGTGATGAAGAATATTAAATGACCATTAATACAGTATTTCTCTAACATGGGGCCGTAAAGGCTAGACAATGACGGAAACTATTGATGCAGTTCAGTAGCTTTAGGAATGCAGAGGAGGAGGACTGAACTGATAACTGGAATCATAACATACTCTTGGCAGACTCAGAGGCAGAGCCAGGCTGAACCGGGCACTGTGAGGCAGGAAGTAAGTGAAGGGTCGAGGATACAGGTGGGGGCTGTATCGCTCCTCAGCGAGGACTCAGAAGACAGGAGCTGAATCTGGTGTCCAGGCCCTTTTGAGGCCTAGAAACGGGGACTTTTCAATGGAATAACGTGCACACTGAGAAACGTGGCAACGTAGCTTTACATAGGCCTGATATTCGTGGTATTCACGAGAACTGGAAACTGGCATACTAGAGATGGACACAACTGTAATTGCGTCTTTAATCAAACACGGGGAATAACATATGCATATTAATCATGCACATATAACATATGATGGAGGACGCGTAGGGACACGGAACATGGCAAAATTTACTTTTCCACAGCATATGAATGAAATTCAATTTCAAAGAAACCAAATGAGGTCTATTCTGTGCTTTCATATTGCTCTAATAAATTTGTGCACTGACAATAGGTAATACATTACATATCTGACTTTTCGCTGTATTACCTGTGGACGGACGTATGCGTTTACTGAATTCTAAGAGAAGAGAAAAAATAAAACAAAACAGACATGTTGTATTCCCGCATTTGCACTTAAGAAACAGCAAAAAGGGAAGTTCAAACCGCTCTTCCTATAGCGAGCACACAGCGTCTATTTTCTGAACCTTCATTGTTGTGCAAAACTTCAAACACTTCTAATATTCTTTTTCTTACTCAAAACAACTATATTTTTGCTCATGACCATGCTCACATATTATAGAGGCAGCAGGAAACTAACTTCTACAAATCTTTAATTTCTAAAAATATTTTGCTGAGGATCACACAAGCATCTTTCACCTTTCTCACTATTTAGACCATGTAACATTTTATTTAGGGGGAAAAACCTGTTCACCATCTCTACTAGGGATTATCAGCTCAACTATACAGGCTAACTGATAGGAGACTTGTACACCTTTACTTAGTGCTGCACAATAATGATGTTGTTACCTAGGAATGTGAAGGAAAAAATCAACAAAAAGGTACCGACCTATTGTTCCCTTCAAAGGTCAAATAAGGAAACACTAGTCTGGGCTGTTCCCTTTCATCCCTTTCATCCCTATCCAATTAAAATAATTCTCTAATAAAAACTATCAGTTTATTTTCACAGACTAGCTGATAAAGAACTAGCAATGCACTTGCAAGACTACAATAATGGTGTTATTACCCAACACTTGTAGAACAAAACTACCCACATCTAATTCCCCTTTTAGATCAAAGCAGGACAGGAGGGAGCAATATACATGTTACCTAGTTTTAATTTATAGGAGAGCTAGCGGGGAGCTAGCTCCAGCGGGGAGCTAGCCTCCTCCCCCATTATGACAGAAGGAAATCTGAAACATATTTCACTTCAGTCAACACCATCAACCACTGGGTGTAGCACTGAACATAAACAAAATTCTAGGGGAGACATAGCACTTTTGAGAGGGCTAGAACATCTTTTAGCACATGTACAAAGGTCATTGCCATAAAATGATGTGTGTACCTATTAATATCTAATACAATCTAACTAAGGAAAAGGAGTAAGGAAAAGCAAATGGGACTGGGACACAGCTAAAGTCCCCCATAACCAGGCACTATGTGACATTCATTAGGGAAATGGCGGCAAAAGAAAAATCTATAAAAGAACAAAAATTGCTTAGGTGATGGTCAGGCTTGTGACACAACACCATGAGTACCCCGTAGAACTCGTGTATTTTCCTCTATACCCTTTTAACCAAATAGACATTCACTGCTGAAGTGTTGTCTGTGAAATTTAGGGACCAGAACAAATTCCCCACAGAGGAGCTTGTTCTAGTATCAATAATAGAATTGTCAAAACAATACAATACAGAAACATACATAAAATAAAAACAAGCATACCAAAGCAGCAGGTATACTTGCTGTGCTAAGCACAGAAAGCATAGACAAAGCACAGTAACACATGCAAATGAGCTGTGACACACAACACGATGCCATGCATTTCATGCACAGTGAGCCTGTGGCCCAAAACCCAGCGTGCTGGCCTACTTAATTTATCAGGCTTAAGATCGATCAGCATACCATCCACGCAGAACAGAACAAGCAATGCACAATAAGCCAAAGAAAACATAAAACACACAATGTAGGTAAATGTGTATAACATAAAATAATACGCAATAATACATATACCAAACACAAAGGCCACAAAAGGAAAACATAATATTAGTTACTCAAAGGACTATATTTTTCTCATGCATGTCATGCATCATGCGGTGTCAGTGCACACTTAATCTGTCTAGCACAAAGCTGCATCAATACTCACCGTAACACACAGATAAAAATATTTCCCATTGCACTGAAATGAAACAAATCAAACCACAAAAAAAAACAACAACACACAAAATATTGGACAAAAAGGCAACCATTTAGTAAAAATACCTTCTACAAACACTTACCTTAAAACCTATGCTTGGAGCTCATTCACACCTGTTCATCTATATTATCTATCATCACCCTATTTATACTAACTATTCACTTTCCGTTCTGAAAACCCTGTCTGCTCTTTTGACAAGAACCAGTCATAAACTCTTTAACCGTCAGCCAAGAATATAAAACATTTACCAGCATTGAAAACACATGACAATCTGGTAATGGCAGTTAATGCAGCATCAAAAATATTAAACAAAATCAAGAGTCTTCTACAGGAGCGGGTTGGCTCTCGGCCAATCTGACATCAGTTGAACTGAAGCAACACCCAAAACATCGCAACTTACTGAAACACGGCATCTTGCACACTCAATCAAACACCACCAAACTCACTCAATCAGATACCGCCAAAGAACCCACACATACCCAGACACAAAAGAACCAAGCAACTATCTCCACACACAACCACACACGCACACGCACATCCTATGCATTGAGTCCCTGCCAAACACGTGTTACCATAATGGGACAAGGCCCGTCGACCAAGTCCTGGGGAACCTGGACCTTACCGCAGACCGAACAGTACACTAACTGTTCTGAGGTTGGAGGACACATCCGCCACCCGGGCGGCACTACAGACCATTGCGCACTTTACCCCGGAAGATCTGGGACTCTTCCATCAAACCACTCACACTAGGGGTTTGGGTCCTTTCCCAGTATTTAACCGTGGTCAGCCACACTCCAGTCTCAGTACCACCCGGTCGGATGCTCTAAAACAGACATCCACCCAATACCCCCATCACCAATAGTCTGTCAGAGCGCCACTTGCACTCTGAGTTCCCCGGAGCACACTAGCCCCAGGAGCACACCGGCTCCTCCAATCACCAGAGACACACCGGTCTCAGAGACACACCGGTCTCATGGAGCATCCCAGCTCCCTCAATCAACAGTCGGACCACTCACCTTCTGCTCGCAGAACCGACATCCACCGTTCTCCACCGCCGGCTGCTGGGACCAACACCGTCAGCTCCAAAGTTCCGCCTTCTGGACTCCGGTGCAGGATCATGAACCGGGACCTCTCCCGATCAGCAGGGTGGGGCAGCGCTGCGAGAACCAAGCTCGGCATCAAAGTGGGTACCCAGACCCACCGTGCCGACCAGAGGGTCCCCGGCCTTCTGCTACCCACTTACGGGTGAGAAAGATCCTTATCACGGAGTCCCTGTTCGGGCGCCATCTGATAAGCGTGGCTCAAATCCACCTGAGCGACTTACCTCACTCATCTATCATTCTCATATAATAAGCCAGCTAGGCAGTGGAGAAGAATTAGAAATATATTTATTAGGACATAATATTCATCTGCAGATGGGCCCTGTCAGGTCTACACCCAAAGGAGTGCACCGAGAGGACTGACTCATCCTATCATGACAATACATTATAACATAACATGGCAGGGTAAAGGCATGCCCAGCCTGGAAAATTACAGAACTAGCAAAGTGGTGAACAATGAACTCATACATGCGGCATCTGCACCTGCGAAGGCAACACTTTATCTACCCTCAAGGTCACAGAGCCGAGGCTCTGCTTCTCCGGGGCATGGAAACATTTCTGCAAAACTAACTCAAGGCAAGAAATGCTGAAACAAGGATTTTCTGCTCCTAAGGGAGGGGGGAAAACTGTACCATGAGACATTGGAGCTGCAGAGCAAATGTCAGCATCAGACGTCTGTCTGCCATAGACAAGTCCCTCTCTCCTATGAGAGAAGTTGAAGCTTGCATATTACAAAAATAGCTCAGTGGGTTGCCGCACATGAATTTTAAGCTGTAACTGCATATTGGTCAGACACACTAGGCTAACATTTCATAACATCATTAGAACATTCTGCAACAGGAAAATTACTATCTATCAGAGCGTACCTGTTGCTGGTCATCCGTGGTCCCATTGTTCTGCCTCTCTCACTTCTGAATTGTCTGGTCATGCATGTGCTTGAGAAGTGATTGTGCCTGTTGCACTTTCTGCACTTCTGGCCCATTTCTGGGCAGGCACCGATGTGTGGGAATTCGAGACCACATCGATAGCATGTTTGTTCGCTCTTCTTTGGTGGTGCCTGCGCCTGGAATTCTTTTTTTTTTTTTTTATTCCCAGTGACGTGATGTGCTACTGCCACTCCCTTCTCTTTTCCCATCTCAATCTGCTTGGCATGCGCTGTGGCCCGTGCTTCCATGTGAGCCATCGTTAGTAACTTATTCAGCATTGTTGGTTCCTTCAGAACGCGTGCTCGGAACTCCACTGACACCCTTCGAAAATCCACAATCTTATTGCTTGCTCATTGTCAAATCTGTCAAACTCGCAGTATGCGACCAGTTTTCTCAGTCTCGTTGCAAAGTCATCTAGGCTCTCTTCTCCTTGCTGACAGGCAGTGTTGAATGTGTGCCTCTCAAAATCAATGTTTCGTTGAGGGTCAAACTTTTGCGTAAGACACTGTATCACTCCTTTGTGATCCGCTGGATGATCCGCAGGGAACGTTAAAAGCAGATCTTCTATTTCATCCCCTGCGAGATTCAGAAGCAGGTGCAGTAGTTTGCTCTCCGGGACGTCCGTGGCGCTCATGTAGAGCTCACATTTTCTGATCCATCTTTCCCACCTGATGCCTGCTTGCGGCTCCGATAGGCTAAATGATAGGGGCCTGCGGAATACTGCTTGTATGCTCTGCTTTTCATCGTTGTCGCTCATTTTCTTTTTTTTTCAATCATTTGTTTGTCCCTTTGTTTCCACTGTTTTTCCCTTTATTTCCACTGTTTCTTTCTTCTTTTTTATGTCTTTTCCACTTTATTTCCTTGTTTCCTATCTGTTTTCCCTTTATTTCCACTGTTTCTTTTTTCTTTTTAAGTCTGTTTTCACTTTATTTTCTTGTTTCCTATCTATTTCAATGGCTGCCTGACTTCAAAATGGTCGCTGCGCTGTTCTTAGCCCCTATTGGCTTAGTTGTCTGACTTAAAGATGGCCACCGTAGTCTCGTGAGGTTTCTGTCCCTCGAGATTTGCCTGGCCACCACTTTTTCCTGTTTCCTGATTGGTCCAATCTGCCTGTTTCTAAGATGGCCACCCTGCTCTCGCGATAGTTCCTTTGAACTTCGCGCGTCTCTCTGCTATTTGGGCTGTCGACACCATCTCTCGCAGGCGCTTATTTGTGCTTGTCCTTGTCTGGCGCTCTCTTTGGGTTTTTTCTATTTTTGGGAACTCTCTGCTCTCTTTGGCCTCAGTTTCTTACCGCTTTCTCTGGCGGTTGGATGTGTTCCCGCATCTCTGCGTCTCGGACCAGGGTGGGCTCCTGACTCCGTTTCTTTCCTTCGGCGTCGCTACAACTAGTAGTCCACTTCTTTTCTTTTCTTTTGGCCGGTGGACCAGGGTGGGCTCCTGGTTCCGTCGTTCAGCCTCTCCTGCACACGTCGGTCTCCTCATTCAACGGTGATCGCCAGATGATGATCCCGCCTCGTTGCCAGTTGTCACGTCTATGGATCTCACAGATTACAAGGGGACACAGGTATGGTGTTTGTGCTTTTTTTATTAAGGACTCCGCATACAGATGGTCACACATGCATCCTCTTCTTTTTCTCTCCCCAGACTGCCCATCCCCACACCCTTGACCAGATGTGGTGTCCGGTTCCATGCTGCCCCCACTGTCCATCCCAGGGTCCAATTCCCTTCCCCAGGTCACTATAGTTCCCCTGTGAAATGGATCCATAAAAGAAGGAAACACTTGTGCTGGAAATGTCATCTATTTCTGACATTTTTCTATTCCAGTGCAGCCACTTGTCAAATAGAAAGAAAGGTTCAAAATAACTAAATAAAGCAAGACAGAGTGGTCGCAAAGTAGCCAGATTGGTTTTATTCACATTCAAACACATTTGCGCCACTTAAGAGAGTTTGCCAGTGAAGATACCTTTTCCCTGGGTGTGGAAGTGCACCATTCCCAGAGATACTGCTATACCTGGTTGATGTGTGGAGTGGAAAACGTGTAATGTTTTTCTCATGAGCTGTTTTCCTTATTCGTTTATAAAATGTGTCATGCGATTCTATGCTCAGGGATGTTGTCTTTTTAAACCATACTGCTTACGTTTTGTAAGGATATAAGCAATGGACAATGAAACTGGTCCCTTCCGGGCCCTGTGGTCGTAACTTTCAGGCAAAAACACTAATTGATTCCTGAATAATAAGTGTAAAAGCATTATGGCAACCATGTTGTTCCTAAAACAACAGAAACTGTTGGTTGGGGCGCACTATTCACTGGCCCACTAAGGTGCCTTAGAAAAAACTTGTCCAATGTACAACAAATATATCATAAACATTTTTAACACTATTCATTCTATATGTCAGCACAAACATCCTTGTGAGTGACCATCAATAAACCGTCGAATGACAACTTATTCACAATTCTTCATTTCGTTATTGTAATTCACCCCAGTCCATGAGTATCCAGTAAAGTTCAACAAATTCACAAAACGCAATCCATTAGTTGCAGTGTAGCAGAATCCCTGGTATATTGAACACCGAATGCATTTCGGCATAAAACTTCATAAGGGGAAATGCTGCAATTAACAAGAGCATCAACTTGTAATTTCCAATGTAATGTACAACCTATTGATTAACAGTGCAGAAAAAAAAGGAAAAAGGGAATAGACCAAACCGGTCCCAACGAATTTGCGGTCATGCTGTTTATCATTCTCATGCAATATGAACCTGTCAGTTCCAATAGTGCTGCTCACCGTACCTTAACTTCTTCCAGTGACTACACCATGCCAAACAATCTAGTGCAAAAAAGACCATGTGCTTAAGAGAAACCTATGCTTAATGCAGCATGTTTCAATGCCAAGCGCCTCACCTTCGCTGCCTCATGTCTGCATTCTTTTCAGATGCTTTACTTAACCTTGTATTCCCTTTAAGTGTTTGCTTTTTTCCAGGATGTTTTAACTTTTTTTTCAGGCAGCATATTACTCTTGTCTCCCCTCCCTCGCAACCTATTTCCCATTTTCTGGTTCTCCAACATTGCGAGGTCACACGAATGGCAATAGCGCAAAGCAAATATGAACACCACATTGCAAACAAAAACAAAAGTAAAAAACATTGTCATTTTCAATGCCAAAAACTCTAACTTTCACAAATGAAAGACTGATAGCATTGCAAATGCTTGCTCTTGTCTGCCTTTGCTCAGTGCATGCAATGAAGTATTCATCTGTCGCTCCTGGGTGTATTCTGGAGAGACCCACTCAGTCATTCACAAGAAATCGCATCAGCACTTAGGCAATCTATGCAATTCAATCCGAATGTTATCATCATTTTTAGTAGAGCACCACAATAGTGCATACGCCAACTTAAGTGGCAAGCAAGACGTTATCATTGAGGTCTTAATTGATCCATGGTAGAGATTTCTTGCAATGAGCAGCCATTTTATTAATTCTCTACACTCACTTATATGCTATTTTCTGCAATTTTAAAGTGATATTGTGGTGTGGAATCGGACTACTCCTTTCAAGTTCTACATTTCGAATGCAAACAGTAGCAGCTGCACTTTATACTCCAGTTACGTTGTGCCACTTGACCCATGCAGTTTCCATGTTAAACAGGGACTGCTTCATTGAAGGTACCTATTGAATATCTATCACACGCCATTCATTCCGAGTGAAAGGGTTAAGCAGATGCCCTGTTCAGGAGAATAAGCGTTTGCCTTGGGGCCATCTCCTCCTTGCTCCCGATGAAGTGTCTGGCACTTGATGTATCACGCATTGCTGTTGCTTAGGAAATAACATTTGGTTCCAGTCATGGTACAGGACCAGGCCCTGCTGATTAAACAGTCAGGAATGCACCAAAAACCGAAGTGCCCAGACCTCTGTGCAAGGGAGTGAACTTTTCAATGTTCGCGCGGAACTACTGAGGAAAGATTTGCTGTCAAACTCTCGAGGGTTCCGATATGTAGGGCAGATCATTTCCCGCTCATAATATTGCGCAATTTGTTCATTTTCGGGATTCCCCTATTTTGCATAGGGTCGAATAAGAAATGCAGAGGCGTCGCTTTTTGGGACGATTTTATGTAAAGAGACCGAAACGAAATTCCATAAGGCTTGGGCATGGCACACAAGACGCAGTCATTTAGTGTTACAATAAATGATCAAAAATCAGATCGTAAATGTGTATTAACACTTAAACTTCAATGTTTTAATTGTTGCAAAAAAAAATCATGGGGCCAATTGTTTAAGATGGATGTCGAGTGCGGAGTAACTTATTTTTTAATACATTTGTGTTTTGTGGCTTTAATATTGTCCCGTGTTTTTTAGGTTTATCTTTACGATAGCATAGCTACTGTTTATTCAGCGCAAAGATTGTCCAACGGAGCTAACCCTCACCTGCCAATGACCCAAGCCCCCAAAGATACACAATTGCAGAGACTTCACTTCCCTTAACTCCTAATTGCAGCACCGGCGGCGGAGGTGGCATGTTGATGTTTCTGAATGTTCTGAAAGCCCCTGCATTTATATTTTCGTTACAGCATCTGATTGGAGTTGATGGCTTCTCTTTCTTTTTGTCATATAAACTGGAAGGTGCACCGGTGTACTTCTGAGCCCTTCCTCCTTCAGAAAAAAAATGCAACACCAGAACTACCTCGTTTGATCGGTCTACCTTCCTCTAAATAGATTGGTTTGTAGTTATTGTAGTTGTGGACAAACAAGCTTTGTTTAATACGTGTTTAGTAAACCCATTTGTTCATCTGTGTTTAACCAAAAAACTAAAAAAGAAATCCTCGGTGTGAACGTGCAACATTTCCCAAGAATTTGGAGCCAAAAGCATTTATGTGTATGTGGATTAGCCAGAAACGTCCAATCGCCAGTTTCATCTTAAGGAGTTTTGGGGTCCTGGGCAAGACGTATTTTAGGGGCCCTTCTATGTAAACAACTTTGAATTTTATTATGGATTTTCTGCTCATTCAAGTCTGCCTGTTGGCAAAGAATATTGAAATATACACTGAAGTTTTCGTAACAGAGACACACAAAACAGCAGAAATATGTATTGCCCGGCACCCAATAAACGTAAGAAAACACTGTGGGCCATATGTACGAGAAAGTGGCGGAGTGTGTTGTTAGCCTCCATGGCTTAACAACAGCCCTGCCACTTCGGAAACAAATGCAAGGCTGCACCATATTCACAAGAGTGTGGTGCAGCCTTGCGTTTCCCCCTGCAATTGCGCTAAGTTTCACAACTTAGCGCCAAAGCAGGTAACTTTGCACAAGTCAGCACACATGGAAAAAGCAAAAACGAAGACAAATAATGCCTTTCTCCTCGTTTCGCCACCTTAAGACTAGGGTTTAGTGGGGCTTGTGTGAGGACCTTCTCACTTTTCTCTTTTCCGTTCCCACTGCTTCTCTTCTCGTCACCGGGGGGGGGGGGGGGGGGGGGGGGCACAGACACGGGCCGAAGACAACACCACACACCGAACATGCAATTGCAGCAGGCATGCTTACAAATGGCCGTTTGTAACCCTACCGGCTGAGAATGTTTTTTGTCAAATTTCCCCCCCCCCCGGGCGACCCAGACTGTACCCCTGTATACTGTACCTTGTATATATAAAAATTCTCTTTCTTTCAATAAAAATTATTTGAAATAAAAAAAAAAAGACTAGGGTTTTCCTGGTCTTAATTTTGGCGCTGCCTCCTATGCACCTCACCCTTGTACATAGGGGGCAGCATCAAATGCAATGGGTGTTGCGGTGGAACGCCCACCACAACACCCACTGCACGCCCCTTTCACGCTAAACATAGCGTGAAAGGGTGCCTTATGTAAAAGGCAGCGTTAAGCCATGTTAAGCGGCGTAACGGTGCCTTGTACATTAGGCAAGGGCCCTATCGCCACGGGAACATCACAAAAAGTGACCTTCCCGTGGCGATAGGGGCTTGTACATATGCTCCTGGGTTGAAGAGAAACTGAAAGACAGAGGAAGACGAACGGAGGGAGGATGAGGTAGAGAAATACAGAGAAGATACAGATAAAGTTCACTTTCTCAGAGGGCCCTGGGTAGTTGGGGAACTAAGTAATTGCCCACTTTGCCCATGTCGTATAAGGTCTCTGCCAATATCTGTTAATAAAGTGAGAGAAGGCACAGTCCTTTCAATGCTTTATGTTTTCACCAAGTGTATATGAATACATATTTTCGACCCTGTTCACGGAGGTAGGTAAGAATGTCAATCAATCAAAAAACATTTATAGAATGCCCAGCTGCCACAGGCGTCCCTCCACTACAGCATAACACTGGAGCCAGAAACATGAAAAATGAGTCCTTGTCAAAAAGCCAAGTTTTTAGACGTAAGTAAAAGAGTACTACAGAAGTACTACTTTATATAATCCAAAATGCCTTTGTGAGTAGGCCTCTTAGTCTGGAAATCACAGCGTATTCGTTTAACCCAGAAAAGAACTTGGTCCCCAAATGACACTGGCACAAGTTGAATAAATAGGTGCAATCCCCAAAGCTTATGTATGTGGGAGGAGCTTATATACATAAGACGAGGAGTAAGAGTGTACAACTGTCCCTGCAGTAAGACTAAGTGACCATGGTGTGCCCAGCAAGGATGCACATGGACAGTGCACAATGTCGCCCCAATGGAGACTGCTACTGTTTCAACGGGGTTCACCTCACCATTTTCGATCTTTTTTTAAAAACATTTAAATTTGAGAGGCCCTTTTCCAAGATTGTACACTATCAAAACCCAAACTAAATACATGGCAATGTAATGATTAATTTTGACTGCAGCTATGGCTGATGCTTCTCAGTAACAACTGCATTTTGACCTTGGTAGAGCAGTATCCCTGGGGACAGGTGCTCCACGGTTAGACCTGTCAGCCGGTTGGTATTACTCCACACCTTTTGCCCTCATCGTCTGATTTTTTAAGATTTGTTTTAGCTGGCATTAGGACTCTGAACTTTACTACTGCTACTCAGTGCTAAAGTTCTCTCCCTAAAACTTAGTAAAATTGGCATACACCTGACTTATTTAATTTACTTATAAGTCCATAGTAAAGGGCTATCAAATTAAATCCAACAAGTGGGCCTGCAGCACATATTGTGATACCTACTTAAGTAGCCCCATAAAACAAGTCTCAGGCCTGCCATTGCAGCCTGCTGGCAACTTTTAAAACTGCCAAGTTGACTTGGCAAAATAACTCCAAGCCAAGTCTTAAACACCTCTTTTATTACGCATAGGTCTCCCCTGAGATAGGCCCTAGACAGCCCATAGGGCAGAGTGAATTTTAATTAGAAGGTTGGACATGGGCTTTAAGTTTATTGCATTTAATAAGTGCTAATTTTGTATTAGGAGCAAGAAGAGTATCAATAAACATGGGCTTTAAAAAGACACAGGTTATGTTATGAGGAGATTGATGTTTGGTGTTTCAGAAATTGTCATTTATATGGTAAAGTCAGATTTTAGATCATAATTTTGAACACTCTTCTTTTAGAAAGTTGGCTTTTTCCGGCTCTATTTGGTGCCTACAACCTGTTCCTGGTTCACATGACTGGGTGTAGTTGTCAGTTGGATTTTGTATATTCCTGACAGCCAGCCGCACAATGAAGGGATTAGTTGTGACAGGATGGGCATTCACTGACAGGATGGGGCACAGATCTGGGCACAGCCCCATTTACAAGTCAATAGACTGTGCCCTGCCTTCACACAAATAACTTCACACTAGCCCATTGTGCCTGGAGCCAGGCTGAACGGTACAAAAGGGGGTGGTGATGAACGGAGCATCTGGACCAATCAAACACTCACACCCAGTCAAAAGATCTGGGTTTGATCCATCACCGTTCTTTAGCCCACTCTGCCACCCCAGTTCAGACATGGCTATATGCAAATCAGTCCGACCCTGTGCCTCATGGGAACAGTCCAGCCCGAACTGCCAAGCCATGCCTTCCCTGGACCGGAAACAAGCTTCCGAGGACCGGTTTCTGGCATTCCAGCCGTCTCCACCCCGGCTTGCTTGAATCCAGTGGCAAAGTGAGCAAGGGACTCACGTCTGAGCATACCCTGCCACACTTATGGCGGTCAAAGCGGTACAAAAGGGGGTGGTGATGGACGGAGCATCTGAACCAATCAAACACTCACACCCAGTCAAAAGATCTGGGTTTGATCCATCACCGTTCTTTAGCCCACTCTGCCACCCCAGTTCAGACATGGCTATATGCAAATCAGTCCGACCCTGTGCCTCATGGGAACAGTCCAGCCTGAACTGCCAAGCCATGCCTTCCCTGGACCGGAAACACGCTTCCGAGGACCGGTTTCTGGCATTCCAGCCGTCTTCAGCCCGGCTTGCTTGAATCCAGTGGCAAAGTGAGCAAGGGACTCACGTCTGAGCATACCCTGCCACACTTATGGCAGTCAAAGCGGTACAAAAGGGGGTGGTGATGGACGGAGCATCTGAACCAATCAAACACTCACACCCAGTCAAAAGATCTGGGTTTGATCCATCACCGTTCTTTAGCCCACTCTGCCACCCCAGTTCAGACATGGCTATATGCAAATCAGTCCGACCCTGTGCCTCATGGGAACAGTCCAGCCCGAACTGCCAAGCCATGCCTTCCCTGGACCGGAAACAAGCTTCCGAGGACCGGTTTCTGGCATTCCAGCCGTCTTCACCCCGGCTTGCTTGAATCCAGTGGCAAAGTGAGCAAGGGACTCACGTCTGAGCATACGCTGCCACACTTATGGCGGTCAAATCGGTACAAAAGGGGGTGGTGATGGACGGAGCATCTGAACCAATCAAACACTCACACCCAGTCAACAGATCTGGGTTTGATCCATCACCGTTCTTTAGCCCACTCTGCCACCCCAGTTCAGACATGGCTATATGCAAATCAGTCCGACCCTGTGCCTCATGGGAACAGTCCAGCCCGAACTGCCAAGCCATGCCTTCCCTGGACCGGAAACAAGCTTCCGAGGACCGGTTACTGGCATTCCAGCCGTCTTCAGCCCGGCTTGCTTGAATCCAGTGGCAAAGTGAGCAAGGGACTCACGTCTGAGCATACCCTGCCACTCTTATGGCGGTCAAAGCGGTACAAAAGGGGGTGGTGATGGACGGAGCATCTGAACCAATCAAACACTCACACCCAGTCAAAAGATCTGGGTTTGATCCATCACCGTTCTTTAGCCCACTCTGCCACCCCAGTTCAGACATGGCTATATGCAAATCAGTCCGACCCTGTGCCTCATGGGAACAGTCCAGCCTGAACTGCCAAGCCATGCCTTCCCTGGACCGGAAACACGCTTCCGAGGACCGGTTTCTGGCATTCCAGCCGTCTTCAGCCCGGCTTGCTTGAATCCAGCGGCAAAGTGAGCAAGGGACTCACGTCTGAGCATACCCTGCCACACTTATGGCAGTCAAAGCGGTACAAAAGGGGGTGGTGATGGACGGAGCATCTGAACCAATCAAACACTCACACCCAGTCAAAAGATCTGGGTTTGATCCATCACCGTTCTTTAGCCCACTCTGCCACCCCAGTTCAGACATGGCTATATGCAAATCAGTCCGACCCTGTGCCTCATGGGAACAGTCCAGCCCGAACTGCCAAGCCATGCCTTCCCTGGACCGGAAACAAGCTTCCGAGGACCGGTTTCTGGCATTCCAAGGGTTTGATCCATCACCGTTCTTTAGCCCACTCTGCCACCCCAGTTCAGACATGGCTATATGCAAATCAGTCCGACTCTGTGCCTCATGGGAACAGTCCAGCCCGTTGTGAGTCCTGCCGCCAAGTGGCGCCACCACGGTCCTGGATCCTTAGAAGTGGTCCTGAATGTGCTCTGCCAGCCCAGCTGTGGTTCTAGCAGGACCGACGCAGTGCAACCCATCGCCTCGCAGCTTGACATTGGAACTGTCACTTCACACCACTTCTTCGATGCAGGACCACACAAACTCATACCTATTTTCGCTCCTTAAGTAATCAGTAGTGAGGCATATCAGGAGTTCCGTGACAGTGAGCACTGGATCCATGTATGGGTATACCTGCCACACTTCTGGTCTCTACAAAACAAACAACAAAGTGATGGAAGGAATTGTGTGAATCCTAGCAAATAACTATGCAGGCAGAATCGGAGTTTACAATTGTGATGCAACCAGGTGAACCAGGCCCACAAATGGAACCTGCAGTACAGACATTGATAGATTTAATGGCAAGGAAAATGGAGGACTCGTACACAATTAAAAGCAAAGGAACAATTGCCAGAAAAACAAATATTTAAAACTTCTGCAACACCTGTATGAAACCGGAAGATCTTTTTGTGGTAATGCATGCATATTCTTCATTAATCTACAAGCCACTAGCTGACATTCCCTCTGCAAAGCTTTTACTGCTTTATCTGGATACCTCTACACCTGCAACGTATACCATCTAATAATACTTCTTGACCGTTCCCCTCCAAGGACACCCACCAGAAAACAGCTGCATAAGAATGTTGCATATTTGGTACTTCTGCACGTGGGTGACACTGAACTGCTTTTGCCAGATCGTGGGCATCACAGCTGAGTATTCAAACAGTAACTGCGCAGTCTCAAAATAAAATGTGACATTCATGCAGATTAAAATACTTAAAAATTTCGAAGAAGCAGCTGGTATAATAAAAATGACAAATAGGAGAGTTTAATGCTGCAATTGTTTCATCGTCTTACTTTAAACCACATTTCAGTATGTGTGAAGCAGATTAAACTATCATCCATTAGAGACAGGATGCCTAGTGGACAAGCTGTCATGTAATACCCACTGTTATAATGCAAGACAAAGACAGTAAACAATATATCATAACATGACACTGTAATTCTTCTACTGCTTTTTGACAGTTAGCCCCTATTTTTATTTGCGCTCTATGTACCTCAAGTTTCTGCAGCTGTGCTTACGCTGTAAAGTGCTAGTTTCATGATCTTAAGTGCTATGTTGCCATGCTCGTTCACTAACTCAGGGAAATACTGTGCTCACACTCTCCCTACCATTGCAACTCCCTACTATACTCTATCTACCTCAGAACTTTACATCCTCACATCTCTCTATCAGATTCTTGTTTTATATAACGTTGATATATATTTTTATTCACGCTTTATGTAACTCAGTCACTTGCTGTTATTTTGCCTATATATCCCATTGTACAGTTGGCATTTTTACCGTTACTATATATTTGTATCTATTCTTGATGTACCTCCTATTACGTTGTCCTTACTCTGTAAAGCGCTCTGATACCTTCAGGTGTAGTTTGCACTATATCAAACTCACAAATAAATAAATAAAGAATGAAAAAAGATATGCAGCATAGTGCCTTTTGGCAATGGAAACCAATACTGAGCAGCAGTTCACAGACGTTGTCTGCCTTGATTGTAAACATCTTGAGCACATAAGAGTTTTGAACAAGCAGGCATATTTGTTCTAGAACCACTTCCGCTCAGCAATTGAAGTCAATAGCTTGAAAGATACTGGGAGATTTCCCGGTGTACACCTCTTAGGGCACCCGCTGGTCTAGCAGCGTTTCATTTTGGTCAGAATAACACAAATGGAAAGATTAGAAGTAGCACAGAGTAGAGCCAATATCTAGAGGCTGCAAAACTGAGAGTGTGTAATGACACGAAGTTATGACCACATTTTGTTTTTTGAATACTATTACCTTGTAATTCAAAAGGTTTTGACTTAACAATTACATTGTTAACAGCGTGAGAAATGGCAGACACTTTCCTACACAAGACAAGTTCCAGGAGTCCTTCTAATTTTGGAAAGATTCCCACCTGCGCACATGAAGAGTTTCTGCTGAAAGCCATAAGGGTCGACACCTTCAGCTATTTTGAAAGGTTCACAGAAAGATGCAACAGCAACTACTTAAAAAGGTGACCTGCTGGATAAATTGCATTTTCCTTAATTAAATTATTCAATATTTGGTACGACTTCAAAAGACACCGATCCCTGTGGATATATTAGCAACATATCGTGGCATGCCTCATTTCCCTTTACAAAAACTTAACTGTGACGGAGCCTGCAGGCATTCGCAGCGTACTGCCGAAATCAACAAACCGTGCAAGGATAATACAACATCTACATAACTATTAATGCTAAAATAGTACTTCATTTATTTTTCATGATGACTTCATAGGACCAATTATAATTTTCGTGTAAAGGTGTAACCATATTTTGACAGCTTCTCAGCTCTATTCCACTTCTTGCTGTTCTGTTCCTTCTAAAGCACACCCTTTGCACATTCTCCCTTTTATCCTTTTAAAATCTACTTCTTTTTCATTGTTATTCTCACAAAGGTTGTTAGAAAACCTGTGGAAATCAGTGGCTACCTCATCTGAAAATGGCGCTCATTTAATTTGCACCACATGCTTCTGTATCACAGAAAGGGCAGTTGTCGCGCTCTTTAGTTCTGAATTTTGTGAGCTCATTCCTGTGCCTGGACCTGCAGAGTAAGGAAGTGCCCTTAGGTGGGGAAGAGCATCAGATAAATTCTGCCTGGCACGCTACCTGTTCCAATTCCACCAAACGGCAGGAGGGGGCATTAGAAAGTTTAATGCACCTCGAAGTCGCCAGCATTTTATGCGCCCTCTAAGGGCTGTTCAAGAGAATAGAGAGGCTCCAGGGAAGGAGCATGGGGTGGATTTGCTGCAACTACTAGGAGGTTCTTGGAATGTTGTAAACACATTATAGCCCATAATCCCCGATTCTTTAGTAGACTTCCTGGCATCTACAGATGTCACATCATATTTTAATATGCCGACCCTAGAATTTTTGCTTTTCATTACAATAGTTTTTTTCATTACTTATACCTGACTGACTATATTGTAGGAAAGGCATTAGTATGTCCATCCAAGGGCATATACAGCACTGTTTTGAGGCTGTTTAAAAAGAAGGCTAAGAAGCAACCTTGGGGCATATGTGAAGAACCGGGATAACCCAATTACTGGGTCTCGGCGGCGGGGGAACCACTCAAATCTTCCATACCTTCCATACTTAGTAAAAGGAGACACAGGAGCCTTTGTCTGCAGGAGGAACACAGGTTTATTTCAATAGCCCGGGCTAAGGAACAGAGTCCCAAGCTAGTCAGAGACAAAACCCAGGAGGCTGCTACTTCACTCTGTAGCTTACAAGCCTTTTATACATTTTTCATCCCAGTCTTTTGGCTGTCAGACCATTGTTTAATCAGGGCAGTGTTTACAGTGATAACCAGATCCAGATGATGTTTGTAGTTAGTGACCTGGTCAAGGCTTGGTACACAGATCATTGTTCACTCGACTTTGATCAAGGCTCAGCTTTTCAGGTCTTTGTTCAATTGCCTTGATCAAAGCCCGGTCCATCAAGTCATTGTTTAATCACCCTGATCAGGGCCCAACAGTCAGACCATTGTCTAGATAACCTGATCACAGTGTCAAGGATGTTTACCAGGCTGGGAGCAGGATATGGAAAACAAGCTTGTTTACACAGGGCGTGGGTGTCTCATGGCTTTCTGCTGAACTGCAAAGAACAGGGGGTTGGGTGTGCGACAGTTCCTGGGCAGAAATGCAGGCTGCAAGATGGTTTTTGTCATGTCAGTTTAGATTTTCCTCAGGCATCAGCAGAAATGACCAGGTGGGTCGTGTGGAAGTGTTTGACACGAGATGGCAATGAAAAAACAATGGAGTCCCGGTACAGATGATGCTAATCAGAAAAACACTTTTCCTCATATGTACAAGGAGTTAACGCCACTGAAGCGTCTACGGCAGATGTTTTTTAATTGCCGTATAAGAAGCAAGGTAGGTGTTTCCGTGTAAAAACCCCCACTAACTCCACTTCAAGATATGTACAATGATCGCCGGGGCTGGCGAAACATCAAATAACAGCCGCTAAGCTCTGTCACCGGCTGGTTTCTAAGACCAGAAAAAAGGTGGTCTTAAAAATGGAGATAACAAAACAGGATATAAGGGGGACTATCCCAGAAACACATTTGACAACCCACAGATGCTATGGAGGTATTTCTCTTGCAGCTTGCAACATGAAGAAGACCACACCAACCGCCGCCACCGCCCCGCCCCGCCCCCAGGACTACCACGGAGGCAGTGCCAAAGAAGACAGTGGGTATATAGTCAACGCATCACCCTGATAGACCTAAAATCAGAGGATGTGATAGCCAACTACAGGCTTAAGAGGTCCTCTATCCTCCGCATATTGACCCAGGTAGCCCCCAGGCTGCAGGCACCAATACAGTGTTGCACCAAGATCCCTCTGCAGACGAAGCTCCTAGCAGTGCTGCACATGTTGGCCTCAGGTACCTTCCAACCAACCACTGCCAGAGTTAGGGGAGTCTCCCAGTCATCCTTTTCAAGGTTCCTCTCAAATGTCTTGGATGCCATCATCAGCCTGATGCCACATTACCTAAGCTTCTCCAACACTGCTCAAGAACAGCTTGACCCAAACAAGGCTTCTATGCCATTGATGGCTTTCCCTATGTCTTGTGGCAATTGACTGCACCCATGTCCTACTTGTGCCTCCTGTGGACACTGCATATATTTGCCGGAACAGGAAGCACACACACTCATTGAACGTGCAGGCAATCGTGGACCACCGGGGCTTGTTCATCAATGTTGTTGCCTAGTTTCCAGAGAGTGTGCATGACTCCTACATCTTCTGGCAGTCAATCATCAACCAGCGGTTTGAGAATGACACATATGGAAATGGACTGCTTGTTGGAAAGTACAAACTGAACACATCACACACAAGTCCACTATCATGTAGCACCTAAATATGAGAATGCACATGTAGCAAAAGTCAAACAACATGCCTTGAAATATGTCCACCCACCATGCACAAGAACCTAAGGGACTGAGCAATGATCCCTGGGGCACTCCACATGTGAATATTTGAGGGTTCAGAGAGGAAGGGTGGCAGTCTGGTCCCTTGGTTTCTGCCGGTGATGAATGATCGGATACAGTCAAGGGTGGTACCTTGTATGCCTGCGTCATGTATTCTGCCTGCTAGTGTGTGGTGGGAGACAGTGTGGAATGCTGCTGACAGGTCAAGTAGAATCAGGGCTGTGTTGTGGCCTTGGCCGAGGAGGGTGTTGATCTTGTCTGTAGCATCGAGTAGGGCGGTCTCGGTGCTGTGGTTGCTTAGAAATCCAAACAGAGACATGTCAAGGATGGTGTTGTCCGTGGCTTATCTGGTGGTCTTGGTGGATTCATAGATGACGTTGAACATGTCTAGAGAGTTGGTGGCATATGTAACTATTATGTCGTGGCAGAAGCTCCTATCAGTGCTACCGATGCGTTGGTGGTATTTGGACATTGTGTTCCTGTACATCTAGAAGTTAACATGGTCCTTGCAGTTTCTCAGTTTTTTTGCCAGGGTTTTGCAGGTGTGTCTGGAATATTTCAGTTTGGTGGTGAAATATGTGGATTTGCAGCTGCGCTGTCTGTTGGAGTTGTGTGGCGGGTGAGTTTGTCTGTGCATTTGGAGATTCATGTGTGGGATTCCCTGGAAGTGTGTTTGGAGTCTGCTGCAGTGTTGGGGGAGTTGCAGTTGAGGGTTGATTACATATGCTCAGCGGTGACTCAGCGTCATTACCTTTGCGTTGTGCGATGTGCGGGTGTGTCCTGCTTGGTTATGTTGCCAAGGAAGTGTATGCATTGATGGTTGGTCCATGGGTGCTGTATGGTGTGGCTGAAGGGTACCCTGGTTCCTCCTGCAAAGAATGGGTTGAGGGTGTATCCTGCCTTTGGGGTTTGGTGTGGGTAAGAGTTGTGTCATTCACATGTTGGTGACCTCTTCATCCAGAGGGTAGTGGAGTTGGTGTCTTTGGGGTTTGAGGTGGAAGTCCAGGTCTACGATGAGGAGGTAGTCCATGGAGGTGAAGGCGTGGGGTGCAAAGAGGTCATTGATCGTGTTGGCAAAGCAGTCCATGTGTCCGGGGGTTCTGTAGGCAAGTGTGCCTCAGAGTTTAGAGTCGGGGCTGGGCTGGACCTGGAAGTGCATGTCTTTCGTGGTGGCAAATGTGTTGCTGGAGGTGGAGAGGCAGAGGGACATTTTCATGAGTGATGGTGAGGACTCTTGCCGGGTGTTGGGGGAAGTCCTCCCTCCAGATCTTGTCTCTGTCTGGGATTGTGAGGCCGATGTCAGGGGCAGAGGAGTTGGTGGTCCAGCTGTCGAAAAAGAAGGCGATGTTGGGTGATAGTGTGTACTGGAGGTACCAGATGTCCACGGTGTGTCTGTGCAGGGAGTGCACGGTGATGAGGATACATCTTAGTGAATTGGCGGTGTTGGCTGCCGTGGCGCTGGTGAAGGTCATGCGGCAGTGGAGGCAGGATAACTGTCTGTGGGTGGGTTCATTGTGGCCTGTTGTCAGTTGTACCGCCTTCTGGGGTTGAGTGCAACAATGGCGGATTAATCGGAGGGGTAGACATCATGAGATCCAGGGTCCCTGGCGCTGGTTGTGTCGGGGTCACGGACGGACGCAGATGTGCTTGCTTTTCGTGTGTCTTCGTTGCACCAGTGGTGCAAATGTGCAGCCGCCACCATTACATAGGGTAGGGGGAGATGGACAAGCAGCTGGGAGGCAATGTAATTTGCATTGATGCTGGACAATTATCTGAAGCTACACATGGCAAAGCTAATTTACCTAAGTAGCACAAATCACAAAAAACAAAAATAGGAACACTGCAAACAAAGCATGCACATATGCTAATGGACACATCTTTCCATTTCATGTTACAGGTGATCAAGGATATGCACTATTTTGAAATTTAGGGTGTGTTTTGGGGTCAGATATGAAATATAGGGTGTGTTTTGGGGTAAGAGCTGAAATTTAGTGTGTGGTTTGGGGTCAGATATTACCTTTAGGGTGTGTTTGGGGTCAGCGCTGAAATTTAAGGTGTGTTTTGGGGTCAGAGCTGAAATTTAGGGTGTGGTTTGGGGTCAGAGATGAAATTAGAGCAAATACAGTTCATCTGAGGTAAAATTTGTAGTTAGCATCCAGATTTTTGCTGCATTAACGCTAAAGCGGCAATTTTTTTATAACAGCGATCGGAAAATATGGCTAAATACATGTTAGAACACAAAATATTACCTCAAAATCCATTCTGCGTGACGAAAATATTTGCAAACCCTCAAAATGGGCCGCAAACACACAGGAATTGATGTCAGCATGCATCCTGATATCTGGAGGAATTCAGTGCATTTTCACTTTCGCTTGTGAGCACACTTCTTGTGATTATGGAGAGTGTTGGAGGTTTTTGTTGTTCTGTGCTGCTGAATTTGGTTTTGAGTGTGTGGCTGTGTCTTGTGAACTGTCCCTGCTGTCCCTAGTGTCCCGGTGAAGTCTTGTGTAGTTGTCCTTACTTGTTTTTTGTGTCTAGTACTATATTTTGTCAGGTGTTTGTCCAAGCAGTATTTCAAATGAATAATCGTTGTTTTGATATATAGTTGGGTTTTAATTTTTTAGGAGTGGGTTTAGGTGTGTGCTGGGAGATGGGTGTGGGTAGGGAGGGCAGGATGTCAGACGGAGGCATGGGGGGTTTCCTCTGGCTGGTGAAGCACTACCTGCCCTTGATGATTGAAAATGGGGGTCGGATCTTGCAGGGTTATGCGCTATGTGTGAGGAAGGTGAGGTGGGAAAATCTGAGGAAGCAGATGCTGCAAGTATTTGTTGTGGACAGGACTGTCCGACAGTGAAAACATCAATAGCAGGATTGCGTTGCCTGTGAGGGTGATATGTTGGACCATCTTGGAGTCCTCATTGGCCAACAAGGTGGTAAGTACAACCTCAAATTGTTGAATGAACACTTTTGTTACTAATAAAAAGTGCTGTCTGTAACACAATGGGGTATATGTACTGGTATTTTGTGGAGTGAGGTGTTCTACATCATGCCTTCAGGCCTCACATTCTCACTGCAAAGATGCAATGCTGCACCATGTTCACAAGCATATGGTGCAGGCTTGCGTCTCCACCAATGCTGGTGTAAAAAAGTTGCAGTGTGATGCCAACCCAGGCACCCTTGCACCATAGTGCAAGTGTGTCTGGATGCAGGGAAAACATTGTTCATGTACATGAAGTGTGATCTTACATGACATAAACAATCCTATGCATTATGATCATTCCATGTGCGCTGCACAAGGCAGCACACACGTACAGATAATGAAAAATGAGGATTAATGCTTTTCTCTGAGTTTTGCTGAGCTAGGAACAGCTACTCACCAACATCCCATGTTGGCGCAGACTAGTATGTACGCTGCCCTTGTACCTCTGGCTAGAGTACCATTGTATGAGATATGAAAGTTCAAATATTTGGCATATGACTTCTCAAGAGTGACATACACCATCAATAGTCTTGACACACCCTTGTGCATTTTCCATCGATGTTATTGTCAAAAGAGCATGTAGGACAAGATTAGGTTTGGCCAAACAGGGCCTTGAGAATGTGTCAGACAAGTCGTCTGTGCAAAATGTGTGAATGTGCAAGCATGATAGTCTTGTTTGCCCTCACTCGACATTATCATGTCTTGTTGGAATAACAGGCAAACTCAACACAGTCATGTATGCCACATGAACTGCAAAAGTACAGTAACAGGGCATTTACATTGAAGGCGATCAATTGGATGATTACTAGGACACGTGTGATTTATTTTTTTGCTTACCAACACACATTTTGTTTTATGTCTCACAGCCATAAGACACTCACAACACATGGGGGGACAGCGACGCTTTCAGGGACCCACATTCAACTGGTGAGTACACCCATAAAATGTTGTCAACGTGAGATGCGGTGAATGTCAGGATCAATTCATGTCCTTAGTACCAGGCTGTATCTGTTGGTATCACATGTACCTTTATTCCAGTGTGATGGGCTTTGGTAGAATTAGTAAGTGAAGATGGAGGAATGCATGTGTCTTCCTGATGTATGCTTGCACATCCCCAGTCAGTGATACCCATGCAAGAAATATCAATGTATTCTGTCTATATAGCACATGAATGCTGATTTCAGAGCGTGCAGACAGGAGAGGGGACATGTGAGTGGTATTGGTGATGATTATGACCAGACATGGAATGCGTGTACATCCTTGACTGAGATGATTGTACAAGTGTGCCAGATTATGCACAAGTAAGTAGTGGTTTCCTGGCTGTGCGGAGTCAGATACAGGTCTGCACAGTTCTATTGCATGTTTGCTGCATAACAGCTTTAAAAGTTTTCCATGGCGTAGCTTAAAGCAAAGCCTTCCATTTCCACTTTCATCCACCAACTAGCAAAGATGTAATTGGCACGTTTTGTCATGGCAATGGTGTTGTAAAGCTGTCTCCTTGGACTCATTCCCCTCACTTGACTCAAGGTCAAATGTACAAGCTACTCGCAGAATCTGTGACGTTACCCCACATGCATTTTCCTGGCATGCTTTAAATTCACATGTTTTAACCCACAATAGCTTTTACAATGCTGGGCTTTACAACGCAATTCTTTACAACACATTTCCCACTACATCTTAATTACCATTCTGACTACAGGGAGGCGTTACTTTTGGGAATGTCTTGTAACATTTAGAGGTCTACAGTCCTGTGTTTTCTAATTTCAGCAGGGTCAAAGATGTGGATTTAACCACGTTGGTCCCAATCACCACCACTACGTCACCTATTGTGAGGTAGTGGTGGCGAGAGGGGCTGCGCCTCATGTACAAGTCAGTGTACAAACACCAAATGTTGTTTTGCCATGTGTGATGCTTGATGCAGCACCAGTGAAAGTGACAGTAGGGCTTCTCTGGGATTGTTCATGTGCATGGAGGGACACCTTCCTACCCATGAACAATCGTCACATGCACACAGACACCCTCTGACTCTGGTGCAAGGGTGCCTATGTTGACCCAAAGTAGTTAAACCTAGCATCATTGCAGGGTGAAACGCAAGGCTGCACCATATTCTTAGGAATACGGTGCAGCCTTGCGTTTTAAAAGTGGCAGAGAGTGTCGTTGAGTCACGGAGGCTAACAACACGCTCCGCCACTTCCTCCTACATATCCCCCGCTGTTTATGTACATGAAGGCACACCTTCATGTACATATACAAAACATGACTTTTTGCATAGTGCATGTGTGCTGCACAAGGTTGCACACTTTGACGAATCAACTACGATGAGAAATGCATTGGTTAGCCTCCTTTTGACTATTCTGGACCCGGATTATCAAGGTCTTCTTTCTGGTGCTGCCTCATATGTAGGCCACCCTTGTACATAGGGGGCAGCATCAAATACAATGGATGTTGCGCTGGAACGACCCACACAACACCGACTGGACACACCTTTCACACTAACCATGGTGTGAAGGGGTGCATGATGTACAAGGCAGAGTTAAGCCATGTTACATGTATTAATGCTGCCTTGTACATTAGGTGCATTCCCTTTCTCCACAATAATATCAATGACGGTGAGGTTATGTCAGCGATAGTGGTTTGTACATATGTCCATGACAGGGTCATGGGGTTGTGACACTACCAGTCACATGCCATGCACTGTCATGTAAGTGTTGCCAACGTAGTGTAACTGCTCATTGATTCTATATTGCATTGTACACGTTATTTTCAAACTTCACAATCTTTTGTTGAGTGTTGGCTTCCATGTTCCACTGAGTCAGTGTTTCTGTGTTCAATGGAGAGAATATACATAGTCTTCATGACTCACATGTGCTCATCGCTATTGTTTGACAGACAACCTGTCGCCAGAGGAGGCCCATGCATTGAAGGTCAGGAACGACCAGTATCTACACATCCGCAAGGTGGCGAAGTGATACCACAACATGTCCAGGAGGTATCATGCTCACCAAGCAGCTGGTAGGTGGAAATTGGTGCCCAATGTAGGCCAAGGTCACAGACAGACCGTGAAACAGGCCAGACCGGGCATTTCTGGTGACAGGCATAAGTCCCAACATGGGCAGGGATCTGCGCATCCCCCTGGAAGAACAGAGACAAGCTGCAACCTTAGTCTCCCCAACATATTCTGGTGTCCCCTCACAAACCCAAGGACAAGCTACATTGGCAGCAGCAGGATCTGATCAGGTGGTCCCATTTACCATGCGGGACTGCCGTGCTATAATGGACAATAATGTCAGGTTGCCACATTTAGAACGTGAGATGGCTGAACAGACCACACACTTGCAGGACTTAAAGGCTGCCCTGGGTCTCCCATTTTGAACTGGACAATGGAGACCCATCGCCCTTTCCTACATTTCCCCAATGCAATTTATACTTAGTAGTTAGTGATAGTTTAGTGTTTTTAATTGTTAGGTAGTGTAGTGTTACATTTTAGCATAGTTGTATATTTATTATCTTGTAGTATTTGTGGATAAGTTTCCTTTTCCTTTGGGTATGGGGTTGATGTCTTTGTTCTTGAAAAAAAATATAAAAATACCCCAAAAATATATATTTGTGTATGATATATGTGTAGTTAGTTTATTTTTATATAAGATGTATTTGTACTGTCTTCTAATGTGCTTTAAGGGTGGGAGGGGGGTTGATGTCTCAGATATATTGTTGTGTGTTTAGTATTAGTAGAATTAGATAGTTGAGGTTATTATTCACTTTGTCATAGTTAGTTTAGATTATGTTAGTTGTAGTAGTGCTTAGTTTCAGTTTAGGGTAGTTTATTTGGTTAAATGTTAGTAAATTCAGACTGAATTCAGTTAGCACTTATGTCTGAAGTGGTTTGGTGGTGTGTTGCTTTTTTCCATGCTTCCCACTTATTAAATCTCAGGGTTATCATTGGATGGTGTATATGTGGTCATGACATGTTACTTAGCTGGACGAATAGTGTAAGGATCCTTTTGATTTGAGCACATTGAACTTGCATGCATTACAGTGTGGCAAGTTGGAGTCGTGGCCTAGGCTAGGAACACTCTTGTGTACAGTTGAACATCTCATGTGTGACTCAGATATTTGGAATGCACATTGATGCACATTTGCTAAACATTGTTGGAACATGGCCTTGAGCAGACATTGACATTGCAAATCTTGACCACCATGTTGATGGATGTTTACACTGTGTACTATAGATCACGTCCACACCCTTCTTAGCCTAAGAGCCTGGTGCTGAGTCTATCTAACATGTACAGACAAAGGCACACTTGCTGAGTAGTGCAAGTGTGTCATCATTATGGATATTGGTTGTTCCTGTGGATGGTGGCTTACCCTCCTGCACATGCACAATGTTGTAAATTTGCTCGTCTAATGTGCGTGGCACAAGGCCATACACAGTTCTGCAGCAAACAGTAGGGGAAATGTAGCATTGCTCCGTGTAGTGCCAGTCTCATACCCACTTCTCAATGCTGTTACTTTTGTCATTGTCTCATAATGATGTCATTCTTGAAATGGTGATACAGCATATGACTGTGTGCTAAGTGGGGTGCACTACACTTCCCTGGACACATTGCCCTCTCCTTTCACAGTGAGCACAGCATGAGACGGTTCCTTGTTTCAAAGGCATTGTTATGCCACGGTAAGTGTCTGACAGTGGACTTGCACTTAAGGCTAAGTCCCTATTGCCAAAATAGCTTCACGGAAACAGACATTGTGATTCCAATGGCAGGTGGGCAATATGTGCCATAACAAAACAACATCTCTGTGCATCAGGTGTGCTCTGTCTTGGAATGTGACATGCAACAACGCCATCACAACAAACTTTGTCCACCCCGTAGAGTAGATCTGCCAAGTGAGGCTTGCTACCAATGCTAAAGGGAGACACCACTAGTGGCATGCAACAGACTTGCACCTATTTCCACACAGGCCTATTGCCATCATGTACGGAGGGCAATGTTGGGATATTGCTAGTAGGTCATATTCGATCAATGAGGGCCTGGATACATCTCACAATGCCAGTCATCTCACTACCTATCTGTGACACAGTTGAACATGAGCATTTATAACATGTCATTCGGTGTACATTTGGATGGACTCACTGCTCAGACATTATTGGAGACTTCTATGGCTGAATGGTCATGATAAACACACATCTGTGTACATTTTAGCTTTTAATTGGCATTTGCAATTGGATTTGGTGAAGACTGCCACAGTACTTGGTCAAACAACCCCCATATTTATAGATGCCCAGTGTAGGGACTGACAGAGTCCCTTGTGTGGAACATGTCCAGTGGAAGAGGCAGTGTTCAGTCAGCAGGCTGATTGCAGTGTCTTTGGGTTCAACACATATTATGGCAGTCCATATTGAGGTCCAAGGTTAGTGTCATAATGTGTAGCAGAGGACATTGGAAGATGATGTTCCGTGGCATGATGCTAACCACTGATCCAAGTCAAAACTGACTATACTAAAGGATTCATCGGGGATGGACTTGATGCATGACATACAAAGGGTGCACCGTGACCCTTTTAGGAGAAACCTCGCCAAACAAAAGCCCAGGAAGATCCTGGTGAATTTCTTGACCTATTCCATAAAAGAGCAGATTCTCTCCGCCGCATTAAAGAGGGCTCCATATACTTTAACAGCTCTAATCCCTTTACCTTCCTTATAAGATCGGACATATCGCATATCACCGCTTCAAAACAGTGGGAGTTGGGTAAAAGGCTGGAGGTGCTGAATAGCTTAGGAGCCAAGGCACAGCTGAAATTCCCAGCACAGTTGAGAGTGATGTGGGATCCATATCGTAAAAGATCTCGAAAAGATACCGGAGCTAAATCTTAAGAGGGTGGTGAGAGATATGGATAGTCTTTTTAACAGATGGAGCAATCTTCCCCTGACTATTTATGGAAAAACCAACCTGGTAAAGATGACAATATTACCCAAGTTGTCTTATCTTTTTTCTTCAATTCCATTAACATTTGCGAGTAATAGCTTAATGAAAATACAGAGCAAAATCTGGAGTTTTATTTGGGGCACCAAAGGGGTCCATTTGGCGTGGAAAAAACGAAGGCGCAGACTAAAAAAAGGCGGGTTAGCCCTTCCGGATGTAAGGCTGTATGCGGCAGCTTTCCACTTTAAAAGCATTCGGATGCTGCTGGTGAAACCGGGGGAATCAGCCTGGGGTTTTTGTACAAGTTTGGTTCACCGAGGTTCTTCAAGAGGGTGCGGTTGAAGGTTTTGAGGGCAGCCCTGGAGTTATGGTATAGGCTCAGGCGCACCTGGGGCATTGGGTACCATTCTGAGAATGCCCCAGTATGGGATGCACCAGATACACCAGACTGTTTGAAGGACAGTTTGGCCTTACCAATAAGAAAGGCAGGTATTACAAACTGGTCTGAACTGATGGACTCCGGGGGGATTCATTCATGGGAGTACCTAAGGGTAAAGATCGGGCCAGGACTCTCAAGATTTAAATACATGCAGTTAACATCATGGTATGAGGCAGAAAAGGGGGAGACCGGCGGGAACAGAGATATTGAAGACCTGTTGAGTGCTAACCGTCCACTAAATAAAGAAATATCCATATGGTATAACAGCTTGCTGGATGTTAAAGACCAAGCGGTACCCTCCTTCTCTGCAGTTTGGACAGATACCCCACTTTGGCCGCAAACAGACTCCTTATATGAACCGTCTCTAAAGATCATGTACAGATACGTCAAGCCTGCTTGTTTAAAAAAAAATCCTTTCTTTGTTATAAATAGACTTTACTATACCCCCGCAAAAATTGCAAAGTTCGCCCCACACCCCGCCCCCAAATGCCCCAGGTGTGCGACTCTTCTTGCAGACGATATACACATTTTCTATGAATGTCCAGCACTTGTAAAATTTTGGGCTGAGGTGGGAGATAACATACGAGACATTTTCAAAACCATTATAGAAATCAACATGTCTTTGGTGTTTTTCGGAGATGATGGACGCCTCAGCCAGACCCTTTCTCAGAAAGATAGGGGTTTATTATTGTATTTGATATTGCTGGCTAGAAGGGAGGTGTGCAAGAGGTGGAAGGACCCCCTACCTCCCCAAAGGGAAGACTGGCTCAAAGCTGCATTCACCATGTCACGGTTAGAGTATGAGGGCGTGAAGGACAAGGCAACGAATATATGGCATCCTCTCGTGTGCTGGGTAAAACGCTAAGATTACTGTAAACATCCTTGGTCTTATGATTACACCAGGGCCTCTTACAAAAAGAAGAGGCAGGTCGGTTGGCCCAAGCGAGTGCGGTAAGCCGTGGGGGCAACAGATCGAGAAGGCGGCTTCATAAGACCCGCAGAGGCTTGAAAGGTGAGATGAGGACCAAAAAAAAGAAGAAAAAAAAAACTGACTATTTGGCAGTGATGAATTCTACCGCTTTCTCCTTAGCAATATTGCAGAATCATCAACATCTTTGTTCTCTGATGTGTCATGTGCCTCCGGTATGCAGGGTGGTAGACTGTCAGTGGCACTGTGAGGCACTGACACATCAGGGGCGGAGATGCGGATGTTGAAGCAGCAGCAGCATTCATCTGTGCCAAACCTTGATGCAGCACTGCTGTGATGAGCAGCTGCAGGGTATGCAAGATTCCAGCAATCTGTCTGTGGGGTTCAACCTTGGCTGCCATTAGCGAGGCTTGCATCCACTCCATGTTCTCCATGCTCATTCGCATGTGATGTAACTCCTTGCTGACGTTGCTGGAGCCACTCATACTGGACAGTTGTTCTTGCCTCTGAGTCAGTACTCCAGCAACGTCAGCCATTGAATGCTGGAGAGCATGGAGCTGACTGTGGGTGTCTGTGATGGTCTGTAGGTGGTCCCCAATGGGACTCAGACACCCACGTAACCCATCTGATTTGGCAGCCACGCTGTCAAACCCCACCCGCACCTGACGAGCCATCTCCTGATGGACCTCTAACGCAAGACATGGAAATGCCAGAAGTGGGTCCTCAAGGTCCTGGAGATTACTGTGGTGGTCGATGCTTGCTGCTGGGTTCTTTGTGTAGGGACTGGAGTTTCAACAACACTGCTAGATGGCCCTGCTTCCGGAGATGGGGTGCTAATTGAGTCGAGCAGATGTTGGAGTGTGTCCTGGTCGATGGTTGCTAGGTCTTCCTCTTCATCATTGAAGAGTGTGACAGGGTGCTGTACAGGAGGTAATGTTTCTCCCTCTGCAACGTAAATGGGAGATGCATTTGTATGTGTGCTTATAGTATGATCATGCATTGTATTGGTGTACAAGCAGATAGCATGGCAATGTACATTCATAGGTGCATATATACAAGGCTTTATTTCCATTACAACTTCACCTATGTTGACGTTGTGTTGGCAATTGGGGCTGCACCTTACTTAAAATGTTCTAACTTTGCCTTGTACATAAGGCCGCCTTTTACGTTATGCTTGGCGTGAAAGGGGAGGGCAGTGGGTGTTGCAGGAGCTGTTCCACTGCAACACCAGTTCATTTTTACTCGGCCCATCACATGTAGTGTGCAAGTGTGCCTGGTTTTTAGGGCTGTGTATTCAGAAATATTCATTTGTGCTGCTCAGGCCCTATCTCCCCTCCCCCACATCACATCATGTGCGATTGGCCAGGTGATGTGTGTTTGTGGATTTTACACGCAGATGCTGATATGGATGTTACATGCTGTGCTATTTCGTATTCTTTGCTGTCATTGTTTGTGTGCAGATGATAACAGTCCTGACTGTATATTGGTCCACTGACACTGTTGACTTTCCCAAAATACTTGTGCACATGCACATCAATGTGTGATGGGCAAGTCACCCCAGGACAAATGTATGGTACAGTTTTAGGTATGGCACATGTGGGAACTTGTGAGTATATGAGTATAGGAGGGCTTTATGAGCTAAATGGTGATGGTGCCATGTATCTATTTGAGAATTTTGGTCACTAATTTGCTATGCTTGCTTGGTAACATACTTGACCCATCATACTTCTTTACAGGAACTCTTTTACTTCTGTGAGTATGGTGTAGTTAAACTTTATGGTGACACGTTCCTGATATGTGTAGTCCATGCACTGTACTGTTTTAGGCATATCCCCCTGCTTATGGTATGACATGACATTTTGACTCAACTGTGCTGAATGTGTGCATTGTGGGATATGCACCTTTTAGACAGTAGGCTGCATGATCACTATGTTGCGACAATGCATGTGTTCATGGATTTCCGACTCACTCCAGCTTTCTCACTTGGTGTACACAAGGCTGCATCTAATGAACATGGAAAAAGGCACATTGCCTGTAGATGCGGCAGGCTGACTAAATGTCCCCCTTGCCTAAACACCACACACATACAATTATCTTCATAGGGCTGCATCTCTTTGTCGACAAAATGAGGATAAACCCTGGGCGTAGTTGCGCTACGCAAACCTACGCGAAGATGTCATTGCACTACGTGAGCTTCGCATAGCTACGCGAACGTGCGTAGTTGCGGTGCGTTTTTCTTGTTCTGAGCGCGTTGTGAGTGTTTCGGGTGCTGTTTGTGTGCTCGGGAGATAGTATCTCGCGAACTTACCCATGCGGTCGCCTATGGGCGCGGCCAGCTTGTTTTTCAATTGTCCCGCCCGCTCTCGATGCCTTATTTCCTATTCCGGGTCGCATATAGCGTGTTCGCGATGCGCATGTCATGTTCGGGAACGCGTTTTACTTGTTTGTGGCGATTATTGCGTGCACTCGGGGAAATATAGCGCAAACTTACCCACGCGGTCGCGATGGACGCGGCCATCTTGTTTTTCACTCTATGCTATGGTTCTGGGCCTGCTTTTCTATCCTCCCTCAATCTTTGCAATCCTTACTTTTTTCCACTGTTTTTCAGACTTTTTTTTATTTATCATCTATCTCTCTCTGTTCCTAAGTTTATATTTTGCATTTTATTTCTACTTTTACTGTGTTTTTTACTTTTCTACTGTTTTATATTACTTGTTTCTTTAACCTCCTACTTCTTCTCCCTAACTTTATTTTTTCCTTCTAACTTTTCTTTTCTGCCTCCCACACACTCCAGAACCACGGCCAAGGTTAGCAGCACTACCGGCTCCAAGGGCAAGCCGCCTGCGCCCAAGAGCCGCCTGCCTTGCGGCAGAATGTGCCCTGCAGGGGTGCTGGCCCGACAGCTTTTTGGCGAGGTGGAGGTGGCCGCCCTTGTTTTTTTTATCCAGGCCACCTCCCCTTGACCATGGCAGCAGGCGGCATGCCAGGCTCCGGGCACCCTACCCAGGAGCATCACCGCTGGTAGGCGAAGGTGCGCCGGGCAGTGTTTCGCTGCTCAGGGATCCGACGCACCCATAACCAGCTGGCCCACCGGTGGTCAGACATCCTGGAACGGGAGCAGGGCCTGTTGAACATGCTAGGTGTTGAGATTGTGGTTCTTGGTGAGTAGCTAATATATAGTAGTATAACTATTGTGTATCATTTTTTGACGAATAACAAGATTACTGCTGCTTACATTGCAGGTAAATTACGTTTCAAAATCTCCTGTGATTGTAGGACAAAGGTGCTTAGCGCTACTCTTGTTTGCAACTTTGTGCTAGCTTGGGCTGATTAATGTTAGAGAACTTAAGTTAGGTAATGCAATGCTAGAGAGACTCTAGTCCTTCCATTGTCCTCCTGTGAAATAGTGGTGGATGGATACTAGGTTTAGTTAGTATTAGTTCATAATTTTTTTATGGTCTGCGTGACGCCTCCTCTGTCACTGAGTGCTGCTTACCCCAGTCCTCCGTAGAACCTTTTGTAGTTTCTTTAGTGAGTGGTAGGTTTAGCAGTGTCAGTCAGTAGCAGAACAACATCAGATGCAACCAACCAACAATTTGGTGTATGCACAAATTTATGCATGTGTCCTCCATCTCATCTATGCACTTTTGAAGGCTAAAAAATATGGAAATGCAGACTTAGTGAACAATTAGTCCATCTGGAATAGGTGGTCTAGGTCAGGTCGTACTTAGGCTTTGTTAGTATTCTGGAATCAGAATGATTATGGAACACTGGATTAGTGTTCATAAATAAGTAGACGGTCCATGAATCCCACAAGCCAGTAGTTGATCTGATTGACAGGTCAATTTTATTGCAATTGTTGTTTCCTGAAATGTTTTTTGAGCGTTTTTTTAAATGATTTATTTGTTTCACAGCACTCATTAATGTTTGTCTCTTTCTTTATTGTATCTTACATGATCAACATCACCCAGGGGCAAGAAGACGGGGTCCCAGTCAGCGGGACAACCAGAGGTCCATTCCTCTACCGAGGGCCCTGCTGCTGGCCCCAGTAAGTCCACCAGTGGTTAATATTAACAATTATATTTCCCTAACTTTTACTGCACCTTATTTTTTCCGAACTTATAATTCTGGTTCCACTTCCTAATTCTATTTTTTACAAAAGCTTCTTTGACCATGACTATCTGTTTCCAAATTCTGGTTATACCTGCCTCTAAGTTCCTTCTAACTCCCTCTGCTATGACTCTCTGTACTACTACTATTAGTAGCTAAGCTTGCCAAGTTGGCCACTCTTTATTTAAGGTTTTCTTTTGAATAAAACTCAGATTGACCAATAGCTCTAGCCACTGGAACCTATCCTTTGGGTTGTCCTCTTCTAGTCTTCTTAATCATGAGGCTTTGAAAATTCCCACCAACAAAATGCCCAACCAGATATTTGACTAGTATTTTTGGTAGGATAGTACATATTTGTGTGGGGATTCTGCACAGCCACATGCAGAGCTATGCACAAGAAAATAGGATGTTGGTGATGGGAGGTTGGACCTTACTCACACCTCAGTCAGAACCCACAATCCACTAACCGACTAGCTATAGTGTCTCATTACTAGGTCCCTAACCCCCACACGAAGATACCCAATGATTACACAACCCAGAACATAACACCGTTTTGCTCACTCACTCGTGTAAGTCCACCCCACCACACCAAATACCACAGAGTCTATGTGTAAGTTCAAAAGGTTTATTTTCAAATAACAAGCTCTGTACGTTGTTCTATGAAATTACTACAGCCAGCTCCAACAGCAAAATGCATAAGATTAAAACAGTAAACATTTGTTACAAGTGCATGATAGAAGTCAAAAGATCTGTGTGAAATCTGGGAGACCCCTCACCGTAGAACGTAGAAATACTGGTTACATGTATCACTAGCTCTGGTTTGTAGAAGGGAATCTTCTGCCTATTATGAAAAAAATGGTGCGCGTTAGATAGTATAATGCAATTTCTCAAGCATTTCGCAGTCATGCCAAAAAGTGTAACATGTTATGGCTAAGCAACATGGACTAACCGAACTCCATAACAAAGTGGCTTGTTTTTCGACCTCTTCACTTGTACGCAACACTCATGTGGCCTCAAGGCGTCTTACTGCACAACAAGCTGCGAGGTAACATGCGCAAAAGATTTGAATCTAAAATGGTTACATGGCTCAGGCTAACTTTCCAAAGAGTAGAGAAGGACTAGATGGCCCTAGGGACCATAACACTACTAGTGTCTTTCTACTGACTCTACTCTAGTACCCGATGATTTGGACTAGTGATGATGTATGTTGTATATGTTGTATTAACTTTTTTTTTCAATCTTCCTAGTGAAACGAATAAAATAGGGGGAGGCATTTAAAAATGTGTAATGTTTTTTCTAGGCGTACTATCAATCATCAGTGCCGGCGGGGCCAGCGGCGATGGCGATGCGGCCATTCCGGAGGGGGCAGGAGAAGATGCAGCACCTCCTGGAGCTACAGGGGGGATCCATCAGCTGTGGCGAGCGGTGGTTAGTTATATTAATTACTTATTGACATTACTACTAGCTGGAAGGGTGTTCACTTCACTCACTGTTGAAGCAGCAGCAGCATTCATCTGTGCCAAACCTTGATGCAGCACTGCTGTGATGAGCAGCTGCAGGGTATGCAAGATTCCAGCAATCTGTCTGTGGTGTTCAACCTTGGCTGCCATTAGCGAGGCTTGCATCCACTCCATGTTCTCCAATCTCCATGCTCATTCGCATGTGATGTAACTCCTCGCTGACATTGCTGGAGCCACTCATACTGGACAGTTGTTCTTGCCTCTGAGTCAGTACTCCAGCAACGTCAGCCATGGAATGCTGGAGAGCATGGAGCTGACTGTGGGTGTCTGTGATGGTCTGTAGGTGGTCCCCAATGGGACTCAGACACCCACGTAACCCATCTGATTTGGCAGCCACGCTGTCAAACCCCACCCGCACCTGACGAGCCATCTCCTGATGGACCAAGGCTTTCGATAGAGTCTGCTGGGCATATTTATGGGAGGTTCTGAGTGTCATGGGGTTTGGTCCAGTTTTTATACAAACTCTCCAAAATTGCTACCAAGGTGCCACTGCTCGAATACTTCTAAATGGGGCCCTGACGGAGAGTTTTAATATTCAGAGGGGAACTAGGCAGGGGTGCCCAATATCGCCCCTCCTGTTCAATCTATATGTGGAACCATTAGCCGAGATGCTCAGATTGGATGACTCAATAGTTCCATTTAGATCAGAACAATACAGCTCAAAAATCGCCCTATACGCTGACGATCTGATACTGTTTACAGGGGACCCTGAGATAGCTATCCCGAGGGCAGAAGAGTGTATGTGTGAGTTCGGATTGCTCTCAGGGTTTCTTGTCAACAAAACAAAGACAGAGGTGATGTGTTGGAATGCGGAGTGGTCAGGAAGAGTGAGCGTCGAGATGAGATACTTGGGGATCCATATCGTAAAAGATCTCGAAAAGATACCGGAGCTAAATCTTAAGAGGGTGGTGAGAGAAATGGATAGTCTTTTTAACAGATGGAGCAATCTTCCCCTGACTATTTATGGAAAAACCAACCTGGTAAAGATGACAATATTACCCAAGTTGTCTTATCTTTTTTCTTCAATTCCATTAACATTTGCGAGTAATAGCTTAATGAAAATACAGAGCAAAATCGGGAGTTTTATTTGTGGCAACAAAGGGGTCCGTTTGGCGTGGAAAAAACGAAGGCGCAGACTAAAAAAAGGCGGGTTAGCCCTTCCGGATGTAAGGCTGTATGCGGCAGCTTTCCACTTTAAAAGCATTCGGATGCTGCTGGTGAAACCGGGGGAATCAGCCTGGGGTTTTTGTACAAGTTTGGGTCACCGAGGTTCTTCAAGAGGGTGCGGTTGAAGGTTTTGAGGGCAGCCCTGGAGTTATGGTATAGGCTCAGGCGCACCTGGGGCATTGGGTACCATTCTGAGAATGCCCCAGTATGGGATGCACCAGGTACACCGGACTGTTTGAAGGACAGTTTGGCCTTACCAATAAGAAGGGCAGGTATTACAAACTGGTCTGAACTGATGGACTCCGGGGGGATTCATTCATGGGAGTACCTAAGGGTAAAGATCGGGCCAGGACTCTCAAGATTTAAATACATGCAGTTAACATCATGGTATGAGGCAGAAAAGGGGGAGACCGGCGGGAACAGAGATATTGAAGACCTGTTGAGTGCTAACCGTCCACTAAATAAAGAAATATCCATATGGTATAACAGCTTGCTGGATGTTGAAGACCAAGCGGTACCCTCCTTCTCTGCAGTTTGGACAGATACCCCACTTTGGCCGCAAACAGACTCCTTATATGAACCGTCTCTAAAGATCATGTACAGATACGTCAAGCCTGCTTGTTTAAAAAAAAATCCTTTCTTTGTTATAAATAGACTTTACTATACCCCCGCAAAAATTGCAAAGTTCGCCCCACACCCCGCCCCCAAATGCCCCAGGTGTGCGACTCTTCTTGCAGACGATATACACATTTTCTATGAATGTCCAGCACTTGTAAAATTTTGGGCTGAGGTGGGAGATAACATACGAAACATTTTCAAAACCATTATAGAAATCAACATGTCTTTGGTGTTTTTCGGAGATGATGGACGCCTCAGCCAGACCCTTTCTCAGAAAGATAGGGGTTTATTATTGTATTTGATATTGCTGGCTAGAAGGGAGGTGTGCAAGAGGTGGAAGGACCCCCTACCTCCCCAAAGGGAAGACTGGCTCAAAGCTGCATTCACCATGTCACGGTTAGAGTATGAGGGCGTGAAGGACAAGGCAACGAATATATGGCATCCTCTCGTGTGCTGGGTAAAACGCTAAGATTACTGTAAACATCCTTGGTCTTATGATTACACCAGGGCCTCTTACAAAAAGAAGAGGCAGGTCGGATGGCCCAAGCGAGTGCGGTAAGCCGTGGGGGCAACAGATCGAGAAGGCGGCTTCATAAGACCCACAGAGGCTTGAAAGGTGAGATGAGGACCAAAAAAAAGAAGAAAAAAAAACCTGACTATTTGGCAGTGATGAATTCTACCGCTTTCTCCTTAGCAATATTGCAGAATCATCAACATCTTTGTTCTCTGATGTGTCATGTGCCTCCGGTATGCAGGGTGGTAGACTGTCAGTGGTACTGTGAGGCACTGACACATCAGGGGCGGAGATGCGGATGTTGAAGCAGCAGCAGCATTCATCTGTGCCAAACCTTGATGCAGCACTGCTGTGATGAGCAGCTGCAGGGTATGCAAGATTCCAGCAATCTGTCTGTGGGGTTCAACCTTGGCTGCCATTAGCGAGGCTTGCATCCACTCCATGTTCTCCATGCTCATTCGCATGTGATGTAACTCCTTGCTGACGTTGCTGGAGCCACTCATACTGGACAGTTGTTCTTGCCTCTGAGTCAGTACTCCAGCAACGTCAGCCATTGAATGCTGGAGAGCATGGAGCTGACTGTGGGTGTCTGTGATGGTCTGTAGGTGGGCCCCAATGGGACTCAGACACCCACGTAAGCCATCTGATTTGGCAGCCACGCTGTCAAACTCCACCCGCACCTGACGAGCCATCTCCTGATGGACCTCTAACGCAAGACATGGAAATGCCAGAAGTGGGTCCTCAAGGTCCTGGAGATTACTGTGGTGGTCGATGCTTGCTGCTGGGTTCTTTGTGTAGGGACTGGAGTTTCAACAACACTGCTAGATGGCCCTGCTTCCGGAGATGGGGTGCTAATTGAGTCGAGCAGATGTTGGAGTGTGTCCTGGTCGATGGTTGCTAGGTCTTCCTCTTCATCATTGAAGAGTGTGACAGGGTGCTGTACAGGAGGTAATGTTTCTCCCTCTGCAACGTAAATGGGAGATGCATTTGTATGTGTGCTTATAGTATGATCATGCATTGTATTGGTGTACAAGCAGATAGCATGGCAATGTACCTTCATAGGTGCATATATACAAGGCTTTATTTCCATTACAACTTCACCTATGTTGACGTTGTGTTGGCAATTGGGGCTGCACCTTACTTAAAATGTTCTAACTTTGCCTTGTACATAAGGCCGCCTTTTACGTTATGCTTGGCGTGAAAGGGGAGGGCAGTGGGTGTTGCAGGAGCTGTTCCACTGCAACACCAGTTCATTTTTACTAGGCCCATCACATGTAGTGTGCAAGTGTGCCTGGTTTTTAGGGCTGTGTATTCAGAAATATTCATTTGTGCTGCTCAGGCCCTATCTCCCCTCCCCCACATCACATCATGTGCGATTGGCCAGGTGATGTGTGTTTGTGGATTTTACACGCAGATGCTGATATGGATGTTACATGCTGTGCTATTTCGTATTCTTTGCTGTCAGTGTTTGTGTGCAGATGATAACAGTCCTGACTGTATATTGGTCCACTGACACTGTTGACTTTCCCAAAATACTTGTGCACATGCACATCAATGTGTGATGGGCAAGTCACCCCAGGACAAATGTATGGTACAGTTTTAGGTATGGCACATGTGGGAACTTGTGAGTATATGAGTATAGGAGGGCTTTATGAGCTAAATGGTGATGGTGCCATGTATCTATTTGAGAATTTTGGTCACTAATTTGCTATGCTTGCTTGGTAACATACTTGACCCATCATACTTCTTTACAGGAACTCTTTTACTTCTGTGAGTATGGTGTAGTTAAACTTTATGGTGACACGTTCCTGATATGTGTAGTCCATGCACTGTACTGTTTTAGGCATATCCCCCTGCTTATGGTATGACATGACATTTTGACTCAACTGTGCTGAATGTGTGCATTGTGGGATATGCACCTTTTAGACAGTAGGCTGCATGATCACTATGTTGTGACAATGCATGTGTTCATGGATTTCCGACTCACTCCAGCTTTCTCACTTGGTGTACACAAGGCTGCATCTAATGAACATGGAAAAAGGCACATTGCCTGTAGATGCGGCAGGCTGACTAAATGTCCCCCTTGCCTAAACACCACACACATACAATTATCTTCATAGGGCTGCATCTCTTTGTCGACAAAATGAGGATAAACCCTGGGCGTAGTTGCGCTACGCAAACCTACGCGAAGATGTCATTGCACTACGCGAGCTTCGCATAGCTACGCGAACGTGCGTAGTTGCGGTGCGTTTTTCTTGTTCTGAGCGCGTTGTGAGTGTTTCGGGTGCTGTTTGTGTGCTCGGGAGATAGTATCTCGCGAACTTACCCATGCGGTCGCCTATGGGCGCGGCCAGCTTGTTTTTCAATTGTCCCGCCCGCTCTCGATGCCTTATTTCCTATTCCGGGTCGCATATAGCGTGTTCGCGATGCGCATGTCATGTTCGGGAACGCGTTTTACTTGTTTGTGGCGATTATTGCGTGCACTCGGGGAAATATAGCGCAAACTTACCCACGCGGTCGCGATGGACGCGGCCATCTTGTTTTTCACTCTATGCTATGGTTCTGGGCCTGCTTTTCTATCCTCCCTCAATCTTTGCAATCCTTACTTTTTTCCACTGTTTTTCAGACTTTTTTTTATTTATCATCTATCTCTCTCTGTTCCTAAGTTTATATTTTGCATTTTATTTCTACTTTTACTGTGTTTTTTACTTTTCTACTGTTTTATATTACTTGTTTCTTTAACCTCCTACTTCTTCTCCCTAACTTTATTTTTTCCTTCTAACTTTTCTTTTCTGCCTCCCACACACTCCAGAACCACGGCCAAGGTTAGCAGCACTACCGGCTCCAAGGGCAAGCCGCCTGCGCCCAAGAGCCGCCTGCCTTGCGGCAGAATGTGCCCTGCAGGGGTGCTGGCCCGACAGCTTTTTGGCGAGGTGGAGGTGGCCGCCCTTGTTTTTTTTATCCAGGCCACCTCCCCTTGACCATGGCAGCAGGCGGCATGCCAGGCTCCGGGCACCCTACCCAGGAGCATCACCGCTGGTAGGCGAAGGTGCGCCGGGCAGTGTTTCGCTGCTCAGGGATCCGACGCACCCATAACCAGCTGGCCCACCGGTGGTCAGACATCCTGGAACGGGAGCAGGGCCTGTTGAACATGCTAGGTGTTGAGATTGTGGTTCTTGGTGAGTAGCTAATATATAGTAGTATAACTATTGTGTATCATTTTTTGACGAATAACAAGATTACTGCTGCTTACATTGCAGGTAAATTACGTTTCAAAATCTCCTGTGATTGTAGGACAAAGGTGCTTAGCGCTACTCTTGTTTGCAACTTTGTGCTAGCTTGGGCTGATTAATGTTAGAGAACTTAAGTTAGGTAATGCAATGCTAGAGAGACTCTAGTCCTTCCATTGTCCTCCTGTGAAATAGTGGTGGATGGATACTAGGTTTAGTTAGTATTAGTTCATAATTTTTTTATGGTCTGCGTGACGCCTCCTCTGTCACTGAGTGCTGCTTACCCCAGTCCTCCGTAGAACCTTTTGTAGTTTCTTTAGTGAGTGGTAGGTTTAGCAGTGTCAGTCAGTAGCAGAACAACATCAGATGCAACCAACCAACAATTTGGTGTATGCACAAATTTATGCATGTGTCCTCCATCTCATCTATGCACTTTTGAAGGCTAAAAAATATGGAAATGCAGACTTAGTGAACAATTAGCCCATCTGGAATAGGTGGTCTAGGTCAGGTCGTACTTAGGCTTTGTTAGTATTCTAGAATCAGAATGATTATGGAACACTGGATTAGTGTTCATAAATAAGTAGACGGTCCATGAATCCCACAAGCCAGTAGTTGATCTGATTGACAGGTCAATTTTATTGCAATTGTTGTTTCCTAAAATGTTTTTTGAGCGTTTTTTTAAATTATTTATTTGTTTCACAGCACTCATTAATGTTTGTCTCTTTCTTTATTGTATCTTACATGATCAACATCACCCAGGGGCAAGAAGACGGGGTCCCAGTCGGCGGGACAACCAGAGGTCCACTCCTCTACCGAGGGCCCTGCTGCTGGCCCCAGTAAGTCCACCAGTGGTTAATATTAACAATTATATTTCCCTAACTTTTACTGCACCTTATTTTTTCCGAACTTATAATTCTGGTTCCACTTCCTAATTCTATTTTTTACAAAAGCTTCTTTGACCATGACTATCTGTTTCCAAATTCTGGTTATACCTGCCTCTAAGTTCCTTCTAACTCCCTCTGCTATGACTCTCTGTACTACTACTATTAGTAGCTAAGCTTGCCAAGTTGGCCACTCTTTATTTAAGGTTTTCTTTTGAATAAAACTCAGATTGACCAATAGCTTTAGCCACTGGAACCTATCCTTTGGGTTGTCCTCTTCTAGTCTTCTTAATCATGAGGCTTTGAAAATTCCCACCAACAAAATGCCCAACCAGATATTTGACTAGTATTTTTGGTAGGATAGTACATATTGTTGTGGGGATTCTGCACAGCCACATGCAGAGCTATGCACAAGAAAATAGGATGTTGGTGATGGGAGGTTGGACCTTACGCACACCTCAGTCAGAACCCACAATCCACTAACCGACTAGCTATAGTGTCTCATTACTAGGTCCCTAACCCCCACACGAAGATACCCAATGATTACAGAACCCAGAACATAACACCGTTTTGCTCACTCACTCGTGTAAGTCCACCCCACCACACCAAATACCACAGAGTCTATGTGTAAGTTCAAAAGGTTTATTTTCAAATAACAAGCTCTGTACGTTGTTCTATGAAATTACTACAGCCAGCTCCAACAGCAAAATGCATAAGATTAAAACAGTAAACATTTGTTACAAGTGCATGATAGAAGTCAAAAGATCTGTGTGAAATCTGGGAGACCCCTCACCGTAGAACGTAGAAATACTGGTTACATGTATCACTAGCTCTGGTTTGTAGAAGGGAATCTTCTGCCTATTGTGAAAAAAATGGTGTGCGTTAGATAGTATAATGCAATTTCTCAAGCATTTCGCAGTCATGCCAAAAAGTGTAACATGTTATGGCTAAGCAACATGGACTAACCGAACTCCATAACAAAGTGGCTTGTTTTTCGACCTCTTCACTTGTACGCAACACTCATGTGGCCTCAAGGCGTCTTACTTCACAACAAGCTGCGAGGTAACATGCGCAAAAGATTTGAATCTAAAATGGTTACATGGCTCAGGCTAACTTTCCAAAGAGTAGAGAAGGACTAGATGGCCCTAGGGACCATAACACTACTAGTGTCTTTCTACTGACTCTACTCTAGTACCCGATGATTTGGTCTAGTGATGATGTATGTTGTATTAACTTTTTTTTTCAATCTTCCTAGTGAAACGAATAAAATAGGGGGAGGCATCTAAAAATGTGTAATGTTTTTTCTAGGCGTACTATCAATCACCAGTGCCGGCGGGGCCAGCGGCGATGGCGATGCGGCCATTCCGGAGGGGGCAGGAGAAGATGCAGCACCTCCAGGAGCTACAGGGGGGATCCATCAGCTGTGGCGAGCGGTGGTTAGTTATATTAATTACTTATTGACATTACTACTAGCTGGAAGGGTGTTCACTTCACTCACTGTTGAAGCAGCAGCAGCATTCATCTGTGCCAAACCTTGATGCAGCACTGCTGTGATGAGCAGCTGCAGGGTATGCAAGATTCCAGCAATCTGTCTGTGGTGTTCAACCTTGGCTGCCATTAGCGAGGCTTGCATCCACTCCATGTTCTCCAATCTCCATGCTCATTCGCATGTGATGTAACTCCTCGCTGACATTGCTGGAGCCACTCATACTGGACAGTTGTTCTTGCCTCTGAGTCAGTACTCCAGCAACGTCAGCCATGGAATGCTGGAGAGCATGGAGCTGACTGTGGGTGTCTGTGATGGTCTGTAGGTGGGCCCCAATGGGACTCAGACACCCACGTAAGCCATCTGATTTGGCAGCCACGCTGTCAAACTCCACCCGCACCTGACGAGCCATCTCCTGATGGACCTCTAACGCAAGACATGGAAATGCCAGAAGTGGGTCCTCAAGGTCCTGGAGATTACTGTGGTGGTCGATGCTTGCTGCTGGGTTCTTTGTGTAGGGACTGGAGTTTCAACAACACTGCTAGATGGCCCTGCTTCCGGAGATGGGGTGCTAATTGAGTCGAGCAGATGTTGGAGTGTGAACTGGTCGATGGTTGCTAGGTCTTCCTCTTCATCATTGAAGAGTGTGACAGGGTGCTGTACAGGAGGTAATGTTTCTCCCTCTGCAACGTAAATGGGAGATGCATTTGTATGTGTGCTTATAGTATGATCATGCATTGTATTGGTGTACAAGCAGATAGCATGGCAATGTACCTTCATAGGTGCATATATACAAGGCTTTATTTCCATTACAACTTCACCTATGTTGACGTTGTGTTGGCAATTGGGGCTGCACCTTACTTAAAATGTTCTAACTTTGCCTTGTACATAAGGCCGCCTTTTACGTTATGCTTGGCGTGAAAGGGGAGGGCAGTGGGTGTTGCAGGAGCTGTTCCACTGCAACACCAGTTCATTTTTACTCGGCCCATCACATGTAGTGTGCAAGTGTGCCTGGTTTTTAGGGCTGTGTATTCAGAAATATTCATTTGTGCTGCTCAGGCCCTATCTCCCCTCCCCCACATCACATCATGTGCGATTGGCCAGGTGATGTGTGTTTGTGGATTTTACACGCAGATGCTGATATGGATGTTACATGCTGTGCTATTTCGTATTCTTTTCTGTCAGTGTTTGTGTGCAGATGATAACAGTCCTGACTGTATATTGGTCCACTGACACTGTTGACTTTCCCAAAATACTTGTAAACATGCACATCAATGTGTGATGGGCAAGTCACCCCAGGACAAATGTATGGTACAGTTTTAGGTATGGCACATGTGGGAACTTGTGAGTATATGAGTATAGGAGGGCTTTATGAGCTAAATGGTGATGGTGCCATGTATCTATTTGAGAATTTTGGTCACTAATTTGCTATACTTGCTTGGTGACATACTTGACCCATCATACTTCTTTACAGGAACTCTTTTACTTCTGTGAGTATGGTGTAGTTATACTTTATGGTGACAGGTTCCTGATATGTGTAGTCCATGCACTGTACTGTTTTAGGCATATCCCCCTGCTTATGGTATGACATGACATTTTAACTCAACTGTGCTGAATGTGTGCATTGTGGGATATGCACCTTTTAGACAGTAGGCTGCATGATCACTATGTTGTGACAATGCATGTGTTCATGGATTTCCAACTCACTCCAGCTTTCTCACTTGGTGTACACAAGGCTGCATCTAATGAACATGGAAAAAGGCACATTGCCTGTAGATGCGGCAGGCTGACTAAATGTCCCCCTTGCATAAACAGCACACACATACAATTGTCTTCATAGGGCTGCATCTCTTTGTCGACAAAATGAGGATAAACCCTGGACGTAGTTGCGCTACGCGAACCTACGCGAAGATGTCATTGCACTACGCGAGCTTCGCATAGCTACGCGAACGTGCGTAGTTGCGGTGCGTTTTTCTTGTTCTGAGCGCGTTGTGAGTGTTTCGGGTGCTGTTTGTGTGCTCGGGAGATAGTATCTCGCGAACTTACCCATGCGGTCGCGTATGGGCGCGGCCAGCTTGTTTTTCAATTGTCCAGCCCGCTCTCGATGCCTTATTTCCTATTCCGGGTCACATATAGCGTGTTCGCGATGCGCATGTCATGTTCGGGAACGCGTTTTACTTGTTTGTGGTGATTATTGCGTGCTCGCGGGGAAATATAGCGCAAACTTACCCACGCGGTCGCGATGGACGCGGCCATCTTGTTTTTCACTCTATGCTATGGTTCTGGGCCTTCTTTTCTATCCTCCCTCAATCTTTGCAATCCTTACTTTTTTCCACTGTTTTTCAGACTTTTTTTTATTTATCATCTATCTCTCTCTGTTCCTAAGTTTATATTTTGCATTTTATTTCTACTTTTACTGTGTTTTTTACTTTTCTACTGTTTTATATTACTTCTTTCTTTAACCTCCTACTTCTTCTCCCTAACTTTATTTTTTCCTTCTAACTTTTCTTTTCTGCCTCCCACACACTCCAGAACCACGGCCAAGGTTAGCAGCACTACCGGCTCCAAGGGTAAGCCGCCTGCGCCCAAGAGCCGCCTGCCTTGCGGCAGAATGTGCCCTGCAGGGGTGCTGGCCCGACAGCTTTTTGGCGAGGTGGAGGTGGCCGCCCTTGTTTTTTTTATCCAGGCCACCTCCCCTTGACCTTGGCAGCAGGCGGCCTGCCAGGCTCCAGGTACCCTACCCAGGAGCATCACCGCTGGTAGGCGAAGGTGCGCCGGGCAGTGTTTCGCTGCTCAGGGATCCAACGCACCCATAACCAGCTGGCCCACCGGTGGTCAGACATCCTGGAACGGGAGCAGGGCCTGTTGGACCTGCTAGGTGTTGAGGTTGTGGTTCTTGGTGAGTAGCTAATATATAGTAGTATAACTATTGTGTATCATTTTTTGACAAATAACAAGATTACTGCTGCTTACATTGCAGGTAAATTACGTTTCAAAATCTCCTGTGATTGTAGGACACAGGTGCTTAGCGCTACTCTTGTTTGCAACTTTGCGCTAGCTTGGGCTGATTAATGTTAGAGAACTTAAGTTAGGTAATGCAATGCTAAAGAGACTCTAATCCTTCCATTGTCCTCCTGTGAAATAGTGGTGGATGGATACTAGGTTTAGTTAGTATTAGTTCATAATTTGTTTATGGTCTGCGTGACGCCTCCTCTGTCACTGAGTGCTGCTTACCCCAGTCCTCCGTAGAACCTTTTGTAGTTTCTTTAGTGAGTGGTAGGTTTAGCAGTGTCAGTCAGTAGCAGAACAACATCAGATGCAACCAACCAACAATTTGGTGTATGCACAAATTTATGCATGTGTCCTCCATCTCATCTATGCACTTTTGAAGGCTAAAAAATATGGAAATGCAGACTTAGTGAACAATTAGCCCATCTGGAATAGGTGGTCTAGGTCAGGTGGTACTTAGGCTTCGTTAGTATTCTAGAATCAGAATGATTATGGAACACTGGATTAGTGTTCATAAATAAGTAGACGGTCCATGAATCCCACAAGCCAGTAGTTGATCTGATTGACAGGTCAATTTTATTGCAATTGTTGTTTCCTAAAATGTTTTTTGAGCGTTTTTTTAAAATGATTTATTTGTTTCACAGCACTTATTAATGTTTGTCTCTTTCTTTATTGTATCTTACATGATCAACATCACCCAGGGGCAAGAAGACGGGGTCCCAGTCGGCGGGACAACCAGAGGTCCACTCCTCTACCGAGGGCCCTGCTGCTGGCCCCAGTAAGTCCACCAGTGGTTAATATTAACAATTATATTTCCCTAACTTTTACTGCACCTTATTTTTTCCGAACTTATAATTCTGGTTCCACTTCCTAATTCTATTTTTTACAAAAGCTTCTTTGACCATGACTATCTGTTTCCAAATTCTGGTTATACCTGCCTCTAAGTTCCTTCTAACTCCCTCTGCTATGACTCTCTGTACTACTACTATTAGTAGCTAAGCTTGCCAAGTTGGCCACTCTTTATTTAAGGTTTTCTTTTGAATAAAACTCAGATTGACCAATAGCTCTAGCCACTGGAACCTATCCTTTGGGTTGTCCTCTTCTAGTCTTCTTAATCATGAGGCTTTGACAATTCCCACCAACAAAATGCCCAACCAGATATTTGACTAGTATTTTTGGTAGGATAGTACATATTGTTGTGGGGATTCTGCACAGCCACATGCAGAGCTATGCACAAGAAAATAGGATGTTGGTGATGGGAGGTTGGACCTTACTCACACCTCAGTCAGAACCCACAATCCACTAACCGACTAGCTATAGTGTCTCATTACTAGGTCCCTAACCCCCACACGAAGATACCCAATGATTACACAACCCAGAACATAACACCGTTTTGCTCACTCACTCGTGTAAGTCCACCCCACCACACCAAATACCACAGAGTCTATGTGTAAGTTCAAAAGGTTTATTTTCAAATAACAAGCTCTGTACGTTGTTCTATGAAATTACTACAGCCAGCTCCAACAGCAAAATGCATAAGATTAAAACAGTAAACATTTGTTACAAGTGCATGATAGAAGTCAAAAGATCTGTGTAAAATCTGGGAGACCCCTCACCGTAGAATGTAGAAATACTGGTTACATGCATCACTAGCTCTGGTTTGTAGAAGGGAATCTTCTGCCTATTATGAAAAAAATGGTGCGCGTTAGATAGTATAATGCAATTTCTCAAGCATTTGGCAGTCATGCCAAAAAGTGTAACATGTTATGGCTAAGCAACATGGACTAACCGAACTCCATAACAAAGTGGCTTGTTTTTCGACCTCTTCACTTGTACGCAACACTCATGTGGCCTCAAGGCGTCTTACTGCACAACAAGCTGCGAGGTAACATGCGCAAAAGATTTGAATCTAAAATGGTTACATGGCTCAGGCTAACTTTCCAAAGAGTAGAGAAGGACTAGATGGCCCTAGGGACCATAACACTACTAGTGTCTTTCTACTGACTCTACTCTAGTACCCGATGATTTGGACTAGTGATGATGTATGTTGTATATGTTGTATTAACTTTTTTTTTCAATCTTCCTAGTGAAACGAATAAAATAGGGGGAGGCATCTAAAAATGTGTAATGTTTTTTCTAGGCGTACTATCAATCACCAGTGCCGGCGGGGCCAGCGGCGATGGCGATGCGGCCATTCCGGAGGGGGCAGGAGAAGATGCTGTAGTGTAGTTCCTATCATCCCAATAGGCTCTGCGCATTGGAATAATACCTACAGCAGTAAAGGCCTAGACAGACGTTAACTAGGTCTACTACTGTCGATACTAGACTTAAAGTTTTGGGTTTGCCAGCTTAGCTCAGAGTTCACTAGAAACTTTCTCGAATGTTCAAGGAGGAATTAACTTCCCTGATTAGACAAGAAGGGATTTAGTTTCTGACAACCATAGAACATGACAACTTTGCTCTCCCCTAATCAAGAGTAAATCTCGAGAGTCGTGTGAACAAAAGGCAAATTATTTTACTCAGTCAGTACGTGCATTCTTAGTCTCATCAGAATGTAGAGAAAAGGAAGAGATGGGCGTGTTCAATAAAAAGGTGTTATTTATTGATCAGTCTCTTTTCTCATACAAGAGAAATGGATCGATATTATTGCAATACTTATAGTTAAGTAAAGTGCATACATTAAAAGCAATAGTATAAAATAATACTGTAAAAACATTGATATGGTTTCTAAGCCATAAGATGTTTTAAAATGAATAAAATATATTACATACACATATATACATTTGACTAAACGTACTCAACTGGTGTTTCTAGATACGCCTACCCCGTGTACCTGACCTAAGTCTAATACGTGGGCGGGAATAGAAAGTTACAGTTTAAGTTAAGTTTGTTTTTGCCAAGTGAATAACTAAAGAATTCTCTGTGAGGGGTTATTCAGTTCTGTACCTGGAAGTTAGGATGAATGAGGAATGGTATCTCTCTCTCTGGTCTCGATATTCCAGGCTGCCTGCGAGGGCTACCCGGAAACGCCGGTGCTGGATTCTAGGCAGGAGAAAGCAGCGCGTCTCTCAGCGCGTCAGGAAGGCGGGGCTGCTGCCAGCGGGGTCTGCTCTGCTCTTGGCTTCGGCAAGTATGGCTGCTCCGTCTCGTCACCACGCGTGTGTTTGCATAGGGCAAGATCGGTAATATTTATACCTTTAAGGTGCCGAGATTGACGTAAGGATGGACATAGATACGTCAATAAGGATGTCATACGACTTGCTCGTTAGCACATTCTTTTACTGAAGTTCTCTGTGAAATCAAAACAATGGCCGCAGGGTTTTGCCCAGGTTGTCATAGGTTTGATTTGTTATGAGAACTCCGTATGCCTTATCAGGGGCTGGAGGAATATCGCTTGTCTAATTAGATCGCAAGCGTTATGACCTAATCAGATAACACGTTCCTGTGCCGTAGTGTGACTGCGTCAGATAACGGTATCTGCATCATGGGGGTTTTCTGCCTCATGGGCTGACTGCTAGTTAACCTGTTGGTTTGTTTAACTAGAATAGGGTCAGGAATAGGGGGATCGATTCAGAACCTATAGGAATACATGACACCCACTCCACGCTAACTATGGACATATTTACTAATCTAGGCATAGTATAACATAGTACATCATACTATAGAGTAGTGTGTATACCTTACCACCCCAAAATACATAAATGCATTTTGAAATTCTTCAAATATACGGAAAATTTGCAGACATATATACTGTATGCACTCAAGCTATGGAATAATGCTAAAGTAATCACGCATTTGTATACATTATTGCTTATTTGGTATATGAGAATTACACATGAAATGGTTTCTTAAATACAGAAAAAAGTTTCGAGACCATTCCATCACAGAATAAAATATTTGTGAACATACCAGCGGGCAGCTAAAGTCTATAAAGTATCTAAAAAATAGAAATCTTAGTTCTTTAGGAATAGTTTCTTACTTTAAGCAGAAGATAAGTGTCACGAAAAACCGAAAAAATAAATTGGGGCTTCTGAAAGAGTTGCTGTCCGTGAACTGGAGTGAAAAATAGTTCATGTGACTTTATTATTTAAAGTTGAAGGCCGAATTCAGGGAACGCCGTGTGCGAGCTTGCTCAAAAGTCTCTATTTCTGTTCGGGTGAGAACATCATATCATTTAGGCTTTCGAAAAAACTGTCAACAGCTTCCTGGGAAAGTTCCACTAACTCGGAAATAGGTGTAATCATGCATTCTTGTGCATGATTGTCTCCATTGACATTCTGATTCGCATTGCTGACAGAAGGTCGTACCTGTTCGATGCTGCTTTCATCTTGAACTTCACTACCCATCAATCGTAGTGGTGAAGCTTCCACGAATGCCGTCATCAGGATTGGTAGCCTTTGAGGGCAGCACAAAGCATGAACCTTGATCGGGCTCAACAATGTTTCTGCATCCATCGGCGCATCCGATTGTAGCGTCAGACAGGTGTCTAACACGCATTCTTCTCCGCATAGCAGACACCTTAATACAGGTAAAACACATCTTTGCCACATTGGTCGAAATGATAGAAACCAAGTCATGTTCAGGTCTCTAAGCCGGGAGAGTCCCAGGATTTTTGATATCCGGTCCCGGTATCCAATGGCTAGGATTGTTTCTTCCCTTGTCGCAAGAGTTTTGTCTGTGACATGGGTTGCCATAACGAAAAATAAGGACTAAGAATAGGATTCCTGCAATTAGTCCCAAGATCAGGGGAAGTCCGCCAAAAATCGAATGGACGAAATCTGGAAAAATACCCAGTATGGCTTTGAATGGTGTTAATGCCATCGAAAATACTGTCTTAAATACCTTTGAGACCCCATTGGTATCAGAAATATTTAAGATTTCATTCAGGATTTCCGCGAAATGTACGGGGGAATTAGTTGATAATAATGTATGTATCTCTGCAGTCGTCCTTGCGACTTGTAGATCATACGTTTCTTTTGATGACTAGAGCCTGGTAGGCGCCTGAAGAAGCACTGTTTTCATTCTGCTTAAAGTATCTATTCGAATAGAAGTAATTTTCAAATCGGGTCATGCCCTTGCCTCCCTGTCTGGGAAGGAGCTGGGGAACAATGAGCGTCCACAGCACTTGACCTTCGCAGTCGTAGTTACTAGATAAGGAGTCCCGGGCATAAGACTACAACATCTGCGGTCTACAATAAGGATGTAACTCCCATTATAGAGTCTTTGAAAGAATGGTTCTATTTCTGTTGCAGGTGCGCCTTGCTGGTGACATGAAAGGTTGTATGAATTCCCTTCACAGGCTCCATGCAAACTAATTCCGTTACACAGAAGTGTGCCACTTAGTGACATCGCACAATTGTTGCCACTAAGAAACACTTTCTGTCCTTTATTACTGACACATGCATGTGAATAGGGCAGGTTCCATGTTGTTTTAAGGTACCCCTTTCCCAATTTCTTGTACATGCCAGCCTGTATATATTTTTGGCAGTATTGAAACCTGAAGGTTGAGATTGGAATATTTATTATCCCATGTATTATCCATTCACTGACAGGTCGTTCTGACATTGTCACTGGTAATCTTTCGAGTTTTTCAATGCTCAAGATTGTATAATCAGCACCCTTTTGTGCCATACTGATTTGTCTATCAGTAAGGTTAAAGATTTGGAATAATGACGTTGTGTTGATTAGACGCCAAGGCACATAGCCTGAACGCAGATTTTGTAACGTCCAGCCAAGCTGTACAATAGAACGCAATTGTGACTGACCGTGTTGTAATAACAGTAAGTCTTGCGATAATATATCGATTGCTGAAGACACAATGCTGTCCAAAGAAAAAATTCTGGAGGACAGAGTCATTAACCCATTGTCCACTACAGAAAGTGATTTTTCCAAATTAATACGGTCAATTTCCCGTATTCTCTCTGCTGTTTCAATTTGAGTAACCTTCCAGGCCTCATTGTATGCTGCATATACAGAGGCTGCTATGAAACGCTTTTGACGCTGTTTGCGTGGTCCCAAAGTGAAATCACGCAAGTCAGCACCATCAGTAAGTAAAGTTAGGTGTTGCTTAATTTCTGCCAGTGTGGAAGTTTGCAGCCATTGAAGGCATAATTTGCCCACACTGTAGGTGGTTATTATCCCTGGGTGATGTCTTTGAGGATATCTAGGGTCTGGCCTGGTCATTTTGAACCCCTGTGTTTTGTTCAGGAATCTGTCTTGACAGTTATTAGTATCTGTGGGCCAGATCAACCACTGTTTCCAATCAGGATGTGTTCTGTTTTGGTTTAATATATGGTTTACGTCTATCTCTTCATCTGTATCAGAGTTATTGCTAAACATTGTTGGCTTTGGGATAGACGGTTTATTTAAATCTTTGATTTTGGCTAGGCCAAGACAGGTGGTTTGTTGAACAGTGTCATTTAAAAATATCATTTGTTCTGGGATCATGCAGGCTCTAAACAAAGCTTCTATACCCTGTACTTGCCATTCTTTTGTACCCCAAACACTTTTCAATTCAACATTTTTGTCCCAATAATCAAATCCAAAAGTATTCATTTTTTCAAAGAATGAGTCTGAATATAACAATTTTGTGTTGGTTATCATGGTCTTGGTCCCTGTTTTGTTTGACAATTTAAAATAAAATGTTTCAGCATTACTTGTGTTAAAACCTGAAAAATATGAATATTTGTCGTAAACGGTTCTTGAGCTCCCTTTTGGAGGTGTTGCACAATGTTCCCATTGATTATAATTTAAAACATTTCTAGGTTGTGCAGATCTATGTAAAAACTGGTTACCATAGTGGTTATAGCAATACATACTATCATAATTTGTAGAACCCTGCAAATAATCATGTTTGGTAAATTTAGCAGACATTACTAAGTCAGACATCATATTATTAATGCTTTCGAAGTCCCAATCATCAGCAAATGAGTTTGGTTTTGCAAAGTCACTCAATGAGATCTTAATTTGGTGTGGATATTTCAGGATTTCGACCGGACCATAAATTTCATAGTCAGTGTTGTCCCAGGCTACCCCACCAGGTATCGGATTGGCTGTGAAGTTGCCTGAAGAAAGTTCTCTTTTCTCGACGTGTGAAGATGTGTGTGGTTTGAGGATCAAGTTGATTTTCTGACTTGCTGTGTCCATTTTTGCATATTTTCCCTCAATGAAGCGTCCCAATGTTAGTATCATGATGAGCCAAAGTATGAGGATAAATGCACCAAAACCCACCCAAAATTCAATCCATGGGGAAATCAGATATGTTTCTTTCAGTTGTTTCAAAAGTTCCTTAGCTTTATCTTTAAAGGTTTTTGATGATGGCTGTGTCTTTGATTCACTGAAGCCTTCAGAGGAATCATCGAAGTTTATGAAGTAGCCGGATGCAGTTCTGTCAATTGTTCCAATTGGTTCAGGATTTCTGTTTCTTGCATTTTCACTTGGTACTTCATTATAGATTGGTGTGTTTCTGCTAAATGTTTTTATTTGGGTTTTCAGAGGTCTGAGTTCTATTGCATTGCTGCATAGTCCTTGTTGTTCTTCTGTAGGCATTTCGAATGTGATGAGCCTCTTCGTTAGGACCTCTGTACTGGTAGCAAACCTTGGTGTTCTGCTACTTATTGGGAGTCCACTTGGCCTACTGTTTGTTATCGGCCACATGTTGTGGTTTTACCAGGTCGATGGATACAACTCGGTTCTCCTTTTTACCAGCAAGTGGCGGTAGTACAACTGATCTTGTCCCGTTGACAGACAAGACAGGAACTGCTTTTCTGTAAGAAGGCCCAAATTCCTTCTTTACCGCGATCTTTTCCCTGACTAGATCCCCGACTTTTGGAATCCAGACAGGTCTTGCTGGGACTGGTGGTGGTTCATCAGTGGTTGTTGGCTGTTGTTATAACTTTATGTTGCTCAGGTCTTTTCTTGTTTTGTTTAAGTCCTGCAAAATAGCCAAACGTTCTTTGATATCAAAGCTTTTTTCTTTCACCACTGAAGTCTGACTATCAATGTCAGAGATCATCATCCTAGTTCCAAATAATAATTCGTACGCACTGAATCCCTTCAGAGAATTTCTTGGCAAGTTATTGAGACTACGTTGGACACTTATTAGATGTTTGACCCACCCAGCTCCCGAACCTAATATCCTTTCCGTTATAGATTGCTTTATGCCTTGGTTTTTTCTTTACACCATCCCGTACCCTCAGGAAGGAAGTGAGAAGATTCCCGCTGGACTATGCTCATTTGGCCGAGTTTTCCCCCAGGCTTGAGGGCTAGAGTGGAGACAATGGTCAAACATAGCATGCTCTTAGCGTATATGCCATTTAGACTCGCAAATCTTTGTATAACAGTCCGGACGTCAGCCGAGTGCTGGTGATCTACATTATAAGTGGAACTAGCCTGTATAAGTTAATCGCAACCCTTCCTTTTTACTCCTGATTTTTTCTGGAGTAGAACGACGAGGTATTAAACTGTTTCTCTCCCCACTGCGATCTCTGTTGCAGTTTGGGCAGTTTTTTACAAACATGGTGTGACGCAGACTCATGCCTGGCCACCAGTACCGTGATTGTAATTCTTCCAGAGAATCTTTTAGTTTAAGGTGTCTGAGACCCTCGCCCATATGTGCGTCTGCGATTAACAAGTTTCTCCTGTCCATGTTTGGAATCACTCTATCCCCCACTCCAGGGATTCGGGCAAAAGGGAAGGAGTTTGCATCGATTATGTATGTATAATTGAGTGGATAGTTGATCGGTAACGCTGAGCAGTCGCCTTTTGATGACGTTTTCACCGCCAGCACTGTTTCACCGTCAATGTATTTTAATGTACGCTTTTTTCGAACTACGGGAGCCGCTTTAGTGGCTTCCGCTGTGGCTGTTTCAGCCAATGAATTCCCTGCAACGTGAACGCCATCACGCTGATGACTCAGTGAGTGTGTCACGTGAGTCTTTGGTAGTTCTTTTTGTAAAAAGAGCTATTTGTTCCCAGAGCAGTTTTTGCTTTATTAGTGCATCTGTGTCATCTTTGTAATCGTTTCGAGTCCATGTCTGCAAATCCTTGTTATATGATTTGACGCAGTAATATGAATCTGACACTATAAGTGTCGGGAATTCGCGATCCGCATTATCTAGCGCCATTTTCAAAGCTAATATTTCAGTTTGTTGTTCTGAATTAGTTTCTACTGAGTGTGTCTTTGTTAATAGAGGTTTTAGTTTACCTCCGCGCCACACTTCTTTTGTAATCTCACATGTGGGGTTGTATGCTTGTTCTCCCCAAACGGAGGGTTGAGCATGTCCGTCTGTATAGATTACACAGGCGTAATGTCGTAAAGGCAGAATGTCGATTGGCAGAGGATATGTTTCTTCATATTCTAGATTTTTTAATTCTTCTAGTTCTGGATCAAAGTAGTAGTATACTTTGTCCGTTGTGATTGAATTCACCCATTGTATCCATTCTGGATTTAATGTTGTTGTTGGTAAATTACACGGTGTTGTTAGTGCCTCGAAGGCTGATTCTGCTGTTCTGACTGTGATATGTCTACCGTCAGCTTGATCTTTTTCTCTAGCTATTGCGGTTTGAACTGCATGAACAATTTTTTCTTTGTTGCTGAATTTCTGTTCAGCTTCTGTGTACAAGTGTGATTTGAATGCAATTGGTACCTTTTCTCCCTCATTAGAGGTTAGGTATGTGAATCCGCATCTCCCTGGGATGACTCGAATCACAAGATTGCGTGTGTTTTCACGTGTTTCTAATTTTGTTTTAATTAGCATGTCTGTTTGTAGGGATCTCAAAATTTCTGTGTGTATTTGAGTCCAATTGGATCTTTTAAAATCTGGTTTTATCAGATCATAAAGGGGTTTGACCCTTTCTGCGTAATTTGCAATGTATGTTCTTCCGAAATTTAGGAAGCCTAGAATCGACTGTAGGTTTTTTAGTGTTCTAGGTGCTTGGATTACGGCACATTTCTCTAGGAAATTGTCGGCCAGGCTTTTGCCTTCACTTGATAATTCATATCCTAAGAACAGGACTTTCAGATGGGCAATTCTGGATTTTTTAAAGTTGAATTTGTAACCCTCTGCTGCGAACCCAAGTATTATGGTGTTCACTCTCTTCAAGTGAGTCTCCAAGTCATCATCTGTTAAGTAAATGTCATCGACATAAGATAATGCTTCATCATCATATAGTTGTAGTAATTCTGTTACTCTCGCTGAGAATACCCCCGGGCTGTTCTTGTACCCCTGGGCTAACCGACAGAATTGTTTTTGAGTGCCATTTATTGAGAATGCAGTTAAATATCTGCTCTCTGGTGCTATGTTTTGACAAAAGAATCCATTAGAGATGTCTAATGTTGTTTTGTATTTTTTGCGCACTATGTTATTCATTAGTGCAGCACTATGTGAGTTTTGCACTGCAAAAGTTTTGCAACATGTGTTAAGGTGTCGGTAATCCAAAACTAGACGATATGAATTGTCTGGTTTGGAGACCGGAAACAAAGGGTTGTTCATTTGTGAGGTGCAAGTTTCAATCACCCCCTGGTATTCTAGCTGATCTAGTATTTCATTTACCTGTTTTTTAGCTTCTTGCTTAATTGGGTACTGCCTTTGTGCAGTTGGTTGTGATTTTAACTGGATTTTGTGAGGAGGAGAATCCTCATCCCATCCCACGTGATTTTTATATAAAGCAGGAGCTAGAGCCACTGCCCACTTTCTAGCAAGTGTGTATTTTTTATGAATTGGAATTTGATTTGAGAAGGCAGGCATAATTACTTCTTCGCCATGAGGGCACTCCCTGACAAACTCTGGTGGCCAGTCTTTTTCAGCTAGAAGGATATCATAGCCCTTGGAGAGATTATCCCAAAATAGTCCCCTTATTTTCCTAGTCTTATCCCCCTCTATACGCAATGTTATTTCGTATATTTTGTGAGGTTTGCTAACTCTGGTGTCCGCAGTTTCCACTTGAAGATATTCATTCGTGTCCACTGTCTCCAGATGATTCATAAGGACTTTGCGAGCTATGCTCACTTCTGCTGCACTGTCTAGCATTGTCTGAGCCCACTCTCCGTTTTTCAGTTGTGTCCTCAGTATTCTCGGCATTGTTAACTACCTTGATACTGGCTACCTTCTTTTTTGGAAATTGTAATTTCTTTTTTAGCTGAGCAGGTTCCTTGTCTTTGGACTTGGTGTGCTCTTCTCTTTGTTCTGATCGTCCTCTTCTTTCCGATTTCTGCGAGGAAGTCTGAAAAGATTGAGAGGGACGTGTATCAATGTCTTGATATCTATCAGGCTTTTTTATATTATCCCTATTTCTAAGGTTATATCTTTTCCCAGAGGGGTCACTCTGGGGTGACCTGTGTCTTTGGTTCGGAGATTTCTCTCTTCGCCTAGGAGACCTTCCTCGGGACTGGAATTTCTTTTCTTTAGGATTGGATTGTTTGTTTCCATCCCAGTTCTTTTTTGGTGAATTATTATTAAAAAATATTTTTTCTGGACTTTCAGTCAGTTGTGGTTTTACTGGTATTCCACCTAAACTATCTCTACCTAGTTCCTCATAGGATTTTTCTATGATTCTGGCAATTTCAGCTGGTTGGTCTGCTATATCTGTCTCTTTTAACCTCTGGCGGATCGCCACGTTTGCTGCTTCTCCCTTTATGTTGGCTAATAATATAGCCGAGACCTGCTTGAAGTCTTTTAGTAATTTCATACCAAGAGTTAAAGCGGGTTCAGGACCATATTCATCTTGAATTTGTTTTAGCACATCTGGTATTACCGAAATGGATGGAACACTGTGCGTTTTTGTGTAGATGGAAGCAAAGACTGTACCCCAAGTGTCACAGTCCTCTATGTGTGGTGAGATTCCCATTGGGAGACAGATAGTCAGAATCCTGTGCTTTTCTAGCGGGGTGGTGTCAGGAAACACCGCCTCTATTTGGGTAATTTTCTGTGCCAACCAGAATGGTATTTGTTCCCGTTTAGCCGGTACTTTACCTAGGCAGGATTGGATGTTCTGTGGTGTAATTTTATTTGTGTTCCCCTGGTGAGGGGTCAGCTGTGGAAGTTTAATCGCTGGCTGAATTGTTGAAGTCCGCATCACATACTGAACTAATTGTCTATGAATTTTTATTAATTGTTTTAGCTGTGTTAACAGCTCTGCTACAGACATCCCATTGATGTCTGGATGTGGTGTGTATCCGGCTAGGACCGGCCACGTTGCTCCTGGTCTACCTAAAGGACCGAGCCTGGTGATGTGATTATTATGTTTTAGGGCGCCATCAAATAAGAGCAAATGCTCTTGGAATTTGAGTGGTACTTCCACCTCCTCGAAAGGAGTGTACTCATTAGGAGGTTCCTCTATTTTGTAATAGTGGAAGTACTTTGTTACAGCATTTGCTGCTGGAAAATGTATCCATGAATAGTATACCTCTGTCTGCCGATATTCGTGTGCCTCAATTACGAATATGACTGTGCCACCTCTAGGTGTCAGTCCATTTTCTATAAGTTTCAGGGTTATAGATCTCCTTTTGATGACCGGGATGAGTATTATATCCCCGTCCGCATCTAGTGCTGCAGCATCAGCCGCTGCGAGTTCAGCTGCTAATCTAACTGCCTCTCTTTCTTCTTCATTGTCTGACATTTTACTGTCCTGAAGGTTATTTCTTTTGTTTGCAGATCAGGTTTCTTATGGACACAAAGATTAGATGCACAATATTTTGGAACTGTTTATCCTTCAACGTTGACTATACCAAGAACCATACATAGGAGTTCCCTCCTGCGAGGTCTGGCGGATATAACCTTTCACCCACTCCAGACGTCTTTGGAGTATTTGGGAAAAGGGGTCTGAGTGAGAAAGCACGACTGAGTTACTCTAAATGTCTTACGTTAGTTTTATCGCCCTTTCCAAACGCGTTGGGCGCCATGTAGTGTAGTTCCTATCATCCCAATAGGCTCTGCGCATTGGAATAATACCTACAGCAGTAAAGGCCTAGACAGACGTTAACTAGGTCTACTACTGTCGATACTAGACTTAAAGTTTTGGGTTTGCCAGCTTAGCTCAGAGTTCACTAGAAACTTTCTCGAATGTTCAAGTAGGAATTAACTTCCCTGATTAGACAAGAAGGGATTTAGTTTCTGACAACCATAGAACATGACAACTTTGCTCTCCCCTAATCAAGAGTAAATCTCGAGAGTCGTGTGAACAAAAGGCAAATTATTTTACTCAGTCAGTACGTGCATTCTTAGTCTCATCAGAATGTAGAGAAAAGGAAGAGACGGGCGTGTTCAATAAAAAGGTGTTATTTATTGATCAGTCTCTTTTCTCATACAAGAGAAATGGATCAATATTATTGCAATACTTATAGTTAAGTAAAGTGCATACATTAAAAGCAATAGTATAAAATAATACTGTAAAAACATTGATATGGTTTCTAAGCCATAAGATGTTTTAAAATGAATAAAATATATTACATACACATATATACATTTGACTAAACGTACTCAACTGGTGTTTCTAGATACGCCTACCCCGTGTACCTGACCTAAGTCTAATACGTGGGCGGGAATAGAAAGTTACAGTTTAAGTTAAGTTTGTTTTTGCCAAGTGAATAACTAAAGAATTCTCTGTGAGGGGTTATTCAGTTCTGTACCTGGAAGTTAGGATGAATGAGGAATGGTATCTCTCTCTCTGGTCTCGATATTCCAGGCTGCCTGCGAGGGCTACCCGGAAACGCCGGTGCTGGATTCTCGGCAGGAGAAAGCAGCGCGTCTCTCAGCGCGTCAGGAAGGCGGGGCTGCTGCCAGCGGGGTCTGCTCTGCTCTTGGCTTCGGCAAGTATGGCTGCTCCGTCTCGTCACCACGCGTGTGTTTGCATAGGGCAAGATCGGTAATATTTATACCTTTAAGGTGCCGAGATTGACGTAAGGATGGACATAGATACGTCAATAAGGATGTCATACGACTTGCTCGTTAGCACATTCTTTTACTGAAGTTCTCTGTGAAATCAAAACAATGGCCGCAGGGTTTTGCCCAGGTTGTCATAGGTTTGATTTGTTATGAGAACTCCGTATGCCTTATCAGGGGCTGGAGGAATATCGCTTGTCTAATTAGATCGCAAGCGTTATGACCTAATCAGATAACACGTTCCTGTGCCGTAGTGTGACTGCGTCAGATAACGGTATCTGCATCATGGGGGTTTTCTGCCTCATGGGCTGACTGCTAGTTAACCTGTTGGTTTGTTTAACTAGAATAGGGTCAGGAATAGGGGGATCGATTCAGAACCTATAGGAATACATGACAATGCAGCACCTCCAGGGGCTACAGGGGGGATCCATCAGCTGTGGCGAGCGGTGGTTAGTTATATTAATTACTTATTGACATTACTACTAGCTGGAAGGGTGTTCACTTCACTCACTGTACTGTGAGACCTATTAAGTATGAAGTTGTAGTGAACATTATACAATGGTTGAAGAAGACACCCTTTACTTAGCATTAGCAATGCATTAGCAATAGCATTAGCAGTGTGAGTTGAGTAACCAATGGCCTCTTCTATCTGACTCCAACTCAGCTGTGAAAGTTTTATGGAGAAGACTAAAAGTCAGATAAGATGACCTTGATGGATGTGTTGAACAAAAAGGGAAACAAGGGTGAAGGAGGAAGGACAGGCGAGATGCATGTAACATGACTGGCAGAGAAGGATATGTTGGAAGCATGCATAGGTGGCTGTTAGGAATCAGATCAGATGCATGGGTTGTTGAAGGATGGGTGGCAGGTGAAAGAAGATGCCTGCCTGGGTGGGCGACACAGTATGGGTGGATACTAGATAGCAAGAATCATCAGCAAACTCAAAGCCAAGGCAAGAAAGGAAGGAGCGGACGAATGGGTGGTTGTTGGTGAAACCAACTAAGGTTTGTTAAGAGATATATAAAAAAGAATGATAGACATTTACTTTTAATGGATGGATGCCTGGGTGTATTCATTATAGACAGCATAGGTGGAGACTGTCACTGGATGCAGAGTCTTACTTTGAAGAGAATGTAAAAGAAACTGCACCAGAGTAGCAAAGCAGAGGGGAATATAAGTAGTATTTTCAGAACACAGTTGACTCACAGTAGTTTGCAAACACATCATGTATATATATTATTAAGCGCCTTCCTCCGACTCCGAGAACCACTAATTACCTATGTTAATTTATTTTCAATTGTGTCAGCCAGCCTCCAAAGGGTGGCCTATATGTTGGCTACACAATCAATGAAAACAAAGTACCTTATGCAGTAGCGGTCGGTGGTGGGAGTGCTGGCGGGCGGTGATGTGGCGAGGGGGAGTGGCAGGTGGGGGGTAGTAAACTATGGATTATGGCCAAATACAGGTATGTCAACAGAAAAATAATTAAAACGAATTTCATTGTGCGCACTGCAACGCCAAATTCGATGCAGTGCGCGCAACAAAATTTGTTTTATTTATTTTTATGTTTATTACCTGTAATTGGCCATAATCCATACTTTACTACACCCACCCTGCTCCTCCCCCTCCACACGTCACCGCCCGGCAGCACTCCCACCACCGACCGCTACTGAGCTTATGTCGTGTTCCCATATATATGCAATGATCATTGGATCAGATAAATAATCGGCCTTTTTGTAGTACCCAGGGCAGGGTGAAGGGAAATCTAGCAATTGCCCTCATGTAACAGAGAGAGTATGGCCAGTGCCACCCATAATAGAAAAATACGAGCTTCCCCACCTGCAGACAGCAGTAGTAAATAAAACTAACATGAGTCTGCGTCATGACTCGTATGTTTGTCTTGGGTACAGGCTTAGCTGACTGAGCTGGCATGCTGGCTACAACAAGGTTATGTAATTTCGCTAAGCTAGAGATAAGAAGAAGACAACTGGTGTGTACTGGAGTCCATAGTGATAGTATAATGCCTGAAACTCCCACAAATGTTAGAGGCAGAGGAAGTGGGAGGATAGATACTTACCACAAATGTTATCTACTGTGCTTGCTAGTGCTACTGTCCCACTATGTGTTGAATTAATTTTGTGTTACTGTTTTGCTAAGAGTATTGGTTACAATATTCTTTTTCTTTCTTGATATAGATCCTCCTTCCCAAGAAAGACCAACACGGAAGGAGCTGGCAGCCATGGCCCGGCGCCAGAAACTTGAGGCCATCTGCGAAGAGTACCGGTGGCTGGTGGCTCAGGCCGAGGAGGAGGCAGCTGCAGCCTCCTCCAATGCACCGGGCCCCAGCCAGACCCCGCCTCCAGTGTTACGGCACCGCGGTCAGGCATCTAGCACTGCTGCCCCCCACCCTGGATGCAACTGCAGTGCATTTCGCAGCCAGATGCTCCTCCGGATGGCACACTTGGAGAAGCACCTAGAGTAGCCGGTCAAGATCCTTGTGGATAAACACCTCAAAGCCTGCCGAATTTAGGACTACGTTGGATTGCCCCTTTTTAATTTCATTTTGTGGGTGGGTATTGGGCATTGGGGTTTATGGACATTGTGTGGACTTTTTGGTTTTGGGGTTAGGGAGAGGGGTGGGTCAGGTCACAGTGGGATAGTTTATTTTTGTTAGGGTAATAAATTATATTTATACTTAAACATACGATGTTAATGTTTTGTGTGTGGGTTACTGTTTTACGAATTCATATCACATCGTTTCCTTGCTGCTGCAGGCCCGCAGCCAGTGTTTGATTCAAATATCTGCCGATTTTGTAACACACAAACAGATAGATGCGGTACACCTCACTGAGTTATTTGTCCTACTAGTTCTGTCAATCTCTCCTCCTAGTCCATTATACCTCCCACCAAACTTATCTTACCTGTGATTGATGATGATTAAGTTCGGCAAGGCGATGGCTGCATGGTTTCCCAAGAGAATGGAGAAGATGCCATGGTTGTGGTGGTAGTATTAGACACTGGCACTAGCATTTGCAAACAAAAAAAAAGAGACAGTCACTTGCCTGAGAGAGACTGTGAGAGGAGTAGTAGAACAAAGTAAAGTACAGTACAGAAGAAGACTGCCAAACAAACAATATTGCAACTGCTAAAGTCAAATAAAACTGCAGGCATGTCGAGTGAGTCACTTAACACAATCGTAATTTGTAACCTTTACTGCTGTGTGGTAGGATGTTGATGATGAATCCAATCAATGCCGCAATTAATTATGATGTATTAGGTGAGTCCCTTTGGAAAAAAAATTTGCTTGTACATAGACTAAGCATGGGTGGGCAAACAGTAGAAGATCCTCGCCCTTTCTTGAAATCGAATTAGTGTTGCTTTCACCACATCTGACCCTGCAAGCGTGTGATCAATTGTTGGTGTACATTTAATGTACTCACATCACAACTCAATATGAATCACTCAGCCCGGGGAAGAGGGTTAGGGTTTGATGAATGGATGATAAGGGGGTGTTTGGGGAAAGGTTTGACAAATAAAAACAGTACGCACGGACACAACAAAAGCAAAACACAATCTTGGAAGACGACCATGATACATTATCCAATAAATCTATAAAGGGAGAAAAAGGAAATGTATGCATGATGATGAAGATAACTTGATGGTTAATGAGTAGTACTTACTAACTACTACTACCAAATTAGACAGTACAGGGCAGCAGTATATTATTAATATGAAATTTGCCTTGCCTGTATGCCCTCAGAGAGACCCAAATTACATGCTGTACCGGGCTTACTTTTAAAGCTAGGAAAGAAAATTAAAAAATAGTTGTAGGGATCAATTAGCAAACAAACAACAACACAACACACAGTCGTAATGATTGAAGAGAAAAAAGGAATCAAAATAATTAAAAGACGAATGAGGAATGATACTAAAGTTACTGTATTATCCTGGTCCAATTGTGGAGTTGCATCTCGTCATTCATCTTGGTCCTCCCTTCCATAGACACTCCGCACATCAAACTTGGGTTACACTGCCTGCCTGTTGCGGATTGGCAAGGTAAGTGTGAGTTGTTTCTCCCAGTATAGCACAGGGTAAAGGCCAGCCTGTAAGTGTAGATGGAAAAACAAAAGGGGTATTGAAAAATAAATTAATTTAAAAAAAGCATCAATTACGGTGGAGTGCAAGCAGACAAGGCTCTTGAAATAACACTTTCAGACGGAGGCGGCTTGGATATATTGTGTCTACTCTGTTTACAGCATTAAGCTACAACAACAACAGGAAAGGAGCCAGCACAGAACAGGCCCACGGCACCGGGCCCATGACCCAACCTCCATTTATCTTAAATTTTGACAGAGCGAGACAAAAGGCATATATAGCAACCTATCATTTTCCAAATCAAGTGACTAAATCAATGCACCACTGTCAGTCATACCACTACACTCAACTCCACCACTACACGGACATGTAGCCTAGGTCTCCTATGGTTCTTGTTGAATTGTTCTGTTTACCTTTTATGCCAGTTCATGGAATGCAGTTATTCCATCAATCCTCTACGATCCAACTGACTGACTGCGTGCAAAGATAGTATGGTCATCATCATGGCGTGATACGTGTTGTCCAACACCAACTCAGTCTGTAGTGACTCCGATTTAGTTCATATTCCATATTAAAAAATTGCAATGGGTATTGGCCTGCACCTGCAGTAGTAGCCTTAGGACAGTGATGAGTTTCAGCTCGGAAACAAAACGGAAGATAGCTATAGTCACGTTTCACTTCTTATGGAGGGACTGTTAGAGGCAACATTAATTGTACTGTTCTCCATCTACATCCAATGTCAGGCTTGATGGAAATGTATTTAGGGCGAGTCAGGAATATGGAGCAGGACTTTGAGGAGTGGAGTGGACAGTTAAATGCACAGACGTGCAACTTCAATAGGGAAATAAAAAGAGGAGACGGTGGTGATGGATTTGTTGTGATTTGATTTGAACCAGAAAAACAGATACACACACAAATAAAGGAAGGAAGAAAGTAACAATTTGAAAGCCTAGTTGTCAGGGAAGATGAGTATGTCCTCAAACTCTGGTGGTTCAACCAGAAGTAGCAGGTCATCTAACAGTAACACACTACTTCCATCACTTTAGTCACTCTGCTCTTCATGCTGTGTTTCAGGTATTTTGTACTACGGTGGTATAAAGTGCTGAATCATTTTGATCATGGTTAACCTCTCCACTCTTTTAGATGAAAGACTGGTCCTTTTCACAGTTACAATGGTGCCAGCATCACTGAAAACACGCTCAGAAGGGACACTTGCGACAGGTTAAGCCAGATACTTTATCACCAGCCTGCTGAGCACAGGTCATTGGCTTCTTTTCCCATACCAATACACCAATGGGCTTTGATCCATGAAGACCTCTGTTGTGTCATCCAGATAGGCCTGGACCAACTGCTCAATGTACAGGGGTGCTCTGATTTGCTTGGCCTCTATTGCCTTTGCATCAGCAATGGACTTACCATACCTTTTCCGTAGAAACCAATTAGTTGCCGATTTTTGTTGATGTGGCTGATGATCCTGTTATTGCTGTTGTTGATGTTAGTGGTAGTGTTGGTAACTGCTGGGAGCCAAACGCACTGCTCTCAGGCTCTGAAGTAGTACTTGACTCTGGATGCCCTGTAGTACTTGTTCTAGCCTGGGGTGGCGGGCCTCTAATGAAAAGACTTTCGTTTTCAAAGTCAGTGGCTTCCTCAGCTATCAAAGTTTTGTACTTGGCAACATCCACTTATGAAAAAGGAATTACTGCATCACGGTTCAGTAATTCTTTGTACCGTGGATCCAAAATTGTGGCAGTAATATGATGTGGATGTGACAGAATGTTATTTTGAATCCTTGTATTTTCAGATAAGCGACCGGCTAAGGTGTCCGCCAGATAATATGCGTCTATTTTGTCATCCACACCTGCGTACGTTTCAGATACCTCCTTCAGCTCTTGCTCTAGCATGTGCAACAATGGAATAGCTTGGCCCATAGTATAGTCCTCCCTGCTGACTTTACCTGTGAAGACCTCAAAAGGAAGTAGCATCTCTGTCAGGCATTTAACAAGGTCCCATTGGCCCATCTGAACAGTCATGCCTTTCACAGTAGGATCCCCTAATCTTTTCATGACATAAGCATTGAGTGGTATGTACTGCTCAAACAGACGATCAAGCATTTAATAAGTTGAGTTCCAACGTGTTGGCACCTCCTGGATGAGTGCTTTGACTGGCATGTTATGCTCACGTCGAATGACCCTCAGCTGCTTCTGGGCTTTAAAAGAATGGTTGAAATGTGTGCATATTCTTCAGCAGGTGGTCAGTAAGTTGCTGACTTTGCTTTCATTTTTCAGAAAGTCTTGAACAACAATGTTAATGCAGTGTGCCAAACGCATGACCCTGATAGAGCCCCCATCTTTCATGGCCCTAACTACATTACTGCCATTGTCTGTGGCAACAAAACCAATGTTGAGCCCTCTAGGGCGCAGCCACTCAAAGACCTTGCTGTTAAACTCATCCAAAATGTATACAGCAGTATGAGATTTCTCAATAGCAAACATGGCTACAGTTGCATGTTTGCGAGTGTCATAGAAAATCTCAGCAGTGTCAACACCTGCAGATATCTTTTCTCTGACACCCGAAAAAAAGATCAAGTGTGCAGTGATGCACATGTAATCAGTGGCTTGGCAACTGGTCCACATGTCTATTGTCAGGTGGATACTCTGAACAGCACTCTATTTTAAGGCTTTTCCAAGCAATTCCAGCACATCGTGATGTAGTGCTGGAACAGCATCTCTGGTGAAATAGTACCGGCTGGGAACCTTTCATTTTGGGCAAACGGTTGTCACAAATTCCAGAAAACCCACCCCTTCAACAAAAGAGAAAGGGAGAAGGTCCAGTGCTAACATTTTAGCCAGCTTCGCATTGTACAAACGTGCAATTGGGTGGTTGAGTTCGTACTACCCCTCCGGCCTAGTAAACATGCTAATAATGGTAGGCTGCATGGTATTTCTTTCTGTTAGGCTCAACGCCGCACTTTTTTAAAATTGCAGTACTCCTTGGTGTTTCAGGCTGACTTTTACTCTTGTGCCACTGAAATGTAGCTGAGATTTGGGTGGTACCACTGCAGTGCTGGGGACAGGGATAGTTTGTGTACCACTACCAGAGAGAATGTCTCCCTCTTCTTCCTGATCCACCGTGAGCAGACCTTCTACTCGTTTACACACACCAACAGCAATGGTTCCAGTTTTTATGCGGCGAAGGTGGTCCTCCCAGTTGATTGAGTGGTGTTTTTTCAGATGGGTCATTTGGCCTCCGGTACCATAGCTTGTACCAAGCGTACCCTGACTAACAGAGGTATGACAAATGGAGCATATAGCAATGCTCTCCTCCTTTTCGCTAACCGTAAAGAAGTCCCAAACTGGGGAGCTTAACCTTTGTCTCCTGCTGGAAGTGTCACTTCCAATGCCGGATGAACTGGAAGGTGTGCGTTGAATTTGACCTTTGCTAATGTAAATATGGAAGCTGGAGTTCCTGTTGGTGTTACCTGTGTTGGAGGTATGCGTGGTACATCCCTCGCAGCCATTTTGGATAGGGTAATAATGTTGGTCTCCATCTCCTCTGGGACGGGAGGGATTTTCGTGATGACTGGTTCATCATCATCATCATCCTGCTGTTCTACATTGACCTCCATAAGTGTAAGGCTTTCTGGAACCTTCCTTTTCCCTAGCCTGGTCTTGGGTTGTGTCTCCCTCTCAAGCTCAGGTTGTTGTGGCTCCCAAGTGACATCTAGATCATCAGAAGGGATGCTTGGCAAAGAACTCGATGGACTAACCCTCCTTTTCCTTGCTGGGGATTTGGAAGAGAATGGATCTCCTGAATGAGTGGCTTCTTCCTCTGCATGAGGCTCAATTTCCTGAACTGCCCCCACTTCGGGAGGAACAACAACTACTATTGCAGGCAGTGGTTGCGGCTGTTGTTGTTGACCACTTATCTGCTGTGTTCCTTCCTGCGTTGATTGTGTACTACTTTGAGATAGCGTTTAGGTCAGTCTCAGCATCACTGCTTTCCACCATTAGGCTGGCTACCTCTTCCACACTCATCTGCTTGGGCCTGGGTTGGTGGGTTGTGCGGACAGATGCGTAGGTGTCATTTTTGGTGTCCCAAAAAAGGTTTTGAGTGGCACTCCAGACTTCCTTCTTCTTCTGTTCCTTCTTCTCAAAAGCAACTTTCTTGGTACTGGAGGACCTGGTACCTGCTTTCTTTGGGGGCATCTTCTTCAGATGTCAGAAGCACTCAGTTGCACAAGTTGCAGAAATGGCTGGTCAGGTCACTCACACGTCACATTGTGTACAGCAGCAGGACGTCTGCCTGGCACCACAACGGGCGATTATGAAACACCTCCTCCTCAGTCTTTTGTATACCTAAAAGCAAAACAAGCCAGAAGAACATCAGTCAAATGATAGTACAATCAAACTAATATAATATATAACTTCTTAGTGTGTGGTGGTCACAATTATTAAATTTTAGTAACTCAGTTAACAACAACAGTGTAGCCATTTATGTGACTTTGAGAACAAGGCCAGGGCTTTCCTGGTGTACTGTACTGTGTACACTCAGAAAGAATAAGAATAGCAAAGAACAAAAACATAAATGTAGTGGAGCCTGTTTGCCCTAAATTTGGGCATCACGTGTGATGGATGCAGCATCAGGGAGCAACAGCAACACATACACAAAAAAAGGCATTTATTTAACACACCCAAAACGTGAAATATACCCCAGAAAAAAAACCACATTTGCAATTCAATCCAATGCCATCCATGCCATACATTATGTTAAAAATTCAACAGACAACACAAAAACAGTTGTTTAATTTTCATGCACACATGATGATTGATGAGTAGTACCTCTGGGCCTACTGGCAAACTAGGCCACAAGCTTGTAGGCCAATGGCAAAAGCACGGTAACTGGTCCCACAAAATGGCCACCACCACATGGCCAGGCCACTCACAAAAACAAGAAAAGGAATACAAGACAGACAATGCAGCCCTATGGCAAAAGCACAATGCCTGGCTTCACAATATGGCCACCTCCCACGTGGTCAGGCCACCCACCACAATAACAAGAAAGTAAATACAAAGGACAGGAACAGGAAGCTGGAGACTCTGGGGAACGTCCTTCCTCTTTTAAAAAATTGTAAAAAAATAAAAATGACAAAAAAAAAAACTACATCCAAATTACAACATGAGGAGTTTTTACAAAATGAACAAAATCATCATTTTCGAGAAGGTTTTATGCTGCTCGAGAGATATTGTTCGCCAAATTGCAAATTCTGCGTGTTTGGAATCACGATCTGTGCAAAAAGTCATTATCACCTGCGCGAATACACATATTGAGGGCGTAAGAATACAAAAACTGTAAGTCTGTGTTGTCGTGCTGTGCAGAGTTGCCAAAACTACGCGAGCTGAACGCCTAGGGTTACCTACTGGCTGAAAAGCCCTATTTATTTAACACACATCCAAAAACTGAAATTCCACCCCAAAAAACACATTTTGCAATTCAATTCAAAGACATCTATGCCATACACAATGTTAAAATTCAGCAGACAACTCAAAAACAGTTAACTTTCATGCACCCAGGATGATTGATGAGTAGTAGCTCTGGGCCTACTGGCAGAGTATGCCACAAGCTTGGAGGCCTATGACAAAAGCACAGTGGCTGGTCCCATAAAATGGCCACCACCACACGGCCAGGCCACTCACAAAAACAAGAAAAGGAATACAAAGGACTGGAACAGGAAGTTGGAGTCTCTGGGGAACTTCCTTTCTCTTTTAAAAAATTGTAAAAAAAAAAAAAATTACTCCATGCTCTAAAAGCTACAGCCAAAAGACAACCTGAGGAGTTTTTTTAAATAAATGAACAAAATCATCATTTTCGAGAAGGTTTTATGCAGCTCGAGAGATATTGTTCGCCAGATTGCAAATTCTGCATGTGCAGCATCGCGAACGGTACAAAAAGTCGTGATCGCGTGCGTGAACACGCATATTGAGCGCGCAAAGAAGACAAAAACTTTAAGTCCACGTTGTCACGCTGTACAGAGTTGCCAAAACTATGCGAGCTGAACGCCAAGGGATACCTACTGGCTGAAAAACCCTATTTATTTTACACACACCCAAAATCTGAAATTCCACTACAAAAAACACATTTTGCAATTCAATCCAATGCCATCCATGATGTTAAAATTCAACAGACAACACAGAAACAGTTTTTATGCACCCATGATGATGACTACCTCTGGGCCTACTGGCAGACTAGGCCACAAGCTTGGAACTGAAGCCTATGGAAAAAGCAAGCACACTGCCTGGATGGCTCCACAAAATGGCCGCTAGCCACAGACAACAAAAATAAATGGAAGACAGACAATGCAAGCCTATGCCAAAAGCACACTGCCTGCCTTCACAAAATGGCCAATACCCACATGGCTAGGCCACAACAACAAGCATAAGCCAAGGGGAACAATGAAAATACATGCAGGCCTATGTGGAAAAAGAAGCACACTACTAAACTACCACACAAAATAAATGGCCCAAGCCACATGGTCACTCACAGTCACAGCAGGCCATGGAAAACAACGAACTGAAGCAGGCCTATATATGACCAAAGGAGGCCTGCTAAACAACACAGCTTTAATACAAAATGCAAAAACAAAAATCAACAGGGCTACGAAAGGATTGGAAAGTTACACATCAAGCACACACACACATCCAACAAAGGTATTTCACACACACACCCAAACAGTGAAATACACAACAACCACATTTAGTAATTCAATCCTATGCCATCCATGCCTTACATGATGTTAAAATTCAACAGACACCATAGAAACATGGACCCATGGGTACATCTGGTCCTACTGGCTGAAATTTCAAAGAAAAACAACTAGGCCCCTACTGAAAGTACAGGCCACCCACAACAATAATTGTTAAAAACAAGGAAAATCCCAGAAAACTGTAGGTACAAACAAGCCCCAATCAAAAAAACATGTACACCAATTCTCTAACTTACATGTAAAATGAAATCTCAAATCCAAAAGTCCTCAAATCCAATCCAACGATATGATGAAGCAGACAGACACAAAAAGTGATCCTTCCAGCTCCAAATCCAAATGAAAGTAAACAGCACATGGACAAAGCACTGGGAGGAGCCTGCTGGACAGGAACAGGAAGTTGGAGACTCAGGGGCACTTCCTTCCTCTTGAGAAAAAGAGTTAAAAAAAAGGGCTCCTTGCACAAAAGACTACAGCCAAATCACAATCTGAGGAGTTTTTCTGAGCAAAATGATCATTTTCGAGAAGGTTTTATTGTGCTTGAGAGATATTCTTTGCCAGATTGTAGTTTCTGCGTGTTCGGGAGCATGATCTTACCAACACTGCCGCCTGTAGGAAGATAGCGCGTTCGAATGACTTGTTCGCGTTCGCACAGTCTTACGGGATCATGCGGCCGGATTCCAAACCTCGTGGCGCACGCCAACGGATAGAATATCGCATCGGCGAATGCAAAATCACAGTAAGTTGTTACCACGCCCGCGAGAGCGCATATTGAGCGCGCGAGGAAGAAAAACAACTACGCTACGCTGTAGATTGCGTAGTATTTGGCAACTTCTGGCTCTACGTCATGGGTACTCACAAACTTTCTCTTGGGGTGCCAAATTTACAGTGTGGTTTGTGTCTGAGGGCCACACCGGTGGGGGCAGGGTCAATGGAGGAGGGGGCGGGGCTAGAGCAACAAAAAAACTGTGACCATGAGTTTGAACACAGGTCCTTGCAGCGGACGCCTTTGTCCACTGAGCCACCAGACCTGGCATACACACATATTTCTCTCTCTCTCTTTCTCTCTCTCTCTCTCTCTCTCCCTCCCTCCATCCCCCTCTCTCTCCATCTCTCTCTGTCTCCCTCTCTCTGTCTCCCTCCCTCCATCTGTCTCTCTCTGCCTCGCTTTATCCCTCTCTCTCCCTCTCTCTCTCCCTGTCTCCCTCTGTCTCACTCTGACTGTCTCACTCCCTCTCACTCCCTCTCTCTCCCTATCACTCACTCCCTCACTCAGACTGACTCACTCCCTCTCCATCTCTCTCCCTCACTCTGACTGTCTTACTCCCTCTCTCTCTGTCTTCCTCTCTCTCCTTCCCTCTCCTTCCCTCTCCTTCCCTCTCCTTTCCTCTCCCTCCCTCTCCTTTCCTCTCCCTTTCCTCTCCTTTCCTCTCCTTCCCTCTCCTTCCCTCCCTCACCCTCATTCACCTTCCCTCACCCTCACTCCCCTTCCCCCTCTCCCACTTCCCCCTCTCCCTTCCTCACTCCCCTTCCCTCTCTCCCTCCTTCCCCTTCCCTCTCTCCCTCCCTCACTACCCTTCCCTCACTCCCTCACTCCCCTTCCCTTACTCCCTGCCTCACTCCCCTTCCCTCACTCCCTCACTCCCCTTCCCTCACTCACTCCCTCCCTCCCATTCCCTCCCTCCATCACTCCCCTTCCCTCCCTCCCTCCCTCACTCCCCTTCCCTCACTCCGTCTCCCTCACTCCGTCTCCCTCACTCTGTCTCCCTCCCTCGGTCTCCTTCGGTCGCCCTCCTCCTTCTGTCGCCCTCCTTCCTCTGTCACCCTCCTTCCTCTGTCACCCTCCTCCCTCTGTCGACCTCCTCCTCTGTCTGTCGCCCTCCTCCCTCAGTCTGTCTCCCTTTCTTTGTATCCATTTCTCGGTCTCCCTTTCCCTCCCTCTGCCTCTGTCTCCCTGCCTTTCACTACCTCTCTCTTCCTCTGTCTCCCTCCCTTTCCCTCCCTCTCCCTCTGTCTCTCTCCCTTTCCCTTCCTCTGTCTCCCTCCCGCTAATTCCCTCTGTCACCCTCCGTCATCTCACCCTGTCTGTGTGTCAGCCCGGGCTGAGACAGCTTCCCTGGCGCGCACACACAGCCGCATCGAGCCCTTCACAGGTCTTTAAAAGACCATTTGCATGTTAATGGAGCTTTGTTGTATTTCACCTCCTTTTAGCGCCCCGGCAGCTCCACTCTGACTAAATTGCCCGGCCTCCACAGAGCAGCAGAGTCTCCCAGAGTATCTCTGCTGCAACCGGCAGTATTTGCAGACACTCTTTAAAAAAAAAATTCTAAAACACGGGTACAATATCACAAGGTAAGCAGGCCGCCACGGAAGGCTTCCCGGGCCGCTGGCGGCTCGCAGGCCGTACTATAAGTACCCGTGCTCAACGTGAACGGCAAAGTTACCGAAAGTCCGCAAGCGGAGCGTAGTTCACCACCCAGCGTTCATGAGGATGCACTGTGAATGCGACAGATGATGTGCACAAGTGTGCATGCCCCCATCAATGTCAGCACACATGCACCATTGTAAGCGTACATTGTTAAGCATACTTGTTAATTTTTTGATGGAATGCTAGAGAAATTGCAGGTTAAAGTATTATTCATCCAGGCAGTGGATCGCTGGGTGTTTACAAAACCCGGGTCATGCCCAACCAGCACTCATCAAGAAATCTGCATGGGTCTTTCCGGGACTGGCATGTGCAGGAAAGGAGAGTTGCCTGGGAACGTGCATGGCATCACAATACCTTTCCGAAGCCGCCGGGGCCTTGCGTCATTCTGGTCAAGGTCGTCACACAGCGTTGGAGCTCCCCCCACGGACGAGCAGCGATGACATAGCGACTCTCGTCCTCATGGCAACCAGGTAGGGCCTCAGAGAGAGGGCTTTCCTCTGTGCTGTGGCATTGTGAGACCCAGGCACTCAGAGCGTTACCACGGCACTCGCTTGATCTAGTTCACCAGCCACACTGAGTCAGGACGAAGCAGCCAACACAGGTTTTCCGCTCCTGACATGAAGCTCAATTTGGAGCAGCACAAGCTGGCAAATAGTACCAGATAGTTGAAGTGTAAATGGCCGAATCTCATATGGAAGATTCGTTTGATAGGGGTTGAAGTCTTTGATGACCCTGAGGCTTTGGGGACAGGAAGTAAGCCAGCAAGCCCTTGTAGGGCACTTTTAAGTTCTGCACACAAAATGTAGGAGGAAGCAGGCCAGCACTACAAGGCAGGAAGCAAAGTGGCAGTCCCTCCTGCAGCACAGCAATCAGCAATCAGCAGGTAAACACAGCATAGCCGTTAGCAGAGTGGCAGTCCCTCCTGACACACAGCAGTCTTTCTGGCAATGTGCGAATGAACATCCAGCAGTGTCTGGTTACATTTACAAAAAGTACCAAAATTGAAAGGGTCGTAGCCCCAGTACCCAAAAGTGCCTTTGATGTAGGGAGTGACTTAAAACGAGCCTCTGAAGTGCAAAAGGATCCCATTCAAACTCACTCCTGTCTGCCAGGCTATTTGTGGAGTGTGATCAGTGCTTTGTGTGCGAGCGAGACACTACTTATTCAAGTGGAGTGTAAGCACGTCCCATCCTTTGCACCCAGGACAGCCAATGAGTATGCATATGAATGCAGATCAGTTGAGTGTCCTGTGTTTGATTTGATTTGATTTGATTGTAAGATTTATATAGTGCATAAATGCCCAAGGGTGTCTAGGCGCTCTGCGGAGGAGAACGCCAGAGTTCCAGCTGAGAGGTGGATTGTGTTAGTTTGAAAAAAGCCAGGTCTTTAGTAGCTTTCTGAATCTGAGCAGAATTGGGCAGCTATTAATATTTATCAGAAGCGAGTTCCAAAGCTTCACTGTGCCAAGGATGAAACTTCTTCTACCCCAGCGGACTTTTTTGAATTTTTGAGTCTGAAGTAGTTTGCTCTGAGCTGAGCATAGGTGTCTAGGTGGATGGTACCAGGGGAAGTGTTGTATCAGAAATCCTGGTCCATTACCATGTACGGCTTTGTATGCCAGACATCGGGATTTGAAATCTACTCTTTTCTTCATAGGAAGCCAGTGGAGTTTTTTAAGGCCTTGAGAGATGGACTGGAATTTGGGGATATCCAGCAGTGTTTTGGCGGCGGCATTTTGTGCGAGTTGAGGCTTGACCATATGCTGTTTTTGAAGGCCTAGATATAGGGCATGTCCATAGTCCAGTCTGGTCATGGCTAGAACTGTTACTGCTTCCAGGGGGATAAAGGTGCGTACTTTGCGGATTGATTTTAGAGTTAGAAACACAAAAAAAAGACGATGTTGACCTGGTGTTGGAAGGACAATATGTCATCGAAAATGATGCCTAGGTTCCTCACTTTTTGAACAGGGTTAGGGTGAGCTCCCATGTTAGAGGGCTACCAGTTCTGAGACCAGAAGGAGGTGTCTGATCCCAATAGGAGGACCTCTGTTTTGGTTCCGTTAAGACAATTTGTGCCCATCCATTGGTTTATGTTGGACATACATTGTCTGAAGCGATCAGCTGTTTCTGCAGGTCTGTTTGAAATGGACACCACTGTTTGGGTGTCATCTGCTTAGGATATTAATGTGAAGCCTAATTGCCTGATGATATTGGCTAAAGGGCTTAAATAAATGTTAAACAGGGTGGGGCTTAATGAGGATCCCTGCATATGGTATCTTGGTTTGGGTGCTATGTATCTTCCCCGCTTACCTGTCTTGCTGCTCAGCCAGTATGGATGAATAGTGGAATGTTGGTATGTGTGATGTAATATAGAATGTGGTGGATGCCTGGTGGATGGATGTCAGTTGAGAGATTGGGCTGAGCAGCAAGGGAGCTGCTCCTGGTGGGGCTTTTCTATATTTCAGTACTTAAGACCTGATCCTTCTGTAATCCTGTACTGAAGATCTAATAAACCTACTTATTCATCATACCTCGGCTACTTCTATACTTATTACACTGCCGCACCCCACATGGCAGCGTAAACTGCTCTGAGCATGAGTCACTGATCTGAACATATTGATATTGACCCCAGGCCACCCCCCACGCCGCACGGCTCATCATAGCTGACCGAGTCTCTGCCCCTGCTCCGCCGCTACCAAGGGTTCGCCCCTGGTATCAGGGCTCCGTGTGTTCCCCCCTCTGCACTCGCCGTGGTCTGTTTTTTTGATTTCCAGTCTGTTCTGATTTCCTAGTAGATTTGCCGTTGTATTGTCTCTCTGCCCCCAGGTGCTCTCCGCAGCCCTCTGTGCCGCCTCCGCTCCCCACTTCCCGCCGCTGCTCCCCTGCGGCCCCGCCCAATTCCCATCTGGTTCCCCTGCTCCTCGCCTATTGGCCCCCCCGCTCCCGTCTTCCAGCTGCTCCTCCCTCCCACTTCGCCTCATATGGAGACCGCGCAGCGCCCACGCACCGAAGGCACACCAAATGCAGGTCCGTCTGTGCCCGTCAGCGCCTGGACCGTGCCCAGCGCCAGAACCCCTGGACCCCGTGCCCCCCGCAACACCAGACTGCACTACGACGCCTACACCCTCCGTGCACTCAACACCGAACGAGACCACCCCTGCTACCGGGCCACCCCGAAGCACACCCACGGGCCCTTCACCTGCCGGAACTGCAGATTCACCAGCATCCAACTCTTCAAACCACCAGCCAAGGAACCCAACCACCTCCGATGCATCCTCCTCAACACCAGATCCGCCCGCAAGCATGCCATCGAACTCTGGGACCTCCTAGACTCAACCACCCCGGACGTCGCCTTCCTGATAGAGACTTGGCTGAATGCCACCTCAGCACCAGACATCGCCATAGCCATCCCTCAGGGCTACAAGATCTCCCGCAGAGACCGCACCAACGGAGGGGGAGGAGGAATCGCCATCATTCACAAAGACTCCATCAGAATCTCAACTAACACCGACGACACCCTCTCCACCGCCGAGCACATGCACTTCCAGATCCACACCAACCCCAACACCACCCTTAGAGGAACCCTTGTCTACAGACCTCCCGGACCACGCCCTCAGTTCAGTGACACCATTGCCGACTTCATTAGCACCCACGCCCTTGCTTCCACGGACTACATCCTCCTCGGGGACCTTAACTTCCCCCTCGAGAACAACAACGACGCCAACTCCACCACCCTGATCGACAACCTCACCAACCTCGGACTCAAACAGCTTGTGACGACACCTACCAACGCCGCTGGCCACACACTGGACCCCATCTTCTCCGCAAGCCCCCACGTCTCCTTCAACCACACCACCGAACCCCATTGGACTGACCACAGATGCGTCCACTTCACCTTCAGGAAACCCACCACACACCACCGCATCCAACAGCTACCACGCCGCTGCTGGGGCAAGGTCACCATGGACCAACTGAATACCACGCCGCTGCTGGGGCAAGGTCACCATGGACCAACTGAATACCACACTCGCCCTGAGACCACCCACCAATCCCACCGACCCTGACACTGCCGCGAACAACCTCACACAGTGGATCAATGACTGCGCCAACACCCTCGCCCCTCTCAAGACCTCCACAACCAACCACACCAACAAGAAAGCCGCCTGGTTCACGGAAGACCTCCAGACCTCCAAGCACACCTGTCGGAAACTGGAGAAGAAATGGCTCCACGACCGATCACCAGACAATCACACAGCCCTCAAGAGTGCTACCCGCAGACACCACTAACTCATCAGGACCGCCAAGAGGACCGCCTTCAATCACCGCCTAGACAACAACGCACACAACACCAAAGAGCTCTTCAGCATCGTGAAAGAACTCTCCAACCCCAGCTCCATCACCAACGACATCCCACCTTCACAAGACCTGTGCGACTCCCTGGCCACCTTCTTTCACCGCAAGATCACCGACATCCACGACAGCTTCAACTCCAACCCCCCCATCCCCAAGCCCACCACCCCTGCGACCACCACCCGCACCAGCCACCTGACCGCCTGGTCCAGCATCACCAACAAAGAAACCATCAAAACCATGAACTCCATCCACTCTGGATCCCCTTCGGACCCCTGTCCTCACCACTTCTTCAACAAGGCCTGCACAACCATCGCACCCCACCTCCGGAAAACAATCAACTGTTCCTTCGAGACAGGAACCTTCCCAGAAAGCTGGAAGCACGCCGAGATCAAAGCCCTCCTGAAGAAGCCCAAAGCGGACCCCAAAGACCACAAGAACTTCCGGCCATCTCCCTGCTCCCATTCCCGGCAAAAGTGACTGAGAAGATTGTCAACATACAGCTGACCCGCTACCTCGAAGACAACAACATCCTGGACCCCTCCCAATCTGGTTTTCGCAGCAACCACAGCACCGAGACCGCCCTTATCGCCACCACAGACGACATCAGGAGCCTGATGGACAAAGGAGAAACAGCCGCCCTCATCCTCCTGGACCTCTCAGCTGCCTTCGACACAGTCTGCCACCGCACCCTATCAGCACGCCTCCACGACGCCGGCATTCAAGAGAAGGCCTTGGCCTGGACCACATCCTTCCTCTCCGGCAGAACCCAGAGCGTCCGCCTCTCTCCCTGCCACTCAACAACCACCGAGATCATCTGCGGCGTCCCACAGGGATCCTCCCTCAGCCCGACGTTGTTCAATATCTACATGGCACCCCTCGCCCACGTCGCACGACAACATAACCTCAACATCATCACCTACGCCGATGACACCCAGCTGATCATATCCCTCACCGAAGAACCCCACACCGCCAAAACCAACCTCCACAGAGGAATGAAGGCTGTCACCGACTGGATAAAGGACAGCAAATTTAAGCTGAACTCAGACAAGACGGAGGTCCTCATCATCGGACCCACCGCATTGGCCTGGGACGACTCCTGGTGGCCCACATCACTAGGAACAGCCCCAGAACCCACTGACCACACACGCAACCTGGGAGTCATCCTCGACTCCACTCTCTCCATGACCTGGCAAGTAAACGCCATCTCCGCGTCCTGCTTCAACACCCTTCGAATGCTCCACAGGATCTTCTAATGGATCCCCATCGACACAAGAAAAACCGTTACCCAGGCCCTCATCACCAGCAGACTCGACTACGGGAACGCCCTCGACGCAGGAACTACAATCAAGCTACTGAGAGAACTACAACGAATCCAGAACGCCTCGGCTCAACTAATCCTCAACGTCCCCCGCCGCAGCCACATCACACCCCACCTGAGAGGTCTACACTGGCTCCCAGTCAACAAGAGGATCACCTTCAAGCTCCTCATCCACGCACACAAAGCGCTACACAACACCGGACCCACCTACCTCAACAACCGACTCAGCTTTCACACCCCCACCCGAAGCCTCCACTCAGCCAACCTCGCCCTCGCCACAGTCCCTCGTATCCGGAGAACCACCACCGGCGGCAGGTTCTTCTCCTACCTCGCCGCCAAAACCTGGAACACTCTCCCTACCAGCCTACGACAGACCCAGGACCTACTGGCCTTCAGAAGATGCCTCAAGACCTGGCTCTTCGATCAGTAGCGCCCCCCCCCCAGCGCCTTGAGACCATCACGGGTATGTAGAGCGCTTTAGAAATGTAGTGATTGATTGATTGATTGATTGATATCTGTCGTTCAGATAGGATTTGATCAGCCTTAGATCAGCGTTTTTGACTCCTATGTCTTGGAGCTTTTGATTAAAATGTCGTGGTTCACAGTGTCAAAGGCCACCGACAGATCTAACTGAATCAAGGAGGCCTTGGTGTTACAAAATATATATGAATATCCATATAAATTAATTTGAATATACTTCCAAAGATTTCATGCTTATATAAGATCAAATTAACATGAGGCCTGGAGCTCAAAAGGGCTTCCTATCTGACCTTGACTGGACAAGCTACAACAAGCTATTCTATACCCCCTTACAGGTCACCTTGCTTGTCTCTGACTACATGATATGCAAGTGTTACACAGTGCAGAGCCTGCCTTTCTGGTCTGACTATATCTGGCTGTTTTGCATTGTGCAGACATTGAACATCCATGTCAGCCATATTTGGCTTGGTGCCTTATTCTAGTTCTGCTGACATGGCATTACTTCAGGTATATAGCACCTAGAAATCTGTCACTCTGGGAAGAAGCGGTCTGAGAGCCCCTAAGGTGGCAGATCTGACTTCTTCCTTGCTAATTAGCAATGATGCATGCTTTTGGTACCATTAAATAAATTTCACTCTGTTTCTGAGCAAACCTGCTATGTCTGGTGAGTTTCATTCATATGCTTCTAGGAGGGTGCCAGTATTTCCCCATCACTTGGCTCCCGTGTCCAGCATTGCCCGGATCTCCTATCCTGCCATAATCAAGGCAGTCGCTGGGCCATGTCCTTGTCGGAAACCATACTGGGAGGAATCCAACAAGTCTGCTGAGGAGATAAAGGTTGTTTGTTGGAAGTTGAGAATTTTTTCCAGTACCTTGGCCCGGAAAGGAATCCTTGCTATTGGTCTGTAATTGCTATTTTCGCTGAGATCTAGGTTGGGTTATTTCAATAAAGGAAGAATTGACACCATTTTTCATGCGTCTGGAAAGACACTTGAGGTGATCATTTCTTTGAAGAGTGTGTTGAGATGTTCGCTGATTACATTCGGTGCCATATGAAATATATTGGGTGGACAAGGGTCAGCGGGTGCTCCAGATTTGATTGATTTAATGGTCAACGAGACTTGTTCTGTACTGGGTGGGGAAAAGGAATCTATTACATTGATGGGGCATGGGGAGGATGTGACTGTAGTGACTACCGTGCATCGTCCCAGTCCCAGGAATTCAAAGATGGTTTGCACCTTGTTCTTAAAATACCCTGCGAGTTGATTACAGAATGTTACACTAGAGCCCTTTTTTTGTGGTTCTGGAAGTTTAACAAGTTTCTTCAGTAGTGTGCTTTGCTGGAGTTGCCTGCCTTCTGGATTTTATCGGAAAAGTATTTGCTTTTCTTGTCCAATATCATTTTTTTACAGGTATTCAGTGATTGGGAGTATGACATTTTATCGGCTATTGTGTAGTTGCTTCTCCAGCGTCACTCGGCTCTTTGCAAATCTGTTTCTGTTTGCGTAGGGCATCACAGAACCGGGGCTCGGATTTCTTCATGTGTTTGCTAGTGATGCTTTTTTCAGGTGCTAGCAAATTCACTGCGGATTTGATCCAGTTGGTGAAACTGCCTGTTGCTAGGTTTGCTTCAGGTTTTAAATTAGGTTTGGAGGCTGCTAAAGTGCATTGCATCCAATTTTGTCCATTAGTTATATTATGGGATATATGCGGGTTGGGAATGTGGTGTGTGGTGGTTACGGCGAACAGGATGGTTCTGTGGTCTGACTATGGAACTGGCAGAACCTCTGATAGTTTAAGGTGGGCGTTGGATGTGAATAATCCATCCAGAGTGTGACCGGCATGATGTTGAGGATGTGTGACTTTCTGTTCCAACGAGGCATTGGCCATCATCTCTATTAATGATACTGTGTTGTGGTCTTCTAAATTTTCGAGGTGATAGTTAAAATCACCTAGTATGCAGTAGTCCTCAGAGTCAGTACTAGATTCTATTATTGGGCTGATGAATTATTCAAATTTGCTTTTTCTTTTCGTGCTGGAAGGTCATACAGTAGAGTCCTGTTGAAGGTGTATTTAGCACTTAGGGTGATTCGAAAGGAAAGTAGTTCGCAGTCAGCGCTACTTCCTGCCGGGCAGCCTTCTACATCCAATTAATTGTTGGCTATAATCGCTAATCCTCCTCCCTGTTTGTGTTGTGGCTGTCTAGAGGGAATGAGGAAATGTAGCTGTCACCCAGCACAGCCAACACGTTGATTAGAGAAAGGCTGCAGGCACACAGAGCAGTAGGTGAATAGAAATGACCACTTTCTAAAAGTGCCATTTCTTAAAACAGTAAGGTTAAATCCAACTTCACCAGTAAGGAGACTTCATTGTTACCATTCCAAAGATATAAAACATGAAAAATCCACTCCTCTCTGATCAGGAAGTTCCACTTAAAAGGGCATAAGAGATTTCCTATTGCTAACCTATGAGAGGGGTAGGCCTTGTAGTAGTGAAAAACAAATTTAGCTGTTTGTCACTGCCAGGACATGCAAAACACAATGGTACATGTCCTACTTATACTTACATAACACCCTGCCCTTAAGGCTCCCTAGGACCTATAATGGGGGTGACTTATTTGTAATAAAAGGGATATTTTAGGGCTTGGCAAGTAGTTGTAATTCACAAATTGAAGGGACAGTAAACTGTCCACACAAGCACTGCAAAGACAGGCCTGAGAGGTATTAGGAAAGTTACTTCTGTTGATGGTACAATCAGTGCCAAAGCCCACTAGTAGCTTTACCTTGCAGGCCCTTGGTATATGGCATACCACTTTAAAAGGGACTTACAAGTAAATTAAATATGTCAATCAGGTATACACCAATTACACATATATTTAGGGAAGAAGCACATGCACATTAGCTCTGGTCAGCAGTGGTAAAGTGTCCAGAGTCCTAAAGCCAACAAAAAGAAGGTCAGAAAAAAGGAGGATGAAGTCAAAATGTTTGGGGTGACCCTTCTGAGAGGGCTATTTTCCAACAGAGACTGAAGAATGGTGCCCAGAGGAATCCCCTGACTGACAAGGCCGGGAATTGACATGGATTCCAGTTTAATTTGTTGGCAGCGGTTATTGAGATACAAGGAACATTTTAAGATGTTGAGTTTTATACTTGACTTAGTCACAGGCCAAAAAACAGCAGAAAAGCACAAGTAGACATTCACCTTTTCCTAGAATGATGAGAGCCACCTCCATTATATAATGTTTGGCAGTTTGCATAGTGGACCCAGCCTTGAAAACCAGATTAGGATCCGTCTAGCAGGTCAACATCTTCAGTGTAATGATTCAGTCGAGAGAGTACTCATTTTTCTAGTACTTTGTCCAAGAAAGGCAAATATGTCACCAGGCATAAATTAGTCATGTTTTTTCCAGTATGACCTCTATTTCTTTTGAGGAGCAGGGTGGCCTGACCTGTTTCCAGGCAGTCTGGAACGGCACCTTGTGACAGTGAAGAGTTGATTATATCCCCAGAGAGGGGATATGAGGATCTTGAGCTCTAGGATTAGGGAGGAAGGGATTGGATCACAAATGTGAGCAGCTGGCTTTGTGCTATGATTTGGTGACTTTGTCTACGTAAAGCACCCTGAATTTGTTTCCAGGTGATATTGTATTTCTGGGTTCAGTGGTGGGTTATAAAGGTCCACTGACTTGTCATTGTAGCTCTTAAAGAAGCCCTGCATTGTTGTGAATGGTGGGAGGTTGTCCTTTGATTCATTACTTAGAGACGTTTCTATCTTCTTGAACATTTTAAGTAAAGTAGTTAAAGAACTCCTCACATCTCTTAGGAGCATATTCCATAACAGCTTCGGAGGATGGATCTGTTTGTTGTCTAATGCTGAAGAGTTTTCTTACTGCTACACTACTTTTGGTCTTTCGACTTCCTCCATTGGTTTGTTGAATTGTCATTCACATTTTGCTACCACCCACCACCGCATACACCATGGGCCCTTTGATAAGTCCACTTTAACCATTGGCTCTATTCACTGCCTGTTCATATTGTTCACATCCTCTTCAAAACAGTTCCCTTCCCTTCAGTCGCAAAGTTCTTTCAAAGTGCAGTTTTTCATTTTTTTAATATTATTTTAAAAACGGTATTTCTTTTTCCTGCCCTTCAGCTGCCAAGTTAGATGATGATTTATTTCATGTCTCTTTTTAGAGATGATGTAATAAAGTGGTTGCGTGATACTATGCTTAAAGTTAGTACTTAGTTGAGAGGTGATTTCTTCTTCTCACAACAACACCCTTTTTTATTGTTCTGAAACATCTTCACAAGTTTCTGGATTACAGGTTCTTTTATGCCATCATTCACTGTACCCCTTAAATCCACATATCATAATGAACACATAACCTTCAAGTTTATTTATAGGTTAAATGATATTATGAATCACTTCTTTCCCTTACAAAGGCAGTCAGCCTGCAGCTTCCTGTCATTATAGTTGTGAGTAACACAGTGGTTCCTTCGGGTTCACTTGTAAAATACTTACGTTTTCAAGGTGAAAATAAATTGTACATAGAGAAGGAGCATGATTAAAACTGAAGAAACAAAATGTTGTGGTAGACAGTGACAGTCTGTACTGCTGCTTTGACTTGATTTTCTAGAAATGAGTCCCCTTGTAAAGTGCCTTGAGAGTGACTTCTTAATTTGCTTAAACATTATTCTTTACTTAGAAATGATTCTAAACTAAGAGTAGTCACGCCTCAATTGTTTACAACACTGTTTAAATGATAACCATCATATATGCCTCCCTAGGATGTAGCGTCGACAACTACCTGGATTGTCATGTACCCTCCCTCAAGAGACCTATCTGGAACTTAATAGCAAATGTCCTTATAGTCACGGGCTACGAAATGTTGTCAACCACTTTTTACCTGCTTTTTGGGTTGTACCAAATGTATTCACTTCTTTTGCATGCTTAATATACTTGAGCACAGCATTGTCGCTTGATTTTTCCTGTGTGTAGCACCAAATTGTGAACTATTTGTAATGAAAAATACATTTAAAGGGTTAATATCGCTCTTTTAAGGTCCTGTTTTGCTTACTAAATTTGGTGAAGCCCTTTCTCTAAGTACATCCTATTTTGACAAAAAAAAATGCATATGTTACTAATGCTCCCAAAGGAACTATCTTAAGCATCAAGTCATAATTGCGATTGAACATATTATTAATTTAGGGCCAGATGTATGATGCATTTTACCGATGAGCAGTTTGCGACCGATAAGATAAATGTTTCTATTTATCTAACCAATTCCAGACTCAGAAAATAGTGTTTGTCGGTCGCAATTAGGAAGGGGCATGCCAAGGGAGTCCCTTTGTAATAGCGAGTCACAAGGGGAATTCACATTTGTTTTTGCGATCGGAATGCAGATGCAAATCAATCGCAGCTTACCATCTACTTCAAGTAGGTGGTGAGTCAGTTGCAAAAGTGAAGGGGTCTCCAAGGGAACCCTTCCCCATTGTGAATGATAGTGAAAATATTTTTTAAGAGCAGGCAGTAGTCCCACAGACGTCTGCCTACCCTTGAAAAACAAAACAGAAGCATTTCATTTTTCTTTCTGAAACACATCCCGTTTTGCTTTAAGGAAAACAGGTTGTATTAAAAAAAAAGTTGTTTTATTAAAAAGCAAACACAGACATGGTGATCTTCTGGCCCCAGCAGGCCACCATTCCTGTGAGATCTGCCTCATGAATATTGATTGGGACGTTCCCTTGCGACCCATTTGGAAATCGCTAATGTGTCTGAGACACATAAGTACATTTCATTTTGTGAGTCTCTAATTGCTAGTCACAAAAATCGCAATTTGAGACTCGCATAATAAAAAGTTAATTCCTCTGGCCCTCAATGCATCAAAGTGGCCTTAATGTACACCCTGGATGTGTTACCCATGGATAGTTAAATGCTATAGTCCCAATTTACAGAATTGTTGATTTTTCACTCAGATAGCTGGCCAACGTTGCATGCAATATCTCAGTTAGTACCCCTGTTCTGTGATCAGAGGTTCAGCACTCCACCGAATCTGCAAAATGGAAACCTTGATCAAACAACTGGCGCAGATCACTAAAGACGTATAACGCAGTTCGAAATGAGAGAAACACGAGTCCATTGTAAGTGGATAAAGCATGGATAAACCTTTGCAGAAGTGAAAATCCAGAGAAGACACACCCTTTGACCAAGACAACTATGTTGCTGCTACATACAAGGCCTGTCTATGGTAAGAACTAAGTAACTCAATGCACAGAGCTGATAGGATTATTGTACCCAGTCTGTGAGAGCCACAGTCATGTTTGTTTGAATGGCTGTATTTCCCTTGCAAATGTACATATGCTTCCTCAGAAAGACCAGATTAGTAAGTGCACTGGTTTGAAGCATACACAGCAAGCATACATAATTATTTGTTTCAGACTAGTTCAGAAGAGTTATAGGCTAATGACAAGAGGAGACTTAGGGTGTTTATTTCTTTTTATGGAAAACTATTATCCCAGCACTTTCTCAGTATAAAAGAATATTTCTATTTGACTAGATGCCCTTAACTGCCCAGAACAGAATGGGGATCCCTACAGCTTAAATAGAAATCCGATCAGCTTTCCACTAGTTAAGCTATTGATGACCATTAAGAGTTTGTAAAGGACAACATGAGGAAAAGGCTTGCACCTAGGTATGCAAACGTTTTGATAGTGACAATCAGTTAAGGTCTCCAGGATTTATATGCTCATTATTAGAAATAAATCTTGTTAAAGACAGTGAATTTTTAGAGCTGACTTTGGGTCTCTCTTTTGAACTTTACAATGCTTGAAGAGTTGTCTGAGAATTGTTCTCTGTGACTATTTGGGCTAGAAAGTGTTGGAATGACTAAAATCTAAACCCTATTCTTTATTACATTAACTTAACAAGATCTGGAAGCCATGTGTCTGTCCCTTATCCTCAGGGTTTCCACCACAATTATAGTTGAGGCCAACCCACTATTGATCAAAAATCTAAGATTTCCTATTTGACAAACAAACAAAATTGGGATCAGATAGCAAGGTGTCCCGACGTCAAATTAGTAATGGGTGGAGTACACCTTCTTCTGTTAAACTAAGCACTACTGTGTTATATTTGAAAGATACCGTCTTAATAAGCAGGAGTCAGGTAGCCAGTTCATGTAGAATAACAGGTTACATAGTAAAATACCTCCACCAGGAACAGCATCCTCTCTGCTCAGCCACTATATCTAGCTGCCAACCAACCTCCAGTCACAAACCAACTTTCCATTACATCACGCACTGGCTGAACAGAGCAGAGAAATACAATGTAGGTGTTCTCAGAATGCAACACAAGCATAGCAGATTATATATAACATCTTCTTCCCTTAGAAATGATAATAAAATGCAAACAGGAAATGTAAGATAGAAAATAATAAAACACAACAGAGTTATAAGTAATTCTACCCTCAACAAAATCATAGCAATTATTGACACAGTGGTCATATTCGACTCCATCCAAAGAAACCCAGAAACACACCCATATACAGTTCCAACAGAAGCCTTTACACACCATGTATTACTCGACCAGGTACAAACGATCAAATGAACCACAACATGGGTATCTTTAAACTCTCATTCAACCTAGAACAGGGTATCTTATGCATAACACAATAGGTGTCTTACAACCCTTGCTCATCCCAAAACAACAGGATATAACATGACATTTTGCAACAGGTCTCTTTCAACCCAAACTCATCCCAAAACAGCAGTGCATTTTGTGAATTTAGCAACAGGACAAGCACTACACATTAACCCCTCTACTGCATATTCATACAGACTTAAGGACTAGTACCCCACATTCACCCTCTACTGCATACTCTTGCAGTACTAGGGACCTAAATCACTCACCCTCTACTGTAAGAGGGTCCCCTGCATCTCCTCATCGCTGAGTGCATGCGGCTGAAATGACATAGAAACCACCGCAATGGAGCGCACACCGCTAGCCCCTCCTCCGGATCGCCCCTCGGGATTCTGGTACTTGTAGTTCAATAGTGGATCACCCAGGTGGGTGCAAGTCGGTACTTGTTGGACTGATGAATCTCTAGACCCGATACATGTCCCGGGTTTTTGGGTATCGCCCGAGACATGGCTCGGGTTTCGGGATAACTTCCCTCATCAGTAGAGAAATGGTTAGGGGTGGAGGAGAAGGCCGCCAAACAACCGTCAATGGCCTCGATGCCCGAACTGGCACGCAGGGCAGCATCCAGGAGCCCGTCGGCTCAAAGCTCAAGGGAGCCAATTAATAGAAACCACCGCAATGGAGCGCACACCGCTAGCCCCGCCTCCGGATCGCCCCTCGGGATTCTGGTACTTGTAGTTCAATAGTGGATCACCCAGGTGGGTGCAAGTCGGTACTTGTTGGACTGATGAATCTCTAGACCCGATACATGTCCCGGGTTTTTGGGTATCGCCCGAGACATGGCTCGGGTTTCGGGATAACTTCCCTCATCAGTAGAGAAATGGTTAGGGGTGGAGGAGAAGGCCGCCAAACAACCGTCAATGGCCTCGATGCCCGAACTGGCACGCAGGGCAGCATCCAGGAGCCCGTCGGCTCAAAGCTCAATGGAGCCAATTAATAGAAACCACCGCAATGGAGCGCACACCGCTAGCCCCTCCTCCGGATCGCCCCTCGGGATTCTGGTACTTGTAGTTCAATAGTGGATCACCCAGGTGGGTGCAAGTCGGTACTTGTTGGACTGATGAATCTCTAGACCCGATACATGTCCCGGGTTTTTGGGTATCGCCCGAGACATGGCTCGGGTTTCGGGATAACTTCCCTCATCAGTAGAGAAATGGTTAGGGGTGGAGGAGAAGGCCGCCAAACAAACGTCAATGGCCTCGATGCCCGAACTGGCACGCAGGGCAGCATCCAGGAGCCCGTCGGCTCAAAGCTCAAGGGAGCCAATTAATAGAAACCACCGCAATGGAGCGCACACCGCTAGCCCCTCCTCCGGATCGCCCCTCGGGATTCTGGTACTTGTAGTTCAATAGTGGATCACCCAGGTGGGTGCAAGTCGGTACTTGTTGGACTGATGAATCTCTAGACCCGATACATGTCCCGGGTTTTTGGGTATCGCCCGAGACATGGCTCGGGTTTCGGGATAACTTCCCTCATCAGTAGAGAAATGGTTAGGGGTGGAGGAGAAGGCCGCCAAACAAACGTCGGCGATCCGGAGGAGGGGCTAGCGGTGTGCGCTCCATTGCTGTGGTTTCTATTAATTGGCTCCCTTGAGCTTTGAGCCGACGGGCTCCTGGATGCTGCCCTGCGTGCCGGTTCGGGCATCGAGGCCATTGACGGTTGTTTGGCGGCCTTCTCCTCTACCCCATACCATTTCTCTACTGATGAGGGAAGTTATCCCGAAACCCGAGCCATGTCTCGGGCGATACCCAAAAACCCGGGACATGTATCGGGTCTAGAGATTCATCAGTCCAACAAGTACCGACATGCACCCACCTGGGTGATCCACTATTGAACTACAAGTACCAGAATCCCGAGGGGCGATCCGGAGGAGGGGCTAGCGGTGTGCGCTCCATTGCTGTGGTTTCTATTAATTGGCTCCCTTGAGCTTTGAGCCGACGGGCTCCTGGATGCTGCCCTGCGTGCCGGTTCGGGCATCGAGGCCATTGACGGTTGTTTGGCGGCCTTCTCCTCCACCCCATACCATTTCTCTACTGATGAGGGAAGTTATCCCGAAACCCGAGCCATGTCTCGGGTGATACCCAAAAACCCGGGACATGTATCGGGTCTAGAGATTCATCAGTCCAACAAGTACCGACTTGCACCCACCTGGGTGATCCACTATTGAACTACAAGTACCAGAATCCCGAGGGGCGATCCGGAGGAGGGGCTAGCGGTGTGCGCTCCATTGCTGTGGTTTCTATTAATTGGCTCCCTTGAGCTTTGAGCCGACGGGCTCCTGGATGCTGCCCTGCGTGCCGGTTCGGGCATCGAGGCCATTGACGGTTGTTTGGCGGCCTTCTCCTCCACCCCATACCATTTCTCTACTGATGAGGGAAGTTATCCCGAAACCCGAGCCATGTCTCGGGCGATACCCAAAAACCCGGGACATGTATCGGGTCTAGAGATTCATCAGTCCAACAAGTACCGACTTGCACCCACCTGGGTGATCCACTATTGAACTACAAGTACCAGAATCCCGAGGGGCGATCCGGAGGAGGGGCTAGCGGTGTGCGCTCCATTGCTGTGGTTTCTATTAATTGGCTCCCTTGAGCTTTGAGCCGACGGGCTCCTGGATGCTGCCCTGCGTGCCGGTTCGGGCATCGAGGCCATTGACGGTTGTTTGGCGGCCTTCTCCTCCACCCCATACCATTTCTCTACTGATGAGGGAAGTTATCCCGAAACCCGAGCCATGTCTCGGGCGATACCCAAAAACCCGGGACATGTATCGGGTCTAGAGATTCATCAGTCCAACAAGTACCGACTTGCACCCACCTGGGTGATCCACTATTGAACTACAAGTACCAGAATCCTGAGGGGCGATCCGGAGGAGGGGCTAGCGGTGTGCGCTCCATTGCTGTGGTTTCTATTAATTGGCTCCCTTGAGCTTTGAGCCGACGGGCTCCTGGATGCTGCCCTGCGTGCCGGTTCGGGCATCGAGGCCATTGACGGTTGTTTGGCGGCCTTCTCCTCCACCCCATACCATTTCTCTACTGATGAGGGAAGTTATCCCGAAACCCGAGCCATGTCTCGGGCGATACCCAAAAACCCGGGACATGTATCGGGTCTAGAGATTCATCAGTCCAACAAGTACCGCCTTGCACCCACCTGGGTGATCCACTATTGAACTACAAGTACCAGAATCCCGAGGGGCGATCCGGAGGAGGGGCTAGCGGTGTGCGCTCCATTGCTGTGGTTTCTATTAATTGGCTCCCTTGAGCTTTGAGCTGACGGGCTCCTGGATGCTGCCCTGCGTGCCGGTTCGGGCATCGAGGCCATTGACGGTTGTTTGGCGGCCTTCTCCTCCACCCCATACCATTTCTCTACTGATGAGGGAAGTTATCCCGAAACCCGAGCCATGTCTCGGGCGATACCCAAAAACCCGGGACATGTATCGGGTCTAGAGATTCATCAGTCCAACAAGTACCGACTTGCACCCACCTGGGTGATCCACTATTGAACTACAAGTACCAGAATCCCGAGGGGCGATCCGGAGGAGGGGCTAGCGGTGTGCGCTCCATTGCTGTGGTTTCGGCTGAAATGACATACGCTGCTTTGATCTGCATGCGTGTATACGCATTGGCTACGCTTCCCTTAGTAACACATTCTTAGAATTCACATATTTACCTTTCTTGCGCCTGGCCGCTTGAGTGTCTGTAACAACGCAACCTTCCCCGAACATGGCCCAATTCCTTGCGGCAGGCACACCACCAACTGATAACTGCCAAATGAATTGCCGCCTAAAAAAGGGGAGAAATAACTCACTTCAAATTAAAAAGCTAAAATGTGCAGATTAGCAGTTTGTTACTCATGGTGCTGGGCAAAAAGTGCAAACTGTGGCTATTACAGCTGTCCATTTAATGCCCAACAGTATTCTCCGTCTAACCAATGTCGTTCAGTATTTAATCCCAGTTTGAACCTGTGGTGCTGGTAGATTCCAAACATCATTAGCTTTGTCTTCAATCTACTTTCTCTACTTTCCTTTTATCAGTGTCTCTCTCACATGTAGGTTTGCTTTCCGGTCATGGCCAGTTTGTAATTGAAAGTTACATAGTAAAATAGCCCACCAGGATGAGCATCCTCTCTGCTCATCACACTCTATCGAACTTCCAACCAGCCTCCCAGTCACACACCAACATTCCATTACATCGTGCACTGGCTGAGCAGAGCAAAGAAATACATTGGAGGTGTTCACAGAATGCATCACAAGCATAGCAGATTATAACACATCTCTTTCCCTTAGGAATAATAATAAAATGCAAACAGGAAATGTAAGATAGAAAATAATAAATCACAAACAGAAGATATAAGTATTTCTAGCCTCGATAAAATCCTAGCAATTATTTACACAGTGGTCGTATTCGACTTCACCCAAAGAAACCCAGAAACACACCCATATACAGTTCCAACAGAAGCCTTAACGCACCATTTATTATTCGACCAGGTACAAACAATCAAATGAACCACAAAATGGGTATCTTTAAACTCTGACTCAACCTAGAACAGGGCATCCCACGCATAACACAATAGGTGTCTTTCAACCCTTGCTCATTCCAAAACAACCGGATATAACATGACATTTTGCAACAGGTCTCTTTCAACCCAAACTCATCGCAAAACAGCAGTGCATTTTGTGAATTTAGCAACAGGACTAGTACTCCACATTCACCCTCTACGGCATACTCTTGCAGGACCAAGGACCTAAATCACTCACCCTCTACTGCATAATTTTGCAGGGCCAGGGACTCAAAAACACTCACCCTCTACTACATATTCTTGCCGGACCAGGGATTCACAAACACTCACCCTCTACTGCATACTCCTGCAGGACCCGGGGACTAAATCATGCATGCCCATGAAGGACCAGTGATCTAAATAGCTCACCCTCTACTGCATATTCTTGCAGACCAGAGACTCAAAAAACGTTCACCCCTTACTGCATACTTTTGAAGCATGACGTACTTAAAACATGGATTCACCCATAGCCACAATGCCTCAGAAACTCCTGCATACTCTTACAGGAGCAGAGACACAAACAAGGAGCACTAACTCTTCATAAGACACTTGCATACAACAAACTGAAAAGCATTTTTTCAAATTCTGCATGACATTGAAAAATATACTCTGGCAACAAATTCAGCATGGAATTGAACAATGTTCTCTGGCTTAACCCAAAGTCTTCTACTTCGGGGAGTGACATCTCATGTTTGCAAGATATTTCTGCTATGTATTTCATTGTTCTCAGTGTCTGTTGATTTGTTTTTCCTTTATTGTCTGCCGATCCTTCTCAGAGCGTGAGTCCTTAAATTGTGGCAATTCAGTAAATGCAAACCATTCAGGGAGATGCGCTTTTTCCTAATGTTCACTCCTGAGCTGGGCGCCTACAGCTGTATTGACAAATGCTGCACTGTTCTGCACGAGTGTCTCCTGTGTGCTGAGTGCATGCGGATGAAATTACACATGCTGCTGTGATCTGCATGCGTGTATAAGCATTGGCAATGCTTACCTTAGTGACACATTCTTAGAATTCACACATTTACCTTTCTTGTACAAATGACCCTGCACTTGAAACATACAGGTGAACTGTTTTTGAAGGCAAATATACACCATAGTATAGAAACACAACAGAGTATAAAAGATTGCTTTCCAATTGTAAAGAGAAACTGTTGAAATTTGATTGTAGAAAAACGTTGCCTTTATTCATATAATCCATAAACGTCATTCTTTAAAATACAGATGCACACTGGAGAAGACCACCAATGTGTTTCGTTCCTCTTGGGACTTCTTCGGGGCTCAAAAGATTTCATCATAATTTCTGTATTTATAAATTCAAGTATGATGTTCAGAGCAGCAATAGTACATGAATTGTTTTATCATTTTCTTTTGGTTCGCTTTCACGTAATAATACGCAAAAGTAGCCAGGCAACCACAGGACACACTGTACTCGTCTCTCCTGATATGATAAGGTAGGATAGGTATATACCTCTGCGGGTGTGCAGTTGTCCGGTTCAATAAATATCGGGAGAGCCAAGTACAGTGCGTCCTGTAGATGCCTGGCTACTCTTGCGTATTAATACGTGAAAGCGAACGAAAAAGAAAAACGATAAAACAATCCATGTAATATTGCTGCTTTGAACGTCATGCAATAATTGTAAAATACAGAAAATATGGAAAAATCTTTTGAGCCCTGAAGAAGTCCCAAGAGGGACGAAATGCGTTGGCAGTCTTGTCTAGTCCAGTCTCCGATCGAAATGTCTATAGTGAAGATGATGACAAGAACAGTAACAACAAGACAAACCTGTGATTTTTATAGCACTATACGTGGAAAAGGTTACTATTATTCACTTTAATAATAATTTGTTTGTTGGCCTCACTAGGATAAAGGTGTCAGTAGACTCTGATGGTATTAGAAACTGTGGGGGCTGACTCACAAAGATAAATATGAAGGTGTATATTTACTCATGTGATAATTTTCTCCTACACCTAGATGTAACTCTCCAAGTTTGTGCTAGTTTACATCTAGGTGAGACTATGATACTCCTACAACAGAATTTACGAGTTTGAAGCCACTACTAGTAACGTTTTACCTGTTGATTGAAACTTCTATGACTGGTTGTGGTGTGGAGCTTTCTTTGAGGAAAAGTATAGGGGAAAGTAATAAAGTTCATTCTTTTTTTAAACAAAAATATTGTACTGTAAAATGTAAAAGTAAAATAATTTATGATACATATTATTAAAATGGTACACCTTAATAATACATCAAATTAAATGTGAGTTGAATCATACTATAATGTAAATATATTTATTAAATGTATAACTTCATTGTTAAATAATGATTAAATAAATATCCACCCTCAATGATCTTTTAATTTGCAATTATTTTTAGCAAGCATAGTTGAAAGTTCTGTATTTAATTAGTAGTTTTTATTGTTTTAAAAATGTAATCCATTTTAAAAGCAAAAACCTAATCATAAGAAATATTTAAATATAGATATACATTTAGAAAGTGACTGTAGCCACTCTATCCTTATGCTTAGGGTTACGTAATACAGGAATTCCTCATATTTATGTCCCTTGATAACTTTACACTCGCTAGATGACTCTTCACAAAACTGTGCAGACCTATTGTATCCTTTAGTTTGGTGAAGGATTGAAAGTTTGGTGGTGTTGGGTCAAGTGGGTGCAGAGATTTTTCAGAGCCCCAAAAGACACTTGCACTCCAATGCATTTTACATAGACATTTGTATTTTACATAGCGGCAAAACAGCTTAAAGGACTGTAATGAAATTTCATAATAATGTATATTAGACTATGTAAATATTTGTTTTTGCTATTGCAAGTAATGTTATGAAATGATTTGGAAATTATAAGGGTCAACACCTTAGTGATATCTGTGTGGCACAATACTACTAAAAGTAGCAAAAAAAGCAGAAAAATAAATGAGACTGCATAAGTAGAGTTTCAGAGTTACTACATGAACAACTAAAAGATCCACTTATGGCCATATGCTAATAGAAAACTATAAACAAATATGTAACAAATAGAATACATCTCCATACATGCCAACCCTCATGAGGCAGGACACTACCTATTTCAAGGTTAGACTCCCACCTCCTGATTCCTGCATGCAAAAACCTGATTCCTTGGCAGGCTTCGGATGGCAGGTGCTGGTGTTGTGTGACTCGGATTATGCACTGCCAGTAACTTGCTCCTGCAAGCAAGTGCACAACATTTTTATCACGATTTCTCTGCGTGCCATAGCGATTTGTCTGTGCTCTTGACAGGCATGGAAAAAATGCAAATGCAAGTCCCATACATGCCAATAGACCCCATGCGGGTCGCAAATAGTTGTCAATGGGAGAATTATATTCTCCCGGTATTATTTTTAAATCTCCCACTTTCCTCTTCCAAAATGTTAGCATGTATGCATCTTAATCAACATAGTTGTCTTTGCATGCTCTCTGACTCACAAAATAAAACTGTGTCGAACACGCCAAGCAAAAAACATCTTTCTTATGTACACCTGTGCACCAAAATAAAGAAGTAACCTAGTAGTGATCTTCGCAAACTACTGTGAGGAGGGCATGATAATTGGCTAATAAGTGGAAAAAAATCAAAAATGTTATAACAGCAGTAATTATTGTCTTTTATTCACTTTGGGCTTCATATATAGCACAATCGAACTAAAAATAGCAAATAAGATAAAAAAATAAATTAAACTGCATTTGTAAAGTGTAAGAATTACTACATGACCAACTAAAAGACATACTGATGGTCACATGATTAAGTAAACCTAAAAACAAAAACAAACCAAATGCAATAGATAAAAAGAAATGAGCTCCCTAAAAGCTTTCCACCCATTTGAGGTATCACCAGAAACCTTTCCAGAATTATACAATTTTCTGCATTTGAGAAGATGATGAATTGTTAAGGGGTGCAAATATAAAAGGGGGTCCCAAAACTTGCTTTTTCCGACCATGCCTTTTTCATAAACTATTGTATTTGATGTGGTGCAAAAATGGCTGGACGGATTCCATGAAATTTGGGTACTGCAGTTAATTAGGGCAAGTGTTTTTAAGGTTATATGGCATTTAAACAGTTCATGGGCATGGACTTATTTAAAAATGTATAAACAAATAGATACATTTCTCTCCCTCTTACCACTTTAATAAACTGGAAATAGGTAGTGACCTACTCCTAACACTGAACACATTCAAAGTGTAGTAAAAACAATAAGGCTCCCTTTTGATTCTCTAAAAAACAGCCATTAACCAATTATATGCTGGCTTGCCATCTCCATGTATCACGGTACACTGCAAAGTTACTGTGGTATACGATGGCCCAAAATATAACTAAGGCCTCGCTGTATTATTGGATTGGGCTACCATTACAACACGGATGGTGTTGCATGGGCAACACAATACTACAGTGAGATTTAAAAAGCAATGCAAGATCACCATGTGTTACCCTGCATTGATTAATACATCTGGAGAAATACAAGGCATAGCAATTCACTGTTTTGCCTTACTCTGCACAACTTAATCTACATTGCTGTTACATTTTCACATACATATGTACGCCATGCCTCTGACTCCACTCTATTATATTCTATTCCACTGTGCGCCCCTCCATTCTATGCCTCTCTGGTGTACGAGACTCCCCTCTGTGCTATTACACTGTACGCTACTTCACTGTAGGCCACTACACTCTGTGCTATTACACTGTATGCACCTCCACTCTAAACCACTGCTGTCTACATAACTCCTCTGTATGGCACTCATGTAGACACTACTCTACTATGCACTATTCCACTGTAAGCCATTCCACTGTATGGCACTCCACTCTATGCCACTTCATTCAACGGTATTCCATTGGACATCATTCCAATGTACACTACTCCAATGTATGCTATTACACTCTACCCCATTCATGTGTATGCCACTCCAGTCTATACCACTCCACTGTACGTCACTGTAGTGTACGCTACTCCACTATATACTATTCCACTCTATGACATTCTACTGTGCAACACTCCACTCTACACTAGTCCATGGGACTCTACCCCACTCCACTGTATGTCAATCCAGTCTACACTACTCTACTGTACACCACTCTGATCTATACTGTTCCATTCTACACTGTTCCACGCAATGCTATTCTACTCTACCCCACTTCACTGTATTCCACTCTAATGTTATTCCACTGTACGCCACTCCACTCTACGCAATTACACTGTACTCAACTTCAATCTTTGCCATTCTAATGTATGTCATTCCATTCGACCACACTCCACTGTATGCCACTCCACTGTATGCTATTATACTGTTCCCATCCCCACAATAGACTACTTCAGTCTACACCAATTCACTGTACGCCATTCTACTGTAAGTTACTACACTATACGCTATTACACTCTAAGCCATTCACTGTGCGCCACTCCAGTCTACACTACTCCACTGTATGTTGCTCTACTGTACACTACTCCAGTATATGCTATTCCACTCTACACTATTCAAATGTAAGCCACTCCACTGTATCCTACTCCACTCTATGCCACTTCAGTACACTCTCATCCACTCTATAAAACTCCTCTACAAAACTCTACTACACTCTAAGCCAATCTATTAGACTCTACTCCACTCTATCCACATACACTACACTGTCCAAATGTGTACTCAACTCCAAGCCTGTATCATCTATTGTACAACTCTCTACTTCACTCCACAACAGTTTCCAATCCTGTACAACACAACACTCCACTCTACTGTATGAGACGCACTCCAATTTACAACGGTTTCCACGGCTTTACACTACACCACTTCAATTTACGACACCCCACTCTATGCTAATCCACTGTACTCTACTCCACTCTACACCACTCCACTGTACACCACTCCCCTCTATGCTAATCCATTCTATGCCATTCCACTCTTCTACACTCCAGTCTAGAGTATTCCACGGTACGCTATTCCACTGTAAGTTACTCCACTTTACGGTCATCCACTCTGCACCACTGCAGTGCACGCCACTCTATGGCATTCCACTGTATGATACTCTTCTCCCCTCATTGTACTCCACTCCAAAAATGCCTACCACACTTTATGGCACTCTACAACATTCTATGCCAGTCTATCCCCATACACCCCACTGTCCAACTCTAAACTGAACACTGTGCCCATACATTCCATTGTACAACACTTTATTGCACCATTTGGCACTTTTCTATATGATACAGCACTTCACTAAACTGTACGAGACCCCACTCCAATTTATAACAGTTTACTACCTACACTATGCCATTACACTTCACTCCATGCTGCTCTACTATACGACACATCAATTCACTCTACTGTACTTTATTAAACAGTACACTATGCCTCTCCACTTGACTCTACTCCACTGTACGATACTTTACCTCACTCTATGCTACTACACAATACTTGAATTCACTGTACGCTATGTCGCTCTGCTCTACATTATTCTACTCTATTCCACTCTATAATACTCCACTCTACGACACTAGTTTCTATGACAGTCTTCTTTACTGCACTGTACTATACTCCACTTTATGACACCCACACTGTGATTTGAAACACATGTTTGTTAAAAAATAAAAACCATGAACATAGAATGAAAAAAACAAAGGTTAAGAATAATTTATAGAGCAGAAAGCCTCGGAAGAAGGGCGTAGCCTGAAACGTGTCAGGCTCTCTTGGCGCTGGATGCTTCTGTTCCTTGCCTCAATTTGAACGTGCTGATGCAGAGTGCACCCCGCACCTTTGGGTACTTGTGGACTCTGTGTATATATATATAAATCCTAACTATATATACCTACTGGCGGTCGCCAGTAGGTATATATAGTTAGGATTTTTTTCCTATGGGATTTTTGAAAATTCTATGTCGAATAACTTTGGCGTTTGATGACGGAATTGGCTGAAATTTTCAGGAAAATGGAACATTTTGTTTCTGAGCAGCCCCTGAAAATTTCGGGGGGTTTCGTCAAGGGGGGGCCGAGAAAAAAGGAGGGTCCCAAAACGCGTTTTTCCCATGCAATTTTCCATAGGGCGGTTGGACTCACTTTTAGCTCGAACGGCTGAATGGATTTCCACGAAACTTGGCAAAATTGTAGATATTGTTTGCCCGATGTGGCTTTGCTAGGTTTCAATATATGTGCTCCAGTGGATTTTGATAAATGAATGTTAAAAAAAATATATATATCTGTAACAGCGCTCCGGTTAGCGCCTCGGTTCGCGTACCTGACGCGTAACGGAACTTCGCGAAGCGAAGCTGATTGGCTCTCCGGTGTCTGTCAACATTCTAAACAGTCCGGAGCGGCCGCCATCTTGTCTCTCGGTAGGATCGAGAGACAAGAGGTGAAGAAATACGAAGGGGGAAATTAATGAAAGGGGGCAAGGTAGACCCTTCCTGACCCCCTAGGATTGATGAGTGGGCTATTAAAGGGTCCCGCGGGGCAAAAAAAAAAAAAATTTAAAATTCTGTTTTTTCGCGGTAGAGGCGCTACCCGGTACGCGAACCGGGTAGCTAACCGGTAGCGTAACGGGAGTCCGCCATTGTGTTTCGGTCGAATTTAATCACAAGATGGAGGAAAAACAATGTGGGAAATGGGTATAAGGGGGCACGGGAGACGTATCCTGACCCCCTAGGTTTTCTAAGGGTGGCTGAGGAGGCTCATATATGTCGAAAAAGAAAAAAAAATTGAATTTTTCACGAGGTTAGCTGCCGGTACGCGAACCGGGTAGCGAACCGGGAAGCGAACAAAAGTGAAAATTAGTGAAAAAAGGTACATTTGAAATTTTTAAAGAGTAATCATAGTTAAGGTAGCTCTGAAAAGAGCTTTTGGGTTCTGTGTAAGTTCTAGGTACTTATAAGTAGGTACCAATACATAGTCTTAAATTCAGGATGAAAATTCTGTTCCCCTCATCTGAGAAGTGAACTCCATCTCCTCTGTAGATATCTTGCATGTAGTAACGCAAGTTATTGTTGTAGATGGAGCCCATTCCATGGTCTCTCATGTAAGCTGAAACAGACTTATTTACATGCTTCCTCGATTTCTCAATTTGTGGACAAAATTGGTTGGACCACCTCCATTTCTGTCTTTGGCATATATTTGAATATACCAAGGCAGTTTGAGGAAAAAGTGCCATCAATTGCTCAAAGGTGTCCTTTAAAAGCATTTCCAGACCTACCCCAGTCAAAGTGCCCAAGTCATTTCCTCCACAGTGCACAATTAACAGGTCAGGGTTTGGCAAATGCAAAAAGGTTTTCACCAATGGTATCAATTGGTGACATCTTAATCCTCTGTGGCCAATCCAGTTGATTTCCACATTTTGTAAATTGAGGTTGTGTAAATTTCTGTTATCAGCATACCTTTGAGCCCAGTGGATGTAACTATGTCCAACAATCCAGACAGAAAACATGGTGAGAGGAGGTTCTGCTGCAGTCAGATGAAGTGTGGGAATGAAATGGCAGTTGAAACAGTAGGAGTTTGTAATGAAAAAAACTGTGGAGTTTCAGTGCTAATGATTCAGTAGCAGTGATTGGTGGATTTTGATTGCTGAAAACAGAAAGTTAGGGTGCATGGATGAGTTCTTTGAAAGATGTAATTTGAGTGGTCAAGAAAAAATCATTTTATGAAAGATTGCACTGGATATGCAGGTGTACTGAGAGTTCAGAGTTCAATTGAAACATTGTTGTGTGAACTTGTAAACATGAGAGGTCTTTCAGGAGGTGGTTGCTATGGAAAAAAGGCAGAAAGGGCAGAGGGGGGAAGGGTGTTGATTTGAAAAAAGTGAGGGAAGAGTTTTGATTGGGTGACATGAGAGATATGTGTGATGAATTACAGCATTTCTGTGCCTTTGTTGGTTGCAGCCTCTGGAGTGCATACCCTTTGCTCTGCTAAAGAAAAATTGGTGTGTGTCTGAGACTGTTTTGAAACTCAAAAAGTATTTGCTAAGGTGAGAAAAGATTCATTTAATTTAGATAGAGAATAGTATGCTTTAGGGAGAAAATTATGAAGAAAGTTGTGTATTTAAAATGTTGCTTTGTGTCAAGTGTTTTACAAATAGATTTTGTTTCTTTGAGTTTCATAGTCATGTTAAAAGTGACGCAAAAGTGGTGCAAGGGCCTTAAAAATACGCTTTGATGTGTGTTAGGGCATTTTAAGTCACTTCCCCATGAATCTGGGTGAATATTTTGCTTACTTAATGTGTTTAAAAACGTTTCTTGAGGTCAATTAGGTTTCTTGAAATGTGCTGCTAGAGTTTCATAGCCAGCATGGGGCATATTTAGAAGGACTTTGAGCCACTTTCACGTTATTTTCCCCATGTTAAAGGTGACGCTAAAGTGATGAAAGGGCCTTGTAAATACACTCTCATGTTTGAGCCATTTTCATGTTATTTTCCCTATGTTAAAAGTGACGCAAAAGTGGTGCAAGGGCCTTGTAAAATATGCCCTCAAGTGTGTTAGTTTCAAAAAGGGGGTGGTGATGGACAGAGTATCTGAGTTAATCAGAACACTCCTACCCAGTCAACAGATCAGGGCTTGATCCATCACCGTTTTTTAGCTCACTGCACCATCCCAGTTCAGAACCTGGCTATATGCAAATTAGTCTGTCCCTGGCCCAGTGCATCATGGGAACAGGGCAGACCAAACTACCAAGCCAATTCTTCACTGGAAAGGAAACAAGCTTCCGGGGACCGGTTTCTGGCATTACAGCCGTCTTCGGCCCGGCTTGCTTGAATCCTGATGGTGCAGTGAGCAAGGGACTCACGTCTGAGCATACCCTTCCACACTTATGGCGGCCAAAATAATTTCAAAAAGGGGGTGGTGATGGACAGAGTATCTGAGTTAATCAGAACACTCCTACCCAGTCAACAGATCAGGGCTTGATCCATCACCGTTTTTTAGCTCACTGCACCATCCCAGTTCAGAACCTGGCTATATGCAAATTAGTCTGTCCCTGGCCCAGTGCATCATGGGAACAGGGCAGACCAAACTACCAAGCCAATTCTTCACTGGAAAGGAAACAAGCTTCCGGGGACCGGTTTCTGGCATTACAGCCGTCTTCGGCCCGGCTTGCTTGAATCCTGATGGTGCAGTGAGCAAGGGACTCACGTCTGAGCATACCCTTCCACACTTATGGCGGCCAAAATAATTTCAAAAAGGGGGTGGTGATGGACAGAGTATCTGAGTTAATCAGAACACTCCTACCCAGTCAACAGATCAGGGCTTGATCCATCACCGTTTTTTAGCTCACTGCACCATCCCAGTTCAGAACCTGGCTATATGCAAATTAGTCTGTCCCTGGCCCAGTGCATCATGGGAACAGGGCAGACCAAACTACCAAGCCAATTCTTCACTGGAAAGGAAACAAGCTTCCGGGGACCGGTTTCTGGCATTACAGCCGTCTTCGGCCCGGCTTGCTTGAATCCTGATGGTGCAGTGAGCAAGGGACTCACGTCTGAGCATACCCTTCCACACTTATGGCGGCCAAAATAATTTCAAAAAGGGGGTGGTGATGGACAGAGTATCTGAGTTAATCAGAACACTCCTACCCAGTCAACAGATCAGGGCTTGATCCATCACCGTTTTTTAGCTCACTGCACCATCCCAGTTCAGAACCTGGCTATATGCAAATTAGTCTGTCCCTGGCCCAGTGCATCATGGGAACAGGGCAGACCAAACTACCAAGCCAATTCTTCACTGGAAAGGAAACAAGCTTCCGGGGACCGGTTTCTGGCATTACAGCCGTCTTCGGCCCGGCTTGCTTGAATCCTGATGGTGCAGTGAGCAAGGGACTCACGTCTGAGCATACCCTTCCACACTTATGGCGGCCAAAATAATTTCAAAAAGGGGGTGGTGATGGACAGAGTATCTGAGTTAATCAGAACACTCCTACCCAGTCAACAGATCAGGGCTTGATCCATCACCGTTTTTTAGCTCACTGCACCATCCCAGTTCAGAACCTGGCTATATGCAAATTAGTCTGTCCCTGGCCCAGTGCATCATGGGAACAGGGCAGACCAAACTACCAAGCCAATTCTTCACTGGAAAGGAAACAAGCTTCCGGGGACCGGTTTCTGGCATTACAGCCGTCTTCGGCCCGGCTTGCTTGAATCCTGATGGTGCAGTGAGCAAGGGACTCACGTCTGAGCATACCCTTCCACACTTATGGCGGCCAAAATAATTTCAAAAAGGGGGTGGTGATGGACAGAGTATCTGAGTTAATCAGAACACTCCTACCCAGTCAACAGATCAGGGCTTGATCCATCACCGTTTTTTAGCTCACTGCACCATCCCAGTTCAGAACCTGGCTATATGCAAATTAGTCTGTCCCTGGCCCAGTGCATCATGGGAACAGGGCAGACCAAACTACCAAGCCAATTCTTCACTGGAAAGGAAACAAGCTTCCGGGGACCGGTTTCTGGCATTACAGCCGTCTTCGGCCCGGCTTGCTTGAATCCTGATGGTGCAGTGAGCAAGGGACTCACGTCTGAGCATACCCTTCCACACTTATGGCGGCCAAAATAATTTCAAAAAGGGGGTGGTGATGGACAGAGTATCTGAGTTAATCAGAACACTCCTACCCAGTCAACAGATCAGGGCTTGATCCATCACCGTTTTTTAGCTCACTGCACCATCCCAGTTCAGAACCTGGCTATATGCAAATTAGTCTGTCCCTGGCCCAGTGCATCATGGGAACAGGGCAGACCAAACTACCAAGCCAATTCTTCACTGGAAAGGAAACAAGCTTCCGGGGACCGGTTTCTGGCATTACAGCCGTCTTCGGCCCGGCTTGCTTGAATCCTGATGGTGCAGTGAGCAAGGGACTCACGTCTGAGCATACCCTTCCACACTTATGGCGGCCAAAATAATTTCAAAAAGGGGGTGGTGATGGACAGAGTATCTGAGTTAATCAGAACACTCCTACCCAGTCAACAGATCAGGGCTTGATCCATCACCGTTTTTTAGCTCACTGCACCATCCCAGTTCAGAACCTGGCTATATGCAAATTAGTCTGTCCCTGGCCCAGTGCATCATGGGAACAGGGCAGACCAAACTACCAAGCCAATTCTTCACTGGAAAGGAAACAAGCTTCCGGGGACCGGTTTCTGGCATTACAGCCGTCTTCGGCCCGGCTTGCTTGAATCCTGATGGTGCAGTGAGCAAGGGACTCACGTCTGAGCATACCCTTCCACACTTATGGCGGCCAAAATAATTTCAAAAAGGGGGTGGTGATGGACAGAGTATCTGAGTTAATCAGAACACTCCTACCCAGTCAACAGATCAGGGCTTGATCCATCACCGTTTTTTAGCTCACTGCACCATCCCAGTTCAGAACCTGGCTATATGCAAATTAGTCTGTCCCTGGCCCAGTGCATCATGGGAACAGGGCAGACCAAACTACCAAGCCAATTCTTCACTGGAAAGGAAACAAGCTTCCGGGGACCGGTTTCTGGCATTACAGCCGTCTTCGGCCCGGCTTGCTTGAATCCTGATGGTGCAGTGAGCAAGGGACTCACGTCTGAGCATACCCTTCCACACTTATGGCGGCCAAAATAATTTCAAAAAGGGGGTGGTGATGGACAGAGTATCTGAGTTAATCAGAACACTCCTACCCAGTCAACAGATCAGGGCTTGATCCATCACCGTTTTTTAGCTCACTGCACCATCCCAGTTCAGAACCTGGCTATATGCAAATTAGTCTGTCCCTGGCCCAGTGCATCATGGGAACAGGGCAGACCAAACTACCAAGCCAATTCTTCACTGGAAAGGAAACAAGCTTCCGGGGACCGGTTTCTGGCATTACAGCCGTCTTCGGCCCGGCTTGCTTGAATCCTGATGGTGCAGTGAGCAAGGGACTCACGTCTGAGCATACCCTTCCACACTTATGGCGGCCAAAATAATTTCAAAAAGGGGGTGGTGATGGACAGAGTATCTGAGTTAATCAGAACACTCCTACCCAGTCAACAGATCAGGGCTTGATCCATCACCGTTTTTTAGCTCACTGCACCATCCCAGTTCAGAACCTGGCTATATGCAAATTAGTCTGTCCCTGGCCCAGTGCATCATGGGAACAGGGCAGACCAAACTACCAAGCCAATTCTTCACTGGAAAGGAAACAAGCTTCCGGGGACCGGTTTCTGGCATTACAGCCGTCTTCGGCCCGGCTTGCTTGAATCCTGATGGTGCAGTGAGCAAGGGACTCACGTCTGAGCATACCCTTCCACACTTATGGCGGCCAAAATAATTTCAAAAAGGGGGTGGTGATGGACAGAGTATCTGAGTTAATCAGAACACTCCTACCCAGTCAACAGATCAGGGCTTGATCCATCACCGTTTTTTAGCTCACTGCACCATCCCAGTTCAGAACCTGGCTATATGCAAATTAGTCTGTCCCTGGCCCAGTGCATCATGGGAACAGGGCAGACCAAACTACCAAGCCAATTCTTCACTGGAAAGGAAACAAGCTTCCGGGGACCGGTTTCTGGCATTACAGCCGTCTTCGGCCCGGCTTGCTTGAATCCTGATGGTGCAGTGAGCAAGGGACTCACGTCTGAGCATACCCTTCCACACTTATGGCGGCCAAAATAATTTCAAAAAGGGGGTGGTGATGGACAGAGTATCTGAGTTAATCAGAACACTCCTACCCAGTCAACAGATCAGGGCTTGATCCATCACCGTTTTTTAGCTCACTGCACCATCCCAGTTCAGAACCTGGCTATATGCAAATTAGTCTGTCCCTGGCCCAGTGCATCATGGGAACAGGGCAGACCAAACTACCAAGCCAATTCTTCACTGGAAAGGAAACAAGCTTCCGGGGACCGGTTTCTGGCATTACAGCCGTCTTCGGCCCGGCTTGCTTGAATCCTGATGGTGCAGTGAGCAAGGGACTCACGTCTGAGCATACCCTTCCACACTTATGGCGGCCAAAATAATTTCAAAAAGGGGGTGGTGATGGACAGAGTATCTGAGTTAATCAGAACACTCCTACCCAGTCAACAGATCAGGGCTTGATCCATCACCGTTTTTTAGCTCACTGCACCATCCCAGTTCAGAACCTGGCTATATGCAAATTAGTCTGTCCCTGGCCCAGTGCATCATGGGAACAGGGCAGACCAAACTACCAAGCCAATTCTTCACTGGAAAGGAAACAAGCTTCCGGGGACCGGTTTCTGGCATTACAGCCGTCTTCGGCCCGGCTTGCTTGAATCCTGATGGTGCAGTGAGCAAGGGACTCACGTCTGAGCATACCCTTCCACACTTATGGCGGCCAAAATAATTTCAAAAAGGGGGTGGTGATGGACAGAGTATCTGAGTTAATCAGAACACTCCTACCCAGTCAACAGATCAGGGCTTGATCCATCACCGTTTTTTAGCTCACTGCACCATCCCAGTTCAGAACCTGGCTATATGCAAATTAGTCTGTCCCTGGCCCAGTGCATCATGGGAACAGGGCAGACCAAACTACCAAGCCAATTCTTCACTGGAAAGGAAACAAGCTTCCGGGGACCGGTTTCTGGCATTACAGCCGTCTTCGGCCCGGCTTGCTTGAATCCTGATGGTGCAGTGAGCAAGGGACTCACGTCTGAGCATACCCTTCCACACTTATGGCGGCCAAAATAATTTCAAAAAGGGGGTGGTGATGGACAGAGTATCTGAGTTAATCAGAACACTCCTACCCAGTCAACAGATCAGGGCTTGATCCATCACCGTTTTTTAGCTCACTGCACCATCCCAGTTCAGAACCTGGCTATATGCAAATTAGTCTGTCCCTGGCCCAGTGCATCATGGGAACAGGGCAGACCAAACTACCAAGCCAATTCTTCACTGGAAAGGAAACAAGCTTCCGGGGACCGGTTTCTGGCATTACAGCCGTCTTCGGCCCGGCTTGCTTGAATCCTGATGGTGCAGTGAGCAAGGGACTCACGTCTGAGCATACCCTTCCACACTTATGGCGGCCAAAATAATTTCAAAAAGGGGGTGGTGATGGACAGAGTATCTGAGTTAATCAGAACACTCCTACCCAGTCAACAGATCAGGGCTTGATCCATCACCGTTTTTTAGCTCACTGCACCATCCCAGTTCAGAACCTGGCTATATGCAAATTAGTCTGTCCCTGGCCCAGTGCATCATGGGAACAGGGCAGACCAAACTACCAAGCCAATTCTTCACTGGAAAGGAAACAAGCTTCCGGGGACCGGTTTCTGGCATTACAGCCGTCTTCGGCCCGGCTTGCTTGAATCCTGATGGTGCAGTGAGCAAGGGACTCACGTCTGAGCATACCCTTCCACACTTATGGCGGCCAAAATAATTTCAAAAAGGGGGTGGTGATGGACAGAGTATCTGAGTTAATCAGAACACTCCTACCCAGTCAACAGATCAGGGCTTGATCCATCACCGTTTTTTAGCTCACTGCACCATCCCAGTTCAGAACCTGGCTATATGCAAATTAGTCTGTCCCTGGCCCAGTGCATCATGGGAACAGGGCAGACCAAACTACCAAGCCAATTCTTCACTGGAAAGGAAACAAGCTTCCGGGGACCGGTTTCTGGCATTACAGCCGTCTTCGGCCCGGCTTGCTTGAATCCTGATGGTGCAGTGAGCAAGGGACTCACGTCTGAGCATACCCTTCCACACTTATGGCGGCCAAAATAATTTCAAAAAGGGGGTGGTGATGGACAGAGTATCTGAGTTAATCAGAACACTCCTACCCAGTCAACAGATCAGGGCTTGATCCATCACCGTTTTTTAGCTCACTGCACCATCCCAGTTCAGAACCTGGCTATATGCAAATTAGTCTGTCCCTGGCCCAGTGCATCATGGGAACAGGGCAGACCAAACTACCAAGCCAATTCTTCACTGGAAAGGAAACAAGCTTCCGGGGACCGGTTTCTGGCATTACAGCCGTCTTCGGCCCGGCTTGCTTGAATCCTGATGGTGCAGTGAGCAAGGGACTCACGTCTGAGCATACCCTTCCACACTTATGGCGGCCAAAATAATTTCAAAAAGGGGGTGGTGATGGACAGAGTATCTGAGTTAATCAGAACACTCCTACCCAGTCAACAGATCAGGGCTTGATCCATCACCGTTTTTTAGCTCACTGCACCATCCCAGTTCAGAACCTGGCTATATGCAAATTAGTCTGTCCCTGGCCCAGTGCATCATGGGAACAGGGCAGACCAAACTACCAAGCCAATTCTTCACTGGAAAGGAAACAAGCTTCCGGGGACCGGTTTCTGGCATTACAGCCGTCTTCGGCCCGGCTTGCTTGAATCCTGATGGTGCAGTGAGCAAGGGACTCACGTCTGAGCATACCCTTCCACACTTATGGCGGCCAAAATAATTTCAAAAAGGGGGTGGTGATGGACAGAGTATCTGAGTTAATCAGAACACTCCTACCCAGTCAACAGATCAGGGCTTGATCCATCACCGTTTTTTAGCTCACTGCACCATCCCAGTTCAGAACCTGGCTATATGCAAATTAGTCTGTCCCTGGCCCAGTGCATCATGGGAACAGGGCAGACCAAACTACCAAGCCAATTCTTCACTGGAAAGGAAACAAGCTTCCGGGGACCGGTTTCTGGCATTACAGCCGTCTTCGGCCCGGCTTGCTTGAATCCTGATGGTGCAGTGAGCAAGGGACTCACGTCTGAGCATACCCTTCCACACTTATGGCGGCCAAAATAATTTCAAAAAGGGGGTGGTGATGGACAGAGTATCTGAGTTAATCAGAACACTCCTACCCAGTCAACAGATCAGGGCTTGATCCATCACCGTTTTTTAGCTCACTGCACCATCCCAGTTCAGAACCTGGCTATATGCAAATTAGTCTGTCCCTGGCCCAGTGCATCATGGGAACAGGGCAGACCAAACTACCAAGCCAATTCTTCACTGGAAAGGAAACAAGCTTCCGGGGACCGGTTTCTGGCATTACAGCCGTCTTCGGCCCGGCTTGCTTGAATCCTGATGGTGCAGTGAGCAAGGGACTCACGTCTGAGCATACCCTTCCACACTTATGGCGGCCAAAATAATTTCAAAAAGGGGGTGGTGATGGACAGAGTATCTGAGTTAATCAGAACACTCCTACCCAGTCAACAGATCAGGGCTTGATCCATCACCGTTTTTTAGCTCACTGCACCATCCCAGTTCAGAACCTGGCTATATGCAAATTAGTCTGTCCCTGGCCCAGTGCATCATGGGAACAGGGCAGACCAAACTACCAAGCCAATTCTTCACTGGAAAGGAAACAAGCTTCCGGGGACCGGTTTCTGGCATTACAGCCGTCTTCGGCCCGGCTTGCTTGAATCCTGATGGTGCAGTGAGCAAGGGACTCACGTCTGAGCATACCCTTCCACACTTATGGCGGCCAAAATAATTTCAAAAAGGGGGTGGTGATGGACAGAGTATCTGAGTTAATCAGAACACTCCTACCCAGTCAACAGATCAGGGCTTGATCCATCACCGTTTTTTAGCTCACTGCACCATCCCAGTTCAGAACCTGGCTATATGCAAATTAGTCTGTCCCTGGCCCAGTGCATCATGGGAACAGGGCAGACCAAACTACCAAGCCAATTCTTCACTGGAAAGGAAACAAGCTTCCGGGGACCGGTTTCTGGCATTACAGCCGTCTTCGGCCCGGCTTGCTTGAATCCTGATGGTGCAGTGAGCAAGGGACTCACGTCTGAGCATACCCCAAGTGTGTTAGGGCATTTTAAGTCACTTCACCATGAATCTGGGTGAATAATTTGCTTAATAGATGTGTTTAAGAACGTTTCTTGAAACCATTTAGGTTTCTTGATATGTACTGCTAGAGTTTCATAGCCTGCTTGGGGCATATTTACAAGGCCTTTGAGTCACTTTCACGTCATTTTCCCCATGTTAATAGTAACGCAAAAGTGGTGCAAGGGCCTAGTAAATACGCCCCATGTCTGTTAGGGCATTTTAAGTCACTTCACCATGAATCTGGGTGAATAATTTGGTTACTTGATGTGTTTAAGAACGTTTCTTGAAATCATTTAGGTTACTTGATATGTACTGATAGAGTTTCATAGTCAGCATGGGCCATATTTACAAGGCCTTTGAGCCACGTTCACGTTATTTTCCCCACATTAAAAGTGACTTTAAAGGTGGTGCAAGGTCCTTGTAAATACGCCCTCATGAGTGCTTTGCAAATTTAAGTCATTTCCCCGTAGTGCAAGGTCCTTGTAAATACGCCCCCATGTGTGCTTGGCAAATTTAAGTACTGACAGGGTGTGCTTGTACATAGGAGCTGTGTTGTGTTTTCAAATTATGACCAGAAAATCGTTTTTTTTTTAAAAAGAAATGCTTTTTACATTTATGAGAAGGTCAAAATGGTGTCTGCTTCTTTAAATAAATATTTCACTTTCCACCATGAATATGGGAGAATAATTTGCTTGTTTGCCGGTTTAAAAACACGTTTCTTGAAGTCATTAAGGTTTCACAATATGTTCTGCAAGAGTTTCATAGTCAACATGGGGGCAAATTTACAAAGCTTATGAGCCACATTCACGTCATTTTCCCCACGTTAAAAGTGACTTTAAAGGTGGTGCAAGGTCCTTGTAAATACGCCCTCATGAGTGCTTTGCAAATTTAAGTCATTTCTCCGTGGTGCAAGGTCCTTGTAAATATGCCCCCATGTGTGCTTGGCAAATTTAAGTACTGACAGGGTGTGTTTGTACATAGGAGCTGTGGTGTGTTTTCAAATTATGATCAGAAAATCGTTTTTTTTAAAAAAAGAAATCCTTTTTACATTTATGAGAAGGACAAAAAGGTGTCTGCTTCTTTAAATGAATATTTCACTTCCCACCATGAATATGGGAAAATAATTTGCTTGTTTGTCGGTTTAAAAACTCGTTTCTTGAAGTCATTAAGGTTTCACAATATGTTCTGCAAGAGTTTCATAGTCAACATGGGGGCAAATTTACAAAGCTTATGAGCCACATTCACGTCATTTTCCCCACGTTAAAAGTGACTTTAAAGGTGGTGCAAGGTCCTTGTAAATACGCCCTCATGAGTGCTTTGCAAATTTAAGTCATTTCTCCGTGGTGCAAGGTCCTTGTAAATATGCCCCCATGTGTGCTTGGCAAATTTAAGTACTGACAGGGTGTGTTTGTACATAGGAGCTGTGGTGTGTTTTCAAATTATGATCAGAAAATCGTTTTTTTTAAAAAAAAGAAATCCTTTTTACATTTATGAGAAGGACAAAAAGGTGTCTGCTTCTTTAAATGAATATTTCACTTCCCACCATGAATATGGGAAAATAATTTGCTTGTTTGTCGGTTTAAAAACTCGTTTCTTGAAGTCATTTAGGTTTCACAATATGTTCTGCAAGAGTTTCATAGTCAACATGGGGGCAAATTTACAAAGCTTATGAGCTACATTCACGTCATTTTCCCCACGTTAAAAGTGACTTTAAAGGTGGTGCAAGGTCCTAGAATGACAAAAAGGTGTCTGCTTCTTTAAATAAATATATCACTTCTCACCATCAATCTGGGAGAATAATTTGCTTGTTTGTCGGTTAAAAAATCGTTACTTTAAGACATTTAGGTTTCACAATATGTACTGCTAGAGTTTCATAGTCACTATGATGATAATGATATACATTTAGAACTGTGTAGGAGGCATGGAGAAACTGAGGCTTCTGTAAGTGTCAAGGGAGGTGAGTAATGTACATTGCTCTGTTGCATACAGTCCTCATCTTCTGCGTACTCTTGGATATGCTAGACTACATCTGTACAATGAGATACCTAAGCTGAGGAAATACAGGTGATGTGATTGTGAAATGAGCAAACATATTTGCACGTTTTTTAATTATATCACCTGTGTTTCCTAACATTACGAATCACATTGTGCAGATGAGGTTTAGGCCTGTCCAGGGATACAGAGGAGGTCTGGCCTTTGTTCAAGAGTGCAGTGGACATGACTCACTTCGTTGGTAGGCCTGCACATGTATTATCTCCTCTGTACTCTTCAACAAGCCTACATTTCATCTGCAACCCTGAGTAGGCCTCACCTCAAACAAACCTCTGGATAGGCCACACCTTATCGGCATCCTGAATCAATCATTTAAAATGTTAGGGGCAGATTTATGATGGCCGTGCGCCTCTTTTGCGCCGTCGTTGCGTCACTTTTGTGACGCAGCAGCGGTGCAAAAGATGCACCATGTTGCAAGATAGGCCTCACTTCATCTGCAACAAGATACCGTCAGTTTAAAATGTATACATTTAGGACTGTGTAGGGGGCATGGAGAAGCTGAGGCTTCTGTAAGTGTCAAAGTTGTTGCATACAGTGCTCACCTTCTGCGTACTCTTTGATATGCTAGACTACATCTGCACAATGAGATACCTAAGCAAAGGAAACACAGGTGATGTGATTGTGAAATGAGCAAAAAAATTTGCACGTTTTTCAATTACATCACCTGTGTTTCCTAACATTACGAATCACATTGTGTAGATGAGGTTTAGGCCTGTCCAGGGAGACAGAGGAGGTCTGGCCTTTGTTCAAGAGTGCAGTGGACATGACTCACTTCATTGGTAGGCCTGCACATGTATTATCTCCTCTGTACTCTTCAACAAGCCTAAATTTCATCTGCAACACTGAGTAGGCCTCACCTCAAACAAACCTCTGGATAGGCCACACCTTATCGGCATCCTGAACCAATCATTTAAAATGTTAGGGGCAGATTTATGATGGCCGTGCGCCTCTTTTGCGCCACCGTTGCGTCACTTTTGTGACGCAGCAGCGGCGCAAAAGATGCGCTATGTTGCGACATATTTACAACTTGATGCATCTAGGCAGATGTGTCACGCTGTAAAGTCCTGCGCCACATGAAACCTGCGTCAGGTTTCATGTGGGCGTTTTGTTGCAGGGTGGGCGTTCACTTGCATGAAAGCCCTGTAAAACTAACACAGTGAAATTTACAAGATTTCACTGAGTCAGCTTTATGGCATTGCTGAATCAAATCCTTACGCCTGTTTGAAACAGGCATAAGGAGTGATGCACCATGCAATGTGTGGCTTGCCCCTGTGCATTGCAGTAGTCATGTCGCGCTTGCGACATGATTCCTGCAATGCGCCGCTTTTTCGGCACAGATGCGTGACGCATCTGTGCTGTTTTTGCCCCATGGTGCTCCGCATTGTAAATGCGGCACACCATGGTTGGCAGAGCAGCGGCGAACGTTAACTGGTGCATCCCTGGGGATGCGCCAGTTAACATAAATCTGCCCCTTTACATTTAAGTATGAGCAGGGGACACAGAGTCGGTGAGGCTTATCCAAGGTTAAGAAGAGATGAGTCCTGTTCACTGAAAACTTGGACATAGGCCTCACCTCCTCAGCATCGCTGGACATAGCTAAATAATATCTGCAAAATGTTACTCTTGTTAAACAATTTTACTATTATAGTCTCTGAGATTTGTCTCTTACTCTGCAACATCTCATTGTTGTTCTGTTTCTTTAAAGATAACGACAACATCAACCATGAGTGATAATGAGCAATCTGTTGATCTCGATCTTATCATTGAACTTGTCATTGAAACGTCAGTGGAAGTAGATCCCTTGGATGATTTATATCCTGTGGATGATGAAGAATATGATGAGGATGCTGATTTGTCAGATTTGTATGACATAGGGTGGGCAGCTGACCTGCTCGAGCCTATTGAACTGTAAAGACTTTTAAAAATAAAATTAAGTTACTGGAAATAAAAAGTAACCATGTTAACCATTTTATTTAAAATTAAATACAACTTCAAAAACAGCTTGTGTGAAGTGTCTTTAATAAAATAGTGAAATATGCTAATAAAATTAGTTCAGATTCACATATAAAAGAGCACAGGTCAAATGTAGAAGCATTCCATTTCTTTGCTACTATTTCTGAGTTTTAAATTTGTCAATGCACTAAAAATTATTGTATGTAGAATTGACAACTAGTGTGTTAAGTTTTTGACGACTGTTATTGATTTACTGTTTGGTAATAGTGGTTAATAACATTTTGTATTATATTTTACCACAGATTCAACTGCAGATCATTTCAAAATTAAAACATGCCTTCGAGGCAAAGGAGGAGAAAGGCTACAAAACGTCAAACACAGCAGCTTACTACATGCTTGCAGCAGTCCTCTACAATAAAAACTCGTCAAGTCACCAAAAAAGCTCCGGGTAAGACAACGAAATCTTTCCTAAGAAACATTTCCAGAAAAAAAAGTATCACTACAGAACATGTTTTAGTTCGTAAGAAGAGAGTCAATTTAAACAGGAAGGAAAGGCCCCTTAATAAAGTTAGTGGTAGAGCAGGAGAAAACTCTGTGAGTGCCGGTAGAAGGCACAATCAATTTAGGGACATTCGTACACGAATGTTCCGCAACAGGATAATTGTAAATTTGATGAAAAATGTAAAGAAAGATCAACAGAAACTGGCTTTTTATAAGAAAAAAAAATGTTGAGAAAATTATTGATCAGGCTTTGGAAATGAAGCGAAAGTTATTTATTTTGGTAATCAATAGAATTAGGAAACTAAACAAGGCAATTTATGAATTCAAAACAAATAGTAGATGGAAGAGAATAGTTAATCGTACAAATTTTTGTGAAGTATTTTCAGGAGAATGGATGCATAGTTCAAGTTGTGAGGCATTTTTCAATGAGGAGAGTTACTTCCAGGACAATGATTTGGTGCATGCAGTTGACACCAGTGGTCGAGCATATGAGGTGAAAGACGGTTGTCCAGTTGAAAAAGAAAAACTTGTGTCAACAGAGGCAGAAGAGGTGTTAGGTGATGAAGTTTTAGGGAGACGTCCTAAGGGTCCAGTGTACACCTGGAAGTGTAGTAGTATTTGCAGTGTGCGACAGGATTCCATCAATTTGCTTTGTGATTTTGTACGGACATTTAATAAGAAAAGTTTAAAACAGAAAATGAAGTTGTTGCAGGAATTAGATCCATGCAGAGTGAGAGAAGTGGCAGGTTTACATGGTCATTCACTGGCTTGTCTTTCCAGGAGAGTATGCCAGAGTGTTTTTCATCATTTCAGGATGCTAGCAGTCCATCATAATAAAGTGAGGAAATTAGTGAGAATGTTGTATTTTGCTAAGAGTCCAGCAATTAAGCTTAAACAATTAAGCAGTGGTCTTTTGCATGGTTCTGAAGTAGATGTGAAGAATATTTGTGAAGAAATTGAGTTTTGTTACTTTGCAAGTAAAGAGGAGAATGTTGAAATTGACCCAGAAGAAGAAGGTAATGTGGAAGAGAGTGTACAGGTTTCCAGTACAGATAATTTTCAGAAGGAAATTGCCACGTTTCAGGTGAAATCAAGTGAGAGGCCTAATTTCACTTGTGTGTGTTGTCGACGCACTTATTATAAGAATCAAACTAAGTTAGTGGATTTATATGCAAAAAGTGAAAGGGGAAATAATAGTGAATGGAAGGATTTCGCAACATACTTGATGGTAGAAAATTGTTTTGATTTGGGATCGGATCAACGTGTGTGTACTTATTGTTGTAACAAATTAAATGAAAACCGGATGCCTGCTAGAGCGGTTCATAATAATCTGGAATTGGTTGACATTCCTTCTGAATTGAAGGATTTAAATACTTATGAACCTATTTTGATTCAAAGTGTCCATCCCTTTCAGGCTATTTACGAATGGAGCCAAAGACAGGGAAATTGCCTCCATCAGATTTACAGAGAGGATTAAAGGGAAGAGTTGTTTATTTGCCTCTAGATTTGAAGAAAAACATTAATACAATTGGAGTAGAGAAAGTGGAAGAGGAACCTCTGGTTATCTTAGTTAATGGGGTTCCGACAAAGAGTAAGAAAATCTGGCAAGATTTAGTGGATGTTAGGAAAGTCAAAAAGGCAACATTGTATTTGATGAAAAACAATGAGTACTACAAGAATGTATGTGTTGCAGAAGAGGAAGTAAGTGAAGAAGAGGACAGCGATTTGTGTGCTGGACAAATTGAGAAAGTAGAAGCCTCTAAAAATGAAGAAATATATGAACATTATAGTGTTCATCCTTTGCATTCCAAGGAAGTCATGGGGAATGCTATTGAGTTGTTTCAAATGAAACAAGCCAAAGGGAGTCCCATTAGTGTTTGGGAGGAAAGTTTGGAAGCTCGGTGTTTCCCACAGCTATTTCCAACAGGTCAAGGAGGAAGATATGATGAGCGACCTGATCAAATTCCTGCTTCTGAATACCGGACTTTACGATTGTATGCAGAAGATCCTAGGTTTCGTCAATGCATTCCCTATTTGTTTCACTACTGTTTGAAAGTGATCTGTCTGGACTATCATATGCAGTGAACCACATCTTGAAAAGTGGTGTACAGATGCAAAATATCTCGGCAAGGGACTTTATGGATAAAGTCAATGTGCAAGACAGTATTTTGGATTCTCACCTGATTAATCTCATGGCATGTCAGCGTGGTACTAATGAGTACTGGTACCGTCGTCATGGTGATTTAAAATGTATGCTGAGGAACTTAGGAACTCCCACATGGTTCCTCACTCTCAGCTGTGCCGAGTATGGCTGGGAAGACTTACTTGAATTTCTACGAGAGGCAAATGGAAACATTGAAAATATCGAATTCAAGACACCCGGAGAACTGTGCTCTTTGGATCCAGTGAATGTATGCAGGTACTTCAATCATAGATTTGAAGCTATGATGTCTTTCATCATGAACAAGAAAAATCCACCTCTTGGAGAGGTGTTGGATTTCTTCTGGAGAAAGGAGTATCAAGCAAGAGGTGCTCCTCATATACATATGCTGCTATGGATCAAAGATGCACCCAAATTTGGAACAGATCCGGATGACTTAGTGATGAGTTTCATAGAACAGTATTCTACATGTGCTGTTCCAAAGACAAAGGAAGACAAAAGCCTAAGAGAACAAGTTTTACGCTTTCAAAGCCATCGTTGTGGAAAGTACTGTCGTCGTAAATTCAGAAACAAGGACAAGTTCTACACAAAATGTCGTTTCGGCTTTCCACGACCGGTGATTTCTAAAGGAAGAGTGAACAGTTTGATGTCTTCGCTGCGACATAATGTGACGAGGAAATCACCCAAAAATACATACAATTTGAAAAGAAACGAAGAGTCCAAGTACATTAACGACTACAACCCAGTGATTTTGTCCATGTGGAATGCTAACATGGATATACAGTTTGTGGCTGATAACTGTATGGCTGTGGCTCGGTATGTGACATCTTACATCACAAAAAAAGAAAAGACAGAATTGAAGGATATGTGGGAGGACATTTCCCATGAAAAGAGCCTCAGTAAGAAGTTGTACAGTTTCAGTCTGAAGATGTTGTCGCATCGAGAAATCGGAGCTTACGAATGTTCTGACCGGTTATCTTCAGCAAGTCTCTATGCCAAATCTAGGAGTATCATTTGGGCGAGTCTTGGTCTTGCTGCAACGAGTAATCGAGTTCTGAAACCTGTACGGGAAATTGAGTATTTGGCGGAAAAGGAGCCAAACAGTACGGATATTTTGAAGACCAACATGTTGGATACATATTATCCAAATAGAAGCAGTCACCTCGAGAATGTTTGTCTGTATGAGGTTCTACAAAATTACATATTCAAGAGGAACATCAAAGAAGATATTGATAAAGGAGTGTATGCTGTAATTGGAAGTGAGGGATGTCTGGTCAAGCAAAGAAAATGCCAATTGGTAAATCATCGAAAATTGAGTGGCGAATCTCCTGAAAGAAAAGAGTTTTTCTATTTAGCTCTTTTGATACTTTTCAAGCCTTGGCGTGCAGAAGAGGAACTGCTTGGAGATTTCCTCTGTTACGAAGACTCTTTCAATGCAGCCAAGGAGACCATAGGATGTCCTGTTTTTCCAAAATATCTAGAAATGTTGAATGCGGAAATCGAGCAGGAAGCAACAATTGCAGCCGAGATTGCTAGAGACAGTTCTCAGGACAGTCAGAGTTCTGTTTCATTGAGTCAGGATCCACTAGGAGGACCAGTTATCGAAAATGAAGCTGCCACTGCCATGATTGAAGTGGAAAGAGCCATGGCACATGCTCAGGAGGATGCGGTTAACTTAGAAGATTTGGAAAGACAACTCAACGTTGAGCAGAGGAAAATATATGACGAAGTTACCAACCAAATTGATCATGAATTAAGTCATGAGAAGAAAGTGTGCTCATGTACATCGTTGAAGCCTGTCCGACTGTACGTGAGTGGAGAAGCAGGAACTGGAAAAAGTTTCCTCTTTAAAGCAATTTCATGTTATTTGCAGAAAAGGACCGAGTCATCGCTGTCTTGTGTTGTCACCGCTCCAACTGGACTGGCAGCACATAACATTAAAGGTATTACTTTGCATCGTCTACTGATGCTGCCAGTGGAGCATGATAACAAATTACAATACCACAAGTTATCTGGAAATGCTTGTTGTGAAGTTTCAAGAGTCTTGAGGAAAATGAAACTTCTTATCATTGACGAAGTAAGCATGGTTTCCAATGTCATGCTTGCCTTTGTGCATTTGAGAATGCAAGAAGTTCTTAAAACAGAGTATGATGTGTTATTTGGTTGCAAACACATCATTGTTTTCGGTGATCTTCTGCAGCTGACACCAGTGAAAGGACAACCAGTGTTTAAACTACTTACACATGAAGATACCAGGAAGTGCCTAGGGAGCATTGGCCACGTTAATATATGGTTAAACTTCAATTATGCTGAACTGCGTGAAAATATGCGTCAAGCGAAGGATGAAGATTATAAGAATATTCTACAAGAGGTTAGAATCGGAAAAGTGACCGAGCATGGGAAAGAAGCTTTACATGCACGATTACTGTCAAATTTGTATCCAGAAGGAGACGTTCTGCCAGAGAATATTTTTCGGAAAATTACTGAGAAGAAATCTGGAATATGTTTGATGCCAACTCTTGCAGAATGTGCCATCTTCAACAACAAAATGTTGAATTTAGAAAACCAAGAGATTGTGAAACTGGAAGCTATTGACAGAATAGAGCATATGGGAGCAACAATTATTTTGTCTGAGAATTTGAAATCAAAATTGGATTCATTAGAGAAGACTATATCTAAAACTGCTGGTTTTGAAAAGACTCTGAATGTGTGCTTAAATTGCCGTATCATTTTGAGAAGGAATTTACATGTTGAAAGAGGTCTGGTAAATGGATCAATGGGTAATGTTGTTGATTTTGAGAAATACAGAAATAGAGATGGAATTGAATTTTTAAAAATTAAATTTGATGGCATTGAGGAAGTACAGCTAATTGGTTGTTGCTCTGCTAGGTTTTTGCTTGTAAAAGATTTATATGTTCGCCGTAAGCAGTTTCCTGTTTGCTTGGCATATGCGGTGACAATCCATAAATCGCAAGGTTTAAGTGTAGACACTGCATTGGTGAATATTGGCAGTTCTGTGTTCAAGGAGGGTATGGCATATGTGGCATTGTCACGAGTCAGAACTTTATCGGGATTGTACTTGATTGAGTGTGATGTCACAAACATTTGTGTGGATCTAGATTGTGTTAAGGAATACAATAGGTTAAGAAGAGAGTATGCGCCACATTTGCCTCAATATCCTTTGTTTGAGAAACGTGTGGTAGGCCGGAAACGAAGAAATGTGACCAATAGTAGGGAGGTTGTAGCAAAAAGACGAAAAGTCGATGAACCCGAAATTATAAGCAGAAAGAAAATGGATTCTGTTGAAGATATTGTTGGTTTTCAATTTGAAAATAGTTCTGGTGTCAACTGCTATGCTAATGTAGTGGTTAATGTTGTCTTATCTCTAGAAACTTTAAAAGAATAGATTGTGATCAATTCGGATCAAAGTTTTTGCTGTTTATTGAATTCTGTGTTAGAGAAATGTAGCACTGATAGAACAAAAATAGAAAGTGTGTCTGAAATTCGAAATCTGTTAGACAAATGTTCAGGTCAAACGCAATTCTCTCAAAATATTCAGCAAGATTGTCAGGAGTTTTTAATGTATATGCTTGCTGTATTGCAAGATGAAGGTGTAGATGTAGATCATCTGTTTGGCCTTTCTTATCAATGGCAGCATGACTGCGAGAACTGTAGGGTATCAAGTACTACTAGTGTAGACTCAGAAAGATTTATATATTTAACTTTGCCAGACAGTAAATCAGTGTCCTTTAATAAGCTAGTAAAAGCAGCCGATCAAAACATGGAGTGCAGCCAATGTAAGTCTGCAATGCTGTCCACATTATTTATACGAACATATGGCCAGTATGTCATTTTAATGTTCCAACGATGTAGGCATGATGGAACAAAATTGACAACTTTAATTAAAAATGTTGTGGCTTCGCAGTTGTCAATATCAGGAAGGACTTTTGTAACTGCAGCAATTATATATCATGACGGTCCTTCAACAACATCAGGACATTACACAGCTTATTTGAAGTCTGGAAACGGCTGGTCATTCTGCAATGATTCTGTTTTAACTTTCAAAAAAAGATTGCCTTTTGACCGTAAAAATTCTTACCTGGTGTTTTTACAACCAAAATTTTAGGGAAGGAATCTCAGGATTTGCTCTGAGGAATTTCAAGAGGTTCTAATGGCTCCTACACTATTTGGCCTTGAGGATAAGTGTAGTACAGAGTGAAAAGTTATTTTTGAGTTTTAAGTAGTTCCTGAAAAAAAAGAAGGTTTTCTTACAGAAAGTGGTGGGCACGGATTAGTTAAAGGACAACAGAGTATTTCCCAAAGCAAACGGTGTTCTTACCATAACACTTGACGTCATGGAAAAATAACTGCACTTTGAATGAGTTCAGAAAAACTGTTTCTTTTAATAAGCTAATTCAAGCAGCCAATCAAAACATGGAGTAGAGGTAATGTAAGTCTGCAATGCTGTCCACATTATTTGTACAAACTTTTGGTTATAATGTCATTTTAAAATTCCAACTATATAAACCTGATGAAAGTAAGTTTTCAACTTTAATTACAAATGTTGTGGCTACACAGTCGTTGATTTTAGGAAGAACATTTGTAACTGCAGCTATTATATGACATGCTGGTCCTTTGACAACATCCGCTTATTACACAGCTTATTTAAAATGTAAAAAAAGCTGGTGTTTCGGAAATGATTCCCATTTGACTATGAAACAATGTTGCCTTTTGACTTAAAATATTCTTATTTTGTGTTTTCAGAAGAGAGAATTTAGGGTAGGTAACTGGCCTATAATGATTCTAGGAGTTGATATAATTTTATGTACTGTTTTAAATTGCTTTGTGATTAACAGTGATCAAGAGAATTAAATAATTGTACTAGTCATAGAGGTAGTGTAAGTGTGCCTCATAGTAAGCAGTATCAGTGTCATAGGAAATGTGGAACATGAGTGAGCAAGAAGGGTGAGATATTACTAGTACAGGATTGTGAAAGTGATCTTGAACGTTTTCTTTCTGAAAGTTGTGGAAAAAGAAAATGACGGGATTTGCTTAGAAGAATTCCAAGAGTTATAAATGGCTCTTACACTATTTGGCCTTGAGGAGAAGTGCGGTAGAGAGCGAGAAGTCATTTATTGTATGTAACATATTTGTCAAAACGATGGAGCTTTTCTTTCAGAAAGTGGCGGGCAGAAAATAATAACAGCACAACAGAGTATAAGCTGTTCATAGGACATCCTTCGACGTCATGGAAAGTAAGTTACTTTTGAGGAGTTCTGATTTCTGATTGGTTATGTTATATGGGTTTTTTAAACACAATCATTTTGATTGTGTTTTTTTCCCCCGCTGTTATATGATGAATACCTTCAACTCACTGTTTTTAGTGAAATTTGATATATTCTGAGAACAGCAAAAATAAACCATTTAACATGTATAATTAATTCTGTACTTTGTATAGTGAATTTTAATTTGTACTCGTCTTGTCTCATGCTCACTTGTCTTTTACTACCTTCTATCAATCCTCTTTACATACTCACATTGCCTTTTGTTTTATTCTCTTTCACCCTTGTTCTCTAACTCCACTTATCTTTCAACCATTGTTTCCCTATTCCAACTCTGCTTTTTTCTTTTCTCCCTTGCACTATTTTCCAGCTTTTAGACCTTCTGCTTCGCTTGTCTTTTCCATCTTTCCTCCCTTTGTTTTCTAAATTAAATATTTTTGGGTTCTCCTTTTTTGGTGCAATCAGTTAGTATAACTCACCCTCACTCATTTATCTTTCTTTGTTGCCTCACTCAGTCTGTATCTGACACTCTTTCCTTCACTTCCTCTGTCTCCTCTCTCCGTCACTCTCTTTTCCTTATTCACCCTTTCCTTATATAGTTTACCTTACTCACTTTCTTTTAGTAGCTTACACAACTTCAATTTAGTTTTCTCTTCTATCCTTCTTTTCTGTCACTGAAAGTATCTTCCTTTTTTTTCTCTTAGTAATTTACTCAATTACAATTTCTTTTTGTCTCTGACTGTCTATCACCGTTTCTTTCTCTTTTTTTCTGCATGTTTATCTCTAACTTTATTTCTTTGTAAAATTGGATGATTTTCAATCTTTTCCCTTGTCTTTTCCAATTTTTAAATACATGTTTTAATATTTTTCAAATTTTTGTTCTTTCTTTCACAGATCGAAAGTATAAAAATAACAAGTGACTAAGTTAACGACAATTATAAGGTAAGTGTTTTGTACTCTTTTCGTTACATTTCTATCACATTTAACTTCTATTAGTTCCACTGCTTTATTCCTTTAACCCTCAGTTTCCTGCCTTTGCTACTTCCCTCATTCCTTTTTCTATTACTTACTTACTCTACTCCTTCCACTACTTTTCTCAGTCCCTCTGTTCTCATAGTTCCTCACTCCTGTTCACTCACTCCGTCTCTATTACTCTCACTGTCTCTGACTCATCACTCTTTCACTACTTGTTCATTATGCTTTCTCCCTGTAGTTCAAGCACACTATGTTATTTACATTTCTTTGCTGTTTCAATTATTCCTTTTCTGTCACTTCTTCTTTTCTGCTTTCTGTTTTTTCTCTCTGTTATTCCACATGTTTTAACCTTAGTCACTGTCATACATCTTGTTTTATTCCTATTTACTTTCGCTCACTGTTTTCTTAACACTTTCCCTCAGGGTTGTTCTTTTAGTCCGGTTCTATCCCTACCTCTCATTCCACATCCTTTACTGTTTTTCTTCTTAATTTGAACATTCACTCACATTCTCTAAGAAACTCTTGTTTATTATTCTTCTACTCTCCCTTTTTTCTTTCACTTCCTTATCTATTTTGTTTTTCTCAATTATACCGTCTTACATCTTTTCTTTGGTAAATAGATCTATTAAACAGTATCTCTGTGTTACTCCCTCTAGCTGTCTTTCTTTTAACATTACTCTCTGTTTCCTTGCCTTATACTCACTCTTCCTTTTTTTTAAAAAAATTTTTTTCTGTTTCGCTTCCGGTTTGCGTACCGGCGCGCGAACCGGGAAGCGAATCAAAAGAAATAGAGGTTGCCAGAGTGCTAAACATTCTAGCAATTTTTTATAAATGGGAGGTAGTTCTGAAAAGAACTTTTTTTTATTGTTTTTGTTGTTTTATATTTTTTTTATTTTTCTGAACATTTTTTTACTTTTTTTGTATTTTTTGAACGGTTTTATATTTTTTATGTTTTTTTGGGGGGGGAAACGAAAATCATTCATTTTAAAAGGCTCAACAGGAGCAACAAAAAAAAAAGATAATTTACTTTCTGGGGCGTTTTGGACATTTATGATTTTCAATAGCTCTGTTGATTAAAGTTATGCTACTCTCCCTATAGCAAATTAATTTGCCGCAAAAAATGCAGACCTTCTTCACGACCCCGAAGTTCATCTGAATGTTTGGGACCGTCTCCCTCGCCTCTGGTCCCGTCACTGCCTGTTCGCTTGATGTACTGGCCACAGGAGGGGGGTTTTCCTGTAGGTCACGTACCTGCGCAGCACTATAATTTATAGGGTGCCACCTCTCCATGTGCCGATGCATGGTGTAATTCCCAAAGCTGTACTTTTTATCAGTCCCTCTGGACAGAGTTTTGCCACAGATCAGACATGTGACGTAGCGGGCATTTACTTTTTTTTGGCCCCGGGGAAATGTATAGAATTGCCAGATATAACTATCCTTCACATGGGACCTCCTTGGCTCTTCAGGCAAAAACTGTCTCCTCCCTTGCTCCTCTTCCTCTTCTTCCTCTTCTTCCTCTTCTTCCTCCTCTTGATTAAGGATGACCTGAGGAGGTGGTCCTTCCTTCCTAGGAGGTGGTGGTGGTGGTGGGGGTGCACCAGCTGCAGCTACTAATGAAGCCATTTCTTATTAATCAAAATAGGTCTTCCTCTCACAAAGTTGAAAGTCAGAGTGAGAAAAAAGGTGGGGGCTTTCATAATTTGGGGAAAAAAATGTTCTAAACCAATGAAAAGTGTTATTTTTAGGTCATTTGACCTAGCCTTACATCATTAGGAAACCAAAAGTGAAATGAACCAATGAAAAGTTTTATTAACAAGTCACATGACCTGTTACGCTTACGTTACGCGCTCCCCGCCGTGCCCCGGATCGCTTCCGGGGTGCTGCGCTTCGCGCCTCGGTTCGCACTCCGGAGCACTTCTGGGTGCGCTAGCGCAGCGCGTCATAAGACGCATTACGCGACAACACGATACGTCGCGCTTACGCGACGCGTCACAATGTTGTTTTCTAACGCGGCAGTTGCGCAAACGGAACGTTTACCGGTTCGCGGACTGGGTCGCGGCACCAAATTGAGCTAACGGGAAGCTACCCGGTGCGCGGACCGGTAGCGAAACAAAAAAATTTTTTTTAAAAAATATATACATAAAAAAATTGTATTAAAAACATACAAAATATATTTTTCGATTTAAAGAAGAATACATTTTAAAGCTTTTGATATTTGCTATTAAAAAACCATTGAAATTCACTGAAAAAACCATAGGTTATAGACCATATATAGTTAGGAATTAGCATTTACAAAACCTTGAAAATTCACTGAAAAAACCATAGGTTATACACATATATAGTTAGGAATTAGCATTTACAAAACCTTATTTTACTCACACAAAACCATTGAAATTCGCATATATAGTTAGTTGCACTAACTATATATCGCACACCCGCAATCCACTGCTGATCATGTCACATATTACATCATTCATGACATGGTCAGTGACATCACTGATGACATCACTGATGACATCTCAAATGACATCACTGATGACATCTCAAATGACATCACTGATGACATCACTGATGACATCTCATTTGACATGACTGATCACATCACTGATGACATCATTCATGTGATAATACGATGAACCTCTTCAGACTCTAATATAACCATAGATTCACTCAGTGTAAACAGACACTCACAGACTGTCACTCATCCATGGAGTTACACACACACCTAGTCAGTCATGCAAAGAATCAATCACACCTCCATTTTCTCAACTATACAGTTATACACACCTTACTTATTCAAACATATACTAACACATATTTACTCTCTTATACAATCCCGGATACAAGTTCACAATGATCCATACAGCCACTCACACATTCACTGGCTCTTATGCACAGTTATTTATATATGTCAACTCTCAAATGTACTGTGTTTTACATATCTACTTACTTTGACATGTAGCACTGAGATATCCATTCACTCACCAATACACTCATGCACACAGTCAACCGCCCATACAGCTGTTTCCACATGAACTTTTGAACCCATACATCTAGTGAATCAACTGCTCACACATCTATGCACAGTCATACACCTCCCAGCCACCCACACACACACTCAGTCTCCCATACAAATACTTGGGCAACCAATCAATAACCCATATAGTTACTCATATAGCTACTGATCAACACATGCAGCAGTTTATAGAACAACAGATATAATGATGCACAAATTAAGACAGTTTAGTCACTAACCCATGCACTCAGTGAGACACATTTAATCACTCACTCATACAGTCAGTCATGCACCTACTAAATCCTTCATCCAGACACTTATAAATCCACTCATTCTTCAATATGTAAGACATATTTTAACTTTACAGAAACATACAGTCACTGGATGTTGTCATCAGTGATGTCATCAGTGATGTCATTTGAGATGTCATCAGTGATGTCATTTGAGATGTCATCAGTGATGTCATCAGTGATGTCACTGACCATGTCATGAATGATGTAATATGTGACATGATCAGCAGTGGATTGCGGGTGCGCGATATATAGTTAGTGCAACTAACTATATATGCGAATTTCAATGGTTTTGTGTGAGTAAAATAAGGTTTTGTAAATGCTAATTCCTAACTATATATGGTGTATAACCTATAGTTTTTTCAGTGAATATATATATATATATATATATATATATATATATATACATCAAACCAAGTCTAATTCAGCAGTTGACGATTCCCGCCCAGCTGGAACAGAAACTTCGGACACGGACCTCCAGATAAGTGCAGTATATTTCATAACTCGCAGAAACAGTCGCATAACGTTTCGGCTCTGTGGAGCCTTGTTCACATGTTATATATATATAACAAAAACCTCCGACTTACTCGCGCTGCAGTCTTCCTCACAGACACGAACAGAAACAGGCACGAACCCTGGTATAGGATGCCAAATTTACTTTATTACTTGTGGTGTCGCCATAACGTTTCGGCTCTCCCGAGCCTTGATCACATGACAGCGTGCAACAGGAGTGAAGGGACTTTTAAAGTGCAAGTGCTACCATTTCATTGGGTTGACGTTTAGTAAACATAATAAACAGACTTGATTACAATATCGACTAAAATAGAAGATATATACACAATAAATAGTCATAGGATGGTTCAATAAGAAGTAATTAAAACAATGAGTCATGTTAAAACAATAAATAGTAATAAATCTCATAAAACACTATTTAAAAACCTTAATTGACTCAAAAACTCCACAATTGTTCATATATCCTATTTACATCCTGCAGAGCCTAGTGTTAACATGTGTACAAATCCTCCGTGAGGTTTAAACCCCCCCAGGCTGTTTGGTGTTAAGCTGTAGGATGTATTTGGTTTCAAGTTTGCACAATTTTGACTCCCTGTTTCCCCCCACGCCTGCTGGCTGATACTGCATCAATAACATAGTATCGCAGTCCCTTATTGTTACTCTGATGGTGCTCTTTAAAGTGTCTAGCAACCGGATAGGTATTGTCTTGGGAGGTTATAGCCCTAAGATGTTGCAATATACGCTTGTGGACGGGGAGCTTGGTACTTCCCACATAACGTAATGCACACGGGGATTCAAGGATGTAAACTGCATATTCTGTTTTACATGTAAGAATTTTGCTAATCTGATGTTCTTGACTGCAAAAGCCATCCTTGTATGTCTTGATACTGAGAGGAGGGGGTCCCAGTGTATACAAGAAGCAATTTACATACCATTAAAGAGAGTTAATCAACAAAAAATTGCTTTGATCCGCAAAGTTTAATTCACAATGGGATGCAGTATAATTCATATACATCATGCAGAAAACCGTCAGCTGTATTGAGAGTCATACAGTGCCCCAAGGAGGGAAGGGGAGGTGATAGTGAGAGGTTAGGGAAGTGATGGGATAATGTGACAGTAAAATCAATCGTTTAAGCACTTATTTAGGCTAAAAAATGTAGTAGCAACAACTTGCTTAGTGCATAGCGACATTATTTGAACGAAAGGCATACGACACAAAGTACAGTGTATATACAAAATGTTGGCGTGAGGTTGCCACAATTGAAACAAATAGTCGACGTTTCGACCCTCAGAGGTTGCAGGATCGTTTAACCTTGCTGTGGGGTCTTCATCAGGACCGGAGTGGGGGGCAAAGGACCAAGAAGTCAGTAATCCCCTGGGAAATCTTGAATGGGGAATGGAGAAACGTGCTACCGCATCGAATGTTGGTGTCCTGTCGGTATCAGGATCGAAAATCAATTTGATAATTTCAGCTAGCGAACGTAGGTGCTGCATCGAATGATGGCGTCACAGTCGGTCTCAAGGATCCGCGCATTTTGTCATCGTGTGAAACCGCGATGGGTTCGGTAAACCTGAATTGCAAAGCTCCGTGTGCGGGCCGCCGACCTTCACCGCGTTTCCTGGTTTGGAACGGGAGTCCTTGTATGTCATCCTGTTAGTGCTGTGTGTACAGGCTTTATCGGTTTTGCACTTGTAAAAACCTCTATTGCTCTGTAGCCAAGAAGTTTTTCCAAAACTTCTGGGCCAGTATCAACCAATCTATCCTTCATGTTTGGGGCTCTGCTATACATTATTGATGCCTTCTTTGGTAGTAGATTGCCTATAACAGGATCCTTGAGTATGATAGGCCAGTTCTTATTGACCTTTCTACGTATGTCCTTGTGTTGGTTGCAATAACCAATAATGAAACGGAAGGAATCTACCGCATTGGTGTTACCCGCAATTTCCAAAGACTTCTGCCTTCATGCCTCGTCCGAGACATCGTATTTAGATAGCAATGTGGGGCGGCTGATCATCATACATTTTTGTCTAGCTTTATCAATGATCTTACATTGATACCCTCTTTCCAGGAACCTCTCAGTGCTGGCTAACTGTGCAAGTTGTAAATCTGTATCATTACTGCACAGTCGCCTAAGGCGAATCATTTCGCCGTAAGGAATGCTCATTATTAGATGAGCTGGGTGTGTGCTGCCTGCATGTAGGGTTGTATTGCCAGCGGTACTCTTTCGATACAATCTGGTGTCTAATTTATTCCCGCTGGCATACACCTCAGTGTCAAGGAAGGGTACTTTATCTTGGCTTATATTAACCGTGAAATTAAGATTGTATTGATTCGCGTTAAGTCTTTCTACAAAGTCCAAGGCCTCCTCACGACTACCCCTCCATACAACAAAGAGATCATCTATGAAGCGGTACCATGCTATCACTTTGTTGGTCATCTCATTATGATAGAAAGCCATGAGGACCAGTTCTTCCCATGCACCCATGTGTAGGCACGCAAAGCTTGGAGAAAAACTGGCCCCCATCGCCACCCCTTGCAGTTGTCTATAAAGCAGGTTTTTGAACATGAAGACATTGTGCTCCAAACAAAATGTAAGCATTTGAATCAACATGTTGTTATGTTGGTCAAACATAACATCCCTACGCTCAAAATAGTACTTAACTGCAGCTATACCATCAGGATGACGGATGCTGGTATTTAGGGCAGTGACATCTAATGCCATCATCCAGTCACCGTCCTGCCAGTTAACCTTTTTCTATTTGAACAGAAAAATCACCTGTGTCCTGTATGTATGATTTGAGGGATTTAACATGACCTTGCAGGAAATAATCAATGTAAACCGAGGTCCTTTCTAGTAGACCCCCACGAGCTGTAATGATGGGTCTACCTGGGGGATTTACTTGGTCCGTGTGGACTTTCGGTATGAAATATATTGATGGAGTCACCGGATAGTCAGTTTTCAAATACTTGTATTCTGCTTCCGATAATAACTTCCTCGACTTCCATTTGGATAAAAGTTGATGGTATTCACACTGCATGGCCTTGACCATGCTCACGTTCATCCTTTCATAATGGTCACGATTGTTCAATTGATTGTAAGCTCCCTCTTCATAGTTAACCCTGGTCTGCAAAACAACATTGCCCCCTTTATCACTGGGGCGCACAATAATGATTTTATCCTTACTGAGTTTAGATACCAAAGATTCATATTCCATAGTTCACTGGTCATATTTGTAATAACCCTTGCATGTCTTGCTGTGTAAATCCTTAAGTTCACTAATTAAATTCTCATGAAATACGTCAATGATGTTGCGTGGCATTACGGGACAAATTGTGGAGGGTGACTAGAACGGAGTTAAGGGGGCTCAAATGGATGCATTTACTACTTCTTGATCTGCACCCATAGCCCTGATATTGTGATCAATAAAGGCTGAATCTGCCCCTTCATTTTCCCAAAGCCCAAGCATTTCTTGTGAAAAAGTTGGCGTTGCAGTGCCTGGATTTGGTTCACAGTTGTCAGGCAGTACATTACTGGTTTTCAATAGATGGAATTTTTTCAGTTTAAGTTTTCTTGTCGCTTTGTATATGTCGGATCTAGCCGCTGCATAGTTCATATTGGTCTTGGGGGCATAGGAGAGACCCAGTTTAATAATGTTCTCTTTCTTGGTAGTAAGGACCATAGGGGTGAGGTTAACAATAGTTAATTGCGAGTTTTTAAACTTCATTGCTTCTTGGTCCACTGGCCCCTGCCTCTCTTTTTGTATTGCCCACCATTTCCTTGCCCTCTGCCTCTTCCTCCTTGTGTAATATTTGTGTTTTTGTTGTAATTTTTTTGAGTCCGAGGTCGTAGGGACTGAAGGCGATCCTGGCATAAAAAACGTATTTCCTCACCAGGTGATGGTTTTTTTCTTTGTCGCGTTGGAGGCTGCACAGCGTTGTTCAGACTCAGATTCACTTCCAGTCCCGGAACTGAAGTCCGACACTATCGAGTCTGTTTGATCTTTGTACTTATTTTTACGGTTCCATCTACTGCGTTCACCAGGTTGCGTTCCCCCTGCCGCCATGCGTAGGCTGTCATATTTCTTTGAGAACGTGAAGATTTGTCCAAGTTCATAGTCCGTTCTATCCCTTTGGAACTTATAGGTCTTGCGGTCAATGATTTTTTCCTCCTCCTTTTTGAGTCTTGTGTTCATTTCTTTCATTAATTTTGCTTTCTCCTCCTCAGGGCCCATGGATTCCAGCTCCTCTAGTAGGGCTGCAATTTCGTTCAGCAGCTTGGCGCGGTCTATGTCAGCGTACTTGATGAGAATCAAGACCAATCGCCTGGACGCCTCCAAATTGCTTTCTGCCCATTCCTTCATGAGGTCTGGATTCAGGCTCTCATAGCTTGGTGTGGTGAGAATACGTAACCCCTGCGGTATTCTGTTCACATCAATATACCGCTGGAGGGACTTAGATTCCCACCATTTACTCTTTTCCTGCTTGGACTTTTTCTCAAGAATCTTAAATTTCTCACGCAGTGAATCATTTTTAGGGCCACTGGCAGTGTCCAATCTGTCACGGATTGTAGCAGGTATAGGGAGATTATCCGAAAACATTGTGCTCGCCCGAGCCTCCCTCTCCTTTACGCTGTCGGCAGACACTTACCAGGACTTGGGGGAGCCGGGAGAGAGGGCGGACACGCCGACACCGCCAAGAGTCATCATTTCCAGTGACACGCACACCGCGGCCCCGGGACTGCACTTCCCGGCGGGCTGAGCGGCGGCGCGTCCCTTCCACCTGGAAACAGCGACAGGAGGCGCATTAAAACAGCGTGACCCCGGCTGAGCGGGGGGCGCCACTTACCAGGACTTGGGAGAGCCGGGAGAGAGGGCGGACACGCCGACACCGCCAAGAGTCATAATTTCCAGTGACACGCGCACCGCGGCCCCGGGCCTGCATTTCCCGGCGGGCTGAGCGGCGGCTCGTCCCTTCCACCCGGAAACAGCGACAAGAGGCGCATTAAAACAGCGTGACCCCGGCTGAGCGGGGGGCGCCACTTACCAGGACTTGGGGGAGCCGGGAGAGAGGGCGGACACGCCGACACCACCAAGAGTCATCATTTCCAGTGACACGCGCACCGCGGCCCCGGGACTGCATTTCCCGGCGGGCTGAGCGGCGGCGCGTACCTTCCACCCGGAAACAGCGACAGGAGGCGCATTAAAACAGCGTGACCCCTGCCTCGCGGGGCGCGGGCGGGACGCCAGGCTAAGCCCGGGCAAAGGGCGAGCCCTCTGTGGCCCTCAGAGGCCGGAAGAGACAGGGCAGGGCCACCCCACCTGTCTCTTGCCTGCTCATGGCTGGATAAAGAAGGTACTGTTTCCTGCTATTATAGATCCCTAACAGAAACTGCCCCGAGTACTTTGGTTGACACTTAAGGATTATCACGGTTGCTATGTAACACGTTGGTCTAGTGCCAGAGTCTTTTTATACTACATAAGCAATCCACATCATGACTGGTAAAGAAGGTATAAAAAATGTTATCTTCCAGGGGGGCTCTCGGAAGGGGACTCTGGACAACTTCCTAATTAGGGTCACATCGGACATTGAATGTGAACTAGAGAGAGTTGAACAAAGTCGTTTAATAGAAGCCATAGATAGTTCCCAATCCTCTCTGGCGGTAGCAGACCGTTCCCAAAATCTCACCCTACTGGATGAACTTAATCAGCTCTGCAAAACTGTATATGTCGATGTTGACGAGGGAAACAAACAATCAGGTGCCCCATCCATACATAAAGCAAGTCACCCGGGAACCCCCATTTTTTCTCCTGCAGAAGCCAGCACTCATTCAATAACAAACCCTAAGATTCCCTCCATTAAAAGAAAGTGTACAGGTGTCAAACTAAGGGGCAGACTACCAAAAAAACAAAAACTGTATTCTAGTCCCCCCCACTCAACAGTAACATCTCGAAACCACCCAGGGCATGCGCAATTCAAAATTCCCCCTTATCTACCATATCATCTGTTCTTCTGACCCAGATCGAACTTCTTGTCAATTCCTTATTATACCCACTGGTAAAAAGAATGATGGTATTAGTATAGAAGAGACAACGAAGGAGAACCTGAAACTCGTAAAAATATTAGCAGGATCAAAGCAAGTGGGACCTCTAGTCACTACTGAAGTCCCCAAGCTTCTGGCACAAAGCGTTACTGCTTCAGCCAAGTTAGTTGCCCAAAAAACGCCAATAATATCAAATACCCGGTACCCAATACGAAACTCGGTAGTACCGCAGAGAACAGTTAGCAGAGTAGGGTCGACAAATACTCCCACGCCCTTAGAGGGGTCTTTTCATAAACATGGCTATATGCAAAGAAAGTTTACCCACATTGACCTACCGCCGGAGGCTGCCCCTTTTGTGTGCATTCTCTCAGGTGTGCCCGAATTAACCAATGGAAAGATTGAAGGTCAAGTGGAACTGGCAAACAAGGTATCCTTCTGGCTAACCAAGAACAGGCCCCTTCCACCAAACATCGAAGGGAAAATTGCAAACGTTAGAAGGGTGAAGTGGTTGGGACCTCTATCTAAAGACAGAGTGGGTGACCTGATTATTGTAAACTTCAGGGACCCCCGCGTTGTCCAATATTTGCAAGGCTGGCAGCCACAAGTAGGAGACGGCCCCATAACTGTTAGAGCACTGAGAGACTTTTATCCTAGAATCACATACTTGCCCCCTGTAATGAACTATGGTAGAGGCTATAGAGGCCACATATCCACCAACTCTAACATACCCATCCGTAATCTTTTTTTCTGAATGGCCCGTTAATAATGACTTATAGCCGGGGTTAGCCTTCACTTGAATAAGCTCTTATGAAATTAGAATCCCGCATATTCTGAAGCCCATTTGTAACACTGTGATGAACTTTTTGTCTACACTAGGAGAACTGCGGAGGAAACAGCATTAAGTGTGGAAAACCCATTATGAATAGATCATTCTCACCAAGAGACATTGAGGGCTGCTTCTCTTTTAACTTTATCATTCCTTGATACAGTATTCTCTTTTACTATGTATTGTAATGAATGTATTTTAACTTTTGTATTGTGCTTTTATGGTTGCTTTTGTTTAACCGAATAAAGCTTATTGAATTGAATTGAATTGAATTGAGTCTTGTGTTCATTTCTTTCATTAATTTTGCTTTCTCCTCCTCAGGGCCCATGGATTCCAGCTCCGCTAGTAGGGCTGCAATTTCGTTCAGCAGCTTGGCGCGGTCAATGTCAGCGTACTTGATGAGAATCAAGACCAATCGCCTGGACGCCTCCAAATTGCTTTCTGCCAATTCCTTCATGAGGTCTGGATTCAGGCTCTCATAGCTTGGTGTGGTGAGAATACGTAACCCCTGCGGTATTCTGTTCACATCAATATACCGCTGGAGGGACTTAGATTCCCACCATTTACTCTTTTCCTGCTTGGACTTTTTCTCAAGAATCTTAAATTTCTCACGCAGCGAATCATTTTTAGGGCCACTGGCAGTGTCCAATCTGTCACGGATTGTAGCAGGTATAGGGAGAAAACATTGTGCTCGCCCGAGCCTCCCTCTCCTTTACGCTGTCGGCAGACATTATTTTATGAACTTGTGAATAATGCAGGCGTCATTTGAGATGTCATCAGTGATGTCATCAGTGATGTCATTTGAGATGTCATCAGTGATGTCATCAGTGATGTCACTGACCATGTCATGAATGATGTAATATGTGACATCATCAGCAGTGGATTGCGGGTGCACGATATATAGTTAGTGCAACTAACTATATATGGAATTTCATTGGTTTTATGTCAATAAAATGTCCAGCTAACTATATATGGTCTCTAACCTATGGTTTTTGCAGTGAATTTTCAAGGTTTTGTAAATGCTAATTCCTAACTATATATGGTCTATAACCTATGGTTTTTTCAGTGAATTTTCAAGGTTTTGTAAATGCTAATTCCTAACTATATATGGTCTATAACCTATGGTTTTTTCAGTGAATTTCAATGGTTTTTTAATAGCAAATATCATAAGCTGTCGAATGTCAAGTACGTGGTAAGTAAAAACATTTTCGTGTTTATGCACACTGATCTGCTTTGAATGCTGCCCCCCACCCCTCATTTCTATTAGGAGTACTCTCTCTTTGCAGATAGTGAAGGGTAGTTAACGCAGCCCTTTGCCCCCTTTGTAATCCATCGTGCCTGCTTCTCTCTCCATTTGATTGATTGTTCTCTTTGGTTCATTCTCTATTTACAAACAAGCACAGAGTCGCAATACTCTGTTTAGTCTTTGCAGATAGCGAAAAACCGTGTAAAAAAACAAAAGGAATCGAGTAAAATCAGTAGGCCACTAATGGGATCTCTTTTTGACCTCGCTAAAATAGAAACATTAGGAACAACCTGTTGAAAATAGCAATGCGTATGTACATAAGCGGCTTTCATTTGTGTTCACAGTACCCCTTGTTGATTGTTTGAATCGAGCATTGAATTGTTCGAAGTTGGTTCTCTTAAGGATCTTCTCTGCCTGCAAACGAGGAAGAATAGGAATATTCTCTCTCCCTTTGCAGATAGTGAAGAGTAGGTAACGCAAGCCTTTAACACGTCGTACCTATTTCATTCCTCATTGATTGATTGATTGTCCGAACATTGACTGTTTGGGAATTAGTTCTTTTTGGAGGTATTCCCTGTTTGCAAATAAACGTAGGAAAATCTTTGCAAGTAGTGAAAGGGTACGTAATGCGGACCTTTCTCCCCCGTTGTAATCTGTCATGCCTATCTACTCCCCACTGATTGATGCACCTGTTTCACCCGGACCATTTACTAGACATACGTCATCTGGCCCGACCAGAGAGCACCCCTAGTGAAAAGGACATATGCAATAATAACGAAGTGATCACTGTATCCTGTTAACAGAAACTTTAGCATGAAACAACCTGGAAAGAAAAGAATAGGAAAACGAAAATCAGTAGGCCACTGATGAACATGAACTTTTATTAAACAACGAACAAAGAAACGATAACATAACGTAATGATAAAACCTATTAATGTCCTAGAAACAAGAAAACGTTAAAATATGCCAGTGATGAGAGACGAGAAAAACAGTAAGAGAAACCAAATCACCCCTCGCTGTCCCACCGCCTGCCACGCCAAAAAAATCGATAGACTAGGGAAAATGCAAGTCAGTAGAACATCCGCCCCCACTCTGGAAACTTCCAAGGTGGGGCAGGGTTGCGGCTACGCCCAGCCGGGAGCAGCCCATATAAGGCAGGTCCTGCTGACACGCCTCGGCCAGGAGATCCTAACGTAGGGTGTAGCCGGAGGAGAGGCCGAGACCAGCGGGACCCGGCCAGGGGATTGCCTTTACAACGCTGAACAGTTGCAGGGGGGGGAATGTCTCCTCGACCCTCCCCTCTCTCTCCCAGTCCGGCCGCGGTGGCCCTTGAGAGTTGCAGGTAGTCCCGCCACATGCTCTTCCGGTCCGGCCACCAACGGTCGGGGGGCCGAGGCCGACGGAATCCGGCTGCAGCCGATAAACCAAGAAACCCGTTCATGGGGCCAGAGCCAGGGGCGTCCGGCCGACATCTACCGGAAGCCCGGCCCGAAGACGGACGGGACACTTCTTCTTTCTTGTATAATTGCTGCAACAACCCTGGGGGGGGATGTCTTGCACATGCCTCCGACCCCCCCCCCCTCGTCCTCATCGCCTGGTCCGGCCATAACAAATCTGAAGCGAGACGCCGTGGGGTGCACTGGGAGGGAGAGACGGTGCGAACAGGCCTCTCCCGCCTCCCCAGTGGAGGCTTCCCAGCTGCACCCTCAGCGCTCAAGGCGCCCGGAAAAGAGTTCTTCCACTGTGGCCATGCTACAACGTCTCACCCGGCAGGGTGGAGCCCGTCCGCTCATTTGACCCCGCGATCGCCAGTAGCTACCGAACTCTCAAAATGGCGGTCGACCTGGCAAGAGCGGGCCCAGCATAAAGAAATGGCCCGGTCACTGGTTGACTCCACCACCGTAGTCCTCCACGACCTTGAAGATTCTAGAGGAGCCGCGGGAGTCTCCGACCCCCGATGGGGAATGACTGCCATGATCACCCGTGTAGTGACGAAACTGTATCCGCGGGACGTCGGCGCCAGCCTCACTTTGAATTACTAGAATCCTGCAGACCTCACTTCCGGTGAAAGCACAGTGTGACCCGGTAGGAAAAATTGTTGCACCCCCTCCCCTTTTTGACTGATAGTTCAAACCACCGATCCTTTCCTTTGCCCTTTTAACGGAACTTTGGACTGCCTCCCCCTCTTTTACATTTTCTAGAGAAAACAAAACATTAACCACTACATTAGCATAGCAGTTGACACCAGAACTGTTTTCAAATTGAAAACCAACAACATCTTCAACAGAATCCTTTTTGTTTCTGCTGTGACCCTGCTACAGCACAGGCATTGTCCCCAGCAGTAATTCTGCAATGCCGGTAAGAATAGCTGTGGTGCCTACTGGACTCACTCACCCCCGCGGCGCCCCACGCCGTTATTTGCTGGGCGGCAACTTGCTAGACATCACTTTCGTGCCATCTAGATTTCAGCGCGTTCTGCTGCCTTGGAACTATTCGCACAACAGACCGCTACTGACAAGAATATTTCATTATTGGTGCTGTCAATTTCAATAAATCTATTGGATAATTCAAAAGAAATTGCCACGGTCTCTTCGTTGTTTAAATGTTTTTACTGTTTTTGTTTTGTTGTATATATTTATATGTTATTAAAGTTTTATATTCCTACTACTTTGTTGGAGTGCTATATATTTTTAATGTGACACATAATTGTAAAAACTTTGATGTACAAAGAGTCATTCCTGGAATCTTCCGCTTCAGGCTCGGTCCCCTCCCCAATCACAATACAGGATAGTTTTCAGATAGTAGGAACACGTGTGGTGTGACGGATCTCATCGGGTGTGGGCCTTGATCTACTATAACTCCTTTGAAGAGGGGTGATTCTTTACAGCTGGGGCCATAAACTACATCTGCAGGGCTAGCTGATAGCCTGGACAATCGGACACAGAGGAAGAGGAGTGTCAGAGGGTGCGGTAGTGAATAGGGCGAAAGGGAGGTGTCGGGCGGGCACAGAGTGTGATTCTCAGGGAAGAGCAGCGCAGATGGGGTGAGGTTTATTGCCCATGCATAAGACAGAGAGCGGGGGTGACCAGTGCCTGGGGAAGATGCTTGCGAGGGTGAGGAGCCATGCTACGAATCGACAGCGTGCAGAGAGTGGGTCTGGTCAAGACATCTAAAATGGCTGCCGTGCACGACAAAAGTGTGGCATTTCAAAAAAGGCAAGATGGCGCAGACAATGTTTTTCAACACTTCCTCATTTCCTTCGAATCGAACGTTAACAGACGTTGGGGCATATTACCAAAGTTAAGCGATATTTATCGCTAACGATGCTTACCGACGAATTTTTTACCGCTAAGCATCGTCAGAAATTATCGAAGATGAACCTTGCTATTATCAAGGTTTATCACAAATGCGATAATAAACGGCCGCAATGCATGAATATCGCTAAAAACTCAGCGATATTCATACATTACCGAGCTAATGCTCTTAGCCATGTTATCCACCTCCCATTGGATAACATGGCTAAGAACTGCTCAGGGCAGGTGTTATTTTTTGGAGATATTCGCGCTTAGCGCGAATATCTCCAAAAGTTGGTAATAGGAGATAGATATCGTGCATGTTGTAATGCAAGTTATTGTGGTATATGGAACTCATACCATAATCTCTCAGGAAAGCAGAAACTGATCCTTTTGGGACCGCCTAAAAAGGCCTAGGGGGTGAGGAGTACTCTACTTTGCCCCCTTTTCACGTTCCGAACTATTTTATTTTACTCTCTTCTGTAATTACACAAAATAGCAGCGATAAGATGCATCGGAGACACACAGTGAGAGAAAGGAGGCCGGAGATGAAGAAGAGATGTCAAATACACACTGGAGATAATATAGTGGCAGAAGGGAAGTAAATATGAGTAAACTTACCATGTAACATAAAAATGTTGCACTCTATACTATAAGTCTCATTTTATACTACAATCACTTCGCTACAACCTCATAAATTAAAAATAAAAATGAATAATGTCTCAAACAATTTTTGATTTCTAAATATAAATTTATTCTTCAGAATTTTCTAAATTTGAAAGAACTAGTAACATGTCCTCATCAGCAATGTCCTCATGAAAAGTCTGCAATAATGATTCTTGTAACTCTATGGTCTCCAAACACTCGATAAATTCGCCATCAAGAGATTGATCAAAAAAATCATTCAAGTCATCTCCTCCTTCTGACAATATTTCATTATTGGTGCTGTCAATTTCAATCAATGTAGTGGAATCATTCAAGTCATCTCCTCGTGACAATATTTCATTATTGGTGCTCTCAATTTCAATCAATGTAGTGGAATCATTCAAGTCATCTCCTCCTTGTGACAATATTTCATTATTGGTGCTGTCCATTTCAATCAATCTAATGGAATCATACAAGTCATCTCCTCCTTGTGACAATATTTCATTATTGCTGCTCTCAATTTCAATCAACGTAGTGGAATCATTCAAGTCATCTCCTTGTGACAATATTTCATTCTTGGTGCTGTCCATTTCAATCAATCTAATGGAATCATACAAGTCATGTCCTCCTTGTGACAATATTTCATTATTGGTGCTCTCAATTTCAATCAATGTAGTGGACAAATCAAAAGAAATTGCCACGGTCTCTTCATTGTGAGCCATTTTATTTTGAAATTGCTTGCTGTAAATTGCAGAAAAAAATAATCACTTTCATTTATCGTTTTTAGTAATACATAATATATAACTAACTTTATCAAGTATTTAGTATAACAGAAGGACTGCAAATAAATAACAGAAAACATTTTTCAAATTATCTTCAAGTGTACAACATAGTTCCCCTTACAAATTAACAACTCACCTTTTTAAAAGTAGGAGAGGTGTTAGTACTGTGTAAATCAAACACCAGAAATTCACCACCAAAAATTCCTCACAAATGTACCTCAGACAGTAGTATCAGAAAATGGCTGTGGTTTCCTCTCATTTGACATATATACATAACCAATTAACTTTCATCACACACAAATACAAAACCAAAGTAACATTTTAATTGGTTCTAAATTTCAACACTTTCAAATGTGTTTTCCCCATGCAATTTTCCATAGGACATTTACATATGTCTACAGCCTGAATGGCTGAACGGAATTACACCAAACTTGGCAAAATGGTACATCAAACCTAAGAGGTCAGGAAGGATCTACTATGCCCCCTTATGGTCATTTCCCCCTTCACTTTGGCCTCCTCTTGTCTCTCAATCCTACCGAGAGACAAGATGGCGGCCGCTACGGACTGTTTGGAATGTTGACAGATGCCGGAGAACCAATCAGCTTCGCAAAGCTCCGTAACGCGAAAAGTACGCGAAGCGGAGCGCTGTTACAGATATATATCTTTTTTTGAACGTTAATTTCTCAAAATCCACTGGAGCACACATATTGAGACCTAGCAAAGGCACATCGGTCTACCAGTCCCTAATATTTTACCAAGTTTCGTGCAAATCCATTCAGCCGTTCGATTATTATTATTATTTATTTTTTTTGCCCCGCGGGGCCCTTTTAAAACCTCCACATCAAACCTAGGGGGTCAGCGAGGATCTACTATGCCCCCTTATGGTCATTTGCCCCTTCGCTTTGGCCTCCTCTTGTCTCTCGATCCTACCGAGAGACAAGATGGCGGCCGCTACGGACTGTTTGGAATGTTTACAGACACCGGAGAGCCAATCAGCTTCGCTTCGCAAAGCTCCGTAACGCGAAAAGTACGCGAAGCGGTGCGCTGTTACAGATATATATCTTTTTTTTAACGTTAATTTCTCAAAATCCACTGAAGCACATATATTGAGACCTAGCAAAGGCACATCGGGCTACCAGTCCCTACAATTTTGCCAAGTTTCGTGCAAATCCATTCAGCCGTTGGATTATTATTATTATTTTTTTTTTTGCCCCGCGGGGCCCTTTTAAAACCTCCACATCAAACCTAGGGGGTCAGCGAGGATCTACTATTCCCCCTTATGGTCATTTGCCCCTTCGCTTTGGCCTCCTCTTGTCTCTCGATCCTACCGAGAGACAAGATGGCGGCCGCTACGGACTGTTTGGAATGTTGACAGACGCCGGAGAACCAATCAGCTTCGCTTCACAAAGCTCCGTTGCGCGAAAAGTACGCGTCCTGTAGCGCTGCCCGGTCCGCTGTTACAGATATATATCTTTTTTTAAACGTTAATTTCTCAAAATCCACTGTAGCACATATATTGAGACCTACAAAAGGCACATCGGGCTACCAGTCCCTACAATTTTGCCAAGTTTCGTGCAAATCCATTCAGCCGTTCGGGCTAAAAGTGAGGCCAACCGCCCTATGGAAAACTCAATGTTAAAAACACGTTTTGGGACCCCCCTTTTTTCTCGACCCCCCCTGGACGAACCCCCCCCCCAATTTTTAGGGGCTGCTCAGAAACAAAATGTGCCATTTTCCTGTAAATTTCAGCCAATTCCGTCCACAAACGCCAAAGTTATTAGACATAGAATTTTCAAAAATCCCATAGAGAAAAAATCCTAACTATATATACCTACTGGCGACCGCCAGTAGGTAATATATATGTAACCAGTCCCGCTCCTTCACAAGAAACAGGCACCGACGCGGTGGATAATTTGACACCAAGTTTTAATGCACTGGAAAGCCCTGAGGCGTTTCGACTGTAACACCGCCTTGCTCACAACCTATATATATATATATACATATATTCTCTCACTGTTTTGTTAGTGCGTGTTTTGTATTAACATATCATTTCCAAACCCTGCCTTCAGTTTCCCTTAACCCCACCTTTTTTTTTAGTACTTTTCCATTACTCCCCAGCAAAATTGACTACATTTATGTGCGTGGAGATTTCTGCCATTGTGGCAGAGATCTCATAGAAAAGGAAGTAGAGGAGGAGGTCTGAGTCGTAGGTCTGTGAGTTTAATTTTGTAGTAGGTGACTAGTAGTACTGTTGTTGTACTACAAAAAGCAGTTTGTGAATTGGGCCGTAATTTGCAGGTCACACAAAGGTTTCAGCAACTACTAGTTAACAGAAACCTTTATTTTATGTTACAATTGATATCTGGTTATTAAAATGATAGATGATAAACCAGATATTTCTAGTAGGGTGTGCTTTTTTCATGCCATTTTACAAGTTTATGAGTAGGGGATCAACAAAAGAGCGAATTTGTGCTGTACTGAAAATGCTGAACAAACTGCTGTGCACTAACTGTCCCTTTTCCATGCTCCTATCACACGCTGAAATACACTGAAGTCTGTAGGACGGGTGCATTGCTCAGTCGGGTGCCTTTGTTTCCCTGACACAGATCCTTTTCACATTCCTGACTTCTGTGACGTTTGTAATGTGACCAGAGTGCGCTGAAATATTTTGACTCGAGGTGCAGAAGACCCCATTCCTGGACCAGCTGGGACAAGATTCAACTTTTGAGGACATCACAGAGCAGTTATTTTTGTTGTCTCAAGCCGCATCCTGGCAAACTTACGATCGTAAATGTCACTTGGATGTGTGGATTTGGGTTATGAAATGGACGACTGCCCGTCACATATTGACCGTGGAAAGTGCTAGTAATTGTTCTTTTGTACTATATTTCAATCAGTAAAATGGAATACATCGTTTTTTTTAATAAGCTCGTTATCCAAATTAATACTTTGAGAGATGTTTTGAAAGTTGTAAGGGATGTTTTGCAGAACAGTTCATTCACACTGTAGGAGTTTTTTTTTAACCTAACAGTCTGTTAATTGCTTTAAGACGGAAAGGTCAGTTTCCAAGCCTTAGGGCTGTAACGAAGCCTGTAAAGCAGTCTGCTGTACACCATCCCCTAAGAAAGGCAGCGCCCCAATCAAACAGAAAAGAACAAATGTAAAGGTATTGTACAACCTCTCAATTAAGTTCATAAACCTGATTTCAAGACTTCTGCATGTCATGAGATCAGACACAATTCGGAGCACGAGTAACGTAATGCAAAATTGTGCTCCTACCATGCAGAATGTGGAGAGGAGATCCTGAGTCTCCCATATCTCACAGATATTCATAGACCTTGGGCTAAATGGTGGCTCATTGAAAGGTTAGGTGTCCCCTGGAGGGTTGCCCTCTACATCGTTTTGGAAAAACCAAGCAAGCAGCGTCTTCAGTCAATCAATCAATCAATCTATTTGGTTTCAACCAGGTTTCTTGTAGAGCGCGACTAATCATTCTTTATGGTCTCAAGGCACTGTGGGAGAGGGGATCTGTGGTTCAGTCAAAGTAGAGCCAGGTCTTGAGGTCCTTCCTGAATTACGGCAGCGCTGGTGATTGCCTGAGATGCAAAGGCAGGGAGTTCCTGTTCTTCGCAGTGAGGTAAGAGAAGGTTCTTCCTCCAGCCGAGGTCTTTCGAATCTGTGGGATGGTCGCAGGGCTAGTAGTTTCGTGTAGTTCCTATAAATCTACATAGGAACTGCGTGTTTAGACAACATTAACTGTGGGATCGTTGTCCAGCAGTGCTTAATTTGTAAAAAGTTAAGTGGCAGGGCCTAAGGTATTTCACATTGGTCCTCTGCAGCTGGCACAAATCACGTCTCTTTTTAACTGCAGGTTTAAGTTCAAGTTTTATAATTTTTTAAGCTATATTAAAATAGTTTAGTGCTCCACTAATGAAAGTACACACACAGGGCCACCATGTGGTGGCTTCTCATAAATATGTGACGCCACCATGTGGTGGCTTCTCATAAATATGTGCCGGTGCTTACAAATAAGTGCCGGTGCTGAGCACCGGAAAACACTGCCACAAATTAAGCATTGGTGTCCAGACTGAATCCAGACACCCCCACCGGATATGTTTGCTTGTATACCAGGCATGGGTGTAGTTCACGGAGTTACAAAAACACTCAGTGAAGATAAGTGAGTGGCGGAGTGCAGTGCGAACTGCAGTTTGTGCTGGTTTTCCTGCTGCTGGGGTACAAATTCTACCCGAGCAGCAGCTCGCGCTCACGAACTTACTATTCGCTATCGCGAACTTACCATTCGCGATTGCTAGTGGGGAAAAAACTCTGCTGCACTACCCGAATAGGAGTTTTCTGCACTCCGCGCGGCCACGAATGCAGAAAACTCTGCAAACTCCACGAATGGAGGGGAGTTCACTGCCCAGGCCTACTGTATACCAGCTAGCTCACAATGCCACTATTAACTCCTCTTACCAAGGAGAGAATAGTTTCTGGCTTTTGCTGACTATCAAACATGACAACCCTGTCCCAGGGATCGTGGAAACAGTAAAGCATTCTTCATTCCATCACTCGTGCTTACTTTTTCTCAGAGAGAAACACAGAATAAACTATGGTGGCGTTTTCTATGAGTATTTATTGAGCCAGCACCATTCTAGTATAAAATACGTGTTCTGCAAAAGCCATAAGACAAAATCGCAAGCATAGCAATTACCTCTCGGAGGACGAAATTCTAGCCCTCTGCATATCCTATAAGACCTCTCCTGACACCCTCAGTCCTCCAGACAAGAAAGATGAAAACTTTATTCATATGATCGCAATCAACTCTAATAGATGATCAACTCTCCGTAACAGAGGATTAAGCAACAACTTACCGCAAGTACTTTTTTCTCCCAAACTAACAACACATGCCCCGACCCTCCATTCTCTGGCCTCCTACTTAACTGCTGATCAGCAGCGAAGCATGCCTCCGACATCGCTGCTCTCATCCTGAGCCAAAAACATCCTAGCCGAATCATGGCACAACGAATCATCGTCACTTTACTTTGATTTATTGGTCCCTCCAAATTATAACATCATAAGGCTTGACAGGCCAATAAAAAAGGGGTAGGCATTGCTTGCATCTACCACTCACACCTCTTCAACACTGAACTTCACTCCGACCCCAAGGACTCCTGTGAATATCTTGCACTCTCCATATGTAACAATGCTACCCAGTTGTGCAAACTGCACATCTTCAACCACTCCCAGGTAAGAATGGCATCTTCATCAACCACCTCATGGAAACCATTACAGCTAAGGTTTCCCCCACTCCAATGATATTTTGCTTGGATACTATAATCTGCACTGGAATTACCTCAATGACCTTCAAGTCAACGCCCTCAAAGACTTCCGTGCTAACCAATCACTTACTCGAGCCTGCACCTTACCAACTCACTCGAAAGGCTTCACGCTGGATTGGATCTTTCCCAAGGCAACGGCGGTCAGGCTTAACTCAATATACCCATGTGACTGGTCAGACCACCTATGTTATTACCTTCCTAATGCCTGGCATCCATAAGACAAGGCCAACGCAACCTGTGAAACCGAAACTCTGGCTCAGAGACACAAAGAGCCTAGACCTTGAGAAGCTGATTGCATTTTGAAAGAATGACCTCCCCCCCAAATCTATCAAAGGTCAAGGACCTCACAGAGCACTTCAACTCAACTATGTGTGACATAGTTTATGATTGCCCTGCTAAAGCTATAAAGATCCCAAATAAAAGACAAAACCCCCTGGTTCAACAGATCCCTCAGCAATGAAAGTAGAGCTCTCCAGCTAACAGAAAGAAACTGGAGACAGCACCCCTTAGCCACCCAACTAAAACTTCACAGACAGACCAGAAATGCATAGAACAGGAACTCCCTCAAATCTAAAAAACAGTACTTTAGACGGAACTGGAAAACGCTAAGAACTTACATCGCAAGCTCTTCGAAATTGTCAAACGCCAAACAAAAACAAACTGGCTAAAACTTCCATAGAAACCTCAAAATCCCTAATAACCTATGAGGAGTTCTCCTCCTTCTCTACAGACAAAATTAAGTCCCCGGGAAACAAACTTATTTCCGCCACCAACATCCGACCTCCTCCTGCTGGGTCCAGTTACTGTTCTCTTCCCCCCCCCAAAATAACACCCCAAAACCAAGCGCACTGCTCCAACTTCAAGTTATATGATGACCATTCCATCTCAAAAATTCTATCCTCCTTAAAACCGAATAACCACTTTAATAACACACTCCCCTCCAACTACTTGGCCGCGACCTCCCAATTTATCATTCCCAATTGGACTACAATATCAACACTTTCCTATTACAGCTGTGCTGGAAGGTGCTGTGGCAATTCCACGTCAGTGCAGCATTAAGGATCACCTTTCAGCCTTTTTACTGTACCACCGTGGGACCCCACAACGCCCACCCACCAGACAACGATTTCACTCGCAATCTGGCAGGTGGGTAGAAGTCCTCTTTGGCCGTGGCGTGGTGGCCGGCTCCCACACCGCGAAACTCGTAATCAGGCCCTTAGTGTTTACTTCATATACAGCATTTGTTTCTTAAGAATCTGGGAGCATCCGGTTTTGCAGAAACCTGTTCAATTGGCAGAAGTACTTAAATTGACTTACTTGATTTGAAGTTACTGGACAGACCTGGTAGTGGGTGAGATGTGGTCCCTCTGTTCAGTTCTTGGATGAAGTGAGATACATTAACTTGAATTTAGTGGAAAATAGACAGTGTCGCAGTCAAAAACCCTGTGAACGTCAATGCAGTTGTCCTTATGAAAGATGACCACTGTGAGGAAAAGCATATCTGTTACCAAAGAAATAGAAAACTTGGATTCCATGGATGTTACCCTTGTGGTAGAAGGCCTTTATAGTGATATGTTGACCTGAGTGAAAGACAGTTCTGTCAAGAATGCCTTCTAGGTTGTGGTACTTTAGGGAATGTGTTGGAGGGAGCATGGACGGAGCCAGTCAATAGAATGTGTGGTGGGTTCCAATCTCATTTACAACAGTCAATGCTCACACGTCAAGGCACCTAAGACCTATACTTTGGACATTATATAGACATTCCAGGTAAGCCGAAAACACATTTCCTTAGAGGACTTTGAGCACGTTGTCTAAGAAATGTAGTAATTGTCCTGATGTGCCAAATATTAACATGGCTAGGTGTTAAAATGACAATTAGAGAGATATAACTTAAGGTAAGGGAGAGAGTAACAAACATGGTCACTCTGAAGCTAGTAATCAGAGGCTTGAAGGGCCCAAGGGTAGTTAGGCAAGTCTTGTGAAAAGCATTGCTGCAATTCTTTGATACTCAGAATCAATATGATACTGGGAGCTAACTCAACAGCCAACTGCCTGTAGAGGCTGTGACTTTCAGGTGCTCAAGGTCAAACAGTCAACGCTTATTCTTGGAGGGTGAGATGGGCTAGAACACCTAGTTCAGGTAAAGCTTATCACTTACAACAAATATAATGTTAAAGCAGTGTTACAATAAGTAAAATAAATCACATATTAATACAAAGATATATTTTATGGTACTCCAGTATTCTGCATATGTATCAAGGTACTACTGTGATGTGTTAGTGGGTCAGGCACTTTTAATAGGCTTAAGGTCTTGTGCTCCTTCTCATGAAAAGGGGGGGTGTTAGAAATCGGGGTGTCTAGTTAGCAGAGTTAGGAACCTATATTTAAGTTGGAACCCTTCGTCCTAGTCAGGGTAAGGGAGTTACACTCCTAAAATATCCCCTGCTCACCCCCTTGGTAGCTTGGCACGAGCAGTCAGGCTTAACTCAGAGGCAGTGTGTAAAGCATTTACACATAACCAACAGTAATACAGTGAAAACACTACAAAAGAACCCCACACCAGTTTAGAACAATATCCAATATTTTGATATATCCAAAACAAGACCAAAATGATAAATGTCCAAAATACAGTACTTAAAAATATGCACTTTCAAGAATACTTTAAAAATGCAGTTCCTTAAATTCGGTAGCTCTGTCTGGTGCTACCGCTGTACTGAAAACAACAGGATCCAAGAGTTCCGTCTGACTGCGTTGGTCCGGGTTGTCAGCAGACTCGTAAATAGTACCTTTTGTGTTGCAGCCGATCATGTTGGTGCGGGCCAGTCGGAGCAACCATCGTGATTGCGGTGTGAAGCGGAGTGGTGTGGTGTGCGGTGCCCTCAAGTCATGGTGCAGGCAGCAGCTTGGTGGTGGTCATCCAACGGCATCGGTAAGACCAGGCCTGCAGTGTAGAGTGAAGGCGGTGCTCATTGCGGTGCTGATAGAGCATGGTTCAGGTGACAGAGCCGGTTGCCAGGAGCTGGCGTCAGTCAGTCTGGATTGTGGTGTGGGACGGGGCGGTGCGTCGTGAGACTTACGAGCGGTGCCCCCAGGCCAGGAGGAGGTCATTGAAGTCGTGTTCAGCATGCAGCAACTGCACCGGTGAGACTAGGGCAGCGAAGTGAAGCAAAGTGGTGCGGAGCGGGGTGTCAACAGGTCACGTGCAAGCAGCGGCTCGGTGGAGGAGGCTCAGTGGCAGCGCAGGCGTCGGTCGTCACCATCAGTAAGACCAGAATTGCGGTGTGAGATGCAGAAGGTGCCCTCTGCAGTGCCTTCAGGAAACGGAGCCGGCAACGGACTCAGTGACGGAGTCAGCTGCTTTTATCCCTCTCCGGCAACTGAAACTGTGGTTCCAGAAGCGGTACCCAGAGGTCAGTGAAGTCTTTGCAATCCCTGAGACTTCAGAACAGGAGGCAAGCTCTGTGTCATGCCCTTGGAGATACTCAGCACAAGTAAAGATAGTTCAGTCCAGTCGTGTGACTGCCCAAGGTAGAGGCAGCATCTGCAAGCCATCCCAGCAAACCAACAACACAGCAAAGGGGCATTACTCCTCCTAGCAGTTCTTCCAGCTCTTCTTTTTGGCAGGTTCCTTGATTCTAGTGAGTTCTAAAGTTGTGGGGCTTGGGCCTCAATATTAACGTTCAGTTACTCCTTGTTCTCTCAGGCAGAGAGGTTCTGTGCTCAGTCCTAACAAGTTTTGTCTTCTCTGGCCCAGCTTCCCAGCAAGAGGTGGAGACAGCATTAAGTAAGGCAGACCAGGCCCATTCAGGTGCAAGGAAATCTCCTACTACTACCCAAAATGCAGCCCAGGTCTATTCCGCCCAGCCCTAACTCATACAGGAAAGGCAGGTCACTCCTCAACCCCCTCCCCCCCTCCCCCCCAAGTGGCTGTCTACAGTGAATGCACATCCCCAGCCCCAGTGAATCCACAAACCAGCAGAGGCACACAGGATGGCTAAGCAAAAAAAAACTACTTTCTAAAAGTGGTATTTTCAAACATAGAACATAAAAATCACCTTCACTAATAGATGCATGTTTACATTCTGAGTCCAGGTATACTAAACTTAATTTCCCTATCTTGTCCTTATGGGAAGTTATGCTTATAAGATTTTAAAGGTAAACTCCCATTCTATCCTACGGGACAGATAGCCTTTCCATAGTAAAAAACGAAATGTTTTGTAATTCATTATCAGGACATGTCACACACACCAGTACATGTGCTACCTTTAAAATACACAACACACTGCTCACAGGGGTGCCTTGGGTCTACCAGAAGGATGACTTACATGTAAGAACAGGGACGACTAGCGCCTTGCAAATGGGTGCACTTGCCAGGCCGACAGGGCAGTTACAAACTGCACACAGACAATGTTTGGGCAGGTCTGAGAACTTTTTCAGGGCTGCTTGTGTGGGTTGCACAATCCAGGGCTGCAGGTTCACTAGCACAACACTGAAAATAAATGACAATTTAAATTGAAAATATTTGTTTGTATTTGAAAAAAGTATTTAGTAAATAAGAGACAATAACCCAATGACATTTTTCAACATACACAACAAATACACATGAATATTTACAATAGTGACATATAAATGTGACAGATTGTGACTATAAATATCACAATACTACACAATTTTTACAAAAAAGACAAAAACATGAAACATTAATGTTTCTTGATTACGTTATATTACTAGCAACCCAAAAGCACCCTAGCAAGACCTCTTTTTTTGTATGGGTGTTGTTGGGCAAAAATGCTAGATCAGGAACGTCGACGGTTTGACCCCTAGTTATGTGTGCATCACTGTGGGGGTCTTCTTCAGGACAAATAAACTGTTGTGTATGCCCTGTTCAGAAGAAAGTAGAAATAAATCTAGTTTTAGATATCAGTGAGTGTGTTATAAAATGTTTTTGGACAAGAGGTGCCTGGAGAATGAGCTCACCTTCAAGAAGAAATCAAGAAGCACAATGGATTGCATAGTTTGCTCTGTCAATTAGCCCAGAAGGATTCCAAATGTACCAGAGGTATCTTGATCCTAATATAAATATGAGTACCTGTTAGTGGTGCATTACATAAACAGGTTCAGAAGGATAATGATTATATGGGTATAGATCCTACCTGTCATGTCAATAGTTTCAATGAATCAAATAAAGTTTTCAAATAGATTCTCCAGTATTCAGGGGCACACAGGATCCCCGTGAATCTGTGTTGAAAAATATAAAATGTATATCGTGGATGTGTCACCATGCAATTTGGTGGCATCCCTGCGTTTTGTGCACACCTTCGGTGCTTGAAGAAACAAGCTGCCACAAAGATGGACGTTCTTCTTTGTGGCAGCTTGTTTCTTCAAGCACCGAAGGTGTGCACAAAACGCAGGGATGCCACCAAATTGCATGGTGACACATCCACGATATACATTTTAGTAGTGTGTCGGACGGACACACCACCTGTATGTAGCACCAACCATCCTTAAAAACGAACTAACATTAAGAAAGATTCAATAAAACACGCTGTGCATCCCCCACCCACATTATCAAGAAAAATATAAAATCACACGACCACACAGACCTGGTCCAACCCAAGGTCTGAATATACCGAACTTAACAGGTTAGGAGTTTCAATTCTGTCGAAATAAATAAAGATAAATGATTGATTTCGGTTATTCCTGCGGGATATGTCCATAGAATTTGTTATTCCCACAAAATTGAAAAAGAACTTACCACCGGCATGACTTTTTCGGAGTTTAGGCAGAGAGCAAGTGGGCCGCTACGTCTCTCGCTGAAATAGAAGAAATTGACACGCAGTCGGCATCCGCGTGAACGAGGTACATTCGGAATCCTCGGCCGATACCAAGACACAGGCTTATCATGAATGCAGAAAGCCGGGCTCGGTTTCCAGTTCCCATTAGTGTCCTCGGGAGTCGTCGATGGAGGCTCATGCTCCTATCGTCAGTCAAAATGGAAAGGTGCAAACAACGTTAACACTTGGGCATTCTGTAACAGCTATGGGATTGATAAATCTTCATTGTAGGAAAGTAAAAAAGTTAAAAACGTGCAAAGACTGGTGTGGAATAAAACTTGTGAATTAAGGTGAAAAACGGGGTAAAAATCACAGAATACACATCCTGAAAGTATGTCTTTGGTGCAAGACTGGTTTGGTGAGCCCACAAAGACCATAATAGTTAGGCCCCTTGGGTATCCACATTCTCTCAAACTGTTTATAAGTGAGTCTGATTCAGTGTAGAAATCTTCTGTAGGTGCACAGTTACCGCGTAACCTGAGAAACTCGCCATAGAGAAGATTATCTCGAAAGTTCCTTGGGTGATGACTAGAATATCCCATAAGAGTATTGTACTCCAGAGGTTTCTTAAATAGTGTGGCATATAAGACATTTGCCTCAGTTCTGATAGTCAGCTCAACAAAATCAATCTGATCAGAACTAAAAGTCATAGTGAATTGTATGTCACTTAACCTGTCATTAAGTCATACATAATCAGAAGTCATACATAAAAATCTTGTAGAGTCTGTGAGCTGCCCGTCCGTGATCATCAGGACATCATCGATATATCTCTTCCATTGTAGGAAAGTAAAAACTGGACTTTAAATAAACGTGTCCTCATAGTTATCCATGTAGAGATTTGCTATGTCTGGAGCAAAGCCAGCCCCCATGGCTACTCCCATAGTTTGAAAAAAAGAAGTCTTTCTGAAACGTAAAGACCTTTTTTTGTCATTGCTATTTCAAGGAGACTTACAATAAAGTCTGTGGGTATGATGTGGAGTCTATACCTTTGTTCCAGAGTGGAATGGGCTATCACTAAAGATTCATGTTGCGGAATGCTGGTATACAGGGAGGACACAACTAAGGTGACTAACAGTTGCCTCTCTTTGTCAAAAGGAAAATCTTCTATCAAATTAATGACATCCATTGAATCCCGTAGGTAAGATTTGGTTTTAGGTACCCAGGGCTGAAGAAATTCTACATAGCGACATATTGGTTCTAGAACTGAGCCACATCCCGATACTATCGGCCTGCCTGGAGGTTTGTCCCTATGTTTATGTACCTTGGGGAGTGTGTAAATTGTGGGAATACAAGATTCCTTTGATTCAGGTAAGCAAATTCATGCTCACTCAAGTACCCTTCGTCAAGACTTTTAATAGTGAGTTCACGTATTAATTTTGCCACATCCCTGGTGGGGTCTCTATGTGTCTTTCTGTAGTTCTCAACAGCCTGAAGTTGCGATAGGCGACCACTGCGCCTCTACCGGCCTGGTCGCCCCCACGCTCTTCCTGCCTCCCGCTCCTGTACCTACCTGCTCCTGTGCCTGCCGCCGCCGACGCCGCCTGCTCCCTCCTCCCTCCTCCAGCGCCCCAGCCGCCGCAGGGCCGCCCGCACCCGTTTTTTCCCGCCTCTGCCAGCTTGCGGCCCCGCCCCCCCGCCAGCCGATTGGCTAACCCGCTCCCGCCTCCCCGCAGACCCTCCCTACCGGCTCCCTTCTTAAGGGGACCCAGACTCCACCTAGGGAGCGACCACTGCGCCTCTACCGACCTGGTCGCCCCCACGCTCTTCCTGCCTCCCGCTCCTGTACCTACCTGCTCCTGTGCCTGCCGCCGCCGCCGCCGCCTGCTCCCTCCTCCCTCCTCCAGCACCCCAGCCGCCGCAGGGCCGCCCGCACCCGTTTTTCCCGCCGCTGCCAGCTCGCGGCCCCGCCCCCCCGCCAGCCGATTGGCTAACCCGCTCCCGCCTCCCCGCAGACCCTCCCTACCGGCTCCCTTCTTAAGGGGACCCAGACTCCACCTAGGGAGCGACCACTGCGCCTCTACCGGCCTGGTCGCCCCCACGCTCTTCCTGCCTCCCGCTCCTGTACCTACCTGCTCCTGTGCCTGCCGCCGCGACGCCGCCTGCTCCCTCCTCCCTCCTCCAGCGCCCCAGCCGCCGCAGGGCCGCCCGCACCCATTTTTCCCGCCGCTGCCAGCTCGCGGCCCCGCCCCCCCGCCAGCCGATTGGCTAACCTGCTCCCGCCTCCCCGCAGACCCTCCCTACCGGCTCCCTTCTTAAGGGGACCCAGACTCCACCTAGGGAGCGACCACTGCGCCTCTACCGGCCTGGTCGCCCCCACGCTCTTCCTGCCTCCCGCTCCTGTACCTACCTGCTCCTGTGCCTGCCGCCGCCGCCGCCGCCTGCTCCCTCCTCCCTCCTCCAGCGCCCCAGCCGCCGCAGGGCCGCCCGCACCCGTTTTTCCCACCGCTGCCAGCTCGCGGCCCGCCCCCCCGCCAGCCGATTGGCTAACCCGCTCCCGCCTCCCCGCAGACCCTCCCTACCGGCTCCCTTCTTATGACGCCCCCAGAGCGACCGCGCAGCGGACGCGCGCAGCGGGAGCACCGAATGAGCGCCGAAGGTGCGCCAAAGGTAAGCCCGTCTGTGCCCGTCCGCGTCTGGACCGCGCCCAGTGCCAGGACCCCTGGCCCCCACCGACGGAAGCCGACCCGACGGACCTACGCCGCCACCAACCTCTACGCACTCAACGCCGGCAGACTCCCGGGCTGCTACCGAGCCACCCCGAGACGCACCCACGGACCCTTCTGCTGCAACGCCTGCAAGTTCGCCTGCATCCGGACCTGCACCACTCCAGCAGTGCCCAAGACCTCGACGAACATCAGCAACAGCCACCTGAACTGCATCCTGCTCAACACCCCCTCCGTCCACAGACACGCCGTCGAGCTCTGGAACCTGCTCGACACCACAGCCCCAGACGTCGCCTTCCTCACGGAAACCTGGATGAACGCCTCCTCAGCGCCCGACATCGCCATCGCCATCCCGGACGGCTACAAGATCATCCGGAGGGACCGCGTCAACCAGACCGGAGGAGGCATTGCCATCATCCACAGGAACTCCATCCGCATCACGACCAACACCAACGACACCCTCGCACCCGCCGAGCACCTGCACTTCCAGATCCACATCAACCCCAGGACCACCCTCAGAGGCACCCTCATCTACAGACCCCCGGGACCACGCACACAATTCAGCGAGGACATCGCCGACTTCGTCAGCCCGCATGCCCTCCCCTCCGCTGACTACATCCTCCTCGGGGACCTCAACTTCCACCTGGAGAACAACAACGACCGCAACACCACCACCCTGCTGGACAACCTCGCCAACCTCGGACTCAAGCAACTGGTGACCACCCCCACCCACTACGCCGGACACACTCTCGACCCCGTCTTCTCCTCCAGCAAGGACATCGCCTTCAGCCACACCACCGGACTCCACTGGACGGACCACAGCTGCGTCCACTTCAGCTTCAAAAGGACCACGATCCACCACCACCAGCAACAGGTTGCACGCAGAAGCTGGAACAAGATCACAGCCGATCAACTCGCAACTTCCCTGAGCAGGAACCCACCCACCAGCGCAGCGAACCCCAGCCAAGCGGCCACCAACCTCACGATGTGGATCAGCGACTGCGCAGACGACCTCGCCCCTCTGAGGACCCCGCCTAACAGACCAGGCAGCAAGAAAGCCCCATGGTTCACCGACGAACTCAAGAACTCGAAGAAGAACTGCAGAGCCCTTGAGAAAGCCTGGCGCAGAGACCCAACATCGGACAACATGACTACCCTCAAGCTCGCCACCCGAAAACACCACCAACTGATCCACACCACCAAGAAAACTGCATTCAAGGAACGACTGGACAACAACGCACACAACAGCAAGGAACTCTTCAACATCGTCAAAGAGCTCTCCAACCCCAACGCCGGAAACAACGACATCACCCCTTCGCAAGACCTCTGCAACTCCCTCGCCTCCTACTTCCACGACAAGATCACGGACATACACAACAGCTTCAGCACTCAACCGACGCACGCCATGACCGAACCACCGCCCCCACCACCACCCTCCGCGCCTGGACCCCGATCAGCACCGAAGACACCATCCGCACGATGAACACCATCCACTCCGGATCTCTGACAGACCCCTGCCCTCACCACGTCTTCAACAAGGCCGACGCTGTCATCGCACCCCACCTGCGGGACATCATCAACACCTCCTTTGACACCGCTACCTTCCCGGAGAGCTGGAAGCACGCCGAACTCAGCGCCCTACTAAAGAAGCCATCAGCCGACCCCTCCGACCTCAAGAACTACCGACCCATCTCGCTGCTCCCGTTCCCCGCAAAAGTCATCAAGAAGACCGTCAACAAGCAGCTGGCCGCCTTCCTCGAGACGAACGGATCCCTCGACCTCTCGCAGTCTGGCTTCAGGACCAACCACAGCACCGAGACCGCCCTGATCGCAGCCACCGATGACATCAGATCCCTGCTCGACAACGGAGAAACAGCGGCCCTCATCCTCCTAGACCTCTCCGCGGCCTTCGACACCGTCTGCCACCGTACCCTAGTACAGCGCCTCAGCAACGTCGGAATCCGGGAGAAGGCGCTGCAATGGACCATCTCCTTCCTCGCCGGAAGGACACAGAGAGTCCGCCTCCCACCGTTCAGATCAGAAGCCATCGATGTCATCTGCGGCGTTCCTCAAGGCTCCTCGCTCAGCCCAACCCTCTTCAACGTCTACATGAGTCCCCTCGCAGCCATCGCACGACAGCACAACCTCAACATCATCTCCTACGCCGACGACACCCAGCTGATCCTCTCCCTCACCAACGACCCCGCCACCGCCAGAGCCAACCTACACGAAGGGATGAAGGAGGTAGCCGAATGGATGAAGAACAGCCGCCTGAAACTGAACTCGGACAAGACGGAAGTCCTCATCCTGGGATCCTCACCCTCCGCCTGGAACGACTCCTGGTGGCCCCCCGCCCTGGGCAGCGCACCCAAACCAACAGACCACGCACGCAACCTGGGCTTCATCCTGGACTCCATGACCAGACAAGTCAACGCCGTCTCCTCGTCGTGCTTCAACATCCTACGCATGCTACGCAAGATCTTCCGGTGGATCCCCACCGAGACCAGGAAGACGGTCACCCAGGCCCTCGTCACCAGCCGACTGGACTACGGCAACGCCCTCTACGCCGGAACCACCGCCAAACTCCAGAAGAGACTCCAGCGGATCCAGAACGCCTCAGCAAGGCTCATCCTGGACATCCCCCGTCGCAACCACATCTCCGGACACCTGCGAGACCTGCACTGGCTCCCGGTCAACAAGAGAATCACCTTCCGTCTCCTCACCCACGCACACAAAGCCCTGCACAACCAAGGACCAGGATACCTCAACAGCCGCCTCAATTTCTACGCTCCCAAACGCCAGCTCCGATCGACCGGCCACGCCCTCGCCGCCGTCCCCCGCATCCGAAGAGTCACCACAGGGGGAAGGTCCTTCTCCTACCTCGCCGCCAAGACCTGGAACTCCCTCCCGACCCACCTCTGCCTGACCCAGGACCACCTCGCCTTCAGGAAGCAGCTCAAGACCTGGCTGTTCGAGCAGTAGCTGACCCCCCCTCCCCAAGCGCCTTGAGACCCTCCGGGTGAGTAGCGCGCTATACAAATGCTTTGATTGATTGATTGATTGATTGATTGATTGATAGGATTTCGTCAACATAATCCTCCTTGTTTTGTACCACAATGGCAGCCCCTTTGTCTGCTGGCTTGATAACTAGGTCAGCATTCTACCTTAAAGATTCAAGACTGACCTTTTCATCCTTAGTGATGTTATGTTTTATGTACTTCTTTTCTTCAAAAAGCTTAAGAGCATCTCTCAGAACTACTTATTCAAAAGCAAGAATCTTGCTTGACATAAGATGTAGTGGAAGTGTAAATGTGGATGGTGTGCGGAGTGATGTAGCAGAGTTAGTGATCGTGTCTGATGGACTAGGGTTTTTGTAAAAGTAGTGTTGCAGATGTATTTTTCTGAACAAACGGTGTAACTCAATCTTTGTGTTAAAACTATTGCCTGGGGTCGTAAGTTCAAAACTCAAGCCTTGGAGAGGACAGACATTTCCGTGGGAGACAGCTGGTGTCTAGAAAGATTAATAATTGGGTTTCCTAACTCACAGTCCTTCCCAGCATCCAACACTGTGTGTGGGTTGATTGCTCTGATGAGTTGTTATAGCAAAAGTTGCCTCGACCTGTACTTGTAGGTACCACTGAGGTCTCAGTTACTATCTGAAGGTCTGTCTCTTCATTTGTATTTCCCTGTGTGTCACCTGTGGGTACAATCTCACAGCTTTCCTGCCTCTGCCTCTGCCTGTGTTCCACCCTCTGTTCTGACCTCTGTCAGGCCACTAGAAGCATTTGATTTACAGGCATTGGCACCCTCAGTGCACTTTACTAGGGACATACATTCATACATACTAGTAAATTAAATATGCCAACCATGGAAACACTGATCCATAACACTATTCACAACAGGGGGACTTGCACTTTAACACTGAACAGCAGTGAGAAAGTGCCCAGAGACATTAAACCAGCAAAAACAGAGACAGAACCGGGAGGTCAGAAAGCAAAAAGACAGAGGAAACAATCCAAAAGATGCCAGGTCTAACAGGGGGTCAGAAAGTCCTGTAGTTCTGTACATAGAGAGTGAGGTGACTGTCTTGCTTAGGAAAGGCAACATGGTTTGAGGCATTTAGTTTGCATAGCTGCATCATAAGAGTATTCATTCATTTAATGTTATTGATGGCTGTCATTTCTTCACCTGCGGCTAAAGTGCTGGCTCACCCCGCAAGAAAGGAAGAACGTCTTTAGCCTCTTTCCTCAGACCCACCTTTGGGTGCTTGGGACGCTCCTCACCTTACTCTCCACAGCAATACACCTTTGCCATCCCATTTAACAGACACCTGTAGAGAGATGACTTCCGCAAGAGACTATCTATCACAGTCTTTAGTTACCTCTGCAGCTCACACTCTGAAAACTCTGAACATCTTTTCCTTTGCCCTCTTTAAACCATCCATTTAATGTGCAGTACATAAATGTGAAGCACTTCACTGCAGTGCCACACTCCGATGCCAGCCACGGGTTCAGGAGATGGGGATGCTCCTCTATGGGATCAGGGACTTACTCTAGCAAAGACCGACAGGGCCAGGCAGGTCCAGCTGCAGGTCCACGCAGGTTCAGTTGCAGCAGGTCAACTGGGCAGCTGCAGGGAGGCTTCTGTAGTTGATTATGTCCCTGTAGCTAAGAACTGGAGTACTTGTCTGTGTCATCTAAACCCCCCCACCACCTCCCCACTCAGTTGGGGGGAACCTGAACCACTCTTCTTGGTGTCACTTCAGGGTATTTATTTATTTATAAAGCCTTTTTTGACACTTTGGTGCTGACACAGAAATACAGAGTACAATTGAATTTAGAGGCATATGGATTGATACTGAGAACTCTCATAAAATAATTTGGTTCCAAGTGCTTACAAAAATTATATAGTTCTGTTCTCATTGTAGCATTCCAAATTTTATGAAAAATGGCTTTAGCATATTGGTGGCAGAAAGAGGTCAAAGAGGTTGCCAATAATGTGACTGGAACAAAGACAGCAATGTTTGGTTATATTATGAAGAAATTTTGAGGTGTAGATGGATACCAAACAGAGCTCCGCAGTGCCTGGGCCTAGCCTCTCTGTGCCATGGGGCACCGAGATAAAGAACGGCAGATTGCCTATCATAAGTGCCATGGAACCATGGAGATCGAGGTCGTCAAGGGCTGTGGATCAATTTGCACATCAGGAGGAGCCCAAGAAGGACGATTCCTTGAAACCGATCTGGCAGTGATCGGCATGAAGAGAATGAATCTCTGGCATGCGAGGTGCTGTGTGTGGCTCGAGTGGGGCTGGCTTTTCCTAGGCAAGGAAACGCCAGCCCCGCTCGAGCCAAATTGATCCACAGCCCTTGACGACCTCGACTTCCATGCTTCCATGGACTCCGCACCCTGATGAAGATCCTGATTTATTTGGATCGAAACGCCGTCGACCTTCCAGCGCGATCATAGGCGCGTCACACAAAGTGGTTCATGAACAATACTTCGAAACGAAAGTAGAAACAAACTCCTCAAGTTACCTGGAACCATATTGTGCCAATTATTCACTGTATATTTATGCACCAGTCACTATGCGCTGTCCACGCTGATCACATTGTCACCTGCGTCACTAATTTGGTTTTCACTCACACACCACGAGCACCAAGTGCAATTTGGGTTGCTTTCATTTGTTTTATTTGTATATATTTCAGTGCTGCCACAACTGCTAATTGCCCCCTCTTTTCCTTTGCCTTGTTCTCAAATTGTTTACATAAATGATGCCATGAGCACATGCTATAATCAAATAGAGTCTCTTTTCTTCCTTTCGGATAATGTTGTACTCATATCCACACTAATTGCCTTTGAATAATACCAGTTGGGATACCATAAGTTCTTATCACATTCTCTACCCCAATCCCAACACGGTTGACGGGATTTTTGCTCCTGTTATTGATACAAGATTGGGGAAATGACGGCACAGCGTCAGCTCATGATGTGTGCCTCGATGGTGGGGAGTTGACTGGTGCCACCAGGGCCGGACTGGGAACAACAACCAGCACTGGCAGATTGCTGCTCCACCAGCCCTCGGAGCAGGGTGGTGCTAGTAAGAAGCACCGCTCCTGCTTTTATTACAGTGAGATAATAAACCGGCCTACACCCCTCCGGCCCACCTGGGAAACGTCCGGTGCCCACTAGTACCAGTCCGGCCCTGTGTGCTACAATCGACCAGTGGAGCTATGCAGGATCTGATGCTGCCGTACTTCGACCCCAGAGTGAAATGCTGGTGCCACAGTAAGTAGATCCTGAATCCATACTTTATCTTACCCCAACCCCTCAGTCATGCAAAAAAAAATTACAGGGACAACTTTACTCGGAACGCTCTTGGCTCACTGAGCTGCGTCTGGAGTAGGGACCTGACAATAGGAAGACTGTGCTCCTGGCACAAGAGATCACTGGGGATACTGCGCTGGATACTGCGTCAGTCATGACGACCCTCTTCTTCCACACATAAGCCTCTTTAGCTTCCATGTGTGGAAGGAATACACAAACACCATGGGAGAACCATTCACAGTCACTTTTCCCGGGACACAGTCAGAAAGGTACAGTGGTGTAGGGCTGAAAAATGCCAACGTCTAAAAGTGGCATTTCAGAATAGTACCTTAGACATTGGTAAATGCATTAAGTTTTGCCTGTGTGATTAATAATAAGCAGTTTATTTTGTAAGCTGTAGCTTGCTAGCTAGTTGTACAATTTAAGTTACAGAAAGTCTTTTAAAGTGTTATTACTTGTTTATGTACAAAAGGGCAATGTATTGTACTGTTACTAGTGGTAAAGTGTGGTTAAGTAATAGCAACATTTTGAAAAATGAAATGAAAGAGGGATATAATAGAATTAATTGATGTAATAACAATAGTATGTGTTTAGAGGAGTTCTGACAACTTTTGGGCCTGGTGCCACTGCGCCTGCTGCACAATTCAAATCACACCCCTAATGCCTGTAAGATAACTGAATTTGTGACTGCCTGTTTAGTAGTAAAATATAGCAATATCTGGAGTTTAGAGAAGTTATGACAACTTTTGGCCCAGGTGCCCCTGCACCCTCTGCACCTTTCAAATCATGACCCTATTGCCTGCAAGGTAACTGCACTTGTGACTGCTTGTTTACGTTTAAAATATTGCAATATTTGGTGTTTACAGGTGTTCCTAGAGCTTTGGCCCCTGGTGCCACTGCACCTGCTGTACCATTCAAATCAAGCCACTTTTAACTGGAAGGTAACTGTAATTGTATCTGCCTGTATAGTAGTAAAATAGAGCAATATTAGGTGTTTAGAAGAGTTCTAACACATTTGGGGCCTGGTGATACTGCACCTGCTGCACTATTTAAATCACGACCCTGATGTCTGCAAGGTAACTGCACTTATGGTTGCCTGTTCAGGAATAAAATATAGCAATATAAGGTTTTTAGTGGGGTGCTTGGAGCTTTTGGTCCTTGTGTGACTGCACCTGCGTCACTATTGGAATCATTACTCTAGTGCTTCCTAAATAGTTGCACAATTTATATCAAGTCCCTTTTAACTGCAAGGTAACTGCAATTGTGGCTGTCTGTATAGTGGTAAAATATAGCAATATTAGGTGTTTTGAGGAGTTCTGACAACTTTTGGGCCCGGCACCACAGCACCTGCTGCACCATTCAAATAATAACCCTGTTGCCTGCAAGATAAATGCACTTGTGACTGCCTGTTTAGTAGCACTTGTTACTGCTTGTTTAGTAGTAAAATATAGGAATATTTGGTGTTTAGTGGAGCTATGACAACTTTTGACCCCATGCGACTGCACAAGTTAAATCAAGCCCCTTTCAACTGAAAGGTAACTGCAATTGTGACTGCCTGTTTAGTAGTAAAATATAGCACTATTAGGTATTCAGAGGACTTCTGACAACTTTTGGTCCAGGTGCCACTGCACCTGCTGCACAATTGAAATCATTACCCTAGTGCCTGATAGATAACTGGACTTGTGACTGCTTGTTTAGTTGTAAAATAGAGCAATAATCACTATTTATGGCGGTACGTAGAGCTTTTGGTCCCAGTGTCACTACACCTACAGCACTATTGAAATCATGACCCTAGGACGTGGTAGATAATAGCACTTGTGAGTGCCTGTTTAGTTATAAAATATAGCAAGATAAGGTGTTTAGAGGAGGTCCTATAAATGTTGTGCATGGTGCTGCTGCACCTGTTGCACCATTCAAATAATGACTCTGTTGCCTGTAAGATAGCTGCACGTGTGGCTGCCTGTTTAGTAGTAAAATATAGCAATATGTGGTGTTCAGTGGAATTATGACAAAGTTTGGCCCCGGCGCCACTGCACCTGCTACAACATTGAAATCATGACCCAAAGGTAACTGCATTTGTGTCTGCCTGTTCAGTAGTAACATATAGCATAGCTCTTGTATATTAACTTTATTTTTAATGTGCAATGTTTATTACAACATTTAGAATTTTATCATAATAACCAAATAGATTAATTTTAATAAAATCAATCCGATAACTCCCACAAAGGGCAAAGAAATGTACTGAGGCATGACCTGGAAATGTCATAAACGTTCTAAGGCTAAAGCATCTTTTTTACACAACTAAGTAATTCAAAGCAAGCAGTCTAACATACTGTTAGAAGCTGTCTTCCTTTTCCCTGGGAAGAGATCTGATTTTAACAGTGAAAGGGGCTTAAACAGTGTGAACAGCTTTAAATGCGCGCAGCCAGGGAAAGTTAACAACAACAAAGTTCCACACAACAGCAAATTACCACGGTAATTCAGCTATGGGAACTAATAAGATCCCCCTTTTAAGATAAATTAAATACAAGAGATTTCAAAGCACAGCACAAGCGCTGTGCAGGCTAAACCTAAAAATAATTTTACTATTAAAGAGGAGTTTAAATTACAATTCATTTGAGTGGGAAAATAATTCCTCTATTTGTTTCCAATCTGCAATTATTACTCATTGAGTGTAATAAGGACACCCAGTTTTAGACTATGGGAAAGATAGTGTTTACAACAGTGAAAAACGACTTTAGGAGTTTTTCACTGCCCAGACATGTAAATCTTAAATGCAGATGTCCCACTTATAAAATACCTTGCACTCTGCCTATGAGTCTTTAGGGCCTATCCTAGGAGTGACTTATACATATTAAAATCAAAGGTTTAGGCTTGGCAAAGGGTTTATTGTGCCAGGTTGGAATGGCAGATTAAAAACTGCACTACAGACTGAAGTGGCAGGCATGAGACGTTGTATAAGGCTACTTTAGTGAGTTTCACAAAGAGTGCTGCAGCCCAGTAGTAATATTTAATTTAGAGGCCCTTGGTACACGTGGTCCCATATACTAGGGACTTGGAAGTAAATTAAATGTTCCAATCAGGTATAAACCAATTTTACCATGTTTTCAAGGGAGACCCCAAGCACATTACCATTGGTGAGCAGGAAAATGTGCACAGAGTCCTAAAAGCGAACAAAATTGGGTTAAAATTGGGGCAAATAAAGGCACATATCTGGGAGGACCCTGCAAAGTGGGCCAGGTCCAAAACTAGTCAACACCAGGACTTTCATTCTAGCAGTCATATCTATCAGATAGCTACTAGGCCCTGTCTGGTTACAAGATTAACTGGAGTAAGTGTGAGTCCCTCCCCATGTCTAGAGCAGCCTCTAATGCCAGCCCGTATGGCTACATGAAGTGGGTGCCTGAAGGTCTGTGCAACCTAGGTGTCCTTATGGTTGGCACCAAACAAGATTTCATGAAGTGGAACCATTTTCTATTGCCACTGTGGTTTAATTTCCTCTTTGGCATGGTACACTTGTGAGTAGCAAGATAATTACTCAGTGTGACTGATGTAGATGGATCAGATTAGCTTTATTCGATTTTAGTTTAAAAAACCATAAAAGCAACAACAATACATAAATAAATATCTCAACATTTCATTACGAGGTTAATATCAACTATTAAAACAGGATTAAATCAGTGTGACGAGTCGACTAATCAATATTCATGCATATTCAAGGCTAATTAGAGGCTAGAGGGTTAATGGCACAAGGTACACAAAATCCCCTTCTCCAGGAATTATAGTTCATTGTCGTTGGTCTTGGTAATGGAAGCTCGGATAGAAATCAAACAAGTCCCGAATGCAAATGGGGCCATCTCCTTCTTTTGGCTTGCAAAATCGTAGGTAGGGGACAGTGTCCCTATTCTTAAATTTGATTAACACCAAGTCCCCCGAGATGTCTTTGGGCAACGTACCTAGCCACCCCACCCTCCTGACGCTCAGGATTCCACCATCTAGGTCAGGTGGCAAGGGTCTATTGTGCTTAAGCCAGAAAATGACCTTATTTAGCAGGTCCTGGTGTGTTTCGAGTTTGCCCTGGCTAAGTGCAGGGACCCCAGAGAGGACAGTCACGTATGGGGCGGCTTCGGGAGGTAAATTGATGCGATGCCTTCTTTCTAAAGTGGTCCTGGCCGGTATATGAGGTATTAACGCAGAATTTAATGTTAGTTTAGGGCCAGTTGGGATAGATGTAGTAAGAGGCAGTTCTAGAGTTTGGACATTCCTACATACAGTGGACTTAGACTTTTCGTGGTTGATGGGAGGATTAGGGCAAATAGGTATAACTGATTTGTTGATTGGTAGAGAGTTCCTTTTAAGTGTTTTTTCAATACTGGTCAGCCTGTCCCCTAGATCGTTAATTTTTGTAACCAGGGGTGATATGGCTGATATTAACAATTGCTCAAACTGGGCCAGTAAGGGCAGTTGGAGGGGCGATAAAGGATCATCTGTTCTATACACAGCCTTGTCCACCATTGATGTGATTGGGTGAGAGGGAGATGGTGTAGAGCTGGTGCACGATTTTTCAACGTTAAATTGGTTCTCATTGTCTTTTTCCTCATCGTGCTTCCTTTTACAATTTGGACCCCGGGGCAGTGTATTGACTTGAGATTGGTCTTTATTAAAAGGTAGAGGTACATCCTGTGGAGTGCCGTTTAGATAGTCAGCGTCTTTACCCATAATGGGGGGGGGTTGATACGTATGGGACATACTTGGAGCCACACAGGGCATTCAGCTCCTCCCAGATGGACATGGTTAATAGAAATAAAAACTCCAAAAGCGACAATAGGCAGTACAGTGCAAGACAGATAAGTAATTAAGACGACACTATAACTCCTCTTTGGAAAGAATCAAGTGGGGTGGCTCGTCCCGTCCTCCTCTGGCCTCAGAGGGCCGTAGAGGGCCCGCCCTTTGCCCGGGCTTAGCCCGGCGGTCCCGCGCGCATCCCGCGGGGACAGGAGGTGTTCCGCTGTTTGTAGGCGCCTCCTGGCGCTGGCAGTGACGTCCCAGGTGCGCCTCTGCCACCGGGGCACCTGGGGATTGTGGTCTGGGTGTGGGTTCTGCTTGCCGTTTCCCTCACGGCGCTCGGTGGTGGGCTCTGAGCTTCCAATGCAGTAAGGTGGTGTTGGACTCTGCCGGTCCCCCTCCCGTGCTGTGCTGGCCGAAAGTAGATGTTAGATCATATAGCTGGAGAGGTAACAAGCCGAGACTGAGGGCCGCTAGGATATGGGCTGATAGTGCAGTGAAATGACTTCACTTGCCTTACATGCTGTCGGACAGTATAGCTTTCCACTTAATCACTGATTACACAGAGGACCCGTAAAAGGCCCAGATGTGGATATCCTTAGAAAACCATCTATTGGCCTGACCAAATATGCAATCTCCCATCTATTTGACCACTGTCATTCAGACTGTGGTAAGGAACCTGATTTTGGTAACGACCACAACTGTTTGTCAACTGGCCCATAAGCTAATGGCATCTCTTCCTTCTCCATTAAACAATGCCAATGTGGAATTATGCTGCAGTTCGGATCGCAGGAATGCCAATCTTTTGGGTTTCCTCATATGAGCGTGGCCTTTTACATATTGACTATTTATAGGAAGAGGGACACACTAAGTCAATTCACACTTTACGAACTTAGTTCCACCAGCATGACACTGGTCTTTGGAGGTATCATCCGTTGGCACATTGTCTCCACATCACATTGTTCAACTAGTCGAGTTAATGGTCTCACTGGTGGTGCAGTATTTGCAGATCTGGGGCTCAGTTCGGAGGAGCAGTCTCTGAAATATATGGGATAATCCTCAAATCACTTCAAATCTTACCCTCTTCTCAGCTCGCATGGCAGGTACCCTTGGGAAGGATTCTACACCTCTCAGTTGGGTGACTTTATTGCATGATCATGATAGGATGCTTAGGGAGTCTAAGTTAAAGTGCCTTTACTTTGAGTTTCAAAATGATTTGTACTGAACCTAAGGACACAGAGGCCCGTCAAATTGCCAGCTGACGACCTGTGTTGGAAACTGGGATGGAGAAACACTGATCGTGGATCAGACGCTACACTGTATCCCTTTCAGAGAGGGATTGGGGAGACAAAGGAGTTTGAAGACAATATGTATGACCCAAACCCCTTCGAGGTTGGTTAAGTCCTTCCTCACTCCTTTTACCTTCTCTTGACGCATGCAATTACAAACTTCTCCACTTCTGGGGTGATTGCTGGACAGCGGAGGCATGTACTTGATGTTTGTGCTCTGCCCTGCAGCACCCTTGCCTAATAGGCCGTACAGTCAACGGTGGAGTCACACTCCCTACACCATCCACTGGATTTGTCATACCATAGCTAGGTTCTCAAACATGCAGTACTTTATATAAATGTACCACATTCCTATCCTGCTCTATCGGTACTCGCACCTGGCATGTACTCTGGTAGTCATGAAATATTGGCTTATTACCGAGAGACAGTCTTATCTTTCTTATATTTGGAGATGCAGCCCCCAATAATGTAGTCGAGCCGTGAGCATCGGACAAAACCAATATGCTATATTAGTCACCTATGTCATGTATCTTATGTACTACCTACTACAAGTGCAAACAGTGGAGAGATTTGGCTGTTTGTTAGCGGTGTTTTCATCTGTAAATGTTTTTTGTTATTTTCTAGCCCATGTACTACTACTCTCCCCCCTCAACCCAGTTCCCTCTTCTAAAAAATAAAATAAAACTGAGGCCATAGCTGCCGACTTTGGAGCTGGGAAACCAGGTTCGAATCTCGGCGTGGGCTCAGTACCTTGTGATTCTGGGCAAATCACTTATCTCCCTGCGCCTTCCAAAAATGAATGTGTTCTTGTTTAAAGTTAACTGGTGCTCATGTAAAGCGCTCCAATACCTGCGGGTAGAGTTCACGCCCTATAAAATTTAACAAAATTATTACTTGCAGTGACTCGCTGGTCAGTGAGCAAATTACAAGCTCGTTCGATGGAGGATTGAACATTTTATTACCAGCATTTGCATCTTTCTCTGTAACCTAGTTACGCTGGGCCTCTGATATATGTATATGTATACATACATAAAACTCACAATAATTATATGTTTAAAAAGGAACGAATTAATTCCCAGTCGTTAAAATGATGGGCCAGATGTTTCTTTTAGCGCGTGCTCCTTGCCTGCTAGCTTACATGCTCAGGGGAGTCGGGAATGAGCTGAAGAGTGAGTTTGTGCTGTATTGAAAATGTTGACTAACCCGCTGCACACACGCTGAAGACGCTGTGCGGGCCTGTGCCCTCTCCATGCCCCTTTCCCTCGCTAAATACACTGAAGGCCGTGGGGTGCCTGCATTGCTGACTCGGTGGCTCTGTGTTTTTTTCCCTGAGACAGATCCTTTTCACATTCCTGGCTTCCGTGACTCTTGTAATGTGACCAGAGTGTGCTGAATTCTTTTGCCTCGGGGTACAGAAGGTCCCCATTCCTGGACCAGCTGGGACACGATTCTCATTTTGAGGACATCGCAAAACAGTCTGTCCTGTCTCAAGCTGCATCCTTGCAAACCTGCGATCAGAGAAGTGGTGTGGTTATGGGGGCCCTGCACATTTGATATATATATATATATATATATATATATATATATATATATATATATATATATATATATATATATATATATATATATATATATATATATATATATATATATATATATATATATATATATATATACATATAATATATATATATATATATATATATTCACTGAAAAAACCATAGGTTATAGACCATATATAGTTAGGAATTAGCATTTAAAAAACCTTATTTTACTCACACAAAACCATTGAAATTCCATATATAGTTAGTTGCACTAACTATATATCGCGCACCCGCAATCCACTGCTGATCATGTCACATATTACATCATTCATGACATGGTCAGTGACATCACTGATGACATCACTGATGACATCTCAAATGACATCACTGATGACATCACTGATGACAACATCCAGTGACTGTATTTTTCTGTAAAGTTAAAATATGTCTTGAGTGGATGTATAAGTGTCTGGATGAAGGATTTAGTAGGTGCATGACTGACTGTATGAGTGAGTGATTAAATGTGTCTCACTGAATGCATGGGTTAGTGACTAAACTGTCTTAATTTGTGCATCATTATGTCTGTTGTTTTGTAAACTGCTGCATGTGTTGATCATTAGCTATACGAGAGGCTATATGTGTTATTAATTGGTTGCCCAAGTATTTCTATGGGAGATTGAGTTTGTGTGGGGGTGGCTGGAAGGTGTGTGACTCTATGCATAGATGTGTGAGCAGTTTATTCACTAGGTGTATGAGTTCAAGAGTGCATGTGGAAACAGCTACATGGGCAGTTGACTGTGTGCATGAGTGTATTGATGAGTGAATGGATATCTCAATGCTACATGTCATAGTAAGTACATATGTAAAACACAGTACATGTGAGAGTTGGCATATATAAATAACTGTGCATGAGAGCCACTGAATGAGTGAGTGGTTGTATCGATCATTGTGAACTTGTATCAGGGATTGTATAAGAGAGTAAATATGTGTTAGTATATGTTTCAATAAGTAAGGTGTGTTTAACTGTATAGTTGAAGAAATGGAGGTGAGATTGTTTCTTTGCATGACTGACTGGGTGTGTGAGTAACTCCATGGATGAGTGGCAGTGTGTGAGTGTCTGTATACACTGAGTGTATCTAAGGTTATATTAGAGTCTGAAGAGGTTTATCGTATTAGCACAAGAATGATGTCAAATGAGATGTCATCAGTGATGTCATCAGTGATGTCACTGACCATGTCATGAATGATGTAATATGTGACATGATCAGCAGTGGATTGCGGGTGCGCGATATATAGTTAGTGCAACTAACTATATATGGAATTTCAATGGTTTTGTGTGAGTAAAATAAGGTTTTTTAAATGCTAATTCCTAACTATATATGGTCTATAACCTATGGTTTTTTCAGTGAATTTCAATGGTTTTTTAATAGCAAATATAATAAGCTGTCGAATGTCAAGTACGTGGTAAGTAAAAACATTTTCGTGTTTATGCACACTGATCTGCTTTGAATGCTGCCCCCCACCCCTCATTTCTATTAGGAGTACTCTCTCTTTGCAGATAGTGAAGGGTAGTTAACGCAGGCCTTTGCCCCCGTTGTAATCCGTCGTGCCTGCTTCTCTCTCCATTTGATTGATTGTTCTCTTTGGTTCATTCTCTATTTACAAACAAGCACAGAGTCGCAATACTCTGTTTAGTCTTTGCAGATAGCGAAAAATCGTGTAAAAAAACAAAAGGAATCGAGCAAAATCAGTAGGCCACTAATGGGATCTCTTTTTGACCTCCCTAAAATAGAAACATTAGGAACAACCTGTTGATAATACCAATGTGTATGTACATAAGCGGCGTTCATTTGTGTTCACAGTACCCCTTCTTGATTGTTTGAATCGAGCATTGAATTGTTCGAAGTTGGTTCTCTTAAGAATCTTCTCTGCCTGCAAACGAGGAAGAATAGGAATATTCTCTCTCCCTTTGCAGATAGTGAAGGGTAGGTAACGCAAACCTTTAACACGTCGTGCCTATTTCGTTCCTCATTGATTGATTGTTTCCCCAAACATTGACTGTTTGGGAATTGGTTCTTTTTGGAGGTATTCCCTGTTTGCAAATATACGTAGGAAAATCTTTGCAAATAGTGAAAGGGTACGTAATGCGGACCTTTCTCCCCCGTTGTAATCTGTCATGCCTATCTACTCCCCACTGATTGATGCACCTGTTTCACCCGGACCATTTACTAGAGATACGTCATCTGGCCCGACCAGAGAGCACCCCTAGTGAAAAGGACATATGCAATAATAACAAAGTGATCACTGTATCCTGTTAACAGAAACTTTAGCATGAAACAACCTGGAAAGAAAAGAATAGGAAAACGAAAATCAGTAGGCCACTGATGAACATGAACTTTTATTAAACAACGAACAAAGAAACAATAACATAACGTAATGATAAAACCTATTAATGTCCTAGAAACAAGAAAACGTTAGAAATATGCCAGTGGTGAGAGACCAGAAAAACAGTAAGAGAAACCAAATCACCCCTCGCTGTCCCACCGCCTGCCACGCCAAAAAAATCGATAGACTAGGGAAAATGCAAGTCAGTAGAACATCCGCCCCCACTCTGGAAACTTCCAAGGTGGGGCAGGGTTGCGGCTACGCCCAGCCGGGAGCAGCCCATATAAGGCGGGTCCTGCTGCCACGCCTCGGCCAGGAGATCCTAACGTAGGGTGTAGCCGGAGGAGAGGCCGAGGCCAGCGGGACCCGGCCAGGGGATTGCCTTTACAACGCTGAAGAGTTGCAGGGGGGGGAATGTCTCCTCGACCCTCCCCTCTCTCTCCCAGTCCGGCCGCGGTGGCCCTTGAGAGTTTCAGGTAGTCCCGCCACATGCTCTTCCGGTCCGGCCACCAACGGTCGGGGGGCCGAGGCCGACGGGATCTGGCTGCAGCCGATAAACCAAGGAACCCGTTCATGGGGCCAGAGCAAAGGGCGTCCGGCCGCCATCCACCGGAAGCCCGGCCCGAAGACGGACGGGACACTTCTTCTTTCTTGAATAATGGCTGCGACAACACTGGGGGGGGATGTCTTGCACATGCCTCCGACCCCCCCCCCTCGTCCTCATCGCCTGGTCCGGCCATAACAAATCTCAAGCGAGACGCCGTGGGGTGCACTGGGAGGGAGAGACGATGCGAACAGGCCTCTCCCGCCTCCCCAGTAGAGGCTTCCCACCTGCACCCTCAGCGCTCCAAGCGCCCGGAAAAGGGTTCTTCCACTGTGGCGATGCTGCAACGTCTCGCCCGGCAGGGTGGAGCCCGTCCGCTCATTTGACCCCGCGATCGCCAGTAGCTACCGAACTCTCAAAATGGCGGTCGACCTGGCAAGAGCGGGCCCAGCATAAAGAAATGGCCCGGTCACTGGTTGACTCCACCACCGTAGTCCTCCACGACCTTGAAGATTCTAGAGGAGCCGCGGGAGTCTCCGACCCCCGCAGACACCCCCGATGGGGAATGACTGCCATGATCGCCCGTGGAGTGACGAAACTGTATCCGCGGGACGTCGGCGCTCCCATGCTGCCACCAGCCTCAGTTTGAATTACTAGAATCCTGCAGACCTCAGTTCCGGTGAAAGCACAGTGTGACCCGGTAGGAAAAATTGTTGCACCCCCTCCCCTTTTTGACTGATAGTTCAAACCACCGATCCTTTCCTTTGCCCTTTTAACGGAACTTTGGACTGCCTCCCCCTCTTTTACATTTTCTAGAGAAAACAAAACATTAACCACTACATTAGCATAGCAGTTGACACCAGAACTGTTTTCAAATTGAAAACCAACAACATCTTCAACAGGATCCTTTTTGTTTCTGCTGTGACCCTGCTACAGCACAGGCATTGTCCCCAGCAGTAATTCTGCAATGCCGGTAAGAATAGCTGTGGTGCCTACTGGACTCACTCACCCGCGCGGCGCCCCACGCCGTTATTTGCTGGGCGGCAACTTACTAGACATCACTTTCGTGCCATCTAGATTTCAGCGCGTTCTGCTGCCTTGGAACTATTCGCACAACAGACTGCTACTGACGACCCACCCCCAGGCAACATCTTCTGAATTTTCATAATTTGAAAGAACTAGTAACATGTCCTCATCAGGAATTCAAAAGAAATTGCCACGGTCTCTTCGTTGTTTAAATGTTTTTACTGTTTTTGTTTTGTTGTATATATTTATATGTTATTAAAGTTTTATATTCCTACTACTTTGTTGGAGTGCTATATATTTTTAATGTGACACATAATTGTAAAAACTTTGATGTACAAAGAGTCATTCCTGGAATCTTCCGCTTCAGGCTCGGTCCCCTCCCCAATCACAATACAGGATGGTTTTCAGATAGTAGGAACACGTGTGGTGTGACGGATCTCATCGGGTGTGGGCCTTGATCTACTATAACTCCTTTGAAGAGGGGTGATTCTTTACAGCTGGAGCCATAAACTACATCTGCAGGGCTAGCTGATAGCCTGGACAATCGGACACAGAGGAAGAGGAGTGTCAGAGGGTGCGGTAGTGAATAGGGCGAAAGGGAGGTGTCGGGCGGGCACAGAGTGTGATTCTCAGGGAAGAGCAGCGCAGATGGGGGGAGGTTTATTGCCCATGCATAAGACAGAGAGCGGGGGTGACCAGTGCCTGGGGAAGATGCTTGCGAGGGTGGGGAGCCATGCTACGAATCGACAGCGTGCAGAGAGTGGGTCTGGTCAAGGCATCTAAAATGGCTGCCGTGCACGACAAAAGTGTGGCATTTCAAAAAAGGCAAGATGGCGCAAACAATGTTTTTCAACACTTCCTCATTTCCTTCGAATCGAACGTTAACAGACGTTGGTGCATATTACCAAAGTTAAGCGATATTTATCGCTAACGATGCTTACCAATGAATTTTTTACCGCTAAGCATCGTCAGAAATTATCGAAGATAAACCTTGCTATTATCAAGGTTTATCGCAAATGCGATAAAAAACGGCCGCAATGCATGAATATCGCTAAAAAGTCAGCGATATTCATGCATTACCGAGCTAATGCTCTTAGCCATGTTATCCACCTCCCATTGGATAACATGGCTAAGAACTGCTCAGGGCAGGTGTTACTTTTTGAGGATATTCGCGCTTAGCGCGAATATCTCCAAAAGTTGGTAATAGGAGATAGATATCTTGCATGTTGTAATGCAAGTTATTGTGGTATATGGAACTCATACCATAATCTCTCAGGAAAGCAGAAACTGATCCTTTTGGGCCCGCCTAAAAAGGCCTAGGGGGTGAGGAGTACTCTACTTTGCCCCCTTTTCACGTTCCGAACTATTTTATTTTACTCTCTTCTGTAATTACACAAAATAGCAGCGATAAGATGCATCGGAGACACACAGTGAGAGAAAGGAGGCCGGAGATGAAGAAGAGATGTCAAATACACATTGGAGATAATATAGTGGCAGAAGGGAAGTAAATATGAGTAAACTTACCATGTAACATAAAAATGTTGCACTCTATACTATAAGTCTCATTTTATACTACAATCACTTCGCTACAACCTCATAAATTAAAAATAAAAATGAATAATGTCTCAAACAATTTTTGATTTCTAAATATAAATTTATTCTTCAGAATTTTCTAAATTTGAAAGAACTAGTAACATGTCCTCATCAGCAATTTCCTCATGAAAAGTCTGCAATGATGATTCTTGTAACTCTATGGTCTCCAAACATTCGATAAATTCGCCATCAACAGATTGATCAAAAAAATCATTCAAGTCATCTCCTCCTTGTGACAATATTTCATTATTGGTGCTGTCAATTTCAATCAATGTAGTGGAATCATTCAAGTCATCTCCTCCTTGTGACAATATTTCATTATTGGTGCTGTCAATTTCAATCAATGTAGTGGAATCATTCAAGTCATCTCCTCGTGACAATATTTCATTATTGGTGCTCTCAATTTCAATCAATGTAGTGTAATCATTCAAGTCATCTCCTCCTTGTGACAATATTTCCTTATTGGTGCTGTCAATTTCAATCAATGTAGTGGAATCATTCAAGTCATCTCCTCCTTGTGACAATATTTCATTATTGGTGCTCTCAATTTCAATCAATGTAGTGGACAATTCAAAAGAAATTGCCACGGTCTCTTCATTGTGAGCCATTTTATTTTGAAATTGCTTGCTGTAAATTGCAGAAAAAAATAATCACTTTCATTTATCGTTTTTAGTAATACATAATATAAAACTAACTTTATCAAGTATTTAGTATAACAGAAGGACTGCAAATAAATAACAGAAAACATTTTTCAAATTATCTTCAAGTGTACAACATAGTTCCCCTTACAAAGAAATTGCCACGGTCTCTTCATTGTGAGCCATTTTATTTTGAAATTGCTTGCTGTAAATTGCAGAAAAAAATAATCACTTTCATTTATCGTTTTTAGTAATACATAATATAAAACTAACTTTATCAAGTATTTAGTATAACAGAAGGACTGCAAATAAATAACAGAAAACATTTTTCAAATTATCTTCAAGTGTACAACATAGTTCCCCTTACAAATTAACAACTCACCTTTTTAAAAGTAGGAGAAGTGTTAGTACTGTGTAAATCAAACACCAGAAATTCACCACCAAAAATTCCTCACAAATGTACCTCAGACAGTAGTATCACAAAATGGCTGTGGTTTCCTCTCATTTGACATATATACATAACCAATTAACTTTCATCACACACAAATACAAAACCAAAGTAACATTTTAATTGGTTCTAAATTTCAACACTTTCAAATGTGTTTTCCCCATGCAATTTTCCATAGGACATTTACATACGTCTACAGCCTGAATGGCTGAACGGAATTACACCAAACTTGGCAAAATGGTACATCAAACCTAAGAGGTCAGGAAGGATCTACTATGCCCCCTTATGGTCATTTGCCCCTTCGCTTTGGCCTCCTCTTGTCTCTCGATCCTACCGAGAGACAAGATGGCGGCCGCTACGGACTGTTTCGAATGTTGACAGACGCCGGAGAACCAATCAGCTTCGCAAAGCTCCGTAACGCGAAAAGTACGCGAAGCGGAGCGCTGTTACAGATATATATCTTTTTTTGAACGTTAATTTCTCAAAATCCACTGGAGCACATATATTGAGACCTAGCAAAGGCACATCGGGCCACCAGTCCCTAATATTTTGCCAAGTTTCGTGCAAATCCATTCAGCCGTTCGATTATTAACATTTAGATACGTCTACAGCCTGAATGGCTGAACGGAATTACACCAAACTTGGCAAAATGGTATATCAAACCTAAGAGGTCAGGGAGGATCTACTATGCCCCCTTATGGTCATTTGCCCCTTCGCTTTGGCCTCCTCTTGTCTCTCGATCCTACCGAGAGACAAGATGGCGGCCGCTACGGACTGTTTGGAATGTTGACAGACGCCTGAGAACCAATCAGCTTCGCTTCACAAAGCTCCGTTGCGCAAAAAGTACGCGAACTGGAGCGCTGCCCGGTCCGCTGTTACAGATATATATCTTTTTTTAAACGTTAATTTCTCAAAATCCACTGGAGCACATATATTGAGACCTACAAAAGGCACATCGGGCTACCAGTCCCTACAATTTTGCCAAGTTTCGTGCAAATCCATTCAGCCGTTCGGGCTAAAAGTGAGGCCAACCGCCCTATGGAAAACTCAATGTTAAAAACACGTTTTGGGACCCCCCTTTTTTCTCAACCCCCCCTGGACGAACCCCCCCCCCCAATTTTCAGGGGCTGCTCAGAAACAAAATGTGCCATTTTCCTGAAAATTTCAGCCAATTCCGTCCACAAACGCCAAAGTTATTAGACATAGAATTTTCAAAAATCCCATAGAGAAAAAATCCTAACTATATATACCTACTGGCGACCGCCAGTAGGTAATATATATATATATATATATATACACATATATATATACATATATTTTTATTTTTTTTATTTTTTTTTCCCACTGAAAAAACCATAGGTTTCAGGGCTGTTTTAGGTAGCTGGACATTTCACTCATACAAAACCATTGAAAATCCTCCCTTATAGTTAGTTCTACTAACTATAACTCGCGCGTCCGCAATGCACTGCTGATGATATTACATATTACATCATTCATGACATGGTCAGTGACATCACTGATGAGATCTCAAATGACATCACTGATGACATCATCCAGGGAATGTGGTTTGGTTTGATATTTAAATATGTATTATATATATAGTAATCTGCATTGAACAATGAGTGGATGCATAAGTGTCTGGATGGAGGATTTAGTAGCTGTGTGATTGACTGTTTAAGTGACTAATTAAAAGTGTCTCACTAAATACATGGGTTAGTGACTAAACTGTGTGAATGTCTGAATCACTCTGTTGTGTAAACTGCTGCATCAGTTGGTTAATAGCTACATGAAAGTCTATATTAGTTATTGATTATTTGGCTGAGTATTTGTATGGGAGAGTGAATGTGTGTGTGTGTGGTTGGATGGGGTGTGTGTGACTGTGCAAAGATGTGTGAATAGTTGATTCACTAGGTATATGAGGTTAAGAGTGCATGTGGAAACAGTTGTTTCGGTGAGTGAGTGTGTTTATTGGTGTGTTGATAAGCAAATATATCTGTCAGTGGTACATGTCCATCGAAGTAGAAAAATAAAAGGCAGTGTATGTGACAGTTGTTGTATGTGAATAACTATACAGAATGGTCAGTAATTGCGTGAGTGACTGTATGGATGACTGTATACTTGTAATAGTGATTTTATAAGACACTAAGTATGAGTTACTATCTGTATAAATAAATGAAGTAGTGTTTAGCTGAGTAAATATGTGTGATCAATTGCTTGCATATGTGAGTAGGATGACTGCATAACTAAGTAGGATGTGTGCTGGTGTGTCAATGTCGATATAGGTGTATAAGTGCATTTGATAGTGTTCTATCGATCAATGACAGCAAGTATGAGTGAATCTATAGGTGAGTGATTAGATGTGTGCGTAAACCTAGGAATTAGTGAGAGGATTTTTAGAAACTTGTTTTGGCGTGTCAATGGTTTCAAAAATAGTACTTTTATTTTATAGTGAGTGATAAAAGGTTATACTACTGAGTGATGAGGTGTATTAGATTGTCACGTGGATGATGTCATCAGTGATATCACCAGTGATGTCATTTGAGATGTCATCAGTGATGCTATCAGTGATGTCACTGACCATGTCATGAATGATGTAATATGTGACATAATCAGCAGTGCATTGCGGGCACGCGAGTTATAGTTAGTAGAACTAACTATAACGGAGGAATTTCAATGGTTTTGTAGAAGTGAAATGTCCAGCTAACTATTGTAGGAGAGTAGGATCTGCCTACTATGGTTTCCCCCACTTTTTGCTGTGTTTCACTGATTTATCTACTTTAGTCTGGCTGGGGCCCTGCTAACCAGAACACCAGCCTAACTGCTTCCTCTCTAAATTGATTGCATGTACATTAGGTACACTCCAGATTGGTTACTGGGTCACCCTTGTGAGTCCCTAGAATATGGTACCTTAGATACCAAGGGCATAGGTACCCCAGGAGCCTACCAGGGGCTGAAACATGTATTATGCCACCCCTGGGCAGCCTTCCAAATGGCACCACAGGTCTACTCTTGTAGCCTGGGTAAGGTGGCATAAGCACCCCTTACTTACATATAGTATACCTATATCTACATATATATATATATACACATATAAACCTATAAGTAACTCCTATGGCAGGCCTTGACAATCCTGATGGCAGAGTGCTTGGTTTTGTGCGAGAGGGTGCCCAAGCATGAGCTGCGCCCCTCTGCAGCTTTCAGAATCCTTGCCGTATAGCTGTTCTATGATACAGCCATACAATATACTCTTAAGGGCATTATAACCTCGCGGTTAATGCCAACTTTGGATCGGCTGCATCAAAACATGTCGTGTTTGGTGTCAAATACTTTGGAATACTACCCCCCACCCCCAATTCTGGTGGCGGGGGTAGCATTCCACCCTTCTAGAGGGAGAAGACATGTACACACTGGTAAACCCGGTAGAAGTTAAACAGAGCCCCAGCATCACAAAATGGATGCTGCTGTCACAGACACAAGTCTGACCTCCTGCTCCTGGATGAAACTCTGGCAGGGGAGGTCTGGACAATAGGTTTCCTGTCCAGGGAGGTGCCAGCACCTCCCCAGACAGGCTTTAGTGTATTGGGGCAGGGTGGGTTGCATTCAGTGAATGCTTTCCAGACAGTGTCTGGGGCACACAAGGTGTCCCTGTGCATTTCCCAGTTCAACCGGTTGCTGGGGCGCTCAGCCCCAGCTCTGGTGCGAAACTGGACAAAGGGGAAGGGGTGTAACCACCCCTTGCCCAGGTCCTCCAATAGGTGGGACCCTAGAGTTAGTCCAACCCCTAAACTTAGTATAAGTATAGGACCCCAGGCCCTAGGACTTTAGATTACCCTCGACAAAACTCTGAAACATAAATCTGGGACCTTCGACATTCCATTTCAACTGGAAGATGGAAGAAATCTCCCTTGGGGTCAAGGAGTGACCCCCCTGTTCAAACAGGCACCAAAGAAGCATCTTGCCGGTCTGCATTTTCGAGACTCCCGCCGGATCCCTAAGAAACTGTGGCACAAGACACAGACTTCCAGACATTTCAGAGGCCAAAAGAGTCCCTAGCAAAGCTAAGACCTGTAGCCATCACGAGAGACGTGGGACCAGAACTCCTGGACATCCAGAACATTTGCTAATGCATCAATTTCCCGAGCTTTCCCGAAGTTGTGTCTTGGGCTACTTGTAGTCCAAGCCCTGAGCACCTTTTGTACTGAAGCCTGTGGGCCTACACTCCCCGAGTGTTCTGTGGGCCCCTTCCTGCTTTTCTGCTTGAGGCCCCTTTGCCATCCCTGGTCTGTCAACTCGTGGGTCCCCACTAAGGAATCTTCTTTGTTTCTTCGGCTTTCCTGGTTGCTCTAGACGTGTCCTGACTCCCCTCCAAAGGGTGAGCCTTTCAAACCTTACTGGTCTGCACCAAAGCCAATCTTGTCATCTTGCATGGGTTGCTATTGCCAAGGCTTGTTGGGTCCAATCTGGATACCGACACAGCAGCACTCGACATCCAATGTGGGACAGCTCGAATCCAGCTTCTGGTTGTCGTCAACGCCTCCTAGATTTCGTGGCTGAAGAGTCAAGCTTCACCTACATCACCTGAAATCACCCGACATCGGCTGGCATCTTCTTGTCGCCTTCCTTGTCACCGGCTAGTTACCCAGACTCTGTCCCCTCTGCTTTCAGGTTCTTCATATCTCCAATCCACCCTTGTGTCCTTCCGGACACTCTTCTCCTGGACGCCTGCAGCACTTCTTTGCAGCTCTCCATTGGAAACAACGACGAAACCCGACACGAAAACAAACCTATGCACCTGGCTTCCCTGGGTGAGGTAACACAAGTACTTCAGTGCTCCCATGGGTCTTGACTCTCGAAGTGTCCAGTACTGAAAGGGTTTTTACCGTAGTCTACTTCTAAGTGTCCTTATTCTTTAAAATTCTAACTTTAACTTCTGCCGTAGAAGTCAATGGTGATTCGCAGCTGTGTTTAGACAATGCACGTGTCCCCCGTGGGTCTCCTGCGTCCCTACCTCGGGTTGCCCCAGCGGTTCTACAGGCCGTAGGCCTTCTTTCTATGTATACTGTGCTAGTTTACTGTGTTGTGATTAAGTAATTGAATTGTACTTTTGCCTCTAGCCTCATAAAGAGACTAGAGGGGTGTATACATATATTTTTATGTATACCTGGTGTGGTTCTCCTTTCATTTGGTCATTATAGACTGGTAAAACAAGCTGCTTTACATTCCTTCAAGACTTAGCCTGAATGCTGCTCTCCACAGCTACCACTAGGATAGCTTTCTATAAAGGTTGTCTAAACCTAGCATCAATAAGGGTTGTTTAGACTGGTGCAAGGTGCCCACTACAATAGTGGACATCATATGCCAGGCCAACTTCTCACAACTATAACAGCCCTGTAACCTATGTTTTTTCCAGTGAATTTCTAAGGTTTTTTAAATGCTAGTTCCTAACTATAAAGAGCCTGAAACCTATGTTTTTTTCAGTGAATTTCCAAGTTTTTTAAAATTCTAATTTCTAACTTTAATGTTACTGAAACCTATGGTTTTTTAGGTGAATTTCAAAGCTTTTTTAAATGCTAGTTTCTAACTATGCCTACAGAGGTAGGACATGTGAAGAAAGAAGAAAAACACACAGAAAGAAGAAAAAGAAATGCAGAAAGAAGCAACAGAAGTCCTCAAAGACGAAGAAAAGTGCAGGAAGAAGACAGACGTGCAGAAAGAAAAAACAGAGGAGCAGAAAGAGGCTTTGTTGCAAAATCATCCTGTACCCTCAACTTTTTCAGATGGATACCTAGTGGTAACTGACTCTGACTACCAGTCCTATAGCCAGTGCTAAGCTAAAAGACACTTAGAATGCAGTTAAAACACCTACATACAATAGGGAACACTAGGCATTAGAGTACCCTTGTTATTAGCAAGACATCCTCTGTAAGCCCTTAGTATATATTAGGTCAGGGGGGTTAAAACTACCTCTTAAAACACGCCACAGGACGTGTTTTCACACTGGTGAAGGAAGGGAGGGGCTGAGCTGAAGTTTGCAAACACGCCCTGTGACCGTTTTAATTTGGGGGATAAAGTCACACTGAATCCTGAATGTCCCTTGGGTACAACTAGCCCATCACGTATCTCTAGTTAGCACCACAGAGCTGCGTTGCAGAAAAAATGGGCACGGCATGGACCACCTCTCTGCAACGCAGCGCAGTAGCGCTTACTGGAAGCACCTGGTGGAGTAGTTGCCCTCTTGGGCCCTCAGGATTGAATGGGAATTTTTTCCAGAACTTAACACGCGCCATAGGGCATCTTTGCACACATCCCCCCAGGCCCCGTCACCTCCCTTCCCCACTGTGTAAACACGCCCTATAGCCGTTTTAAGTGAGGGTCCCTCAGGGCTAATTAGCCCACTAGGTATGTCCTGTAAGCACCAATGCAGAGAGGTGTAAAAAGGGGCACAGCTTGCGCCACCTCTCTGCAACGCAGTATAGTGGTGCTTACTGGAAGCACCTGGTGGGCTAGTTGGCCCCTAGGGTCCCTAAGGATTGAAGGGGAATTATTTCCCCAACATTAAACGTGCCAAAGGGCATGTTTGCACACGTCACCTTAGGCTCCATTCCCTCCCTTCACCACTGTGTAAACACGCCCTCTGGCCGTTCTAAGTTGAGAGATTAAGTACCCTTAAATCCTAAGGGTCCCTAGGATCAAACTAGCCCACTAGGTACCTCTAGTAAGCGTCACAGAGCTGCGTTGCAGAGAGGTGTAAAAAGGGGCGTGGCCTCTGAACACCTGTCTGCAACACAGCTCCCTGTTGCATACTGGAGTATTGAAAGAGAGTTAATCTCCTAACAGTGGTGACAGAAGGGGGCGTGGCCTGAGGTGACATGTGTGCAAACACACCCTGTAGCGCGGTTTAAGTTTGGGAATGAATTCCTCCTCAACCATGAGGGTCCCTGGAGGCCAACTAGCCCACAATTTACCTCCAGTATGCGCCAGGGGGCTGCATTGCAGAGAGCTGTTCTGAGACCACGCCGTTCATGGAAAAGCAAAAACTATTTTCCTATGGAAACTAGGTTCTAGCTATAACTATTTACTGTTGACCGCCAGTAGATTATATATATCTATATATATATATATATATATATATATATATATATATATATATATATATATACATATATATATATATATATATATATATATATATATATATATATATATATATCAAGGCTCCAAGCTCCGTCCTCTTTTCCAGAACAAAGTACAGCACTCCGAGGGTAAAGGCAATATTTCTTTATTTTCCCGTTAGCAGTATGAACAAACGCGTTTCGGACGCAAGTCCTTCGTCAATGTTGACGCCTAACGCTGTGAGGCGGCTATTTTTAAATGCGTCATCATATCATGCCCGTAAACAGTGATGACGGTATCAAAATCGCTTTCATCGCGCTTGCAAATGTGGTGGCCATCTTTAATTGTTAAACATTAACATATTATTCAGATATATATCATCAGAAATATATAATAAATACATATCTAATCTAGCCGTGTATCGGCATATTTGCCGCTAAAGGCTGGTGTTTCAAATTATCTAGCCGTGTATCAGCATATCACCAGCAACATTGGCATTGCGCATATTACAATTTCGATAACCGTATTTGACATTCTTACATATTCATTCTTGAGCAAATCGCGATCCCAAACTATTAGAACAATGGGCAGAGCTTACAGCGGCATCCTGCAAGGCTATGCTTGACCTGCTGGTCAAATTTGCGTGGAGTGACATGGCGAAAATATTGGAAGAAATTGACAATTTAGAAAAGGATATTGCGAAGGACAGTGACAAAGCCAAACAAGAGCACTTACGAGAAGAAATGAAAAAAAGTCTGGTGAAGTATGAATTGAAAATCAGACAAAGAAAACAAGAGAAGTATGAAAGAGATGAGCGTGATTATGCTCTTGGTAGGATTCTCACCTTCTCAAAGAAATTTGATGCTCCGCGGAAGGCATTGAACAAAAAGAAAGGGGCTGCACCAAAGGCACGAGTTGAAACTTCAGAGTCAAAAGTTACCGAAGAGGAACAATCAGGCGAAGAAACAGTGATGACATCGAGGGAAACGTTGAAGAGTCCTTTTCACTTGAAAATCAACCTCATATGCCAGAGTTGGCCCAGGGGTGGAAAATCGAGACCCCCCCGAAAACGAGGAAGAACTCGAAGAGGAGGTTGGAAAGGGAAGAGGAAGAGGTGGAACACGACCTCAGAATTCCCGCAAGAAGAGGGGCAACAGATGGTAAATTCCAACTCCAACGACCACTGCGCCTCTGGCCTGGTCGCCCCCTCAGCCTACCTGCTTACCTGCTGCCCGCTGCACCAGATCCTCGCTGTCCGCTGCACCAGATCCTCGCCGCTGACGCTGCCCCAGCCGCCGCAGGGCCGCCCTCCGAGCCTCGGCCTCCCGTTTTCCTGCCGCTGCCAGCCCGCGGCCCCGCCCCCCCGCCAGCCGATTGGTCGGCCCGCTCCCGCCTCCCCGCAGACCCTCCCTACCGGCTCCCTTCTTAAGGGGACCCAGACCCTTCCAAGGGAGCGACCACTGCGCCTCTGGCCTGGTCGCCCCCTCAGCCTACCTGCTTACCTGCTGCCCGCTGCACCAGATCCTCGCTGCCCGCTGCACCAGATCCTCGCCGCTGACGCTGCCCCAGCCGCCGCAGGGCCGCCCTCCGAGCCTCGGCCTCCCGTTTTCCCGCCGCTGCCAGCCCGCGGCCCCGCCCCCCCGCCAGCCGATTGGTCGGCCCGCTCCCGCCTCCCCGCAGACCCTCCCTACCGGCTCCCTTCTTATGACGCCCCCGGAGCGACCGCGCAGCGGACGTGCGCAGCGGGAGCACCGAATGAGCGCCGAAGGTGCGCCAAAGGTAAGCCCGTCTACGCCCGTCCGCGCCTGGACCGCGCCCAGTGCCAGGACCCCTGGCCCCCACCGTCGGAAGCCAACCCGCCGGACCTACGACGCCACCGAACTCAACGCACTCAACACCGGCCGAACCCCGGGCTGCTACCGAGCCACACCGAGACGCACTCACGGATCCTTCAGCTGCCACTCCTGTAAGTTCACCTGCAACCGGACCCACGCCACACCAGCACCCACCAAGCCGAACACCAGCACCACCCACCTGAAGTGCATCCTGATCAACACCCGCTCCGTCCACAGACACGCCGTCGAGCTCTGGAACCTGCTCGACACCACAGACCCAGACGTCGCCTTCCTCACGGAAACCTGGATGAACGACTCCTCAGCGCCCGACATCGCCATCGCCATCCCAGAGGGTTACAAGATCACCCGAAGAGACCGCGACAACCAGACTGGAGGAGGCCTCGCCATCATCTACAGGGACACCATCCGCATCAAGACCAACACCGACGACACCCTGACAACCGCCGAACACCTGCACTTCCAGATCCACACGGACCCCAAAACCACCCTCAGAGGCACCCTGATCTACCGACCCCCGGGACCACGCACACAATTCAGCGAGGACATCGCCGACTTCATCAGCCCGCACGCCCTCCCCTCCGCTGACTACATCCTCCTGGGGGACATCAACTTCCACCTGGAGAACAACAACGACCGCAACAACACCACCCTGCTCGACAACCTCGCCACCCTCGGTCTCAAGCAGCTGGTGTCCACCCCCACCCACCTCGCCGGACACACACTCGACGCCGTCTTCTCATCCAGCAAAGACATCACCTTCAGCCACACCACCGGACTCCACTGGACGGACCACAGCTGCGTCCACTTCACCTTCAGAAGAACGACGATCCACCACCACCAGCAACAGGTTGCTCGAAGAAGCTGGAACAAGATCACAGCCGACCAGCTCGCCGCTTCCCTGAGCCAGCACCCTCCCGCCAACTCAGCGAACCCCAGCCAGGCCGCCGACAACCTCACGAAGTGGATCAGCAACTGCGCGGACGAACTCGCCCCACTGAGGACCCCGCCCAACAGACCCGGCAGCAAGAAGGCCCCATGGTTCACCGACGAACTCATGAGTTCCAAGAAGAACTGCCGAGCCCTCGAGAAAGACTGGAGAAGGGAACCAACTCCGCACAACATGACCACCCTCAAGCTTGCCACCCGGAAGCACCACCAACTGATCCGCACCACCAAGAAAACTGCATTCAAGGACTGACTGGACAACAACGCACACAACTGCAAGGAACTCTTCAACATCGTGAAAGAGCTCTCCAACCCTAACGCCGGAAACAACGACATCACCCCTTCGCAAGACCTCTGCAATTCCCTCGCCTCCTACTTCCACAACAAGATCGCGGACATACACAACAGCTTCAGCACTCAACCGACGCACGCCACGACCAAACCACCGCCCCCCACCACCACCCTCCGCGCCTGGACGCCGATCAGCACCGAAGACACCGTCCGCATGATGAACTCCATCCACTCCGGATCTCCAACCGACCCCTGCCCTCACCACGTCTTCAACAAGGCCGATGCTGTCATCGCACCCCACCTGCTGGACATCATCAACACCTCATTCGACACCGCCACCTTCCCGGAGAGCTGGAAGCACGCCGAACTCAGCGCCCTACTCAAGAAACCTACAGCGGACCCCACCGAACTCAAGAATTACCGCCCCATCTCGCTCCTCCCGTTTCCAGCCAAAGTCATCGAGAAGATCGCCAACAAACAGCTGGCCACCTTCCTCGAGACGAATGGATCCCTCGACCCCTCACAGTCTGGCTTCCGAGCCAACCACAGCACCGAGACCGCCCTCATCGCTGCCACCGATGACATCCGAGCCCTGATGGACAACGGAGAAACAGCGGCCCTCATCCTCCTAGACCTCTCCGCAGCTTTCGACACTGTCTGCCACCGCACCCTAGTGCAGCGCCTCAGCAACATCGGAATCCACGAGAAGGCACTGGAATGGATCATCTCCTTCCTCGACGGAAGAAGACAGAGAGTCCGCCTACCACCGTACAAGTCAGAGGCCACCGGAGTCATCTGCGGCGTCCCTCAAGGATCCTCGCTGAGCCCCACCCTCTTCAATGTCTACATGAGCCCCCTCGCGGCCATCGCACGCCAACACAACCTCAACATCATCTCCTACGCCGACGACACCCAGCTGATTCTCTCCCTCACCAACGACCCCGCCACCGCCAGAGCCAACCTTCACGAAGGGATGAAAGACGTAGCCGAGTGGATGACAACCAGCCGCCTGAAACTGAACTCAGACAAGACGGAAGTCCTCATCCTGGGCTCCTCGCCCTCCGCCTGGGACGACTCCTGGTGGCCCCCCGCCCTGGGCACCGCACCCAAACCGACAGACCACGCACGCAACCTGGGCTTCATCCTGGACTCCTCCCTCTCCATGACCAGACAAGTCAACGCCGTCTCCTCGTCCTGTTTCAACATCCTGCGCATGCTACGTAAGATCTTCCGGTGGATCCCCACCGAAACCAGGAAGACGGTCACCCAGGCACTCGTCACCAGCCGTCTGGACTACGGCAACGCCCTCTACGCCGGAACCACCGCCAAGCTCCAGAAGAGACTCCAGCGTATCCAGAACGCCTCGGCGAGACTCATCCTCGACGTCCCCAGACGAAGCCACATCTCCAGACACCTGAGAGACCTGCACTGGCTCCCAATCAACAAAAGAATCACCTTCCGGCTCCTCACCCACGCACACAAAGCCCTACTCAACCAAGGCCCAGGATACCTCAACAGCCGCCTCAACTTCTACGCTCCCAAACGCCACCTCCGATCGACCAACCACGCCCTCCCGCCGTCCCCTGCATCCGAAGAGCGACAACAGGAGGAAGGTCCTTCTCCTACCTGGCCGCCAAGACCTGGAACTCCCTTCCGACCCACCTCCGCCTGACCCAGGACCACCTCTCCTTCAGGAAGAAGCTCAAGACCTGGCTGTTCGAGCAGTAGCAGCACCCCCCCCCCTAGAGCCTTGAGACCCTCTGGGTGAGTAGTGCGCTCTATAAATGTCCTTGATTGATTGATTGATTGAACCTCACAATCATCAATTTGACTGATAAAACTCTGACCAAAGAAGAAGAGGATACCTTACAACTTGGATTGACCTTTTGTCCTAATGATAAACTGGAATATACACAAACCAGAATAGATCTTTTCAAACTTGTTCGAAAAATGAAGTTACATAAATTCTTCACATTGAAACCCTCAACGACGGAAGTAAAGAAAACAAAGAAAAGACAAACTGCACAAGCAACAGATGTCTTGAGTGCAAAATATCTGAATATTATTGAAACTATGACAGAATTGCAGACAGAACAAAATCTAGACAATTGTGACGATCCAATAATGAGAGCCAGAAGATCAAACATAGAGCAACAAGTACCTCTGACCAACTTTAAAGCACCGTCACAATTTAATCCACAGATGCCATATGATGCTATTGACACCTTCTCAGATGCGGTAATTCAAGATCTGATAAAGTTTAGAACCACTGGGCAGAAACAAGCCCTTAATAAGAACAATCTCTCAAAAACTCAATCCAATGCTATACTAGATAGTAGCAAAAATGTCGAGATTATTGTAAAGCCCTCTGATAAAGGCGGAAATATCGTCTTACTTACAAGAGAACAATACTGTCATGAATCTTTCCGTCAATTAGAGGATTCTCAATATTACATCAAAACGAATAGAGAAGAATATCTACAGAGCATAACAACATATCATGAGCTGTTGAACAAGTGGCGTAACAGATCGATGTTGGACATTAATGAGTATTTATTTTTAAGGAATCCAGAGCCTGTAACACAAACCTTTTATCAACTACCAAAAGTGCACAAAGATCTTCACACACCACCAGGGAGACCGATTGTCTCCTCTAAGGGAGGACTCACTGAGAACCTTTCGACCTACATTGACTCATTTCTATCACAATTTGTTGTGAAGTTGAATTCGTATGTGAGAGATACCAAAGACTTCATAGCACAAGTTGAAACTATTCAATGGGATACCACATATGTACTTATTACTCTTGACATCACAAGTCTCTATACATGTATTCGACATGCTCAAGGAGTTGAGGCGGTAAAATACTTTATAGAGAAAAGAGCTATGAAGTACACTGAACACGGAGAGATGTTAATTGAACTACTGGAATTCTGTTTAACACACAACATATTTATGTTCCAAAATGACCTCTTTAAACAAATCTCTGGGACTGTGATGGGCACCTGCTTCGCCCCCAGCTATGCAAATTTATTCGTAGGCTGGTGGGAGGAGCAGGTGGCCCTTGCAGGTGACAATGCCAAATGGGCAGAACATATAGTTGTGTGGCGTTGTTATATTGATGACCTTTTCCTTGTATGGAGGGGTTCCTTCAAACAGGCAGAAGAATTCATCAGAGATGTAAATAAAAACAACTTAAATCTCAAGTTCACTTGTGAAATGAGTAGAAATGAGGAACATTATTTAGATCTGAGGGTCTTTGTAAATGAGGGAATACTTGAGACATCACTATACAGGAAGCCCACAGCGGGCAACAGTATATTGCACGCTAAGAGTAGCCATCCTCCAAATCTAATTCGTAGTATACCGTACGGTGAATTACTCAGACTTCGACGGAACTGCTCAAGAGATTCTGATTTTTAACTGAAGCTACAGATTCTATGATTAGATTTAAAAACAAAGGGTATAAATCCACTCTTCTAGATAAAACCTTCAACAGAGTTTTAAAAATTCCTAGAAAGGACCTGTTGAGCAAGAATGAGAAGACAGGGCGGCCGGAAGTCACTAATAAGTTTAGGATGATAACGACCTTCTCGGATGATGCTAATCATCTGAGGAAGATACTCACCAGAAACTGGCATATACTACGATTAGATCCAATAATAGGGAAAGATGTCCCTCCACGTCCCCTAATCACTTTTCGCAAATTAAATTCCCTCAAAAACAAACTTGTACAGAGTCATCTTATGCCACCTAAACAAAAAATCAGTGGCACGTTAAAAAATATGAAAGGATTTTTCCCCTGTGGCAAATTCAGAGCCTGTGAGAACAGCAAACGGGTATTGACATATAAAATTCCGGGTCTGCAAACTCCTAGAACCATCAATAAGTTTATCACATGCCTGACCCCATTTGTTGTGTACTGCTTGACCTGTCCATGCGGCCTCAAGTATATCGGCAGTACTATCAACAATGTAAAAATGCGAATTTTGGAACATCAACGGGCCATCACAAACAAGGATATAACTTATCCGGTAGCCCGGCACTTTGCCAAAGAGCATCAAAGTAATAGGGATCTATTACAATATTTTGGCATAGACCATGTTCCAGTCAATCCTAGGGGAGGTGATAGATTGATGATACTACGCAGACTAGAATGACGATATATCATTGACATGCAAACAAAAAGTCCACAGGGGATGAACAGTGGAGAAGAACTTATGGTACATCTAGGAAAATGAAGTATACACTGTACTGTTTGTACTATTCTCAAGTTGACTCTGACATTTTTTAGAATCTTTTTCTATAATTTTTTACCCTTCTCCTTGCTTTCTTCCCATGTCTCCTTTGTCAAAAAACTGTCATGAATTTGGATAAGTCATCATGCTCAAGAATGAATATGTAAAAATGTCACATACGGTTATTGAAATTGTAATATGCTCAGTGCCAATGTTGCTGGTGATATGCCGATACACGGCTAGATGCTTTGAAACACCAGCCTTTAGCGGCAGATATGCCGATACACGGCTAGATTAGATATGTATTTATTATATATGTCTGATGATATATCTCTGAATAATATGTTAATGTTTAACATTTAAAGATGGCCGCCACATTTGCAAGCGCGATAAAAGCGATTTTGATACCGTCATCACTGTTTACGGGCATGATATGATGACGGATTTAAAAACAGCCGCCTCACAGCGTTAGGAGTAAACATTGACGAAGGACTTGCGTCCGAAACGCGTCTGTTTATACTGCTAACGGCAAAATAAAGAAATATTGCCTTTACCCCTGGAGTGCTGTACTTTGTTCTGGAAAAGAGGACGGAGTTTGGAGCCTTGATTTTAACGCGAGTACCATCGCGTACAAGCCCCCGCCTACGAGTGACCCGAGATCTGTTGGTACAATTGGAGCGAAAATATATATATATATATGTTGTGTGTGTGTGTATATATATGTGTGTATGTTTATATATATATATATATCTATATATATATATATATAGATATATATATATATATATAAATGTTATGTTATGTTTTTTGGGTATTTATTGAAGCACATGTACACCAGCAGGTTTCTTGGCGCTGAGGTTCCTAAACAGAGATCTGCCAGGCAAAGAAGCCACTAGTTGTAGGCCAAAGTAAACAGCCATGTTTTGAGCGCTTTCTGAATCGCAAGTTATCCACCTCAAGCCTCAATGAAGTGGGTAAAGAGTTCCAGAACCTCAGACACAAAAAGAAAAATCGGGTCCCGACGATGCGTTTGCGTTTGAATCAGGGAACCACCGGAAGATTCAAGTGCGTTGATCTCAGAGTACGCCAGGGGGAAAACTTGCTGATTCATGAGGAGATGAAATTAGGCCCTGTTCCCTGAATAGCTCAAAAGAGAATACAACCAGTTTTAAACATGGCTCTCTGTTCCACTGGGAGCCAGTGAAGATATTTTAGCAGTGGGCTAATATGACATTGTCTGTCCTGAAGATGGATGATTCTGGCTGCTTGATTTTGAATCATCTGAAGACGATGTTTCTGCTTTTGTGGGAGGTCTAGATAAAGCGCATTACCGTAATCGATTTTTGATAAGATAAGTGCAATCACTATTTGACTACAGGCCTCTTTGCTGAAAAAGTGTCTAATCGTGCGCAGCTTGCGGAGTTGGACAAAGCGGGAGGTAATTGACCCGATCTGGGCAGTCATGGAGAGACCTGAGTCAATGTGAAATCCTAGACTCTTTGTCACAGGTTTAGGGAGAGGGACCGCCCCTAGGTCCAGAGGCCAATGAGAAGGTGTCCAGTAACTGACCTTATTGCTGGGTATGATTATCTCAGTCTTGTCAGAATTTAGTTTTAGTTGGTTATTGTCCATCCAGTTTTCCAAAATCTTTGGATTCATCTGAATTGTCCAAGGGGAAAATTAGCTGCTTGCCATCAGCATAGTTAAAGATCTTTACCCTCATCTGCCGGAGGCTAGTGATCAAGGGCCGTATATCTGTTAAAAAGAATTGGTGAAAGAGCGGAGCTCTGCGGGACACCACAGCTCACTTCTACTGTGTTAGAGTTGAAAGGAGAGAGTCACACAGACTGTTTACGGTCCTCTAAAAAGGAAATGCAGCAGATAGGTCCAGGAGGACCAAAGCCTGGGAGCAATCAATGTCTGCATGTTTCTTGGTGCTGAGGTTCCTAAACAGAGATCTGCCAGGCAAAGAAGCCACTAGTTATAGGCCAAAGTAAAGAGTCATGTTTTGAGCGCTTTCTGAATCGCAAGTTATCCACCTCAAGCCTCAATGAAGTGGGCAAAGAGTTCCAGAACCTCAGACATAAAAAAGAAAAATCGGGTCCCGCCGATGCGTTTGCGTTTGAGGGACCAAAGCCTGAGAACAATCAATGTCTGCATGTTTCTTGAGGTCATCCATGGCGGACAGAATCACAGATTCAGTGGAATGCCCGGGACGAAAGCCCGCCTGATGGGTCTCCAAAAAGCTGGTTGCTACTAGAAAAGTACTGAGAAAAGAAGCTACAAGAGCCTCCAGTAGTTTAGCAGGGAATGGGAGTAACTATATAGGCCTATAGTTCTCCAACTTTTTCGGATCCACACCATGATTTTTTTGTATTGGTATGATCACTGCTTCCTTGAAGACCAGCCGTACAGCACCATGAGACAGGCACAGATTAAGGTACTCAAAGATAACATCAGGTAATGCCCGATAAAATACCTTTAATATGTTAGTAGGGCAGTCTTCCTTGGGGGAGACTGACTTCATATTCGTAACAAGGTCTAAGAAAAGTTCTGTCTAATTTAGGGAAAATATTAAGGGAGGGTGAGTTGAGAAGGGCTGGGCTAGGTTCTGTGTTCGAGTTGTTGGCAACAACGGAGTGTTGGATTTTTAAATTTTAGTAATGAAAAAAGAGTTCAAGTTGTTGCTGAGATCCTGGGTAGCCGTGACCGACGGAGTCACGCGGCTGGGATTAGATAGCTCTTTCACGACCGTGAAGATTTCTTTGGAGCTGTTCTCCGAAAAGAGTACCTTATTCGTGAAAAAGGTTCTCTCAGCCTCCAGTATAGCATTTTTATACATATGCAATTTTGAATTATATGTCATTTTATTCTCCACTGGATACGATTTGCGCCATTTCCGTTCAGCTAGGCGCACTCTAAGGATGCAGCAAAAGTAGTAACAGTTATGCAGAAAGCTGTTTATTTCACACAGTGCATTTCGAGCCTTGGTCACATGTGCTTTCATCACCAATAGGGTGTTCTTAAGAATGCATGATAGAGACAGATGGGACTATTATTAATCTCTCTAAGAGACCTCTTAATGACATTGAAAACAAACCGTTGCCAGGTCTTTCTTTCTGTCCCTCCTCTCCGTTTAACAACACCAACACTAGGGTTGACCTTTTAAAATATATTTGCAAACTCAAATTGAAAAAGTGGCATAAATTGAGGTTCTCTGCCCGGGAAGTAAAAATCCCTCTCTTGCCTAGGGCAATGAGACAGATCTAGATATTAGGGACATGGACATCAAGATTGACATAAAGCAGAAAACCATCCATACTGAGCTTTTCCGTAAAAGCACAGCTGGCAACAGGTTACTGCATGCACTCAGCAGTCATACGGAGACTCTCAGGTGGAGCATCCCATAAGGGGAACTATTAAGAGCCAAATGGAACTGCAACACCGAGTCAGCCTATCAACAAGAACGTGAGATCATGTTGAATAGATTCAGGGAAAGAAGTTACCCAAACTGGGTCCTCAAGAGGGCCAGTGCGAGAGCTGATGGCATCACTAGGCAGGAGACGCTAACGGATAGGACCAACACTGAGACAGAACATTCTGACAGCGGCACCAGGACCATACGCGACTACATGGAGGATAGACCCTGCATTACCTACAGGAAAGGGCGCAGTTTCAGGGAAATGTTAGTCCGCAGTGACTTACTACGGTCAGTGGTGGCAACATACATAATTTGCAGGGTTTCTTTCCCTGCAGCCACTGTAAGGCATGCAAGAACAGTCTGATGCGCAAGGAAATGAGACGAGGGCCAGCCTTAAAGGTTATCTCACAATTTTTCACATGCTGTACTCACTTTGTAATATATATTATTGAGTGTACTTGTAAGCTTTGGTACATAGACAGTACCACTCTGATGGCCAAGAAGAGAATTTTAGAACATATGAGGGCCATCAACATCAGGGATCCCAAGTACCCGCCCAACACCTCCAAGACAAACTATTTCAGACCCATCCCAACTTACATACTGTGCCATCGAGCAGATAACTAATGATCGCAGGGGTGGGGACAGGATCCTGAAGCTCAGGAAAAGGGAGGCCAAATATATAGTGGACTTCCACACCAAAATCCCGGGAGGGCTTAACCAGAAAGGAACTAGCAGTTCACCTCAAAGAGGAATGATCTCTACAAACCTATAGCTGACCTTTAAACCCTTTTGAACCTGTTTTACTTCATCTGCAGCGAGAATGACACTTGTGCAGTTTGTTTGTATTGACATACTTTAAGTGTTTTTAACTGTACACTTAAATGCTAAGGTTTTCTCTTTCTTTGTGCCTTCTTTGTAGGAGGAAAGGAAGGGACCCATCACTACAAACTCACCTGCAAAGGTTTCCCTACCTTTCTCTTTGTCTTCACTTCTGGGATTCCATCACAGATAAGATTCATGCATGATATAATTTTTCTTTTAATTGCATTTCAATGGATCTTTTTGCATTATTCAGTTATGGTCGACCTGAGTAAGGACATTTATCCAATACCCATGACACACGCTATTGTGAGCTTATTTTTCCATATTCTGAACTTTGCCAAACCAACTAGACCCACTCACATTTTATGGGAAATGATTGAAGAACACAGCACTCATTTGCCGCCATCCCAACACGCCTACTGGCTTGCCGATTACTGTTCTTTGGTCTAGGGAGTCTTTTGCACTGTAATGTGTTTGGAGCACTTTGCCCCTGACAGTGAGCCTTCACCTGTTGAATATTAATTTTGCGATATGCAGTTAAATCTTTTTTGGCCAACTGTCCTTATTGTTATTGGCCTTGTTTATTTGTTATTTGGCAGGATTAACAATTTCCATTGCATGTACTTCTCATTTTAAGTGTCAACTACCACGTTCCAATATGCCCGACACATTAGACTCTAATGTCCCTTTCTCTATCTCTATCATGCATTCTTAAGAACACTCTATTGGTGATGTAAGCACATGTGACCAAGGCTGCTGCACAGTCGAAACGCATTGTGTGAAATAAACAGCTTTCTGCATAACTGTGACTTCTTTTGCTGCATCCTGAAAGTGCGTCTCCCTAACTTTGTATTGGATTTCTAGCCGGTACGCTCTGCTGGCATTCGTACCACTTCCCATGGGAAACGGCTAAGAATGTTTCTTTAGTAACACATTTTATTTTCCATTAAGAGGAATTTAAAAAAAGTTTCGGGATACCTCCCTCAAGACTCCCAGAGGCCTGCTCTACCACAAGGTACTGTACCAAAGAAGTAGATAGCATGGGAAGGGTTGAAGGTCCTTGTGGAGTGCCACCATTAGAGCACTTCAGGGTTTCTCATTTTGAGATGGTAGTGAAGAGAGAGTGTTGACTGGCCATGCGGTGTGTCAATGTTAGAGCACTACAGGGTTTGAGATAGTAATGAAGAAAGAGTATGGTAAGTTTGGGATTATTCACTATCTTTTTTACTTGAGGATTTTTCTTTAAAATTTGATTAATATTGTTATGCTTTTGGTGCTATGGAGATGACAGCCAAATCTGATAATACTGTTTGAGCTTTATCTGTATCCAAACTCCTATCATTCTATTAAAATGTTTTTTTTACAGAGTTTTATATAGCGCAAACCTGACCCAAATCGGGTATCAGAAAGCTTTACATAGCATCAGTTGTGTTACATGAGGACACATTCATTTTGTTAGGAATGGGGAGATTCAGTGATTTGTCCAGAATCACAGGATGTTCAGCGTCATTGCCGAGACTCGAACCCAGATCCCCAGATTCGAGGTCAACCGCCCTAGCTGTTAGGCAAACTCATCTCCCCAACTTGTACTTGTACTCTAGAAGCTGACCTTTATAAAACATGGTCTAAATAATTTTATTATAAATGATTAACTAAAAATAAATTTTTCTAAATATTTCAGCCTTTCTGTGGGTGTTCTTGGTTGATTCTCATTGTTTGATCCTCCATTCTCTGGGGAAGCTCCCTTTCATGTTTATTCAGTAATTCTCCCCTGGTGGATTGCTCCCCTTGCCTATTAGACATTAGGTTTACAGGGTCCCTCTTACGTATTTTGGCATTTATCCCGGCACGTTTGCCGTGAGGGTTCTTTAGGTTCAGCTTCTGGTCCTCATGAACAAGGCAGTCATGTATGTTTGAAGGTTTATCTGTACTTTTTCTAATTGTCTCCTCCATCCCCTTCCCACCCATCTTCCTAGTTTGTCCGATTAGCTCCCTATACACAGTGGTCTTTATCTTTTGAGACCAATATGGATGCCATTAAAACCTTTGGCTTTAGTAAAGAGGACTTTAACCGACTAGTGGGATCATCTACCTCTTCTGAACGTCCTTTTTCCCTAAATAAAGGAACCAATGATGAGTGGCTAAAACTCCTAAATTTAAAGAAAAAAGCGAAGAGAACTGAATCACATACTGACTTTATGATCCAATATCTCAAGGCAGGGATTATCCCCAATGGTCTTAGGGTCAGGAATATTCCGGGATTATTCGTAGAGATTCGATTGTTTCTAGAGAGATGGTCCCTCATTGCAAATCGATGCTCGAGGGACCTCATGTTATTTATCATTGACACCGCTAGGGAAGTTGTTTCAGGTCTTCTCAAGGAGATTGCCGAAATGGAGGAAGCCCTCCTTAAAAATAATGAAGTAGACAACGCTAAACAAAAATTGGAAGAAGTCAATCTTGAACTTGACTCCTTCAATGACTATATTATTCGCAGAAAAACCGATAAGTTAAAAAAAGATATTCGATACTTCACAGAGGAGAAGATATACCCATATCTACATGCCGAATACTATTCCAACAAAGACACCAATCAAAGGGACCAACAACACTGGACCAATAGACAGATTCGTACTTTCTCAGACACTTCTGAGTCAGAAAACGAAGGAGGATCTAGCTCCAGTGACAATTTTTCCAACAGACGCTTTGATGGCCCCCAAAGATCGAATCGTTTTTCGAGGCGTGAGCAGAGTCAGATTCAGACCCCAGGAGAGGGGGAGGGACACATATCCAGACAATCAGGAACGGGGGAGATATCAACACTCAGAGAATCATCCTCAGTTTCTGGAAACCAGAAGGAATCAATACTGGAGAGAGTGAAAACATCTAACAACTCTAGTCTCATTCCTATCTTTAATTTATCCAATCGAACTTTGGACAATAATACCGTTGATCTCCTGTCTCGAGGCTTGTCATTTGTCCCTAGCTCCCCTTTTAATGCATTTGAACTCAATAAAGACGTACAGGCTTTTTTTTGAAAAATTAGGTTAAGGAAATTCTTTGCAGGAAAAGACATGCTCCCTAATAACAACACCTCAGGCTTTCGACCCACCTCTGTTTTTACACCTTTATTAGATCAGGTTGGCCCTGAGGTGGGCATATTTGAGAAAAGCGTATATGCTAAAATCCAAAACCTAACTAAATTTGTTCCGAAACCAGCCTACAATCTTAGATACGATGAATATCAAGCTCTCAAAAAATTATGTTCTGACCACACGCTGACTGTGAAACCAAGCGACAAAGGTGGGGGGATTGCAGTCCTTGATAGCCTTGATTATAAGGAACAAATACTCTCCATGCTCAACCATCCTGAACACTATCACAAGGTGGCATCCTATACATCGGAAAGGATTAAGACTGAGATCTTCAATGTCACCAATGCTGCTCTCCGACGAGGCTCCATATGCAATCAAGAATTTGAATTCTTTAACAAAACCTTTTTCAAAATTCCAATCCTGTATGGGGTGCCTAAAATGCACAAAAACCAGCTCACCCCTCCTTATCGACCCATTGTATCTACCATGGGGTCGCTAACCGAACCCCTCTCCAAATTTGTGGATGCCTGCCTTTCCCCCATTATTTGCCAACTTCCTGCCTACGTGCGTGATACTGGCCATCTTATCCGGAAAATCGAGGGGCTTGATTTCAACACGGACACCGACATATTGGTCACTATGGATATCGAGGCGCTGTACTCGAATATTCCGGAGAAAGGTGCATTGGAGGCAGTCAAAAAAATACTGGACGGGTCTGACTGCCCATCAGAAAAACTTTTTGTGGTGGAATGCCTAGCTATTGTCCTCAAGAAAATTATTTTGAATTTGACAAAGCCACGTACCAACAAGTGCTTGGCATTAGTATGGGAGCAGCCTGCGCACCCAATGTGGCCAATGCTTATATTGGAGCTTTTGAAGAAAGATTTATCTTCAATGAGATCACACCTTTTTTTGAAAATGTCACCAACTACAATCGTTTCTTAGACGATATCTTTTTTATTTGGAAAGGAGAACAGGAACAGCTTGATGAATTCATTATGTGGATCAATCTCTGTGATTCACATCTAAAATTCACGGCCAATACCAGCTCAACCAGAATAGAGTTCTTAGATGTATGGATACAAATTAACAACCAGCAAATTGAAGTTTCCCTTTACACCAAGCCAACAGCTCGTAACACCCTTCTCCTCTACGACAGCTTTCATCCTCGGAGTCAGAGGTATAGCATTCCATTTGGCCAGTTCCTTCGGCTACGCCGCAATTGTACGGACATTAACAGTTTTGAAATTCATGCAGCCCAACTCAAAAACAAACATCTAGAAAGGGGCTATCCGCATCGACTCATTAGGGATTCCTATAAAAGGGCTAGATATTACAATCGAGAGGCCCTCCTGAACCCTAAGGACAAAAAGGAGGAACAACAACTAGTAGTTGTTACCACACACTCCAATTTCAATAACAAACTCAGATCCATCATCAACTCGCAATGGCCCATTCTAAATATAGATAAAACAGCAGAACAACTCAAAAAACCTATTTTTGCCTTTCGACGAAACAGAAATTTAAGAAATGCCTTGGTCAGAGCCACTATTCCAGAGACACCCAGTATGAGCCAGAGAAGCATTACTGGGACCAATCCCATCATGGGGAGTCACAGATGTGGCAGCTGCCACGCCTGTGATCAAGTCATATCCACCCCTACATTCGCGTGGGGAAAAAGAACATTTCACTTCAAAGAAATGACAAATTGCCGAACAAAAAATGTCATTTATCTTTTATTGTGCCCCTGTGCCAAAGGATATGTTGGCGAGACAGGGAGAGAGTTCAGAACGCGCTTCTCTTAACACAAATCATCCATCAGGAACTCACGACCAGGGGCACCCCTTGTAGCTCACTGGCAAGATATGAAACATTCTCTTGATGACCTCAAATGGCTTATCTTGGAACACATCAAGTGCCCCCTATATGGAAATGTTGATGCCCTTAGTGGCAAAAGGGAGGTGTTCTGGATGTTTACCCTTAATACAGCCAATACAGGCTTGAACGAACATCTGCCTTGGGAAAACACAATTATCTAATCTAGCGTCATTTCCCTCTCTCTCGACTTTTTCTGCATCTTAACCTCCTTGTATATATTTTCAACACCGATAGGTTGTTTTCTATTTCTAATACAGGCCTGAATGAACATCTGCCTTGGGAAAACGCAATTATCTAACCTGGCGTTATTTCCTTCTCTCCTGACTTTTTCTGCGTATTTACCTCCTTGTACATATTCTCTACACCGTCAGTTTGTTTTCTATTTTTTAATTCCTCATTTTTCTTTATTTATTAGAACACGTTTATATATTCTCTACACCGTGAGTCCGTTTTTTATTTTCATTTCCTTATTTTTCTTTATTTAGTAGAACACGTTTTCCACCCATAATGCAAACTGATTTTTGTTTGGTAATTCAGCGTTTTTCTGAATTTACTTTGCACATTTCCATATTTTTGTAAGCATGTATTCTTCTAAATGCACCTTTGTTTGGACGCTGGCAGCGCCATACTTGCGCTTGTTTATCGGTTAGCGCTCCAACTCTCTGGCTAGCGCTCTAATTTTCCGAAAAGATCTCAGGTGCTCCATATTTACATCCCACCGAACGGTATTTATGCTAGTCCAAACTCCGCTAGTTGCATTTCCACCCTGATTACGGACACACGCGGAAGCTGACTGCTGTAGGATTGATGTAGAACGCGCGCTCTCTGCGAGACTAGGTAACGGTACTCATTGCACGATTCACTCTCGCCTTTTTCACACGCGTTAGCTTTGACCTTTAACTTATAGCCATCTGCCCTGTCTATTTATCCATCCACAGGATACAGCGCTTCTGGGCTAGGAAAACAGCCTATGAATTTTCAGCATTCTGCTTCTCACATATACTGCCACACATCATCAGGTATTAGAGCTATTCATTTTTTTGGGATATCACACGGCATCACGTTCCTAGATCGTTAGACTCGATGCTCACTTTTAACCACTTTGGGCAGTTAATATCATCAGTGATGATCTTCTCCTTCTATCATTTGTCACATACGTGCTTTAATTCAGGACGTGATTTAGACACTTTGAACTCATAGGAACTCGCAGCCTGTTTATCCGTGTCACCTTTTATTTTAAGGGATTATTTTCATCAATTCGGTGCTCCTCCCTTTCATTCTAGAAGCAGACCCCCCCTTTTTCATCACCTAGGATTCTTCAGATTTCCCAGACTTCGGAACCAACTTGATATCTTTCCTGACCCTCCGCTTCTACAGCCACATTTAAATAGGTATGACATCGTGATTTTTTGATGGTTCACCTTTGTAGTGAGAATATTTAATACCCTGAGCCTTTATATACATCCTATGTGAGATAGATTATCGTATGTGAGGTTTATTAATTATGCTGTTCGTTCGATCACCACTTGGTCCATGTATTATCCAGAAGTACTCATAGGGACATGACTATTTTTTGCTCCTCCGTTTCATTCCAGGAGGGGAATATTTGAACTCTCCAGTCTGCCTAATCATTTCGACTGGCCAGTAGTTTACCTGGTCCGAACAGAAACTCCAATTGAATTCTTTGAGTCTACGACTACATTTTTATCAGGTATAGCGTCTTCTCTAGAATTGACAGGATGTTGATAACTCCACAGAGTTTCGTTTTGCTAACACCTGTTTACTTAATGCAGTGCAGATCATGATTTATCATAGTCCTCACTTAGGCATATCAGCATGTATGCTTTTCTTTGTTAACAGATTGTAGGAATTCCGCTGCCTGCCATCCTTCGTCCTTACAATATTGCGTACAATTGGAAGTGTCTCCAGTAACAGGTGTCTCTCAAAGATTGGTCAGCTACAGCATACTTAGAGGTATGTACTTTAAACAGTTGTAGCTAAGAGGTAATCCCAGAAGCATTTTTCTTGAGGTGTATCATTTTGGGGTCTTAAAATGAAGATTTCGCATTCCCTTTCCCCCCCCCCCTTTCCCCCCTCGCCCCCCCTTTTCTTCACCAGTATGATTGATGTAAGCACACATGTTGTTATTGTGTATTTTGTACACTGCCTTGTTTCGTTATGTGACCTGGAACTGTAGTCCTTAACTTCTAGACATTTTATCCTCTTCTCCCTTTTTCACCCACAGATTTGCTTTGTCAGCCCACAATTGAGACTGTGAACCGATTCTCACACTGATCGTACATTATGAATCTGGATCTCACAAGACCGTATATATCCATGGATTACATATATGCGCCCTGATGAAGGATCTTCTCAAATAATTTTGTGTTTCCGAAACGCGCGTCTGCGCTTTTCCCCACTGCATGACGTTCCTTAATGCTGTGATTGATTGTGAATAATTGGTTTGTCTGATAGAGAGCGTGTGGATGACTGCTAGAATGAAAGAATGAAGTGTCATGTTTTTATTGTTCTATTTGTAATTGGGCTGATGTTTATTTATGTTTTCATTATCTAAAGATTTTTTGTACTCTAGAAGCTGACCTTTATCAAACATGGTCTAAATAATTTTATTATAAATGATTAACTACAAATACATTTTTCTAAATATTTCAGCCTTTCTGTGTGTGTTCTTGGTTGATTCTCATTGTTTGATCCTCCATTCTCTGGGGAAGCTCCCTTTCATGTTTATTCAGAATCACAGGATGTTCAGCGTCATTGCCGAGACTCGAACCCAGATCCCCAGATTCGAGGTCAACCGCCCTAGCTGTTAGGCAAACTCATCTCCCCAACTACTTTCATAGTGCCCATAAATTATACTCCCATAATTTCTGCAGTACGATGTTAATGAAATAGTATTACATTTACTTTATGGTCAAGCAGGTTTCACAGACTGATTCTGGAAAGATTAAATATGATGAATGGTATACATTACGGAGAAATGGATCTTCCAAGCCTGAAACCTGATCTCATTACACCCAATAGGAATCAAACAGCCCCTCCACAGGGACAAAGCCAATATTTGGTTTCCAGGGAGAACAGTATAAATGGGAACACGTTTGAAAATAAAGGCTCACCCACATGGTCCTGGTCGAAGCAATAGCTCCTTAAGAGTGTCAAGCCTTCTTCAGGCCCTTTGCTCAGCTATGCTTTTAAATGTTGGAACAGGCAAACCCTGTATTCCAGTAATTTATATCTGGATAAATAGTTAGGATATCTTCAAACTTCACATATTCCAGATATACGCATTTAATTAAAGCAGCATAAAAAGAGAAAACGTGCATCAAAAGTTGTAATCTTTAAATGTTAATGGGTTTGGAATTTTATTGAACATCTGGCATATTGGAGTAAATTGTTGTAAATTGACAAGTTTGCAGTAGGTAACTATAGGTAGTAGAGACAATGTGTTTTCCTTTCTGAACTACTATGAGGTCCTAAAGACAGCCTAAGGACATCCACTGCTAATAAGCATTCCTTAGACCAGGGTGAAAAAGCAAACCTTTGTCCTATTATTGACCTTCTATTTCTGCTTAAGCCTCTTGTATGTTGTGCTGCACTTCACCTTCAGAGTTATCATACAGAACTAATTTTTTGTTCATACGAGTTTGGATTCTGCTTTGATGTTGCATTAAGACAGATAACCTGCAGTTAGTGGTTGAGGGTATGTGTGGGCTGAAAGTTGGGAATGCCTGTCCTATTCAGTTTTTACATGACCATTGATACCACTGACCATGCTGGACTTTATAATTCTGATGTTAGCCAAGAACTTTTGATTTTATTAACACTATACATATGAAATACTTATAGGGAATTGTACCATTCACATTTTCTTCCACCCACTACAACATAAAGCATGAGATAATAACTTAGCTTGCTATAGCCATTGGCTAACTGTACTGTGAGTTACAGCATTCTCCTCTGTCACAAGGAGCATATCAGCACACTAGGAAGTTCCCTTTAAATTTAGGAAATTCTAAGGCAATCTATGTGGTTGATACCAAATACATATTTGAGCTTTTAGCCAGTTTATTTATTTTTTATATGTTGGTGAGGGCTTGACAGATCACCCAACAAAAAGCAACCGCAAGCAATGCCAAAGCCAGACAACTGGAAACCAGTGCCATAACAATTTGCTTTGCTAATTTGTGTTTCATTTATTTACCTGTATTACTGGGAGTTTGGACAAAATATTGAGTTGTAAATATCGAGAAGCAGAAGTATCGGAAAAATTATACAGTGATGCCAGAATATTTTGATGCAAGAATATCGCTGACAAGAATATGTTTTTTTGAGGTAAGTAATATGGTTTTATATAATATCAATGTTTTTGTTATCATTTTCAGTTACATAATCAACTTTCATTTGTATTATGTCACATTGTACTCTTAATGCTGTTAAGATTTGGTGCAATTTGCATTTCCCACTAAAATGCCATCTCGTATCCAATCAAGTGTTCTCAATTCAAACAGATCTAATCAAATGTTCTCAATTCAAACATAAGCAAATCACTTTTCTTTCTCAGCGTCGCACTCAATCAAATGTTTCTCATCACTCATGTTTACATCTACTGCGATCAGTCCGCTGCATGTCCAGCGTAGAATGTATCTCAAAACATCCCTACTAGTCTCTTCATTCCACCAACTAAACATTGAGTATTGGAATTTCAACCAATCCACCTAATACTCATAACTAGTTCCACTCTCAACCCTCTCACATAATTTGCATCTGTTCTGACATTAATCCTCAGCCTTACACTCAATCACGCACGCTACCTCCTCTCATCTCCTGATCCCATCACAAAGCCAATCAGCCATATTTCTATATGTGTTGGCCAGTCCAAAACCTCCAGGTATTCACTGTTATAGCCATCAACCTAAACTCTTACAACATTTTGTACTACACCCCGTACCTCAATCCAATTGCAGAAGTCTGCTTTTGGTCAATATGTACAGCCAATCACAGGCCCTGCTTTCCAATATCTGCCAATCCCCTTACCATTTCTCCACTAGGAGTCAACCCGATGGAGATTTCCAATTAGTTCACTATTTTCATACGGTAAGTAACATGCATAAATACCACATTGCTTCATCTAAGCGCCACTCAAAACCTGAATGACAAAACTTCCCTATCTAATATAATCTTTACTCTAACAACCTTTCAACAAGTTATTCTCCTACTGAGAGGGCTTCATAAGGGAATATATATATATATCCTCCCTCGCTCTTCTGCTCCTGTTTGTGGACAAACGAGAGTGGACCCAAGTGAGTGCTAGTTGTCTTTATTGCAAGTAAAAACACTCCGCCATGACGTGTTTCGGAAGCTCCTCTGCCTTGATCACATGACAGCATTAACATCGTGATTCACCATATTTAAAGTGCTAGTGCCCAATCACATGGAATAATAGACATAGAAAAAATGTACATTGTCTGTAATACATACTAAACTTTTCTCTCAATATTAAAAAAGTTACATGTAAAGGACCTATGTAGTGGACGCCTAAATGCTTGATCGGTATGAGATAAAAACAAAAAAAAATTTGCTTTAAAAGATTTGCAATTGGACTTTGTTGATTGTCAATCAAATGCATGAATGCTTATTCAAGTTGTAAAGAAATTCCATATACACCTTCTCAATATCAGTAGCTTAATTACACGTTAAAATTCAATTATTTATAACACTGTAAGCCACTAATACACCCATATCCATGTAATGTTTGATTAAATATTCCCTGAATAATAATAGCATAAATGCAAAAAGATCCTGCATCTGGTCATTGACTATTCTATAAGACGAACACTATATATACAAAAAGGTTGACCAAAATTATACCAAGACAGTGGAAAAATTAAAAAAAAACTGTGCTGAAGAATAAAGTGCATGTGCAAGAAAATAATATTATTGAAATGTGATGAAAAAATATTTTGAATTTATTAATCATTGTCTCGGACCAGGTAATCATGATCATGGGTATAATTAGTTTGGTCCCGGAGACAATTCGAATAGATGTTCCAATACATGTTATCATAAAGGCTAATAGGAAAAAATTCTACATATTAGATTGGTTGTTGAAGTAGGCTGAACTTGAAGAGGTAATTGATTCCCACTATTGTATAAAATAAATAGATAGGATTTGTATATAAATATTAAATATATAAATACACACAAATGATCAATAAATACAATTCAATTCCTAAAAGTTCAACAGAAAACAATGTAGGTAAGAGCCCATTAGTAAAATAAATCCTATACAAGTTTTATAAAATCCATAAATACATGCGATCAAAAGCACTCCACCTTAAGATAGTATTATTGGGTAATGCCTAATGGTATCTCCGATTGATTGAACTCAGATAGACAGTAACAGAGGGACAGATATTATACCAAGAGTGAATTAAAACACACCCAATCAAGATGAGTGTATAAATCTTCACTTGTGTTAAGACCCCCTGGCTGTTTAGTGTCAAGCTCCAGAATGTACCGCGTTTCCAGGCGCCTCAACTTAAGTTCCCGCTCCCCACCTCTTTTCTGCAGTGGAACTGCATCAATGACAAAGTATTGTAAGTGTTGCAAACTGTTGTCATGATGAGTTTAAAATGCCTCGCCACGGGATAACTGGGATCGCTATCATTGATAGCCCTGATATGCTGTAATATGCGCATGTGGTCAGAAAGTTTGGTGCTGCCTATATATAACAAATTGCAGCTACACTGTAAAACATAAACAGCAGAATCAGTCCGGCATGTCAAGTGCTGTTTTATGTCTAGGGCCCTCTCACTGAAAGCAGACTGATATATAGTTCTGTTGGAGCCATAATGGCATGCTTTGCAGCTGGAGCATTTGAAGAACCCCTTCATTGCTACCAGCCATCCCGCTTTCTCTTGTTCTTCCGGGTTCTTTTCAACTAAAGCGTTGGCCATAGAAGCTACTCTTCTGTACGTTGTCGCTGGTTGTTTAGGGAGCAGTGCCCCAATCACTGGGTCATCATGCACAATTGGCCAATTGTTTCTTATAATGGCTCTCAACTGCTTTTCCTGTCTAGAGTAAGTGAGGATGAGTCTTGTAGGCTTGGTAGGTCCATCCCTCCTAACCTCATTGGTTTTCATGAGATTTTTTTCGGCATTTGTTTCTGTCCTGCATAATCTCCTTTCTGCTGAGCTTTCTAGATTTAACTATTGCAGTTTCAATAGCTGGTATAACCTCTATCTAAAAACCTCTGTTTACATTCCATCTGTTTATTAATCATATCCTGTTCCTCACTGCAAATCCTGTGAATACGAAGCATCTCCACATAGGGGATCCTTTGTATTAGGTGCAGAGGATGTGCGCTTGACGCATGTAATAATGTGTTACCTGCCGTTTCCTTCCGATGTAATGAAGTGGTCATTTTGTTGTTGATTATGTTGACCTCAACATCTAAAAAGGCTATGCTTGTATTACTGATGCTAGAAGTAAAGTGTAGGTTCACATAATTGTTGTTCAATAGCGCAACAAAATCATGGGCTTCATTTTGCGATCCTTGCCATATAATAAACAAATCATCGATAAATCTTAGCCAACACACAACCTTGTTCGTATATGTCTGTTCAAACTGCCTCCTGAGGACAAGCTCCCCCCACCAGCCCATAAACAAACAGGCATAGCTTGGGGAGAAGCGGGCCCCCATGGCAACTCCCTGAATTTGTTGAAACATTTGGTTCTTGAACATGAACATATTGTTCTCTAAACAAAATATCAACATGTCAATCAACATTTTGTTGTGTTGTGCTCTGGGTCACACCGGAACTCTCCCAGTACGCCCAGGCCCTCCTCGAAGTTCGAGACGCAGATACAGCCAACTGAATTCCATGGTTGAGAGAGGTTAAGGTTGTCTACACCGCTATGGGCCTGAGTTCATTGTGGGAGAACCCTGCTGTTAGTCCCTTCCCACCTCAAAAGGTCTTTAGGGAGCTTTATTGGTCAATGGTGTCAATGCGAAACTTTAGAACTTGTATTGGCCCATCACTTACAAGAAACTTCCTTGAGCTCAAACATGAATCTGCCTATGAGGGCTATTGGGATATTATCACAATTCCCGAAGACCGGAAACGGTTCCACCAATATCGGGTGGGCACCCTTCCTGTCAACTCCTTTACCGGCAAATGGCAAGCTAAAAATAATACATCAAGCCAATTCTGTCCTACTCAGCCGGAAAGTATAGCCCATATTCTGTTTATCTGCCCTGAGTAAAAATATCCTCGGCATAAGTGGTTGAAGCCCATATGTTTGTTGAAGGGCATCACTACTGGGGCAGAGGCCTTAAGGATCTTTCAAACTGAGTGTTCAGAAAGTATTGTAATTACTGTTGCAAATTTTTTACATTGGATGTGGGCAATTCGGAGGAGAAAGCTATGCCAGAACTAAAATAGTTTTTATTCAAATTCTGTGTATTATCATGCTTGTGATGCTAATTGATTATTGTCCTTGGATCCTTTTTTTAAAACTTAATTTATTGTATAGGTTTTTTATATCTTGTTGTCTTTTTAAATAATATTAACTTATTATATGGAATAACTTGTAGACTCATTTCTCTGGTAGGAATGCCATGCCACTGATACTGTTATGGTTTTTAAATTTGTTTCGTTTTTTAATGTATAGTTTTTTATGATACATTTATCAAAATAACAACTACTTTGAATTTGAATGTGTTGTGCATATTTAAGTGGCCTATTTGCTAAAAATTACTCAACAGCTTTGAGTCCGTCTTGATTCCTGATGCACGTGTATAGGGCAGACACATTCAGGGCCAGTAAATACCATCCTTCTTGCCACTGTATGTCTGTAATTTTTCTGATAAAATCCCCAGTGTCTTGTACAAATGATTTAAGTTTTTGTACATGCTCTTGAAGGAAAAATTCAATGTAGCGTTACATGTTCTCTAATAATCCATTATTGGCTGCTATTATTGGTCTTCCTGGTGGTTTTTCAATGTTCTTGTGGACCTTAGGAATAAAATGCATAGAAGGTGTAATAGGATGTTCTATTTTTAAATATTTACATTCCTCCATGTTTATTAGGCCCATGCTCTTCCATGCCAATATTTTAGAAAAAAATAAATTCTGAAGAGCTTTGTATTTCAAAGGGGAACTTCTATGATAACACTGGGCATCATTTATGTGTGAGTAGGCTTCCTCCAAATACTCCTTTAACTGCCAAAACATGATATTTCCACCTTTATCGGAGTTTCTGATCACTAAATTGTTCTCCTTTTTTAATTTCATTAGTAGCTGGTTATACTTTCTTTCATGATTTGTCAGTCTCCTTTTGTCTTTGTTGATAGTCATATTTAGTTTTTTTACCTGTGCCACAACCTGTTCATTGAAAACATTGATAGAATCTCGTATCATGATAGGGGTGAATTTAGATTTTAACTTAAAGGCAATGACTGGTTTGGTGCTGATGTCTGGTCTTGTCGGATGCCCACTAGTGCCATGGCTTGCAGGTGGACTCATGCTGGATTCTCCTCCATAACCTGCCACATCATGTGCCAAATCATGTAAGTTTTGTAGAGCCTTCAAGTCCGCCAACAGTAGTTCCCGGGTATCCTCTTCACTACTGGTCTTCACCCCATTTCTTCCTTCGATGATCGAGATCTAAGCTCATGAAACTTTTTCAGTTTTAATTTTCGGATGAATTTATATATATTCGCCCGAGTCTGGGGATAGTCGAAGTTCGACTCCGGGCAGTATGAGAGTCCTAAAGATAATAATTGTTCCTCTGCCTGTGTTAGATTAATGTCTGCCAAGTTGATTATTGTTTTGGCTTTCGTCGCTGTGGGTGAATTTGGCATTACATTTCCTATCAGCCCCTCCACCCCCCGACCTCTTCCCTTGGCTGGACGTTTGTTGTTACCGGCGGGCTCCTGCTGCTTTTCTCCTTTGCCTTCTGGCCGCAGTTCGTCGTGTTTTGCCGGTCGATTACGTGGGCACAATGTCTCTCTTCTACTCCTTCTCATATAGTCTAACTCCTCACCCAAAGTTGGTTTAATGGCATTGTGTTGGAACAGTTCCGCTCTCCCTTCCACATCCGGCTCACTTCCCACTGCGGAACTCAAATCGGACTCCGAAGGGGTCTCATCACGAGAATGGTGTCCGGTTGCACTTTTTTGTGTTTGTCCCTGTTGATTTGCTGCTGCTGCTGATCTGTATGCAGTGAATTTACGAGCGAAGGTAAAAATCTGACCGATTGCATAATCGTCTTTATCCCTTCAGAATTTAAACGCTTTACGTTGTTTGATCTTTTCCTCCTCTTTACTGAGACTTGTTACCATATCCTCATGTAGTTTAGTTTTCTGTTGGGAATCCCCCATTGTTTTTATTTCTGGCTCCAGGGCATCTATTTTCAATTGCAAGTCCCCACGATCGCTTTAGGTGTATTTGAACAAGATTTGCACCAGTTTCCTCGATGAGTGAAGAGTGCAGCTGCGCTTTAAGGTGGACTATGGAGCAAAGTATCATTTACATGGCGTCTTGCACCGCCTGAAGGGAATCTGGCATGTAACGTCGATATTGTTGACAGTCATACAGACTGTTGGAGATACGGCTATCTACCAACTCCTGCGTGACGTGCTGAGAACCTTGACAGTTTGACAAGGGGTCCCGCTAGGTAACAGTCACCACAGCGTAAATGGGCAGAACAGGAGGATGTGTGTGTGTACTTCGGCGGTGCCCATCTGGGAGCACAATAAGAAAAAGAACATTGACAATGGCATACAGTTAAAGAACTAAATATTGAAAATGCCTGAAGTACGCCGATGATATGTAAAATCTGAAATAGGGCATTGCCATTGGCCCATGATTGTCTAATCCTCTCTCCTGTTTCTGTGCATGGACCAATTAAGATCCAGGTATGAACTTAAAAGCACAATCATGCCAGTGACGTTTTATTCATGAAGCAAGCAGAAGAAGACATACAGCCTGAAACATGTCCTTGCAAATAAAGTTATTTTAAAAGGGACCCTGTGAGTGCAGCAAGTTTCTTTGAAACTGGAGCATTGATATTTGGCATGGACCCACCTCTGTGCCTGCATGCAACCCATCGTGAAGAGTGCAGCTGCGCCTTAAGGTGGACTAATGAGCAAAGTATCATTTACATGGCGTCTTGCACTGCCTGAATGGAATCCTGGCATGTAATGTTGATATTGTCGACAGTCATACAGACTGTTGGAGTTACGGCTATCTACCGACTCCTGCGTGACGTGCTGAGAACCCTGACGGTTTGACAAGGGTTCCCACTAGATAACCGTCACCACAGCGTAAATGGCCAGAACAGGAGGATGTGTGTGTGTGCTTCGGGGGTGCCCATCTGGAGGCGCAATATGAAAAAGAACATTGACATTGGCATAAAGTTAAAGAACTAAATATTGAAAATGCCGAAGTACGCAGATGATATGTAAAATCAGAAATGGGGCACTGCCATTGGCCCATGATCGTCTAATCCTCTCTCCTGTTTCTATGCAGGGACCAATGAAGATCCAGGTATGAACTTAAAAGCACAATCTTGCCAGTGACGTTTTATTCATGAAGCAACAGAAGAAGGCATACAGCTGAAACGCGTCCTTGCAAATAAAATTATTTTAAAAGGGACCCCGTGAGTGCAGCAAGTTTCTTTGAAACTGAAGCGTTAATATTTGGCATGGACCCACCTCCGTGCGTGCATGCAACCCGTCGTGAAGAGTGCAGCTGCGCCTTAAGGTGGACTATGGAGCAAAATATATATATATGTAAACTTGTTAATTCTGTCATCATAGACAAACAGCTGCCTGTCTATACATGGAAAGGTTAATGTCTTATAACAAGACTTGTCACTTAAAACTTTCTGTACTATTGGTCTATCTATCCAAGAAACCAGAGGTCCAGATTTAAATAAAACAGCCAATCCGCTTTCAATTATCAAGCACAATTCCCCGTAATCACCTATCATTGTAGCGCGTCACATCATATTCTCAACACTTGTGAGGTCATCATGCCACTGTGATACCCTAAAGAGTCGTGGAAACAGATCTTACTTCTTTCGTTTTGCACTGATGCTTGCTGATGGTAAAACACAAGAAAGATTAGGATGGAGAGTTTTTAATGCATTTATTGAAACTATCTGAATCTTGCATAGAAAGAATGTGCTACGATGGAGTATGTCAGTACAACGCGATCAAAATGATCGCGGTACTTGACAACGCAGCTTTTACAACGCAAGTCGTTACAACAACTTACGTTGGAGGGCGCGGATTGAGGATTATTATAATTTTCTATTCCAACTCCAGCCCACGTAACAGTAGGGAAGGTGTTGGAATAGAAAATTACAATATTCCTTAACCAACAGCGCCATCCAGCGCAAGTCGTAATAATGACTTGCGTTGTAATGGCAGCGTGGTAAAGGCTGTGCGGTGTAAACACCGAGTTGTAAACGACGTTTACCGCTGCGATTATTAGGCACATAAAGCAAAGCAAGGCAACCAGCATTATCAACATAGTGAAAAGATTGGCATGACCTATCACTATCCCTACTGTAAACGCATAATGGTTGTACCCTTCTGCATGCTCTCTAGGCTAGTCTGAGCCCCCATACCTGGATAGCTTGGCTAGGCGAGCAGCCTGGAGTGGATTGGCAATCCTTCTCTGCAGGATGGAAGCTCAGTCTTCGCAGTGCTGCATGCCGACCACTGCAATTGGTTCCAGGACGGTGAAGACCGGAATGGCTCTTTCTTGACCTCCAGTTTGACAGGGGACTGTTTATATAAAAAAAACACTGTGTTGGACATACAGTTCTGATGTAATGAAATGTCTAGATGTTAGGAGCTGTGGCTAAGCAGACAACGTAAGCACCATGATATCTTGTTCTGTGTTCTTGGCCTTGTACTGAATTAAACGAGGAGAAAGGCTTCCTAAAAACAAACAGCATGTACAGCGCAGCGTATGCTCAGAATAATATCGTGCAAGCAAAACACAAAATGTAACCTTGCTAAAACAATGTTAGCTTAAAATGTCTCAAATGCAAAACTAAGTGGAGAACCAAAGTGGGATCCAGGAATGAAATCACCACACCATCTGTTGTGATCTATTTTGCAACCATATCATCAACATGATCAGGAAATTCATTGCAGGTTGGTTAAAGCTCACCATTGTTTTGTTTGGTAAAAGTGTAAGTTAGGAGACACGTTAATAATTGAATAGACATTTAATGTAGTGTTCTCCCCAGTTGCAAAGTACATTACACATATGTAGAGATCCTGAAATAACTCACATTCACACATAAGCGGAGTACTGCTACAAGTCTGCCAACACTGCAACAATTAATTTATGGTTTCCTTAAGGCATAATATCTCAGCAATTGAGTTACAGATTGTTTTTAATTAAAGGAAGGAGAGGGAAGGAATGGCCCAGAATGTATATAACAATGAATTGACTTTCAAACACAGTTCTGACTGACTTTAGAATATTGTTGGACAATAATACACGTTTTGTATTGTGTAATCTGTATAGCTAACAAAGTAGACTGTATTAAAATGAGCTTGCTGTTAACAACATAATTCACGTGACTTCTACTCAACCGAAGCATCAATTGCAAAATATACCCTATGATGTACTATTGCATGCTAAAAGTTTGTGCAGTCACAAAAATGATTTCCATAACGAAGTTAAAACGTCTGAGAGTGATTTGCATTAAGAGGCTATGCCCCAGAAATTGTTGAAAAGGAAATTAAGTGAGCTAGGTCAACATATAGGGATGATCTACTATTACATAAATAGAATACTAATAAGAATGAATCAGAGGAGAATAGAAAATGTAGGTTTACCACCAAAACAATATACCAAGTGCAGAAATCTGTGACTTATTTTACAATCACTGGTAACCGCTAAAATGAAATTGTTAAAATATACATTTTCCACAACCCAGTTTTAGAAAGAGTGTCAAATTCGAAGATATTGTTTGATTCTGATATATGATCTGTTAATCAAAGTAGCTCTAATCTCACGAGATTCTGAAAATCCCGGAAATATTCAAATGACAAACAACTAGACTTTTTGGTGTATCTCCGAGGAAACGCTGTATAGAACATCAATTCTTGAACTGTAAAAGCTGAGTATATTCATTGTAATTATAATGTGTGTATACTCCAAATATATGTAGGCACTATATTACTGCATATAACATGGAAAGAATAATTGAAGCACTTTAAAAACGGGTCACTAGATATGCTATGTAAATACAGTTTAATGAGGCCAGTAGAATGACATATTTATCAATATGGGAGTTATAAGCATTGAACAATTGTAGGGTGAAAGAGGCGGGGATCTACCTGTCGGGTCTGCATCATAGGTAGTCCCTGCAGTTGCTGTGATAAGGAAACAACCTGGATTTACAAAATAATGTCTGCAGAACTAGGCTTGAACAAAGAGAATACGTTGCACACATTTAGGTGTGTTAAATAATTTTCTGTATTTGAACCTTTGAGGCATGAATAAATGATGTTATTTTGGTGCTCATTCGATATTTATGCAACTTCTAGCATTCATAATTTCTATCAAAACAAAACAAGCCATTGGCAGCATTATTTGTACTTTGAATACTTAGCTCAATCTACAAGACAAAAATATTTTAACTAATGAGGTATATGTTCAAATCTGGTGTACTTGATTTAAAGTGCTAATTTTACAAATTATGAGACTATACTGTTTTTTTACTTGAATTCTGCAGACATATCATTCTTTTTATATATGCACTATTACCGATTTGTGGACAACAGAGTGCAACGAGAAGGTAGTATACGGAGCAAGGATTCGTGTTTCCTCTGACGAATCATGGTCGAAGGGAAGGTCCCGAGTTTTTTTTTATTCGACTCCCTCCCAATGCAGTGTGTGTGTTTTGTGTGTGTGAGAGAGAGAGAGATAGAGCTAAAGATAGGAGGAGAGAGAGAGAGCTGAAGGAGGAGGAAGAGAGAGAGAGAGAGAGAGAGAGAGAGAGACAATGATTGATGCTGACAGAGATCTTATATCCATCCTATAGACACAGCCACCCCCCTTGCCCCCCCCCACCCCAATGTACGTAGGACTCCTTTATCCAAGTCTGTTCCATTTCCTGGTACTAAGCAAAGTGTGGAAAGGAAAAAGAAACAGGCGAATAGAATGGGGAGCTCAAAGCAGATTATAAACTGTGCTGAAAATGTGCTTCCAGTACCATTGTCACATTTTAAAACGTGTCTGAGCTCCTTTACAATGCAGCAGGCAGGGGTGACTAAAATGTTCTGAACGCTGTTCATACCTGTAATTCTTCCTGCAGGGTCATGAGTCAATCAGTTGGGAAGGTACAAATATTGCTCTGTTGACAAGGTAACATGCCTGTGCAGGTTAATGTACGGTAGCAGATGTGGCCTTACCCTTCCGTCATTTTATGACAAGCATTGGTTCGACTTGCTTGTGCACAACTGATTTCGCAGTGGAACATTCCTTAAAGTGCTCGAACCAGTGATGTCCCGATTATCATGGGTGTCCCTGCTTCTAAGATTTAGAACAGATTAGTGACACTGCCAACTTTTCGACACACCTTTTTTGGAAAGTACATTTTTCAACCAAGACATGAAAGCACTTGTGTGCGCCTATTATGCTGAATTTGTATTTCATACATTTCACTGCAAACATGCTGTAGTTACACTCGAATTGTAAAGTAAATAATTTATTATAAACTCAGGGGGATATTCTCAAGAACGTGTGATAACCATTGCAAAATTAACTTAACGCAACTGTCAACATCGCAATCTATCACAGGAAAACAACTCCCTGTTAACTCAGTATTCACAACACAGAGGTACAATGTGATAGGCCAGCGACAACGCGTCAAATGTCCGCGATAAAGAAAACGCGATGCCGCACAAATGTGAAATGACAACACAAAATAAGTTGCGATGAGGCCAACAGCGATACAAAAAGCCGCGAAAAACAGCTACAGGCCTGCAAAGCCTATGCGTCAGGTGGGAAAATGCACTATAAAAGCAACAAAAAGAACACACCAAAAACAATTCAAACTGCGTAGCACCATGGATCCACCCAGACCCAGTACAGAGGCCGACGCCAACCCCACAAGCCCCACAGACCACCAGCAAGGAACCCTGGGGTCAGGGAAGGCCAAGGAGAAGAGGAAGTGAAATATGAGGTGCAGTCCGCAGCCAAACCAGACAGCGTCACGGAGGTGACAGGACACAGCCATCAACTGACCCACAATGAGACTAACGTGAATGCAGTCGGAGTGTCGAGAAGGGCAATAGGCGCTGGTATATTGTGAAAAACCACACCAAGCACAAACCCGCTGCCAAAAGGAAGGCAGCGGCATGAGGTGGGAGTCCTGCGCCACAGGAGGAGCTGGAGGCCACAGTCATCAGTGTGGATATGGTGCGAGGAGGTGGGAGTCCAGACACAGCTCGAGTGGACCTGACACAACATCAACAGGATGAGCAATGACCAGGGACTGGGGGGATGAGGGGAGATGGGCACTATGACACACATGCACAACGATGTGTAGCACACTGCACACCCACAATGACCCTGGATAATGCCCCTGATCCCCGTGGCACACTGCAGCACACACATAGCAATCACAGCACATCCCTGCACAGCACTGCTAGCAGCAAAGGCTCAGACTAGAGGCGCAAGCTGTTGACTCCCATGACCGGCACCACGGTGAATACTACTGAGGTGTAAATACTTTTAAAAATTGCATTTGATCGCTTTATTTTTAGCCAAACATTTACTTGAGCAGTTTTAACTTTTAAATATCGCCTACCTGCACCACGCTTACACTCCAGAGCCGCTCTCCCCGGTCCACCGCAGGATGTCCCGTTTGTGTGGAGGGAGGTACTTCCGGCGATGCTGCCCAATCTTGCCCAGACCTTACCGCTCACCCCAAACTCTCGTACTCCAAGTCAGAGCTCACCCTTATTGGAGAACGCTGCCACCTCTCTCCTCAACACCAACACACTGAGGCCCACCTCACCTCCAAGACCTCGAAGGGTTCTTCTCGTGCCCACATTGTAGATACCAGAGCTCGAATTTCACCCCCATACAGAAAGCCCCCAGGCCCACGCCCACGCCTAAAGCAGACCCCATAGGAAGCAACATGAGTATTTCCCCTCCAAAACTTACCTTGAAAGGCTTCCTAAGCAACGTCAGATCTTTACCAAAACACGCAATCGAGATGTGGGACCTACTAGACTCCAATCACCCGGATGTGGGTTTCTTAACCAAGACCTGGTTCAACCCCACCAACAACCCAGCTATCACCATTGCCCTCCCAGAAAGGTACAAAATCCTTAGACTCGACAGACAGGCCAAAATTGGTGGAGGGATCGCAATTGTTCACAACCACAAGGTTAAACCATCCATCCTAGAACACCGCTCAAATGAACAAATAGAGATCATGATCTTCAGGCTCGATCTCTCCCCCCAATTCAACTGGAAAGGAGCCCTGATTTACCGCCCCCCTGGACCCCTAGCCGACTTCCCTCTCGTCCTCATGGAACTCATAGCCCCGCACGTGATTTCTTCCAACAACTTCATGCTCTTGGGGGACTTCAACATCCATAGTGAGAACCTTGATAAGGCAGACACTGTATCCTTCCTCTCAGAACTTGCCACGCTAAATCTCACTAAAATTAGCAATGGCCCGACTCACTCAGCAGGTCACGCTTTAGATGTAATATTCACCAATTCCACCCTCCTCTCCTGCGATGCCCCGAAGCCAGTCAACTGGACAGACCATGCTATCATCAACCTCCAATTGGAGGACCCCAAGAAACTCTAGCGGCCAATTCCACGCAAACAAACGCAGTTCAGACAATGGCATAAAGTCAACCCAGCCTCTTTCGCTTCCACCTATGCGATCACTAAAAGCTGGCCATGCAACAACATCGAAGACAGCCTCTCCCTTTTCAATGAATCCGCCCTAGCTGCCATTGACCTGATCACACCGGTAAAAACGAGACATCCCAAAGCCAAAACCTCACAGGCAGCATGGTTCTCCATAGAACTCCAGAAAGAAAAAACGGGATGTAAAAATCTTAAAAGGAAATGGCGTCGCACCAACCTCACAGCCAACAAGGAGAAATTCAATGCCGCCCTAACCCTGTACCACAAAAACATTAACCTTGCACGTAAAACACACATAGTCCTCCAACTCAGTCAGGCGGACAACACCCCCAAAGCTATGTACCAAATCCTGAAAACCTTTGCCAACCCCAAAGCCTGTGAATCAGAAGAAACTCCCTCTCAAATACTATGCAATAACATCAGCAATCACTTTATACAAAAAATCGAAAACATCTATAATAATATTGTTACAACCAAACTCCCCCTCTCCCAAGACTCCACTCCAGATACCCCTGCCAGACCCAGCCCCAACTCTAATACCCTCCTAAATTTCCCCCTCTCACGCGTGAAGAAACCAAAATAGCCATGAAGGCCATAAAGTCAGGTTCCCCACTTGATACCATACCTGCCAAAGTCATGGCTTCCCTAACCGAACATCTATCTGAACCAATCTGTTCTTTATTAAACCAGTCCCTAGAAGAAGGCCATTTACCCCCCTCATGGAAGGCTGCCCAAGTCATCCCCATCCGAAAAAACCCCAAACTCCCCACAGAAAATCTCCCGAACCTCCGCCCCATCTCCCTCCTCCCTTACTGAGCAAAGTCTTGGAAAAACACGTCAATCACCACCTCTCCAACTACATTGAAAGGACTGGCTATCTGGACCCCACTCAATAAGGCTTTTGTCCTAAATACAGTACTGAGACGGCCCTAGTGGCCGTCACTGACACCATCAGACTTTCCTTAGACCGGAGCCAGCCTACCCTTTTAGTGTTATTAGACTTGTCTGCCGCCTTTGACACGGTGGACCACCAGACTCTGTTCGCAAGAATTAGGGAAGCAGGAGTCGGAGGGACGGCTCTGAGATGGATAATCAGTTTTCTTTCTAACCGCTCCCAAACCATCAACCTAGGCCCCTTCCGATCCACTCCCCAGGTACTCACCAAGGGGGTGCCACAAGGCTCATGTCTGAGCCCTTCTATGTTTAACATATACATAGCCCCTCTGGCAACCCTCTTGAGAAACCACGGGTTCGTGCTGAAATCCTACGCGGACGACACCCAGCTCACCTTTACTTTCAACAAAATCTCCCAATTTGCCCAAACCACCTTCTCCTCAGGCATGCTGGCAATTTCACGCTGGATGGAAAGCAACTTCCTTCAACTGAATGCCGGGAAGACGGAGATCCTGCTCTTTGGAGACACCCCTCTCCTCTGGTCACCTTCTTGGTGACACACAGAACTAGGCAAACCCCCTATACCGGCAACCATAGTCAAAAACATCGGTGTCCACTTCAAACAGTCCCTAAACATGAAGAAACATGTCACACACACAGTTGGCTCCTGCTTCCACACACTTGGCCTACTAAGGAAAGCTTTTCCTTACCTCCTCGACGCAATCAGAAAGACCCTAACCCAGGCCCTGGTACTAAGCAAACTGGACTATTGCAACACCCTCCTGATTTCAGCCAATGAGTCCTCCTTAGAAAGACTACAAATGATACAGAACACTGCCGCTCGCATGGTAGTGAACGCCCCCCCCCCAGGTCTGCCTCCACCCCTCTCCTCCACCAACTACATTGGTTGCCCATACGTCAACATGTGACATTTAAGATCTGCTGTCTCACACACAAAGCAATCTGGGGCAATGGCCCTCCCTATCTAGTAGAGAGACTCCACCACTACTGCCCGTCCTGGATGCTGCGCTCCAGCTCCGAATCCCTCCTCAAAATCCCGAAAATAAGAAAAAGGCCAGAACCGGAGGCAGGTCCTTCTCGTACCAAGCTCTTCTCATCTGGAATCAACTCCCTCTTGTTCTAAAACACTGTCAGGATCACCTAAAATTTAGAAGACTCTTGAAAACCACCCTGTTCTAAACCACCCCATCACTGCTATTCTTCGTTTCCAAGCACTGAGATACCCCCTTGGGGTTGATTCAAGCGCTATACAAAAATTAAATCAAATCAAATCAAATTAAATTAAATCAAATGTTGCACAAAGTAGAATACCGACACTGCAGAACAGGGAACACACTGGGTCCGCTCATGCACAGAAACAAGACAAACACATCGAACAGAGCAAGAAACTGTTAGATTCATATGTACATGTACAACCTTACATCAGTCACGTAGTCCAAAAGTCCACTGTCCCGCATCAAATTGCCAGCAACGCCCAAACAGTCACAATGTACATTGTCATACAGTCTGCATGTCAACAAGAACAATGGGCCAACATACATGTCAACACAATTTCAACATGCATCTCCCCTTCACATTGTAGAGGGACAAACAACACCTCCAGCAGACCTGACCAGTCAACCCATCTGTGATGCTGCAGAGGACCACCACACCTTCAACAGCAATGTCCTACAACAGCTCATGGACATTCCAGGAAATCCACCACCAGGGCAGCCAAGCTTCATAGAGGAGAACCAAGCCCCTGCACGGACCACACAGCAGGAAGCACCCTCAAGTATGGCTGGCTCACAACATGCCACAGAGGCACACATTGCATTCAAATGCTGGGTGTCAGAATGCCAAAAGGAGGTTTCCGAACAGGTGCTGGTGGGGTCAATGTCATGTCATGTCATGTCATGTCATAGGTTTTTGTATAGCGCACTTTCACCGTGAGGTCTCAAGGCGCTTGCAGCAAAAACAGTAGACCACATTAGTAGCTGTTGAGAAAAATGGCAGGGTTGTTTGGGAACAACCAAGTTTTGAGCATTTTTCGGAATTGTTTATGTTCAGTGATAGATATCAAGTGCGGGGGCAATTTGTTCCAAAGTGAAGGAGCAAGATAGGAAAAGGCACGCTGGCCATATCGGGAAGTACGGACTCGTGGTTGAATCAGGAGTAGCTTATTGCTGGACCTTAAAGGTCTTGTGGGTAAATACCAGTTGAGTTTTTTTTTTAAGATATTCGGGGCCGGTGTTGTACAGAGTCTTATGTGTTGTACTCAGAATCTTAAAATGGCTTCTCTGACGCACTGGGAGCCAATGGAGTTTTTTTAGGCATGGAGGAGAGGCAGTTCTGGGGGGGAGATTCAACACCAATCTGGCCGCAGTATTCTGAAGAGTCTGCAGCTTTGAGAGCAGATCCTCATTGATAGCGGCATGCAGAGCATTCCCATAATCCAGATGGCTGATGATCAAGCCCTGTACCATGGGTTTTCTGGCTTCGATAGGAAGCCATTTAAACATCTTCCGAAGATTACGTAAGATACCATGGCAGGTGCCTGTGACCTGGTTGACATGGTTTCTCATGGATAAGGCACAATCTATCATTATTCCCAGATTGCTTACAGCTGATTTTGGGGAGGGGCATACTCCCAATTCAGAAGGCCACCAGTCTTGTGACCAGGATTTTTCAGCATTACCAAATAGCATGTCTTCAGTCTTACTAGCATTCAATTGCAATTTGTTTTTATTCATCCAATTACTAATCTCGATCATACAGTTTTTAAAACGAGAACAAGTCCTGGAATGATCTGTGCCATAAGTGATGAGCAATTGGGTATCGTCAGAGTATGATACGGTAAGAAAGCCGTATGATTTGATGAATTCGCCAACGGAGTTAAGTATACATTGAATAGTAGAGGACTCAAAATGGATCCTTGGGGAACCCCCACGGTTACCGGGCGGCTGCTTGAGACCAGATTGTCTACGCGCACAGAGGTGAGGCGATCAGCTAGATAGTTTTCAATCCAAACGAGAGTCCCTCCTCTGATACCTATCTCCCACAGTCGATGTATCAAGATACTGTGGTGGATGGTATCAAAAGCTCATGGAAGCTGAACTACATTACATATGGGGTGTCCCATCAGGGCAAACCTGCACCCCACAAAGGGGACCCACACTGCGACAGAGACACATGCACTTCAACATTGAACCACGCCCAGCGCCCCATAATTACCATTCATACACCCACGCTGGACATCCGTACGACGGCCCAGTAGACTCCCCTTACGTATTGAGCATTGAATGGCTGACGACAAAGCTACATGTTCAAGCACTAACATGCTGCCTCCGAGGACATGGCTCCATCTGCTGTACACAGCAAAATGTAATGTTGTATGGCCCAGGGCCCTCACGTACACATCATGACAACACGGACACACACAGATTGTTTGTGGAACTAGCCACGGGCAAGTGCACCCGACCCCTTTATTGGCAGGGTTACATGTACAGCCACGCCTGTGCTGGATGTGTGTGGGGTGAGTGTAAGTCAGCTCGCACGGAGTGAATGGTTCTGGCAACAAAGACAGAACACTATTAAGATGGAAACAGTAAACACCAACATTACAGAGACAACAGCAGTGCATTATGCTGGTAGCCGGAGCAAGTAAAGAGGTCACCCAATGAGCAAATAGAAGTGTCCGTGAGTTACAGTGCACAGAGGTTGGGGCACTAGAGCTGAGCGCGCTCATGTGAACAAAATGTCTAGGATTGTGTCCCTTCGGGATATTCCTGATGCAGCTGCAGTGGGGGGAGTCCCACCTGCATCGCCTGCATTCGTCCCACCGTCATAGGTCTCCTGCACTGCCTGACGTGACATTTCTGCATGAGCTCGCCACAGCACATAATCAAAACAGAAATGGACGATGACTCGTGGTGCACTGAGTTAGTGGCACCTGGAGTTCTGAGCACGGCATCAGGCAGATGAAGGCATCCACGACAGGTGTGAGCAACTCCGTTAGTCTGCCAGTATGACTGTTTCGACACTGACAGTTGGCGGTTGGAGATGGTCCTGGCGGAATGGTGACTTGCGCTGCTCTGAGGTAGGGCCACACGGACTGAGCGGGTCCTCATCGATGTCCGAGGTGAATGTGGTGGAGCGATGCAGGGGACAGTGGAAGGAGTCCTCCAGGACATGGTGCAGAGAGCAGGCGCCCTCCGGAAGTGGTAAACTGAGCAGTGGAATGCTACAGCCTCGTTTTGACCTCCATTCCGTTATCAGCTACATGAGGATGAAGACAACCCCCAGTCCATTGACTCAGACGCCAATGTAGTTCTACAAGAGAGTGTCCATGAATGTCGGGGAACATACTTAGTGGCACTGGGGCTGAGAGTGGATGTAGACTGTGATGATGCCTGTACAATTATATGAACTCCGCCATTGCTAAATCAAGACTCAGTCCCAAACGTGTGACCTACTTGACCGCAGTGTACACCGGAGGCAGCAGTCAGCAGTGGTGCACAGCTATATGTCGTTGGCTCGTGCTTCACAGAGCTAGTGACACCAGGGCTGTTGTTCGGTAGTGTTAGATCACCTCCGTAACGATAATCCTTTTTTCCTCTGGACTGAAACACATCATCCTCTGACGCCTCTCCTTGCATGCACTGATATGTACTCTGCCATATATATATCAAGACTCAGTTCAACATGTGTGTCCTATCCGAGTGCTGTGTGGCCTGGGGGCAGTAGTTCGCGCGGGTCCACAGACACGTGTTGTTGGAATGCTATGCACAGACTTGGTGGCACCACATCGAAGGGAATGTAGTGACTTCAAGTCAGCCATAAACATCGTCATCTGCTATGGTGTAATTAAGGCTCAGTTCCAAATGTGTGACCTACTAGTCCACTGTGTATGCCGGTAGAGTACATCAACGAGAAAGGAGTACTGCAGGCTTGTGTCGTGGAAGCTGTGATGGTCTGAGGAGGCTGCCAGGGTCACGGGCCTTGAGTTTAGAGCTTGCACCGGCACGTGTTGGGCTCTCTTCAACACACGCGAGTGTCAGCAGGTGGGCATTGAGGCCTGGCTGCGCAGGGGCGGGCATGACTGGTTCGGGGACCAGCGTCCCATGGTGCAGCAGGCACACAGAATCGCTGGCAACCCACTCACGGCGATGGCATCATGGTGGGGTGAGAGGCACCGCCCTGGCAAACACGTTGGTCATTCTGGAAGAGGACCACACCCAGAGTCACGTGCCTTTTATTCACACCACTATGCTGGCCTGGTGTTCGCCGGGCCTGCCCACTACGCTCACGCCTATGGGGGGGGACGTAACAAGCTACATATCTGCAATCCTCCCCACTGGCTGGGCTGTCATGGTTGCGTCCACTGTCCACTGTACTCCAAACACCAGCTGTGCATGTCGACATGGATATGTGTGTGGGCTGCATATTGCAGTCTCGCCATCACATCCACGCCACACTTGGCATTGTGTACATTCTCATTCATCGGCCACGTGCCTCCTTTGCACATGCCTGATCCCCACCTCTCCCCACAATCTGCTGTTGTGTGGCTGAGGTGCCATACCATGCTATGCATGTGCATGGCTGGCTCGGGGTCCCACAGTAAGCTGAACTGTTGTGTCTGGTGGGTGGGCATGTTGTTTGGCATGTTGTATGTGAGTTTGTGACGTTTTTAGCATTCCCAGTGGTGTGCATTGCATGATTGTGGATTTGAGGTGTGTTCATTTGGTACTTACCAGCTGTACCGTAGGTGGTATCCTGGTAGCGCTGGTTGATAATGGACTGTCGGAAGATGCACAAATCATGCACACTGCCTGGTTGGTTGGCGTCGACATTGGTGGAAATTTCCGGGTGGTCCACTATTGCCTTCACATTGGAGGAATGCTTATGCTTATGGTTATTGTGTGCAATGTTGCCAGGGGACACAAGTAGGACATGTGTGCAGTCAATTGCCCCCTCACATGTGCCGGAAGCCAGCTATGGTGTAGACGCCTTGCTTGGTCTCCAGCTGTTCCTGCGCAGTGTGGGGAAGGTGTAGATAGTGGGGTACCAAGCTGGTGATGTCACCCACTACCGTTGTGTGGAACTTGTATTGGGCTGACTGTGAGACTCCTCCGACTGTGGTGGTTGTTGGTTGTAGGGTACCAGTGGCCCACTCGTGCAGCACGGCCAGCAGCTTTGTCTGAGGTGGGATGTTGGTTTGTCTGCTGTGTTGGTACCGTCAGCCTGTGGGCAATGGTTGTCAGGATGCGGAGGATGGTTGTCCCTTTGGGCCTGTAGTGGGCAACGGCATTCTCTGGTGTTGGGTCTGTGAGGTTGGTACGTTTTTTGAGGGTCTCTTTCTTTGTCTGCGCTGCCTCAGTATTGGTCCGGGGGCCGCTGGGAGTCCGGGGGTGGGGTGTGGTCCTGGGGGTGGTGGCAGTGGGTGTTGTTGCCCTCTTCGGTGTCTGGCCTGCATGCACAGTGGCTCCATGGCATCTGTTGCCCTTCAGGTGTGGCTCTGGACCGGGCTGTGTCTGGTGCAGTCTGTCGTCCGACTTTACACCAGGTCAGAGCAGGTGTTAATTTCCTGCTGCTAACGCGCCTTATCACCTGTTTTGTGGTCTAATCGCAGATCTGGCTGGTCGTTGTGAATGTTGGGGAGTGGTGTTGTCGCTGCTTTTTGCACGGGAACGCCTACTCTGCATCTCATTAGCGATAGTTGCGGGGGTCATCTGTGGTGATGTTTTTTGAGGCTGGTATCGCAGGTAAACTGGTGATATGGGCTGTTAGCACCACCTTGTGAATGGGGAGATACATTTGTTGTGACTTTGTCTGCGACAATGTACTGTTTACTCGGCGATGGCGCCTTGAGAATATCCCCCTTAGTGTCGTAGTGTAGGGGCTTTGGGTCCTATTCAGGAAATTAAACTAGGCCCCCAGCAGTTTAATGTACTGTTATGAATGAGGTGCAGAGCGCTCATACCAACCCTTGGCCTCGGTGTCAATGCACGTGCTTCACCTGTGCAATTGACTCAATCAATCAATCAGGTCCTTATATAGCGCTGCTTATCCCACAAGAGGGTATACAGGTGCTGTGCTCTGGGTATCAGTTGAAGAGCCAGGTCTTGAGTCGCTTCCTGAATTAGGTCAGCAAGGGTGAAGTGAAAAGGTGGAGTGGGAGGGTATTCCAGGACGTTTTTTTCTCCAGATTTATATAGCGCGACCTCGACCTGAAGTTATTGGAGCACTTGACATGAGCACCAGTTATACTACACAAGAGCACACTCATTTTTGGTAGGCACCAGAAGATTAAGTGATTTGGCCAGAATCACAGGAAGCTGAGTGGACGCCGACGCTCGAACCTGGTTCCCCAGCTCCAAAGCCCGCATCTCAGGCCGTAAGGCCAAAACTTCTCCCCTACTTGGCGGCGAGGTGGGAGAAGGATCATCCTCCAGAGCAGCAGTGGCGCTTGCATGGTACCTGATAGAGGGCAAGGGGCGTGGAGCGGAGGTTCCTGAGAGGATGGTGGAAATTCAGGGAGTGGTTCATGTAATAGGGTCCTTGGTCGTGGAGGGCTTTGTAGGTGTGGGACAGGTGGGGATTCTGCTCATACACAGAACTGTGCACAGAGACCCAGGACCTCAGTCAATTGTGGTGTACCAAAAAACTCACCTCAGTACCTAAAACCCCTAACCGACTAGCAACAGTGTCTCATTAGCTCTCCATCCTATAGCGAAGCTACCAATGATTAGACAACTCAGAACATGCGACTTAGGTTACTCTCGGGAATGGTTGGTATCAACAACACTCTTTTGTTTGTCATTCTCATACCAGTCCACAACGTGAGTATATAGAGCGACAGAAAAGTTTAAAATGTTTATTTTAATGAAGTGCTCTAAGATGCAGTATTTTTGCTAACATAAGCAGGCATATGATTAAAAATAATATGATCAGCATTGTTACAACTCCATAAAACACAAAGGGAGAAATCATATTATAATGATAGTGGAAACAGGTTCTATAGTACCTTGTGTACCACCCTCCCCAGCTAGGAACTAGGTTTTATAATGGAACTAGGTTTTATAATAATAGAAGGTCTCTTAGTCTTGAATGGGGAACCCCATAACTCCAAGATCGGCAGAAGTGAATCACATCGGGGTCAGCAAAGCTCTCTCTCTGTCTGGAAAAGGTTCTAATCATGCATGCAGTGCAATATTAAAGGCGCTAGAATTTCAGTTAGCTGCAGCTGTGTGCATGTTCTGTCTAGAGTGTGGGCCGATTAGCCCGAATAACAGCTTACATTGTTATGATAACCTTGAAGGCTTCTGCACACACTATACAGACTGAGGTTGTGATGTAAGTCTAGGGATGTTGAAAACAAGCCTTTCTCATGTGAAGAAAATTCAAACAGGCTAACTTACAACAACAGATACATGCAGTGTTGTGCGCAAAAGCTGCAAAATGGCAAAATGGCGTTTAAATGTATAATAAGCTTAGGCTAACATAGCAATATGTCCACGCAAGGCCCTGTCATCACTACACTCTCCCCTGATCGGAACACGTACAAGAAGGGAGGCAATTTAGGAACGCAGAGTTCAAGTTCGAGTGAGAAAGAATCAAGTTCAAAATTTGACAAAACTTATAATTGGGAGTAATAAGTTCTGAAAAGTTTGAAAAATTGAAAAACCACAAAGGGAGAGAATACAGCTCAACCTTAAAAGGCAAAAAATATCAAAACATAGTTGGAGCATAGGCCGCGGTGTAGTTGGACAAATGCCAAATCAATCCAACAGCGTATAGGCACAGTACGTGCAACCGCCTCCAAGAGGAAGTCATTATTATCTTCAGAAAACATTTCAGCCATCCAATTCAACAACGCCAAGGAACATACATGTTCTTCGATAGCCAGAGCCTCTAGCACCATCAGAGGACAACTCGGGTGTTCTTTGAGATAACTGCGTGCAAGAAAGTCATGGGTTGCAGCCCATATGTCCCCATTACCTAGGACTCCATGTGCCGCTGCACAGGCCATTATTCCAATACCAGAATAGTCTAACTCATGAACAACTAAGAGACTCATCAGTAGATCATAATTTAGGTTAGGAGACACCGTATTGCAGAGACACAAATCCAGAGCCCATTCAAAACAGCAATCCAGGCAGTGGAAAACAGGTGGCATGCATGTAAAGTAGGAGAACAGTAAGGAGTTCGGCCCCTCATATCGTGCACCAGTTCCTGTGCTTGGCGTGCAGGGTACAAGGACAGTCATTTTACCTCCACTTCCTGGTCGCAAGGAAAACAGGTACATCTCCATTGACAATGTCAAATTACAACGAGTGGCCAATTCTTCTTAGTATGACTCCAGCGGTCTCTTGTCCAGCAATGCTGAGAAATTCTGTTTTGGCTCCGGCAAGTACCAACAGCCTGATGTTGCCATCAAGATGTCTACAGTTTCTCATCCTTTATTAAATCCTGGTGATCCCCTTGAAGATACTGAGTATACTTACTCCACAGATGTGTCGCTGCCTGGTGTACTCACAGATACTGTTAATCAGTCACGTTTTTTATTTGACACTGACTCTACAAATTTTAAGTCCCCATCAAAAGTTTCTATTTTTGCTGTTTGGTTTAAAAGAAATTTTTTGATACCCCCTTGGACTTACATTTGGCTGGTACTGTTTTCAATTTTTTTATTCATGTCAGCTGGATTTTTTGAAGTTGTATTTTTCCATCTTGTTAGTGGACATTGTGTTAAAGAAAGATCTACAATTCAGTTAAATGACGGTACTGTGGCACCCCAATCCTCATCACACATAATAAAAAGCGACCAAACTTTTGTTAGCATCACAGCTTGGCCTGTATTAGATGGGATTGTTTTGCATGCTGTCAAATTTCAGGTACACGGCCCTACCGAGGTTACAAAATGTCCTCAATGGACTTCGTGTTTCAATGGAGGATGTTGGAAAACAAAACATACGCTCTGATGATTGGGATGTCCAGGCCATAGAGGCTCTTTTTTCTGACTTGAAATATTATGATGCCTTTGATGCGGAAAATTTGTACTTGGAATCAGCTAATTATGCAGACTTATTCTACTACCATCACTATGGTAATCATTTCCTGCATAAAGCAAACACATTTAGAAATGTGGTTATTACACACAATGGGAATATTGTCCTGCACCCCATGAAGGCAGCTCGAAAACTCTTTTGAAAAAGTTTACTTATTTTCCTGATTTTAATCAATCTAATCCTGATGCGTTTATTTTAAGATAACTGCTAAGTCCTCTTCCAAAGTTAGACTCACCCACACTAAATGATTGTATTCGAAGTCCTTTATTGATCAATTGGCTATAGGGGGTTATGAGCTGTGGAAAGATACTATTGATCTTAAATCTGTTTGGGGTTCTAAAAGCTGGCAAGTGCCAGGCACTGAGGCTTTGCATCATGCATGTCTCATCCCAAACCATATGTTGTTTTAGATTTCGCCTATTTCACAAACGACTTGCTTTGGATTGGCTACATCTAAAAAATTAAATGCCCCTTCCATTCCTGATTTAGGGGAATACCCTTCATGGTACAATCACACTGATATGTCCATTGATGAATTACAGTCCCTGTTACTAAATTCCTCCTTTAATATTTCAAGTTTGGATCCCCAAGGTTGGTTAGTATGGCAAAAAAATTCAGATTCATGCCAACATCTTTTTCTGGGTCTGGCCCCTGGCTATACAACATGGCCTTGCGTGCACACATTGCTATGTTAGCCTAAGCTTATTAGATGTTTAAATGCCAGGCCCTGTCTTCACTACACCTTCTTGTCTCCTTATCTCTATGCCCTCTCCTCCCATCTCCTTCATCCAATTAATGCTCTCTTGTCTATCCCCTTCCCCAGTCTCTCTCCACCCTTTTGTCTCCCACTCATCTTTTTCTCCATCTTCCCTTCTTTGCTTATTTCTGGTACCATTTTTTTGTTTTCCCATGCCCAGTTTACTCATACTCACTGCCTTTAGCTTTGTAACTCAACCTTATTTTCTTCTCCCATTCTGTTATTATTCCTGCCTTCCTTCTACCTTTCCTTCATCCCTTTCCTCTGTTCTTTATTGTTCCCTTATACTTTGCTCCCTCTGTGGGCCTGAAAAGTGTGCCTAAAGCCAAGCCCCTGGCATGCCCTGTCTCTCTATAAAAAAATTAAAATAAAATTCATAACACTTAGACTCTGTAATAACATCAGCTGGGGCAGGGCAGACTGCGTCCCCCCCCAACCCACCTATGGGCCCGGTGCATTGCACCGGCTGCTCCAATGGAGTTCCTGGCGAGCAATGTGCTTCGGCACCATAAAACGTGACACAAAGCCCTATATAAATGTCACAAAACTATAAAGCATTTTTGATGTGTCTTTGTCAATATACTTTTGTTTTCAAAAGCTGCTTGACTCAAGGGGTCCCGACAAATCAGAGTCGTAGTACCTTTCATTTTGGAAAATAATGCTACTCTCTTATCTCAAGGCAGGGTCTCTTAGAATTAAGGACCAATTTGTTCACTAAAAGCTTAGGGCAAAATGTATATTCCACCTTTAAACAGAGACACACAGGATTCTGGCTTCATTAAACAAACAAAGATTGTTGCTGAGGTCAGAAGGGAGGCCGAGAGATAACAGATAGTGTGACCAACCATTCCTAATTTCATGAACCACCCGTTATTTGAGTCTCTTGACCGTTGTCTGTGAGGATTTCTTTCACAGATGCCTTTTGTCCATAATTTCAGACATTGGAGGGAGCTGACCCCTGCAAGCAGCCTGAAAGTTCTGTAACTCTCACTGCAGGGGCCTGCTCGTGCTCCTACTGTGATCTTAAGGGCATGGATAAGCCCCTCCCCGCCATGGCACAGACTGCTATCGGCCCATTATCATTCTGTATTTCGGCCTAATTATCACATACAGAATGATAATGGGCCTCTCTGGGCAGTGACAGCATTTGCTGGGCCTCCTCCTGCCAGGGCCTCGGCAGAGTTTAGGTTGGGGTTGGTTAGATGTTGTTGAGTGTTTATCCAGAGAATTTGACATCAATAGTGTCTTTATTTACATTCAGAAAGAGAAAGGGCCACAACTTGGGGAAACAGAAAATGTGGAGCGTTCCTAAAAGGTTAATGCTAGCAAAGAGGCTGGTAGGGCTGAAACTTAGTCAGTGGCATAGCAAGCTTTGCCTGACATATGGCCGACTCTGCCCTGTTATAGCGTGAAATAAATGGTCTGTTTGCTTTTTTTCAAGGCCTTTTTCTTCCTCTGGAATGTTTCGAGACATGGACTGCAGAATTAGTTTGACGCTGGCAGAGGGAGAAATACGTTCTAAAATGACTTGATATTGCATTTTGCTGAGGCTTTGTGTTGGAGCTGGGAGTGCAGGGGGCATTAGGAAAACAAGAACTTTCTGAGCGGGAAACATTGCACAGAGAAGATGCACTGGGAAACCTAACAGGTCTGGGTTTAATGTGCTAACACATGCAGCATCAGCACATTAGTGCGAGGTAGACAGGCGGGAGACAGCAAGAATAGAAGGGGATGGCTATAAATGCAAAGTAGTCCCTCACACAGTTCAATGAAGGACTTGCCTTGAGGTGGAAGGATACACCAATAGCATTAGGTAAGATGAATGCTCCATAGGGCTGACCAAAGATGTGGCCGAGACTAAGTCTCGAGCCAATTCCTGAAGTCGTGGGTCAAAGAAAGCCAATATTTGAAAGAGGCAAACCCAAAACCTACTCTATATATTGTGAGCAACAGGTCGGCTGAATAGATGCAGTGTCAGCTCAAAACCCAGGGATAAAAAAAAGTTGCTGCATTGATAGAGGGAGAACTTGCTGTGTTCTGCAGGCAGACAATTCCATAAATGGGGAACATAAACATTTAGTTGCCTTGATTTGAGCTTCTGAAACTTTAGCTTAAGGCAGGACAGGCATTACTTCCAATACCAACATCTCATGATGAAGGTTTTTGTAGTGTTTACCCCTAAACCTAGGTCTTGCATAAACACTACAAAGCCATCCAGTAATCTTTGCAATCCCACCTGAGTACGACACATTAGGTCAGCGTTGTCTGCGTACATCAATGAAGGTATAACTTGGCCGTTAATTGCTGGAAAATCTCGTCCTGTTTGGATCAGTGCTTTTTCTAAGCCATTTGTTTAGAGATTAAAAAGAAAGGGGGCCAGCACACATCTTTGCCTGACCTCCTTTTTTATTGTGAAAAATCCTGTACATTCTCCTTTTTTACCATAACGTACTCTAGCCTTAGCATTCTGGTAAAGATGTTTCAGAAAGTATCTAATCATCTTGTTTACCCCAATTCACATAGATCCCCCCACAGCCTCTCATGTATCACACATTCGAAGGCTGCGGTTAGGTCTACGAATGCTAAAAATAGCCTTCCATTTTTTAGATGGACATACTTTTCGATTAAAATACTCAGATTGAGGCTTTGTTCAATGGTTCAAAACACACAATAGAGCAGACCAGGTCTGGAAATGGTGTGTAGTTAAACTGGTGAATGTGGGACCCTTGGGTGCATGTGTGGCCGTATGCTGTTGGGTAACAAGGCCGAAACAATTCCCCTCAGCCCACCCTTATGGTGGAATATCATCATGTGGGGATTGTTGATCACTAGATATCAAACCCAACTCCATAATGCCGGGAATGGATATCGGTGATCAGGCCATAATGTTCCTCAAAAGGAGATGTGAATAAAGTGCAGTGCTTGAGTGATCGTGGTGAATAAAATTAACTACCAAGACTCAGGAAAATGTTCAGACAGAAGTTTTGGTGTCAAGAGTTAAAAACGCGCCAAGTAGTTATACATTAGGACTACCTTCTTGCGCTGTGCATCGCGGTCGACATGTTTCAATGGTTCCCAAACCTTTACGGAAACCGTATTGGAGATCTGACAGTATTTGATTTTCTTCCTCCCAGTCCTGTAATCTCTCTAATAAAATACGCCCTGCAATTTTCGACAAGTAATCCAATAAGGACATCAGTCGATAAGATGTCGGATCCTGTCTGTTTCCCTTTTTAAAAATCGAGACTGAGAGGGATTCCGTCCAGGTCTCAATGTACTTTGAGGAGCAGCTAGCCCTTATTATTTGAGTCAATATTGGTCCCCAAAGGTTTAAATTTGCCTTATATAAATCTACGGGAATCCCGTCAGGGCCAGGCGCCTTACCCCCTTGCTTGCCAGTAATGCCCTTTTAACCACTTCTATAGTGATCTGAAGATTATTTGTGAGTGTTCGCGATGCAAAGTTATTTTCATCGCCTCCCTCTTCTGTAGTTTCATTCAAAATTGCAGGATCTCGGTTACTAAAGGTTGCAGTGAAATATTCCATCCACTGATCTTTCGTAATAGCTATTTCTATGTTGGGGGTGTACCCCGGGTCTAAGAGGGGTGCCCGTACAGCCATTCAGAAAGCACCCCATCCTGGGACTCGGCTGCTTCTTGTAGGGTCTGCCAGAGTTCCTCCTTTAGGACCCTCTTGCGCTCTTTGATTGCATTTATGTATGCCTTTCTTGCCTCCCTTAGTGGGGTTCCTGGGTCTACTATGCGTCTCTTTTCAATACGCAATATGCTGTGGTACATCTGCGGTCAACCCACCCTTTGGCCTTTCTTACAGGATTACTATTAGTTATCCATAGTGTTTCATTTATTATTCTGGTGATCTCCTGAAAAGATGCCAAGACTAGTTCATGCGGGGTGTTTTCTTTTAAAATGGCCTCTATCGGCGAAATACTTTCTGCCACTACTTTTTGTGTTACTTCTAATAGGTTGACCAACTGACATTGTAGTGCATAGCCATTTTTCCTGTTCATTTTCAGCTGTCCTAGGGGATAAACAATTTTATGGTCCCGCTTAATTTGGTTAGTCAAAAATTCAGTGATATACTCCGCGGGAAGTGATCACTCACAGGGATGTTGTGTGTTATAAAGTGGCTCGCCTTTGATGCTAGATTCGAGGAAAGTAAAATATAATCTATTATAATAGAGCACTCTCTCACATTAAATGTACTTTTAAAAGGCACCGGATTGCTGCTTTATTCGTTAGCATATCCCAGATCAAGATGACATATCATTTAATTTAGAGAATTCCAATATTGCGTATGTTGAAAATGCGTTTCACATTCCCCATCTTCGTTCATAATTCCACAAACATTAGTATCAATTTTTGGGCACTGCGCAATGTTAAAATCCCCCCTCTCCCAAATAAGAAACATGTCCCCTCGCTCTGCTCTTGACATTCTTTCTAGTACATTAGATAAATTAGCCAAAATTCCAGATATTTTATCCGGGGGTGCATTGTTATAAAAATGTATCAGTGCTACTCTTTGCTTACTCCCCAGGCACGTCTCTATCACTTGGTAATTTATAACCTCATATTTCAGTGTAATTTTCCCGATATTTAACATATTAGACATGTATGTAGCTAATCCCCCCTTTGCCCTCCCATAGTTTCCTCCAACTGTTGGCGATGATAGGTTCGATATCCATTCAAGTGTACGGGCTCCCCTGTTCATGTTTCTTGAAGACATATTATTTGGAACCCCTCAGTAAACTCACGCCACTCTGGGTTGTCAATCTTAGTTTGTATTCCTGCTACATTCCAGAAAGACACTTTTACCAACTTGTTATCGTCATAATGTATTACTTCTGGGATATTTGCCTCTAACACAAAGTTAATGGGGATACTGTTGGGATCTGATGCTAAATGGCCCTCTGCTATTTTTATCAAAGTACCCTGTGGGCATTGTATTTGTGTGGTGGATTATTTATAAGTCAATCTTGCTCTTCTAGGCTATTCAGACTTTCAAACCTGTTTACTGTGTAGATATTGTAATTAAGGTTTGTTTTTGTCGGGTCGGCCCAGTTCATGTTTTTCCGTTCATTTGGTGGTTTGTAGAAGTACCCTAATGCAACGACATTAATACTTTGGGGTTTATTACAGCGCTCCCAAAACGTTCCAATATTATTTGTACTAAGTATGTTGAGGCAAAAGTGAAAAGTACACAGTCCCATGTTAAGGCTTTTGGGGATTTCCCCACCCAGGATGTTCTTCTGACCATTTTGAATTCAGAGAACATCGCTTTGCCCAAGCCTGTCCTAGTATGCAGCCAGTGTAGAGATTTATTTTTCAGGGTCTCCCATGATTCTCCCTCTGGTCTTGTTAGCTGTGGAATATTTGTTAAGATTATAATGTACGGGGTAGCTTCCGGAGGGAGATCTAGATAGTTGGGGTTTTGCACCTTTTTAACCTGGGTGAAGGGTGGGAGAAGTGGGCTAGCATGGGAGTAACATACAGCGATTTTGCTCTTTTCGCTGCTGTGCGGATTGTTCCTTTCTTCCTCTTGTCTCTTACGATGTTGTGGTAGATGATCTAGACCTGGAGAATTCTTGGGGCCTTGATTCCTAAAGGGTCATTCTGCCTTGCATATTTAGAGTCGCCTCTTTCTGTCGTGTCTAAAGTGTTCTTGCTTACTAATGTATTTGTTGGTACTAGTGGTCTCATAGCAGTTATTTTAGGGAGCCTAGATCTTCTTAGATCCTCACTGTCGTTAGTCTCTTGATCAATACATGCTATGTTTTTTTCCAGGAGCTTCCCTAGTAATGTTTCGACATTTTTGAGCCTATCGTCCATCTTACCCAGTGCTTCTTTTATTCTAGTTTCTAGGTCTTTTATCAATATAGGGATTTCTTTCAGCTCGCTCTTATTATAATGTAGCATTTTTGCTTCTCTATTGCCCCTACCGTGCCCGTCAGGTAGCTTAGCAATAAGGAGCATTTTTTCTGGTCCTTTCTGGTGCTTTCGTTGTGCTTTGCCGGATTATGCCTTTCTTTTCCCCATTACGCTGGACAGCGCGGTAAGTAAAGCAAAAGTACTTTCAAGTGTTCCCCAAACATTTATCCAGTTATATTGATCCACTGCATAACAAAGTCATATAATTATGATCCAGTTGCCATAAGAGTTGGATTAAGTAGATAATTACGTAGATTCAACCTCGGGTACTCACCTAACCCAACCGGTCAGGACAAAGGGAATGTACAACTGGGCCAAGGGGGGAGGCCCAGCCCAGCCTCCACCGGTCACCGAAGGGCACAAATGGGCCCGCCCTTAGCCCGGGCTTCACGCCCGCTTTTCAGGTGTCTCCTTGCGCCTAATGATGATGTCAGTGGCTGTGCGCCCCCAGGAGGATCATGGGGATTGTGGTCCCCTCGGACCGTGGTGGCGAGAAAAGGCGTCAGAAGTGTTGCAGCCCCCGTCGGGCCGGTAATGAGCAGCAGGTAGACCTCAGTGAGAAGAGGGTGATGCAAAGCGGGCCTACAAGATGACACTAAATTGCAACAAAAGCCCTAAATAAAGGCCATGTTGCTAAGGATGAGGGGGTGCACAAATGGCAAAATGCCATTTTTGTGGTCCTTCAAAAAGACTTACACTAGAACTGAATCAGGGAAATAACCGCATGGTCCAATCAATTTGTATAAGACAGAAGTAGGAGTCTTGGAGAAGCGCTCTAACAATTGTGATTGCTTTACTTATTTTGGCATTATATAATGAGAAATGGATCGTTTAGACTAACACAAGTCTTTAAAGATGGAAACCAGTGGTTAACAATATGAGGATACAAGATACACAATTAAAGGAAGCCATAATTACATGATGCTGGATAACATTCTGCTTTTGTCAGGGGCTAGTGACAAAGGAAAGTGCTCAAAGGTATTAATGTAACATGTCTAATACTTATTAGAAGATACTTCTACTATGTCATGCCAGTAGGTACACTGAAAAAACCTGAAAGGGTCTAGAAATATACAACAACAAAAAAAAATACAAATTGTTATAACATACCTTACATTTGTAAACAGTTTTGCAAATTCAACAAATGTATATGCTGGATCAGTTCACACAAATGATTTAAGTGTTCCTGAGCATCTGCATGATGCGAGTGTATCATCTTCCGCAAGACGGACAGGATTCCTCTTGGTTCTTAACAAGCTGTGAAGCCTGCAAGGCCTTTACTCCAAACAAGGCTTTGATAGAACTGGCTCTGGTCTAATACTGCTGAGGTCTTTGAGCCTCTGGACGAGTGTTCTCAAGCAAATTTAAGAAACTTAGAGTCTGAGGTCAGTTTTTCATTATTCTCCATAGTTCTTTCGCAAGGCCACAATAGGGTTGCATTTTCCAAAATCTTTAACCTTCATTTTATTAAAGCGTTTTGCTGAAGTGTACATCACACCAGTGCGGGGAAGGTGCATTTGTGTTTTATTCAGACTGGGTGGGCTGTCTGTGCCCTTCTGCCACTATAAAATGCTGATTCGCAAATATAGGAGTCATTAATGGTCTTTGTGAGTATGTGATGATTAACCCTGGGTGTTAAATTCCGCTCCGCTCGTGGAGTTTGCAGATTTTTTGTAACTCTGTGTTCCGAATAGAACCCAGAGTTACCAAAACTCCACGCTCCGCTGCGTAGCGGAGTTTTTTCTTGTTCGCACTTTTTAAAATGCATTTTCGCGCAAGCGGTAGCGACTTACTGAGATCCCTGCATACGCCGACGAGATTTCCTATCCGTTAGCATGCGTCATGAGATTTTGGTAGCCGGCTGCGAGATCACGCGAGATTGTGCGATTGCGAACACGTCATTCGGATGTGCCATCGGACATCTGGCGGAAGTTCTACGAAGCTCGCAATGCCGAACATGCAGAAATTGCAATCTGGAGAAGAATATCTCTCGAGCAGTATAAAACCATCTCGAAAATGATGATTTGGATGAAAAAAACTCTTCCGATTGACATTTGGCTGTTCTTTTTTCTGCAAGGAGTCCTTTTTCTTTTTTTCTTTTTTTTTTTAAGGGAAAGGAAGTGCCCCAGAGTCTCCAACTTACTGTTCCTGTGCATCAGGCTCCTCTCAGTGCTTTGTACATGTCCTGTTCACTTTTCATTTGGATTTGGAACTGGAAGAAACACCTTTTGTGCCTGCAGCATCATATATCATTGAATCTGAGGACTTTTGGATTTGAGATTTTACAAGTAAGTCGGAGAATTGGTGTTGTTTGTTTGATGGGGGCATTGCAAGTTGATAATACAATTTTTTATACTTTTCTTCAGTTTTTTAAAATTTGTAGTGTGTAGCCAGTAGGACTAGAGCTATTCATGGTGGGTGCATGAAACAACTGTCTCTGTGGTATCTGTTGAATTTAAACATCATTTAGGGCATGGATGGCATTGGATTGAATTGCAAGATGTGTTTTTTGGGGGGTATTTCACTTTTTTGTTGTGTGTTAAATAAATGCCTTTGTTGGATGTGTGTGTGTGGTGTGGTTGTTGCTGTGTAACGTGCAAACCTTGTTTAGTCGTGTAGACTTTCGTTTTTGCAATTTTGCATTAAGGCTGTGTTGTTTAGCATGCCTCCTTTGCCTGGCCATTATAGGCCTGCTTGAGTTCATTGTTTTCCAGGGCTCCTGCTTGTTGTGACGGTGAGTGACCATGCAGCTGGTGGTCATTTTGTTGTGGTAGTTTAGTAGTGTGATGCTTTTGCCATATATAGGCCTGCTTGAGTTCATTGTTTTCCAGACCTCCTGCTTGTTGTGACTGTGAGTGACCATGTGGCTGGTGGCCATATTGTGGTGGTAGTTTAGTAGTGTGATGCTTTTGCCATATATAGGCCTGCATGTCTTTCCTTTGTTCCTCTTGGCCTATGCTTGTTGTTGTGACCTGGCCATGTGGCTGGCGGCCATTTTGTGAAGCCAGGCAGTGCGCTTTTACCATAGTCCTGCATTGTTTGTCTTCCCTTTCTTATTGTTTGGGTGGCCTTGCCATGTGGCTGGCGGCCATTTTGTGGAGCCAGACAGTGTGGTTTTGCCATAGGCCTGCAAGCTTGTGGCCTAGCCTACCGATATAGGCCTTCCTTTCACCGGTAGGCCCAGAGCTACTCATGGTGGGTGCATAAAACTACTGTCGCTGTGGTTGGCATTGGATTGAATTGCAATATGTGTTTTTTGATGTATTTCACTTTTTTGTTGTGTTTTAAATAAATGCCTTTGCTGGATGTGTGTGTGTGGTGTGGTTATTGGTGTGTAACTTGCAAACCTTGTTTAGCCCTGTGGATTTTCGTTTTTGCATTTTTCCATTAAAGCTGTCTTGTTTAGCATGCCTCCTTTGCCTGGCCATTATAGGCCTGCTTGTGTTCATTGTTTTCCATGCCTCCTGCTTGTTGTGACTGTGAGTGACCAATGACCATGTCGCTGGTGGCCATTTTGTGGTGGTAGTTTAGTAGTGTGCTGCTTTAGCCATATATAGGCCTGCTTGTCTTTCCTTTGTTCCTTTTGGCTTACTGCTTCCATCCCCTTTGCCAGCTGCAGCTACCTGAATGATGTGATGTGCAAAGTAATGCCAAACAGCTTCCACTTCCATTACATTTGTATTTTTGTCTTTGTTATTGTTCTTTCCTATCCTTCCTGAGTGTACACAGTAACAGTATACCATAAAAGCCCTTGTTGTCAAAGTCTCACAAATGGCTTATTTATTTATTTATGTATTTATTTAAACGGTTTTATATAGCGCTGGCTAGACCCAAGGGTATCAGAGCGCTTTACAGGGGATGTAAGTGAACACACTATGCAGTATTACATCCGTACAAAAAGGAAAAGCTAAATATATGAGCAAAATGTAGAGAACAATAAATACAAAGACAAGGAAATGAGAAGTAACATTTAGTCCATTACCAGGCATTGGATATCTGTGCAAGCGTGGTTGGCAGGGGGACGTGGGGAGAGGTATGGGGATAGGGTGGAGCCGGGGAGGGAGAAGGGGGAGGAGATGGCATGAAAGAGTATGCAGTGAATATATGAGGGCTGGGAGAAGGAGGATGGAGGTATATGTGAAGAGAGGAGGGGGTAGAAAGTCAGGCATAATGTGGTGAGAAACATAACACCATAATGGGCAGGATGTGAGACAACTGTAAGGTGACAGCATTAAGGACCCCAGTATTTGAGGAGAAGGTGTCTCTTGAGATCTCTTTTGAAGCTGAAGTATGAAGGGTTGCAATGTCGATCTTTGGGGAGAGAGTTACAGATTGTAAGCGCATTGCCGAAGAAAGAGCGTGATTAGGTAGATTTCTTACTAACCAAGGGAGGAACCAGTATAAGAGCATTGGTGCTCCTCATTTCTCTAGAGCAGCCCGCTTTATGAAGTCTTTGTGAGAGATACAGTGGGGTTTGAAGATGTAAGGCTTTATGTGTAATAAATGCGGTCTTGTAGATGGATCTGCCATAGATAGGAAGCCATTGGAGATCTTTGAGGATGGGGAGATGTGAATGGACCTCTTGCAATTGGAAATAAGCCTGGCCGCGAGGTTCAGGACAGACTTAATAGGTGGTAGGTGGACTTTGGGTGTTCCGAAGAGCAAGGCGTTACCATAGTCCAATCTGGAGAGAACTAATGATTGGACAGCAGATTTAAAGTTATCAACAGGAATAAAGGGTTTGATTTTCTTGAGGTGATGTAGAGAAAAGAGGGCACCTTTGGCTGCGTTTTTTATGTGTGGAGAAAGGCTGATGTTTTGGTCAATGCTTATTCCGAGAGATTTGACTGCGCTCGAGGTGGCCACGGAGCAGTTGAGAGCTTTGAGGTCAGAGAGCCAATGTTGAATGGGGAGCCAGTTGCTTTTAGGGGCAAAGAGAATGACTTCAGTTTTTTTAGGGTTGAGTTTCAAGTGATTGTGATGGAACCATTGTTGAATCTTAGTCAGGGTATCATTTAGGTGCAGAATGTCAGCATGGGATTTGATTTTATAGTAAAGTTGGGTATCATCCGCATAGAGGTGTTAGTTGATACCTGCTTTCTTTAGAATGAGGGTGAGGGGCTCCATAAAGAGGTTAAATAGAGCAGGGTAGAGAATAGACCCCTGGGGAACACCCAGGGAGACAGGCATAGCAATTGCTGATTTTAATTTCCTGGTTTCTGTGCTGAAAGAAGGAGGTGAACCATTCGGGAACAGGACCATTGAAGCCAAACCAATCTTTGAGGGTGTTGAGTAATACAGAGTGGCTGACAGTATCGAAAGCAGCAGAGAGGTCAAGAAGGATGAGAAGGGAAGCCTCTCCCTTGTCAAGGGAGTGACGGATATCATCAACAATGTTGAGCATCGCAGTTTCTGTACTACAGCTCTTTCAGAGGCCTGACTGTAATGCACCAAAAAGGTTGAATGAGCCGATATGTTTGTCTAGTTGTCGTAAAACGCATTTTTCAAGGACCTTGGAAAGAAGAGGCAGATTAGAAATAGGGCGCAAATTGTTAAGGTGGTTAGGGTCTGCAGTAGCATTTTTGAGGATGGGAAAGATTTGGCCAAGTTGGAGGGAAACAGGGACACAACCAGAGGCCAAGGAGGTGTTGATGATGGAAGCCCAATAAGTTGAGATTATATACTTTAAATCTTGAACAAGGTTGGTGGGGAGCGGGTCAAAGGTATGAGAGGAGGGTTTAAGCTTAGTGATGATGTTGAGGACTTCTCGTTCGGTAACTGGGCAAAAGTAAAGCCAAGATGCGTTATTTTTGGGCTGTGGGCAGGTTAGGAGGTGCTCAAGGGGGGAGGCGGTGTGCGGGAGAAGAACAGAGTCTGGAGGAGGTGAAGGTGAAAAAGGTGACTTGGGTGGGAGGACTAGGAGGGGTGAGGAGCTCTGTGGAGGGGAGTAACCGCAAAGGAAATATCAATCTTGGAAATTTTATCAGAAAATAAATTAGCCATTTCCTCACACCTTTTGGTAGTGGCAATCAATTTGGGGGGAGCAGAAGCTGTTTTATTTTTGATAATGTTGAATAGTTCCCTAGGTCTATTCTTAGCTCAGTTGAATTGGGCGCGGAAGAAGGAGGCCTTTTCATTGTGGATGTGTTTTTTGTAATTACCCCGAGGAAATCTGAGGAGGGCAAGGTTTGGGAGGGAGGGATGTTGTCTCCATGTGCATTCTGTCAACCTGAGTGCGCATCTCTCATTGTTGATATCAGCATTAAACCAGGATTTTGAGGGGATATTTCTTTGTGATTTTGATTTGGCAGGGGCAATTTGGTCAAGGACCTCGATGATGGATTTGCTGTAGTATTCAGTAAGATCGTTAGCATTTTGTGAGGGAGGAGGAAGTTAAGTTTTGCTTTAAGTTTAGTCTCCAGTTTGCCTGGAGGAATAAGGTGAAGGTTTCTGGTTATTTTCATATGATTGGTGTTTTTGGAAGGAGGGGGAAGTGTCATGTTGTTGATCATGAAGAGAATAAGGTGATGGTCCGACCAATCAATGGGGACAATGTGCGAAAGGGAAGCCAAATCTTTGCTAGTGATCATGGCGTCAAGTGTAGCTCATTGTCATGTGTTGGGGTATGGCAAAGTTTATTGAAGTCAGTAACGTCAAGTAGGTCATTGATAATACTAACCGAGGGATCAGTCTTATTGTTCCAGTTAATATTGAAGTCTCCGAGGAAGATATTTTTAGAGTTGGGAATCGAGGCTTGGGAAAGTAGGTCAGACAGTTCATACACAAAGGTCAAAGGGTCACCGGGGGGATGGTAAATGTTATGTAGTTGAATAGCAGGGCCCCCCTAAGCTTTAAGTTCTGCTACCATGTATTCAAAAGTGGCTTGATCAGGATTCTTAACAAGGAAGAGTGGGAGTTCATCTTTATAACTTATGGCTAGGCCACCCCGATTTTGTCAAACCTATCTTTTCTGAGGATAGAGTAACCCGGCGGGGAGAGCATGTCAAGGATAGAAGAGGAGTGAGCCTTGAGCCAGGTTTCCGTAAAAAAGGCAATGTTGATGGCTTCATTGAGGATAGTCTCAGAGATTTCGATAGCATGTCATGCAGCTTACCTACAGTTGATCAGCATGCAGTTGAGGAGTTTGTGGTTGTTATCAGGGGGGCATCCTGAATGGATGGTGGTGAATTGAGGGGGGCCTGGGCAATCCAGGGATGGTCGGGTGAGGCTTATCCCCAGGATCACAGGAATAGTGGAGTGAAGTGTAGAAGGATCAGTAGTCGCAGTGAGTTGCGGAGGGGGCCTGGGCGAGCCAGTGGCGGTAGAGCTGAGTCTTCTCCCTAGGATCGCCGGAATAGTGGCGAGAGGTATGCGAGAGTCAACAGTCATGGAGCTGGGGGGTAGGAAATATTTAGATCTCCGGGGTTTGGGTAGGATAGATGGTTCATTGCTTGGGATGGGATAAGGAGGCAGTTACCAGGAAGACCCTCAAATGGTCTGCCATAAGGTGTGGTACTTCTTTGTGGAGGAAAAGAAGAGTTGGTATGAGTGTCGCCGATTGAGACGGGATGATTGGCAGGTTTAGTATCAGAGAGTGCATTAAAGTCTTTCCTGAGGGATGAAAATTCCAACGCCAAGATAGAAAGGTGGAGTTCAATGTTAAGAAGCGATTGGGTTACAAACGTGTACGGTATGGAGGAAAGGGGGTCAGTGGGGAGAGGGGGATGTTCAGCATTAGCCCGGGAGGGAGGATTGGGAGGTGGACGAGGAGGGAACCCAAGAGGCGGGAAGTGAGGAGTGTTCCAGATGTTAGGCTGAGGAGGGATATTTGTGTGAGAGCCCCCATTCCAAGTGGCCTGATGGTTGCTATGAGAAGAGGAGGGGGAGATGGGCAAGTGAAGAGAGGTGATCACATCTCAATGAGATTGGTGATCATTAAGAAAGGACGAGATTGGTATCCCTCGAGGGGCGGTAGGGATGATGACATGAGGGGTCTCGGTGTGTAGGGGGGTTAGGGAAGGGAGATAAGACAGTGGGGATGAGAGGACTGAGAAGAAAGAAGGGAGTGATTGGGGTAGGGTGGAAGAGCGTCAATAGGAGAGGAGAGGGTTTGGGTGGCTGAGAGGGATGATGGAGAGTCAGGAGAAGGATGGGAGGCCGGTGAGGAAATGGGAGAGAGAATTTGGGTGGGTGAATGAGAAGAGAAAGAGTCAGGCGAGAGGATGCTACCGAAGCCGGGGGCTCAAAGGTCTGGGATTGACAGGCTTCGGAGTAAGCCGTGGAATCAGGTAGAGATGGGGTTGGTGTTAGAAGAAATGAACTCAGGAGGACTACCTGTGGATGTGCGGCTGTAGACATGTGGGCAGGGGAGGTTAGTAGATCATATAGAGTGCTGAAGTGGTGTTCAAAGATGCTGAGGTGGTTAACTGAGACTTGTATGCGGATATTTCCGGATTTGAATATAGAGATGTCGATTTCACCTAGGAAAGTGGGGGAAGGACTGGTGGACAGCTTCAAGCCATATGGGATTTTGCAAGATTTCTTTATGGGGAGTTGATGAAGGAAAATACTTTTCCATTTTGAGGGGCGTCTGGAGTAGAAGATGTAGTTAGTTTTGATAATGGATGTGAGGCTTAGGTAATTGTCCACAAATAAGGTTTCTTGGTGGTGAATTAGCAGTTTATGTTTCAGATTCCTCTTGGCATTTTTTGATAGGTTGGGAGGGTAAAGGATGGACCACGAGTTGGATCCAAATCTAGTGATAAGTGTGTCCGGAGCAGTGAGGGTGAGATAGGGGGGAGACATGGTACTACCACCAGGATGATCGAATGTGCCGGCAGGGAAATTTGCGGGAGGCAAAATGGTCGATGGAGAGAGGGAAAGGAGGCAAAATGGTGGGGAGGAGTGATAGAAAAGAATAGAGCCTAGATGAGGAAGATCAGTTTGGGCATATGAGGGACATTAGACCCAGGAAAGTTGGGTCACAATTCAAATAAACAGGCACAATTACATTTGAGGTCAATCACATCAAGATGAGGTAGATGCATTAGGGTGCAAGTAGTACAAAAGGATTACAAATACAGAGGACATAGCAGCGGGTAACAATACATTGGAGATGTAAGCGCAACAAGAAGAGGAAGGACCGTTAAGAAACACACATCACCAAAAGGTTAAACAAAGACAATGCAGAAGAATTATTACAGATTGTCAAGCAACAGGCAAGGAGTACATATAAAAATTGAAGCATCACATAGAGGTAAATAACAATAAAAATAAGGAATAAAAAAAGGGCAGGCACATTGACAAATCAAGGGGCTATTCGAATAGAATAAAATAAAATACAATATTTTTTTAGCAGCAAGAAGAGAAACATTTGTGATAAAACAATCACCCAATGAGGTGGTGAGGTTTAAAGCATTAGGTGAGAGGCGTCTGGTTGTGAATGGGCACAGGAAGTCCTTCGTCATTCCATCTGGAGTGAAGCAATTAAATAAAAGAACATGAAATAAAATAAAATGTTATAAAAACCTTATGCGGGAGAGTTAGTCCAAAGGATAGTTTATGGAACACGAGACCCTCGGATGTGTAATGCACAACATGAGAGGAGGGAAGGCTGGAGCAGCGTTTGAGGTGAAGCATGCCAATTAATCCGAAGTGTGGGAACATAAGATGGGGGCGGGAAATTATGATGCATAAAGAGAAAAGTAAAGATAGAATTTTGTAGCAGATCAGGCAGCGTGACATATCTTATAGTGGTTGTAAGTTCCGTTTCAAGATGGCCCCCAAGGGAGTGTGTAGGGTCAAGTCCCTTTTCACTTTTCACTTCTATGACCGAATTGAGGTATGAAGGTGGGGGGCAGCGTCACCTGGCCTGGAGGAGATGAACAAAATGGCAGTCAAACCTCCCAACACAATGGGAGCACAGTTAAGAGGCCATCTGTCCAGACAGGGCCCTTTGTAAAGGCCTAAGTACACCATACGCGAACATACACAGATCCCAAACTTGGGCTCCCTAAGAGAGGTAAAGGGATCAACCACATACCACTGGTCAGAATCATATCTGCTGGAGTAGCGAATTTTCTCAGCTCAGGATGTGCAGCGACACCCCATAGGACCCCGAAGAGAAGCCAGCATAAAACGGGACCTCCGGCGGGTCCAGGGGGAGCAGGGCCAAGCCCGATCTAACAGGGGGGCTGGAAACAAGATGCCGGTGACGCTAGTGCAGGATCATGGAGCATGATTAGCGATGCAGGGTTGAAGCCAGGCTGGAGCCGGAAGATGGAGACCCTGGTCTTTCGAAGAAGGGAAAGCCATCCACCGAGGGAGGCGGCGAGCTCAATCAGCACGAGGCTGCAGCTGCAGAACTCCGCCCCGGTGCCAACGGGTAACGAATCTCCTGTGACTGGCGGGAGCTCCTCAGCAACTCGCCACAGAGCTGCGAGCAATCCGGGGAGACGGCAAAAGATGGGGGGCCTATTCTGCTGATGGATGTGGCCACCGAGCCCAGCTGCAGCGCCCAGGGATCGCGGGTCTAACGCCGTCGACCGGGGCTCCCAGGCAGCTTACATGGACAGCTTGCAGAATCCAAAGGGGGGGCGTCTGCCAAGAGGATCATTGCTGCTCAGCCAGGCAGTCAGGATCCACCACAGGGCAGGACCGGCAGCGGCACAACAGAGGAGCCAGTAGCAGTACCCTGCAGTTAAACCGATCCCAACGGTGTTGGGATAGGAGAGACAGATGAGCAGCACAGGGCACAAGCAGCGTCCTGCAGTGGAGAAAGGGACTCCAGTCACCAGGGAGGATAATCCTGAAGGTAAGGTGAGGGAACCGACTTATTCCTCACCAAAAGAGTCGATGTGGATCAATATGTAGTCCGGTGTGCAGTTCCGACAAGGTAACGCTGATGGGGGGCCGAAGGAACGGTTACAGCAGGGATAAAAACCAAATAGGTATTCCCCATACCAGGAGCTCCTCCAGGAGACTCCTACACGGCGGCCATCTTGCTACACTGTTGTTTTTTTTTAACAACTGAGTTAATAAAATGTAATATAACACTTACAAGTGTGACCACCACACACTAAGTTATATATTATATCTGTTTGTTTGTACTAGTAATAATTAAACCACAACAACAAACGCAACATTTCACTGATGTTCTTCTGGCTACTTTACTTTTAGGTGCACAAAAGACTGAGGAAGAGGTGTCATGATTACCCGTTGTACTTCCTGACAGAAGTCAATCTGCGCACGACGTCACGCGACTTGTGACCACAGACATCTCTGCTCCTTGTGCAATTGCATCCTGCTGACATCTGAAGAAGATGGCCCCAAAGAAAGGTACCAGGTCCTCCAGTACCAAGAAAGTTGCCAGTGAGAAGAAGGAACAGAAGAAGGAAGAGGAAGAAGTGGCACATACCAAGACTGGTGTGTTGCCCAATATGTTTTTGGGGAAACAAAACATTAATCCTGCATCAGCGGTGTTCAGGGAGCAAGCTGGGAGCAGCACCTCCACATCAGTGGGCCCACCCCACCAACCTAGGCCCAAGCCCATGAGTGTCGCAGAGGCAGCCAGTCTATTTGCCCAAACGCCAACGAGCAGTGATGTTGAAATTGACTTATCTTTATCGCAAAGTAGTAGTCAATCAACAACTCTGCCAAAATGGAGCCAGATTGTAATGGATGCTGTGTTCTGGTACAGCGGAATTTGATAGCATATACGATTGGCCTTAGCTTTCTATTCAAACTTAAATGTAAGATATGTAGGATTATTAGCTGGAGAGCTTTGCTCATACAGCCATTTCTTGTGCTTACCTGTTCTTTCCACTTCCATAAGTTCTTCTGTTCCTAACATTCTTTGGGTGCTTCTTAAATGACTCTGACGGTGAGACATAAGCAATTGTAACTATGTACATGAACAGTTTGCATCTGATAGAGATGTAAAAGGTCTTTACTGTGACATACTCTAAAACAACATTTTTAAAGAAAGAAGTATGCTTTGTATTTTAAATATTGCACAGAACAGTTTTGTAAAGTTAGGGTAGTTAATGTGAAGACAAATGCAGGGCTGATTGCACATATGCAGTTAAACAATGTGTTCTATTATGTTCACATTATGAAGGGCGTCAGAATTGTATAACCAGTACCTATGCAATGAGTGTTATTCCACGTTGTTCCACATTTACTTGAACATGCCTGACGCTTGTGTGAATAGTTCAGCAGAAACCTAAGTGTTTATTGACCACCATCATGTATGTAGTAATTCAGTGTGAAGATTTCCTCTCTAATTTCTGTGACTCACGATGTGGTTAAAGCCTTTTTTCCTCTTTAGTGCACTGTATGGATTTCTTTTATTTACCTCACAGTGGGCTAGATGTAGGTAAATAGGATTTACCGATTCTAAAATACCGAAGTTTACCGATTCTGTATTTTAGAATCGGTAAATCCTATATCCTATAAAGCTAATAATTTGGTAAAAATTACCAAATCGTTAAGATTCGGTATTTACCGAATCGGTATTTACCGATTCGGTAATTGCCATTCATTCCTATTACGGCCGCCCGCACATGCGCATTGGTTAGCAAGACGGCGGCGTGAACGAGCAGAGGGAGCCCCCGGACGCCGCAGACAAGGTAAGTGTCTTTTATTTATTTTTATGTGCCCTTGTACCAAAAGTAGGTATGTAGGGGAGGGGGGCATGCGGCGCGTAGTGGGGCTATGCGAAGTGCGCAGGTGGGCATAGTTTCTCGCCCACTTTGCGTAGCTTCGCGTAGCCCCACTACGCCCAGGGTTAATTTTAGTTTGGAAGGAGCAGTTATATCAAGAAGAAAAAAGAATATTGTAACCAATGTACTTTTAGCAAAGCAGTAAGACAAATTAATTCTGAACATAGTAGGACAGTAGCACTAGAAAGCACAGTACATAACATTTGTGGTATCAATCCTCCCACTTCCTCGGCCTCTAAAATTTGTGGGAGTTTCAGGCATTATACTACCACTATGGACTCACTCGAGTACACCAGTTTTCTTTTTCTCTCTTGTTTAGCTAAATTAAGTAACCTTGTTGTAGCCGGCATGCCAGCTCATTCAGCTTGCGCCCAAGACACATACTCGTTGTGACGCAGACTCACGTTAGTTTCATGTACTACTGTCTGGCATGTGGGGAAGCTGACTACTACATAATCATCTTATTTTTCTATTATGGGTGGCACTGGCCATACTCTGTTACATCAAGGGCAACTGCTCAATTTCACTTTCACCCTGCCCTGACTACTATACTACAACAAGGCAAATGATATCTCATCCAATTGATCATTGCTTATATATGGGACGACATGAGGTACTTTGTTTTGATTGATTGTGTAACCATGCAGCCGATAGGACACCCATGACAGGCTGACACAGTCAAAAATAAATTAACATAAGTAGGGAGTGAGCCTCATTGTCGGAGGGAGGCGCTTGCCACAATATATATGCTGTGCCTCCAAACTACTGTGAGTCAAAGGAGTATTCTGCAAATACAGCTTCTATTCTCCTTGTCTTTGCTACTCTGGCGCAGTTTCTTTTTCTTTTACATTCTCTTCAAAGACTCTTCATCCAGTGACAGTCTCCACCTATGCTATCTATGATGAGTACCACCCAGGCATCCATCGATTCAAAGTAAACATGTCTATCATTCTTCTTAATCTCGCAACAAACCTTTGTTTGTTTCTAGGGGTGGGCGAAATTTGTGTAGTTGCTCTACACCAAGTTCCACGAAACGGCAAAAAATCTCTGCGAGCATGCGGAATCCCGCAAGCTTGCGGAGTTGCTTATTCCGCTTGTTACACTACAGCTGTAATTTGTTGCTAGTATGTGTGGGCCTTCTATGCGAGTTCACATGCCTCTTGTTTATAAAAGGTCAGAGACCGATCAGAGTAGCAGATGAGGAGAACCTCCTGGTTACAGGAACTACAAGGGATTGCGCTCGAGAAAGTCATGGATCACATTACAGCTAATTTTTGACCGTATATATGGGGAGAAAGCACACCTGCCCAGCCTCGACCGAGCTCACAAATGTTTTGGGCTGATTAATGCGTTACCAAATTTGAGCTTCAACTCGGGCCAGGAGCATCGTGCCAGAATGAATCCTGCCCTGCATATTTATCCAACAAGATGCCACCATTTTCTACACTATCTCTACTCAACTTGACTGGAGTACTTTCTACAGGCTAATCAGTAAGTGATACCTTGTTGGGTAAATGTATAGTGCTTTAGTTTTCCTACACTACAGCTGCGTAAGGGCCAGGAGAGTTGTCTCCAGTGACCATGTGTGTCTGTAACATTGCCACCGCGCCTAAAGGTGCCAGGGTCCCTTGAGTGAGCTGTCCATCAAAGTGGTACAAAAGGGGGTGGTGATGGACGGAGCACCTGACCCAATCAAACACTCACACCCAGTCAACAGATATGGGTTTAATCCATCACCGTTCCTTAGCCCACTCTGCCACCCCAGTTCAGACATGGCCATATGCAAATCAGTCTGACCCTGTGCCTCATGGGAACAGTCCAGCCCGAACTGCCAAGCCATGCCTTCCCTGGACTGGAATAAAGCTTCCTAGGACCGGTTTCTGGCATTTCAGCCATCTTCAGCCAGGCTTGCTTGAATTCAGTGGCAAAGTGAGCAAGGGACTCACGTCTGAGCATACCCTGCCAACTTTTGGCGAACAAAGTGGTACAAAAGGGGGTGGTGATGGACGGAGTATCTGAACCAATCAAACACTCACACCCAGTCAACAGATCTGGGTTTAATCCATCACCGTTCTTTAGCCCACTCTGCCACCCCAGTTCAGACATGGCCATATGCAAATCAGTTTGACCCTGTGCCACATGGGAACAGTCCAGCCAAGGCTGCCAAGCCATGCCTTCCCTGGACCGGAATCAAGCTTCCGAGGACCGGTTTCTGGCATTTCAGCCATCTTCAGCCAGGCTTGCTTGTATCCAGTGGCAAAGTGAGCAAAGGACTCACGTCTGAGCATACCCTGCCAACGTTTGGTGAACAAAGTGGTACAAAAGAGGTTGGTGATGGACGGAGCATCTGAACCAATCAAACACTCACACCCAGTCAAAAGATCTGGGTTTAATCTGTCACCGTTTTTTAGCCCACTCTGCCACCCCAGTTCAGACATGGCCATATGCGAATCAGTCTGACCCTGTGCCTCATGGGAACAGTCCATCCTGAACTGCCAAGCCATGCCTTCCCTGGACCGGAATCAAGCTTTCTAGGACCGGTTTCTAGCATTTCAGCCGTCTTCAGCCAGGCTTGCTTGAATCCAGTGGCAAAGTGAGCAAGGGACTCACGTCTGAGCATACCCTGCCAACTTATGGCGAACAAAGTGGTACAAAAGGGGGTGGTGATGGACGGAGCATCTGAATCAATCAAACACTCACACCCAGTCAACAGATCTGGGTTTAATCCATCACTGTTCTTTAGCCCACTCTGCCACCCCAGTTCAGACATGGCCATATGCAAATCAGTCTGACCCTGTGCCACATGGGAACAGTCCAGCCAGAGCTGCCAAGCCATGCCTTCCCTGGACCGGAATCAAGCTTCCTACGACTGGTTTCTGGTATTTCAGCCATCTTCAGCCAGGCTTGCTTGTATCCAGTGGCAAAGTGAGCAAGGGACTCATGTCTGAGTATACCCCGCCAACTTTTGGCGAACAAAGTGGTATAAAAGAGGGTGGTGATGGACGGAACATCTGAACCAATCAAACACTCACACCCAGTCAACAGATCTGGGTTTAATCAGTCACCGTTTTTTAGCCCACTCTGCCACCCCAGTTCAGACATGGCCATATGCGAATGAGTCTGACCCTGTGCCTCATGGGAACAGTCCAGCCCGAACTGCCAAGCCATGCCTTCCCTGGACCGGAATCAAGCTTCCTAGGACCGGTTTCTGGCATTTCAGCCGTCTTCAGCCAGGCTTGCTTGAATCCAGTGGCAAAGTGAGCAAGGGACTCACGTCTGAGCATACCCTGCCAACACATGGCGAACAAAGTGATACAAAAGGGGGTGGTGAATTAACGGAGCATCTGAACCAATCAAACACTCACACCCAGTCAACAGATCTTGGTTTAATCCATCACCGTTCTTTAGCCCACTCTGCCTCCCCAGTTCAGACATGGCCATATGCAAATCAGTCTGACCCTGTGCCTCATGGTAACAGTCCAGCCCGAACTACCAAGCCATGCCTTCCCTGGACCGGAATCAAGCTTCCTAGGACCGGTTTCTGGCATTTCAGCCATCTTCAGCCAGGCTTGCTTGAATCCAGTGGCAAAGTGAGCAATGGACTCACGTCTGAGCATACCCTGCCAACTTATGGCGAACAAAGTGGTACAAAAGGGGGTGGTGATGGACGGAGCATCTGAACCAATCAAACACTCACACCCAGTCAACAGATCTGGGTTTAATCCATCACCGTTCTTTGGCCCACTCTGCCACCCCAGTTCAGACATTGCCATATGCAAATCAGTCTGACCCTGTGCCTCATGAGAACAGTCCAGCCCGAACTGCCCAGCCATGCCTTCCGTGGACCGGAATCAAGCTTCCTAGGACCGGTTTCCGGTCCATGGAATGCATTGCTTGGCAGTTCGGGTTGGACTGTTCCCATGAGGCACAGGGTCAGACTGATTTGCATATGGCCATGTCTGAACTGGGGTGCCAGAGTGCGCTAAAGAACGGTGATGGATCAAACCCAGATCCGTTGACTGGGTGTGAGTGTTTGATTGGTTTAGACGCTCCGTCCATCACCACTCCCTTTTGTACCGCTTTGTCCATCATAGTGGGTAAAGGGCGGGAAGACGTTGCAGTACTGCTAGTGTGTTTGGAGCGGTGCTTCTATGCGACTTCACAATCATGCCTCTTGTTTATAAAAGGTCAGAGACCGATCAGAGCAGCATATGTGGAGAGAGAACCTCCTGGTCACTGGAACTACACGGGGATTGCGCTCGAGAAAGTAATGGATGCAAAGGCCTCCATCAAGCATCACAGCTAATTTTTTATGGTAGAAATGGGAGAAAGCACCCCTGCCCAGCCTCAACCGAGCTCATACATTTTTGGGGCTGACTAATGCGTTACCGAAGTTGAGCTTCAACTCGAACCGGGAGCATCATGCCAGAATGAATCCTGCCCTGCATATTTAACAAAGGAGATGCCACAGTATTGTGCAATACCTCTACTCAACTGGACTGGAGTACTGGCTAATCAGTAAGTGTTACCTCATTGGGTAAATGTATAGTGCTTTAGTTTTCCTACACTACAGCTGCGTAAAGGCCAGATGAGTTGTCTCCAGTGACCATGTGTGTCTGTAACTTTGCCACCGCGCCGAAAGGCGCCGGGATCCCTTGAGTGAGCAGTCCATCATAGTGGGTAAAGCAAGGGAAGATGTTGCATAATACCCCTACTGTATGTGGGGTGGGGCTTCAATGGGAGTTCACAATCATGTCTCTTGTTTATAAAAGGTCAGAAACAGCTTAGAGCAGCAGAAGAGGAGAGAGAACCTCCTGGTCACAGGAACTACACAGGCATTGCACTCGAGAAAATCATGGATGTAAAGACCTCCATCAAGCATCACAGCTAATTTTTGATGGTAGATATGGGGAGAAAGCACACCTGCCCAGCCTCGACCGAATGCACAATATTTTTGGGCTGAATAGTGCGTTACCGAATGTGAGCTTTAACTCGGGCACCTGCTTTATATCTGTAAGTGCTTCATGTTGAGGTTTAACTTTTGTGACAGGAGCATCATGCCAGAATGAATCCTGCCCAGCATTTATCCAAGAATATGCCACTGTTTTGTGCAATACTCCTACTTACAGCCCACAAATTCCGTTCCGTTGCAGATCGCAACATTTTCGGCAATTCCGCTTTCTGTGGGGAACGCGGAAGTGTCGAAATTTCGCGAAGCATCCTTCTTTTCCTTTTCGTTCTACCCATCCATCAAGGTCATCTGATCTGACTCTTAGTCTTCTCCATAAAACTTTTCCAGCTGAGTTGAAGTCAGATAGAAGAGGCAATTCGTTTCTCAACTACTACTGCCGCTAATGCTATTGCTCTATTGCTTAGTAAAGGGTGTCTTTTTCAACCATTGTCCACAACAACTTAGTCTCTCTCAACTTACACAACACCCTTGCAGCGAGTGTGTAACTATTGTCAATAAGAAATGAATAAAAGTATAACTTACCACTGCCCTCCACTGCTGCTGGCTCACCCACCCCTGTGGCAGCTGCCACATCCACTTTTCCCTCCTGACTGGCGTCGCCTGCCCGCCGCTGGCCCCGGCACTGGTGGTCTTGGTTGGTACTCTTAGAAAAAACATTTAACATTTTTTAGATGTCATATACACCTCCCCCTATTTTTCACTGGCAAGATTGAAAAAAGGTTAAAACACATACATATACCACTTACATCACTACAAATCAAGAACTAGAGTAGAGTAGACACTACTAGTAGTAGTATGTCCGACTCTATCAGAAGTAGTAAAATATCTGGGTAGGCATTTTGTTGGTGGGAATTGTCGAAAAGCCTCTCAAGATTAAGAAGGCTAGATGAGGCCAACCCAAAGGACTGGACTCAGTGGCTAGGGCTATTGGTGAATCTGAGTTTTAACAAAAACCTTTTAAATAAAGAGTGGCCAACTGGGCAAGCTTAGCTGCAGAGAGACTAATAATAGTAGTTTTACAGGGAGGCAGTTGGAGGCAGGGATAACAAGAATTTAGAAACAGATAGTCTAGATCGAAGAAAATTTTGTAAAAAATAGAATTAGGAAATGTAAATGATAGTTCGGAAAACAATAAGGTGTAGTAAAAGTTAGGGAAATATAATTATTAATATTAACACCAGGAAGATTTACTTGCGCCAGCAGCAGAGCCCTTGGTAGACGAGCGGTCCTGGTCCAGGCCCTGGCGTTCTCCAGCTGCTCCCGCGGACTCCAACTCCGTCTTCTTGCCCCTGGGTGCTGATCATGTAAGATATAATAAAGAAAGAGACAAACATTGACGATTGGTGTGAAACAAATAAAATATTTTTTTAAACACTCCAAAAATCATTTTTGGAAACAACAATTGCAATAAAATTGACATATGTAATGTGATTGACTGGTAGTATTGCGGGATTCGCGTACCGTCTAGTTATTATTTATGAACAGTAATCCAGTATAGCCTAATTACCACCTGACCTAGCCCACCTATTCAGATGGGCTAATTGTTCGCTTGCTCATTTAATACTTGATGGCTTGTGGAATGAGGGTGAAGGGGTTCTGTTGTTTGCTGTATGTAGGCCACAGACCACTCACATTATGAACATTTACCAGAGTAAGAGCCACTTTCTACTGATAAGTTCCCATTATACCCCATGTCAGGAACTTTATCCCTTAGTTCTAGTAGCATATCATTAGAGTATGTTAACGGCAGCATTTTAAAATACCTGTATAAAAACGGGCAGAGTTTTCTGTCAGCTGGCAGCATCCAGGCGCGGAAGGGTGCAAACAGGCTTGCCTTTGCACGAAAATACAAGCACAGAGGTCAACCTAGTTAGAAGAATCGTAGCATAAAGTTTACAATCTTGATAAATTAAAGAAATGGGGTGATAATTTGAAACAATTCTGGGATATTTGTTAGGTTTCAGAAGAACTATAAACAAAGCTTCAGTAAAGAACACAGAAGTTGAACTTCTACTACTAAAGTAAGTAAATAACTTAAGTAAAGGTAATAGATGAGGGGTAAATGCTTTATAAAATTCAGCAGGAATACCATCTGGTCCAGGAGATTTAAGTAATTTAGGTGATTTATTAGCTGATTGCACTTCTTCTAAAGTGATCGGTAAGTCCAATTTATTTCTAACTGACTGAGAAATTTTAGTTAAACCGCACAGCTCTCTAGGGCAGTAATTTCTTGTGGTGCCGCTACAGCATCGCCAAGCATATTATGACTTTCCTGACCTCCATACTTTTCATGGTGTTGATCCTGATGTCCCATTGCATGAGGGTGCATGCAGGGGGGCACATGGTATGCCCCATCTGTACATTCACCACAGTTCCTGCACGGTATGGACTGCAAAGTCTTTGATAAGCAGGAACTTCCTTTGGCACTCCTCTGGTGCTGCATTCCAAAGGCTCACACATGAGCCTTTGAACTGCACAGCCGTAGTACCGCCATGCCGCCATCCCTCCAGACCACAAAATGACTCCTAATCAGGTGGGCAACTCCAAATCTGCCTAAATCATAATCAGACCCAAATTTCTTTAGTTGTGTCTTATATTTGACGTGATTCAATGGGATAAAGAGACGTTCATGTTTTGCTATTTGCTTATCCATTTTTTTAATTCTAGTGTTAAATGATTTGTTATTGTGTGCCAGAATAGATATTGTTGCCCCTCTGTCATACTCCTTAAATGCATCCCATTGATTAACGGTTGTAGTAGAACTTTCAGGATTAAAAGAAAAATATTTTTGTAATGCTGCTAAAAGGTTTTTTTTCCCATTAAGGACAACATTGGTATTAATGCTCCATCGACCTTGAGTTTGCTTAGAAAAGCTATATTGTAAGATGCATAAAACAAGTGCATGACCAGAAATATCAATATTCTAAATAGTGAGATCAGAAACTGGATGGATTAATTGACGGGATACTAATAAACAATCTATTTGAACATAGGAATTATAGGGATTAGAAAAAAAGTAAATTGTTTTTCAGTTGGATAATGTTAACGCCAAATATCTATCAATTTGGTATTTCCAAAAATGGATTTAAGAGTGAAGTAAACCTTTGGAGGACGATATTTGGCTTGGGACCTTTTATCCAATAATGGGTCACAAGTAAGGTTAAAGCTACCTCCTATAACAAAACCCAATTTTAGAACTTCTGATGTAAAAAGAGACCATAAATTAGGGCCATCATTAGATGCTGGAATTTTCTGTTAAATTTGTCAAAGACAGTAAATATATGAAAACGGAGAATTAAGTTCTCTGGGGTGTGCTGTCTGTTATTACAAATTAACACTTATAAGACAAATTTGAGTGTCTCATCATATTCCTTTCCAGGGGGTTGTTGAAGTTTTGAAAACATTTGAAAAATTGTAATATATTATGTCTTTTTAAGTATAATGTATGTATTTTGCCTTAGCATCCTGAGTGGAGTGCTACCTTGATTAGATGTGGTTGATTGTATATGATTAATGTGGATATCAGTTCGTTGATGCACACTTTGAAGTATCCCAAAAGGGAGAATTGACTTTTGACTTTTGCATCATTAGTGGGACCAAACACATTAATCAGGTGTAAAATTGTATTATCGATTTTGACTTTAACTATGAGGAAATGACCATCTGAATCAGAACATTTATTTAGGATTTGAAGATGTCATTGTTTTGCAAAACGAATAGCAACTCCATTTGTTTATTGAGAGCAGGAGAAGAAATAATATTTCCAACCCATTTTTTTATTCAGGTGGGATAAAACTGTATCATCTATATGAGTCTCTTGAAGTAAAAATCTGTCTTCTTTATGTCTAGCTAAATAATCTAACACCTTAGTTATTTAACATGGCGTTCTAAACCTTTAACGTTAAACGAAATAATTCTAATATAATTAAAATTATTCTTCATCGTAGAAAACTGAAGACAGTAAAAAGAAAGAACCAGATGAGCATAAAAAAAAACAAAAATAGCTCTGACACTAAGTTAAAGGAGGAAAAGGAAAGACGCTGACAAACACTTAAAAGACAACAATAAAACTGTTGAATCGCACACACGCATGACAAGAATGACATGACCATGAATGCCCTCATAAAGAAACTCTGCTGAATAGGCTAGTGATAACGAAACTTAAAACATAGTGTTCAAGTATCAGTTTCATTCATTTCCATGGAGAGCAGTGACTGAAGAGATAAAGATCATCAGGACATTGAAAGGACTTTGGGAAACCATCTTTCCAGATTCGCATAGTAGAGGAATCCAAAAGGCCATATTTAAAACCATAGTGTGAGAAGTTGGCCTGATATATGATGCTCACTAGTTCTAGTGATCACCTTGTATCAGTCCAAACAACCCTTATGGTGATTGGTTGTAAGTCAACCTTATAGACCAGCTATCCTAATGGTAGCATGGACAAAGCAGTCTTAGGCTAAACTCTTTTGGCAAGTGAAGCCAGCTGTTTTACCACAATAAAACCCCTTGAATACCAGATGAAAGGACACCACACAGGTTGTTATGAACATAAATAGTATATTTATTAAACACAACACCTCTGAACTCTTTATGAGGTCAGAGGGCTAAGCACATGACAATCTCTTAAGAAAAATACAATAAGTTGCACAAAATTACAATGGTGCCATAGAGGCACGACAAACCATATACTAAGTAAGTGGAATGTGAAAGTCGATAGAAGAAATGGAGCTGTCCAGAGGCTGTAGGACCGATAGGACCACGCTACACTAACTCTAGGTAAGGCCCACGGAATGTGTGTGCAGAGTGTGAACTCACACGCGAGATGCCTAACAACGTCTATGGACAGCCAAGTTCAAGTTAAAGGTGAGTACGGACAATCCTGACTAGTTAGGACAACAACGACTGTGGAACTGGACACTAGGACAGTTAAACTACCCTTGAGCACCAAAATGCTCTTGTTACCTCACCCACGGGCTGCGGGTGCATAGGTGCCAAAGTGTGTCGGGTTCTCGCGTTGAAGTCAATGGAGCCTGAAAGTAAAGATGCTGCAGGCGACCAGGAGGAAGATGTCCGGTGCGATCCAAGGGTGGATCGGTGAAGAAGAGGACCTGAAAGCAGTGAGGACAGTGTTCAAAGTCACTAGCCAGTGAACGGTGTGGAACCAGGAAGGAACCAGGTGCTGTCGTCGCGATCAGGTGAAGAGTGGACGCTTGGAGGGCTGATCTTCGGTGCAGGGGCTGCTCAGGGCTGGGGCTTCTCAGTCCCCAAAGCACTTGGTCGAGTTTACCTCGGGAGTTGTGCTGAAAGCGAAGTGCAGGTTCTTTCAAGATGGCCGGTCCCACGTGTCTCGTCGCACCCACGGATCTCAGCTGTGCTGCAGATGTAGGTTGAGGTCGGAGAGGTCTGGGAATCCGGGTCTCGTCGGGCTCTGAAGTCTGAATCCTTGAAGGAAGACGACAAAGGGAAGCCGCTGGACGCTTGATGGTGCCTGCAGTTGCAGGGTGGACACTCCTTGCCCACAAGGGAGATTTCTTCAGTCTTCTGTGGAGCAGAACGTCGAAGTCCAGAGTTTCTTCTTGTAGAGTAGTTCATGATTAATCTAAATTGGAATGGGACCAGCTCCTACCTTTATCCTGCTAAAGGGGGCTGCGCTACTGACTAGGTCCCTCCCCTGGGTGGGAACAGGAAGGGGGGTGGTTACACCCCTATCCTTTGTCCGGTTTCCCGCCAGTGCTGGGGCTGGAGTGCCCCAGCAACTGGTTTGAACCGGTGTATGCACAGGGCACCTTGTGTGCCCCAGGCATGTCTCATTCCTTTCAGGCCTATCCTACCCAATACACAAAATCCTGTCTGGGGTGGTGCTAGCACCTCCCAAGGCAGGAAACCCTCTGTCCAAGCCTCCCTCGCTGGAAGGACTCCCAGCAGCAGGAGGTCAGACTTGTGTCTGTGGTGGCAGCATCCATTTTGTGATTCCAAGGCTCGAGTTAACTTTAACCGGGGTTCTCAGTTACATACATGTCGTGTCCCTCTAGAAGGGTGGAATGCTACCCCGTCGCCAGAATTGGCGAGGGGGTAGTATTCCAATTCGTATGACACCTTACTCGACATGTTTTGATAATGTTATACCAGAGTTAGCATTTAACCGCGAGGTTGATAAAGCACTTAAGAGTATATGGTATAGCGTTATCATGGAAACAGCTAAAGGACTTGGTTACGAAAGCTGTAGACAGGCTCAGCTCATGGAAGAGCACCATCTCACATAATTCCAAGCACTCTGCCTTCAGGATTGATAAGGCCTGCCATAGTAGTGACTGATAGGAGGATATGTGTCCATTTTTTAGGGTTAGATATAGGTATACTATATCTATAGCAAAGGGTGATTACACCACCTTGCCCCAGCTGTCATGCAGCCAGTTGTGTCAGTTTTAGATGGCCAGCCAGGGGTGGCATAATACATGCTTCAGCCCCTGGTAGGCCCTGGGTACACCTATGCCCTGGGTACAGGGACTGATAAGGTGGCCCAGTACCAATTGGTAAATGCACCTAAAGTACATGGTTGTCAATTTAGAGAGAGAACAGCTAGGCTGTGGGTCTGATTAGCAGGCCCACAGCCAGGGAAAGTCGTAAACCAGTGAAGCAAAAAGCAAAAATCTGGGGTGACCATAGGATTGCAGACCCCACTCTCCTACACATAGCTTCTCAGTCTTGGTCGAAGATCAGTGAACTTTTTGCAGATTTGAGCAGTCTCCTTGTAAAAGTCTTGAAGACTGAAAAGGTTATTCCCATTAACCCTTGAAGATAGAATCTCTCATGCCGTTTTCCATATCAGCACTAGATGATGATGCAGAATTTATTACTTGATGAGGTTTTTTCTGACTTGGACTGTGATGTGAAGGAATTATATGCACCTTGTCAATCTCAAACTTTTTGGGGAATTTTAAATGTAAAACACCAGGTGATATATTTTCCAAATACTGCTTGCAGTCATTACCTTCCACATTTTCTGGTAAATTGAATATTAGCAAGTTGTACTGTTGATTACGATTTTCTAAGTCAAGTAATGATTTAGTCATTGGCACAATTGTAGCAGCAATAGGCATGAGACTATCAACTTTAGATTTATTATCCTGGATTTGTATTACATTATTTGAGGCTTGCCAGGTCTTTGTGTATATTTTTAATTTCTGAAGCAATATTTCTGTGTTAGAACAAATTGCTTGCATTTCATCAAGTATTGTGGACAAAGAAGACTCATTAGAGTCCACTATTTTTGACTTGACTGGTAGAGGAGAAATAGTTTGTTTCCGTTCGTTCTGCACAACATGAAATTTCTTCCCTTCTATAATAATGAATTAATTATATTGAAGGCAAGTGTATTAACAGTTGAAAAATTTAGCAAGTAGAAATAAAAGACTTTTCAAAATAAGGCTGTGCAGCAGCTAAAACCAGCTGTGGGCATGGTACAGGCCTCAGCCCCTCCCTTTTGTCAGCATGACACTGCCATCCTGACTAGACACTCAGCAGTATCTAACGTGAACACACCGGTGATGGGCTATATGTATTAAACTCCTTCAAACTGCAAAAATGAGCCTCAACAATCACATGTCTCAAAACTGCCTGTTGTGGCAAGGTACCACATCATAGAGCAAGCAGTAAGATAATCTTTACCTGTAATATATTCATAAATATATGGGGGGACACTGAGAAGACTCTGGGGGAAGCAGTCATCTTGATTCACGCACTTGTGTGGCTCAATGGTGCTATGTGCCTTAGTAACTGCTACAATGTTCTGAAGGTGAATTGCAAAATGGGTTGCCAAACAACATGTTTAAAAATAAGTGTTTACTTGAATTTACAAGGAAGTCATTTTTACTTATTTCACTCTAATAGTTTTCTTTGTATATTAAAAATTTTGACTAAAAAATAATAAGAGAAACCTCCGCTCAGCCGACCTTTCCCGAGCCACCGTCCCACCCTTCTACAGCGCCAGAGCAGGAGGCTACCTCGCAGCCAAGATCTGGAATTAACTCCCCCTTCATCTCAGATGAAGCCCGACACTCCACCAAATTAGGAGGAACCCCAAGCCCTGGCTCTTCAAACGACCCTAACAGAGCTGCCCACACCCACCCCCAGTGCCTTGAGACCCTCGCGGGTGAGTAGTGTGCTCTATAAATCCCTGATTGATTGATTGATTGATTGATTGACAGACGTGTCCATGGGTGCCTGATAGATGGACAAGTAATATTTAAGAAATACATGTAGTATTTCTCCCTGGGGACGTACCGTGATCCCCAGGGCACGACTGACTTCATGATAGTACTCACGGAGATCTTCTGTCTTATCTGCCAAATGGGAAGATGACCAGAATTGTCGTCTTCCCTGTGAACTTTGCATTCGTGGCTGTGAAGTTAAAACACCTCAAGCACTCCAAGTGGGACGAATATTTTGTTTCTGTGTCAGTAAGTTCAGGGCCTTTTGCAGGGTTGCAGTCTGGCACCTTTCCCACTGGAATAGAAGCTGCTCTGTCGCTGCTATCGCCCTGTACAGTGCCCTTCCACCCCTACAATTTCCTGCATGCAGGCACCTCTTACCACCACTTTGAAGGTACCCCATTCAAGCATCCCCATAAAGGCTGGATTACTTTTTCAGAAAAGTATCATCGAATGTTGGTCTCCTGCACCTTGGAGAAGGTGGGGTCCTCTAGGCAATCTTGTGGGAGCCCCCAAATTGATGTAGGAGTATAAGGGGTTCCCTATTGCATGTTCATGATGTGACTATCATGATCTGAAATGATATGGCCCAGGTAGCCAGAGTTGCGAACAAGGAGGAATAAAGAAATGAAGGAGAGGAAGCAATCCACGTGTACTTAGAGGATGTGTGGTGCAAAGTGGAAGGAGTAGAGTTTGGTACTGGGATAAGTAGCTCTCCACGCATCTGCTAGCACCCAATGTTGCACCCAGCTGGAAAACTTTCAGATTGTACATAAAGGGAACAACACAGTACAGGGGGAGTTAGACCAATCCAATACTGAGTCAAGCAAACAATTATAGAGCACCGAGCACCCAAGGCTTCCCCATCTTGTGTGCTTGCACTGTGGAAAGTGTAGCCCAAAAGGCTACCTGATCTGTGTTTGGGGTATATATGCTCCCTACAAGTATGGGGTGGTCATCAAGTTAAGCCTCAATGAAAAACTTATCTCCCCACCTTGTCTACTACAGTTTCCACCACTTGAAAAGTGACCCCTGGCCTGATCAAAACCATGGTGCCCCGAGTCTGGATGTATGACGTTACAACGCATACTTTTACAACGCATACCTTTACAACACATTTTTTACAACGCAACATCCATTACAACGCATTCCATTACAACGCATGCCATTACAACAAATTTTTTAAAACTACCTTTACAACGCATTCCATTACAACGCATACTACCTTTACAACACATACCATTACAAAGCATAACATTACATTGCATATATGGTAAGTATTGGATAGTGTAGGGGTAAAAATTACTATTCTAACTCCAGGGGGTGCAACAGTAGGGTAAGTGTTGGATAGTGTAGGGGTAAAAATTACTATTCTAACTCCAGGGGGGTGCAACAGTAGGGTAAGTGTTGGATAGCGTAGGGGTAAAAATTACTATTCTAACTCCAGGGGGTGCAACAGTAGGGTAAGTGTTGGATGGTAATGGTATGCGTTGTAATGGTATGCGTTGTAATGACTGCGTTGTAATGACATGCGTTGTAGTGGTATGCGTTGTAGTTCATGCGTTGTAATGGTTGCATTGTAATGGCATGCGATGTAATGGATGTTGCGTTGTAAAAGTTTCGTTGTAATGTTAGTGCGTTGTAAAAGTTGCATTGTATAGGTTGTTCCCCCCGAGTCTACGCTGAATGGGTAGCGGCGGGAATGGTTCTTCTCCAGCGCCTATGCAAGTGCCCTAGTTCCTTGGCTGTTGTGAGGGACTCCTGTAGGAATTTTATGTGTACTTGCTGGCACTTAGTCTACAAATAGATAACATACCTCTTGCTTGCTGTGTGCATACCATGCACATTCAAGGTTAGAATCCTGTTCGACGGGGACCCGAAGTGGATCCCACATGTCCCACAGCTGATCCGCTGTGATAGTGGTACCCCCAGTCCCAAGTTTCCTTGAGATCTGTGAAGAATGTTGCGAGTCCGTTCGACATGACTTTGAGGCGAGCCAAGAGTAAAAGGAGAGGTTTGGGCCCCCAGCAGGGGGACTGACTTGTCTGGCAGCTCCCAGAATAGAGTTGCGATTTTTAAAATGGAACAGCCTAGCCAACATAGGGGACTGAGGTGTCCTGTGGGGAGGACAATGGGATGGCATGCAATGGACACTCTGCAATGAGAAGAAGGGGGTGAGATCTGAGGATGAGACAATCTCATCCCTCAGCTCCCACCGGGAGACGCAGTATCCATATGTTGCTCCTCCGTGAGCACGCCTCCACATCCTCTGCTCTACCTTTAAGTTGTCAGACTTGAGCATGAAGGTCTTGGATCGCATTCTGGTTGTCAGCGGCCAATGGTTGGAGAGCGGCTAGTGTTTTCTCCCTCCATTGCAGCTAATACCCTGTCCATCTTTTCTGATTTGAAAGTAGGCGGGTAACATCAAGCATTTGCATGTCTAAATTAATGAAGTTAGAGCACAACTGCCCATCTTTTGAGTGTTCATGCATCAGTGCAGCAGGCGTGAGTTGAGGCATAACTGGACTAGCAGGCCAAAGGCAGAAGGGTTGTAACCTACTGGGGGGGGGGGCTCATGGCTTGGGTCACAATGCTCGGATTGGTGTCATACTGGAAAAGGGGAGGACAAGTCTCATTGCCCGGAGTCTGATGCACAGGTGGTGCAGCCTACTTAAGTCAAGTATCAGTGGTCCTCCTGTCGGTAGGCGTTGGGGGGAACAGCGTTTACAACGCAACTTTTACCACGCACTACCTTTACCACGCAACTTTCACAACGCAAGTCGTTACACCGACTTGCGCTGGGGGGCGCGGTAGGATAGGGAATAATTTAATTTACTATCCAAAACCTTCCCTACTATCCACGGGGACTGGAGTTGGAATAGTAAATTAAACTATTCACTATCAAGCGCCCCCCAACGTAAAAGTTGCGTGGTAAAGACATGCGTTGTAAAAGCATGCGTTGTAGTGACATACATCCAGGTGTTGGTGGGGTGAGTGGGGCCAGAACAGAGCTCGCCTCATAAATCCACTGGTGATGGCATGTGCCCCCTGGGATGTCGACATCTCACCCTGGCCAGAGGGGGGCACTCCCTCATTCTGCACTCAACTTGCAACCCCCAGGTGGGAGAGAGGCTGTTAGGTGGGGCCCCAGCTCACTGAATTATTGAGCCGTGTTTCCCCTACAGACCCATAGCAAACCGACCACAGCGCCTCAACCTGTGCTTGGGATGGTCATGGTGTCAAGTCTCATCAAGCCCTATAGGCTCCAGCAGGCTCCAAGCACCCAGCTTCAGTGAAAGTGCTTATAGAAGGGGATGGCTGAGGCCATGGTGTACTGCTCCTAGTGTAGTCCTCAGCCCCTCCCAGGCATGTCCTACTGTCATCAGCCATCCCCTCTTGTGATAGTCACATCTGTGCTAGACTGGTGCAGGTTTCATGGGCGTGAGTGGATACCATGTCAGTTGCTATGAAAAAAGGCAGCAAAAAGCCCAGGTTCGTAGGCCTGCCGGTGATCCCTGCTATGCAACTCGCACCCTCTGTGGGTCCGAAGCCAAGCACCGAAGTGGAGGGCAGCATTTGAGGCTCAAAAGGGAGCCAATATTACTCCTACACTCTGCTGCTGGAGCCTGCTATCGCAAGCTCCTTCAGTCCCAAGGCACAACCCCGCAGTGTCTTCAAGTGGACTCACCACGTCTAGCCATCCCGAGGGTCTCCTCGCTGCTGGCGTGAATCTGGGAAGGTGGCAGCCAGATTCACGTGGAAGGGGAACCAAGTCTGGGCCCGCTGTTGTGTCAGGGGGCCCTCCGGCAGTGCAGTAAACTTCTCATGCCAGAGGCTGGTGGCCCTCCTTGTAGATGCCCCAGAGCACGAGGCGTGCAAGTTCCGCCCGGTCTGGGGTCAGCAAACTCAACCACGGCAGCTAGATCATCAGACACCGGGCTCTATGAGCCTCCGGGTGTAATATGTACCCCCAATGAAGGGTCTCCGACCTAGATGGTGACCGATGTAAGGGCTGATATTCAGAGCATTAGGGAGTTGCGTCTGCCATCTTGGCTGACCAAGCCACACACCCCCAAGCCATTCACCCTGCTATTAGATGCAGAACCTTATAGTAGACACAGGCAGTTGGCTGAAATGTCTTTACTGTGGCTAGACCCTGCGTGCAACTACTGGGATTCATTGCTGGTTAGAAGTTGGCCCTGAATAGCACCTCTTCCCTCCCATCCTCTGCAATTACCTTCACCTCTTATTTCAATTAGCAAAATTTGATGGGACTAATGCTTATTGCCCTACACATGCGTATGTAAGTTGTGACATTCATCATGGCAGGTATTCATGTTATCCACAGAAGATACCTTTACATACTATACATCTAAATAGAACTCCTTGACAAAGTCAGTGGTTGTCATAAATATCTGGAATGGTTTACACCAGCCCGGTCTTAACTTGAACACCCCTTTACCTCTGCTTTGTATTTACCAACATCATATTGTAGGTCTCTTTACTGCTATGTTGTTGCAATCTTCCTCAGTCAGAACAAAGGTCTCAACACATAAACGCACAACATGGGTGCACATTTTAATTTTTGGAGCAGGGGATTAACTAAAAAGCTTGGTAGAAGCAATTTTTTCACATTACATTGTCCAGAAATACTCCGTCCTGTTTATTGACTTAGGTGAACTCATGAATAAAACATTCAAGCTTGTGAATTTGGAAACCATGTCTACTACAAACTTTATTTACAGTAATTTGAACATCATCAGAAGTCTGCTGAAATGGCTGTAAATAGATGAGCTCTGAGAGTTTTGCCTTTGTATTGGATGCTCTGCTTGGACGAGGAGGAAGATGGCAGCTTGAGCCTGCAGCTCCAATCCAGGGAAGTTATTTAATAGTAATTCCTCAGGCCACACACTCACAATACGCCAGAAATGGTTTGATTTTCTGCAATGGAAGACGCCAATTATGACACCTGGTGATCAAGTACTGATCAAGTAAGGGTGGATTGCCTGCTGTGTGATAACATCAATCAAGCAAGAGATTATAGCCCAAAATGAGCACACATTCTGTGAATGTCTGTTAATAGTACATTGCCACCTGCCCGTAAAACGTAGCCTACACTCTTACACGTCTCAGGTGACACGGACCTACTAAAGTAATCCTAAAATGGTGGCCCCATGCACAATGCACAGAATGTACCACTTCATTGAACCAGTATTCAGGCCCGGACTGGCCGTAGCGGGCACCGGGCAACTCTGGGCCCGATTCACAGAACTAACTTAAGACAAAATCTTAAACTTACTACCATTTTGGTATTCCCAGAAGGCACTTACTCATTTTGTTATTCAAAGAAGGCACTTACTCATTTTGGTGTTCACAGAAGGCACTTACTCATCAATGAGTAAGTGCCTTCTGTGAACACCAAAATTAGTAAGTATCTCAAAATGAGTAAGTTACTCATTTTGGTATTCACAGAAGGCACTTACTCATCTAGTGCCTTCTGTGAATACCAAAATGATTTACAGCCTGATTCATGAAGCAAAATTGCGCCCGCAATCGCTGCGAAAATGCAATTGCGGGCGCAATTTACGTAATTGGCATTCAACAACAAAATAGCGAATTCGCTAACACATAATAGCGAATACGCTAACACATAATAGCGAATTCGCTATAAAAATCACAGATTCCCGGTAGTCGAGCATTAGCGAATCGGAAAAAGCGACCAACCACGGAATCTGTGAAATAAATAGCGAAATCGCAATATATTCTCAATCGGCATTCATGAAGAATCTCTAATAGCGAAAAACCCCAAAATCGCTGTTTGCGCGGCGCAAATTAAGGACAACTCAAAGCAGGTGGTAACCATAAAAGCCATGAATTAATTACATTTGAAAAACCGTTGGCCAATCACCAACAGGTTCAGGCCTGACCAATCACACATAAGGACATTCAGCAGCAGCATTAGGCGTTCCACAATGCCAGGAATGTTAATGGTGGTGAGGCGGCGAAGGCTACAGCGAGCAGCACGGAGGAGACGCATGATGCAGGAAAGGATTTTCCGCCAGCGGGTCACCTTGCTGGGCCAAACCAGAGAGCAGATATTTGCTAAATACAGGCTGAATGGGGAAATGATAATCCAGCTGATACATGACCTTGACCCCCTGATGCAGCACCCAACAAGGCAAACCAATGCGGTGCCTACACATGTGCAGGTATTGTGTAGCCTGCACCTCCTGGCCTCCGGGAGTTTCCAGGGCATAGTAGCGGCTGCTGGGGGGATATCCCAGGCCACCATGTCACGCTGCCTCCACACTTTCGTTGACGCCATGCTCACCCAGCTACGCCGTCACATCACATTTCCCACGAGCCAACAGGAATTGGACTTGACAAAGCTACAATTCTACAATGTAGCCCATTTTCCCCATGTACTCGGATGCATAGACTGTACCCACGTCGCCATCTGCCCACCAGCTGCCACGGAGTATATGTTCCGCAATAGAAAGTCCTACCACTCCCTCAACATACAGATGGTCTGCAATGCTAAGACCTACATCACTGACATTGTCGCCCAGTACCCAGGGAGTACCCATGACTCCTTTATCTTCCGGCACAGCGGACTCCACACACGACTGCTCAGGGGAGAGTTTGGGGAAGGACACCTACTTGGTAAGTACACTTTGTCGACAATGTCACATTGCTATGAAGTAACTGCGCAGCACAGGCAATCAACATCTGCTCCTCTCATTCAGGTGACAGTGGCTACGCCCTACGGGAATACCTCCTGACCCCTTACCTCAACCCTGCCACACCTCAGCAACGGCGCTACAATGTTGCGCACATTCGGACAAGGAACTGTATAGAAAGGACATTTGGCCTGCTCAAGAGCAGGTTCCGCATACTGCACAAGACAGGTGGGGCCATGTATTACAGTCCTGCAGTGTGCTGCCGCATTGTGGCTGTCTGTGCAATACTTCATAACATTGCAACCAAGCGCCGGATACCTGTTGACATCTCTGGCAGTGAATCAGAAGGGGACAACCGGCCACCTGCACATGCGCACCATGCACGCGGGGAGAACCCAGCTGAAGGCCACAGACGTCGCAACCACATCACAGAGAACAATTTCTAGGCCACCCTCTTCCCTCACCCCACTAATCACAATTGCATGCAAAATGTAATGATGACACAACGCTAATGTGTGCTGCAAAATAAATATATTTGTTTCATTCACAAAAAATGTCACCAGTACAACTATTTTCTACTAACAGTATTACTTCATACTGCCGTGTCAAAGGACAGGGCAGGCTTATAGTCAGCCTGTGCCTGTAATTGTCTGAATGAGTCAATTGCGCCTCCCGCGCGTTACGCCCAAGCGCCTCTGAGGCTCTTCCTCTTCCGGGGCACCTGTACCTGGCGTTGCCCTGGTGCTGCGCCTGAGTGGCGGGACTAGTGTGGCAGAGTGGCTGCTGATGCTGGATGCCCCCTCACTGCCATCATCACCCCCAACAGTGGCAGGTAGAGCAGGAGGGTGTAGTGCCGTAACCGCCGTGGTGAGGTGCTCCAGGACCCTGGTCATGTCCTCACAGCACTGTACGAGTTGGTGCTGCTGTGCTAGTGACCGCCGCGACAACTGTGAAGTGGCATTCGCTGCCACATAATTGGACCTGCTGTAGGAGGCCAGCCGGCTCATGAGCTGGTGGTGGCGCCGGCGTGCTGCACTGCGCTGCTTAGTCATTGCAGCAGTGTTGGCCTCCATGGCTGCAGTCATGCGGGCCATTCCCTCCCCCACACCTGCCATGGCTGCAGTCATGTTGTCCATGCGGTCCCCCATACCTGCCATGGCCGCCGTCATGCGGTCCATGCGGTCTCCCACTCCGGCCACATTGCGCCCAATCTTGTGGAGCTGGAGCTGAATGGCACCTTGCTGCCGTGCCTGGCGCTGATGTATTCTCAACATGCGTCTTTCGACGCTCATACAAGCATGACTCTGTCCATTGCCCCTCCTGCTGATTGCAGCAGTGGTGTGATGGCGAGACCTCCCACGCCTGCTCTGCTGGCCTGTCACTGTGGCTGGCCGCTGTGTTGGCGCTGTCGCAGGCCCAGATGTTGTAGCACCAGCTGCTGGTGGTGTCACAGCAGGCGTTGCTGGTGCGGCAGGGACTGGAGGCACAATAGTGGCGGGCCTGGCTGTGGGTGTCGGTGGTCCGCCTGATGCAGGGGGCACAATTTTGGCGGGCCTGGCTTTGGCTGTCGGTGGTCCGCCAGATGCAGGGGGCACAATAGTGGCGGGCCTGGCTGTGGCTGTCGGTGGTCCGCCAGATGCAGGGGGCACAATAGTGGCGGGCCTGGCTGTGGCTGTCGGTGGTCCGCCAGATGCAGGGGGCACAATGGTGGGGGGCCTGGCTGCTGGTGTTGTAGCAGCGGCAGGGGCTGGTGCCTGGGTTTGTGGTGGAAAATCCTCCTCCTGGGCCTCCTCATCTATTTGCAGCCTTTCACTGTCGCTGCTTTCTGCGCCACCTGTGAGGGTAAGTGGACACTCATTAGTTGCATGTGACTTTCAGACGTGCTGTTGTTACATGCATGCTGGGTGACATTCCCTGAATGGCTGTGGATTTGCGTACTTTGGAACCTGTCTGGCTGCATTGTGGTACTACTACATTGTGGCCACACTACATCTCCCACAATGCTTCAGGGCATTTCCTGATGTGCAACAATGGCATGACTAAGGGACATTATGTAAGCCTATTTGGTCAGGGACGGTCATAGGGGACAGGGTCGCAGTCGCATGCCATTTACCTTGGGTGTCTTGGGTGGGGCGGGAGGAGTCCAGACGTGTGACGCCAACGCACGCCTCCCTCTCAAGGGTGTTCTCCACCTGGTCCTCCAAGGGTGTGTTAGGAGGGACTGTAGGTCCGCCACCTCCAGTGCCCGATGACTCTCCAAGGCGCTCCGCCACCCTCTCCTTGGCACGACCTCGGAGGTCATACCATCTTTTCTTCAGCTCCTCAAGTGACCTATCGGCCACACCCACGGAGTTGACAGTGGAGGCTATTCCCAGCCAGATCCTCCTTTTTTCTTGCTCCGGGACCTTCCTGGAGTCTTTGCCAAAGAGTTTTTCGTGGTTGGCCACAACCCCTTCAATCAAGTTTTCGAGCTCCTGCTCAGAAAATTTGAGCTTCCTCTTCCGCCCTGTGTTGTTGCTGGGGCCAGGAACAGGTTCCTCTGACATGGCAGCAGAGTAGTTTCAGTTTAGAAATCACCAGAATAGCAGCAGCTTTCCCACTTGCTCCCTCCAGGTCTGCCTCACTGTGGTGAATGGGGGTGGGAACTGCCTGCTTCCTGGTTGTGATGTCATCACTGTGCTCGAAATGCGACTTCCTGTTTTCCCGATCTCGTGAGATTGCGATTCGCAATCCCGACGCGGGTAGCCGGAAATAGCGATTATTCTGCGATTATCGTTAATCGCTAACGGAATTTGCGCCCGCGTGCGAATCGCTTTTTTTTACCGGTAATCTTCATGAATTCTGATTTGCGAGTTTTCAATAGCGGTTCGCATTTTATCGCTATTTGAGACTCGCAAATCCCGTTTTTCATGAATCAGGCTGTTAGTGCCTTCTGTGACTACCAAAATGGTAGTACGTTTAGGACTTTGTCTTAAGTTAGTTCTGTGAATCGGGCCCATTGCACTAATAGCTGAATAATTTAACCTTATGACCTGCACTAGAATGGCATTAGGTATGGCAATTAAAGCGGCAACCATGGACTTACACCTATGAGACAAATCACGCATGTGATGTACCTAACCTATGCCTAACTTATAAATGCGCTCTGGGACCAAAATACGACGGTTCACAATCACCGCAACCGCAGCATTGAGTAATTCTACAATTAGCGGATAGTGATTAGGTACCAGCTTCTGCAGCATTATCATCCAGGAACATTGCAATATATACCGGGCATACAGAGCAGATCGACCATAACACTGTAGAGCACCATTGATCGGTATAGAGTGTGTTTAAAGTCTATCAAACTGGTCTACATATTCTGACCGCAATTAATGTAATGGATGCTGATGAACTAAATCTCATACAAGCGAGCTACCTAATCTGAACTCCAGGCTAATTTTGCTATGTGGCACCATTTTTTCTCATTAACTGATCAGTAGCAAGTATAATCCTCCCATTATGTGGTACGAAAGCATCCTTGGGGCATCCTAAAATGACGGCCAGTAACCACCACATTGGGTAATAAGCACGATCACTATTTATATCAAGCATAGAATACATATTGACACAAGAAACAAGGAGCCAAGCACACTGTATTTGTGGCAAGGAATGCCTTTTCCAAATTTATGACAATCTGGAGCAAACTAGACAATTAGTCCAACTAGACTAACTAGTACTGCTAGCACTGCTTGGAGCTGAAAGGAGAGTGGCTTGAAAATCGTTTGCCATACTGGAAACAAGCGAGAGCTACATCTACCTTTCTGAAGTATACAGCACTCCTTCTACTGGCTAACTGAGCTGACAGTGCTTAATAACAACATTATATCTTCAGGCTGACAGTGCCTACAGTATTAACAGTGCCAACAGTAACTAATAGCACTAACTGTGCTCACACCGGCCTTGTAAATAGCCACTATATGAACAAAGACTATTTGATTGCTACTCGGCTGCTTCACCAACAACCAGATCACTCAACACAACATTACACCCAATCCTGACTCTCCCACCCCCTCAAAAAAATGACAAAAATGCTACACTGGAAATGATAAACAAGTAATTAGTAGAAGTTTGAGATCTGACCAAATCCACAAAAGATAACACAGATGCAATGCAAAATGAAATCTGGGTCATCCAAACTGACATCAAACAAATCAACAGCAGGATCAGGGAAACCAAGGATCGACTTAGTCATCTAGAGGACTCTGAAGTCAAAGCCAGTAAAGTGATCTCAACCCTTAACACCACAACTCAGTCTCTATCAAAAGAAATAGCTACACTGGAAGACAGAAACAGGCGAGGGAAATCTCTGTGTCTTGGACATCCCAGTAAGAGGAGAAGACCTGCTGGGTTGTGCATCTTGTTCTTAGAAAAATGGCTCCTTCAAAACACAGGCCTCATGTTTGATAAAGTACTGGAATGTTAGCGAGCACATAGAGTACGGACAAGGAAGCTCCCTAACCAAACTCACCCACGACCAACTGTAAGCAAGCCACTCTCATATCATCATGTAGAAGAAATACTGCCATTCATAAAGAAACACAATCAGATATAATGGGAGGGTAGCAAGGTTTTTATTTCACAAGACATTTCTAAATCCACAGTAGAGACTAAAGTCTTCCTTGTCTTTGTACCCGAAACTGAAGACAATGAACTGTCAGTTTTCCTTTGCAGGTCCAGTCAAATACCAAGTAACACTCCAGGGTATATCTCTTGTCTTTACTGACCATAATACCCTCACAGACTTCCTGGAGGACAGAGCTGACTTAAAGATGGATTACTCAATGCACAATGCCGGATCCTCAGCAAAAAGGCATTAACTCAATTTTGACTTCAAAATAGCTAAAGCCCAACAACTACCTTCTACCACATGCCGGAATATCTCAACCGATGGTCTTTGCTCTTTCTCATGGGTTGCTGTTATCCAAAGACGTATGTGCACAAAATAGAATTTGGATGATCTCTCAACCTACTTTGATTTCTAAGTACCTAAAGATGCAAGTATTCTAGATCGTACACTCTTCTGTAAGTAATCATCTATACACAGCAGTTTTCAAACTAGCTACGCAATGCCTTAGCTATTTGCACAAACAAGGTATGATGATTTTCCTAAAAAGCAAAATGTGAGAGGCATTGTGAGAGGCATTGCTAACTCAAAATGTTTTGATACAGTATGCTATGTATTCTGAAGATTTTTTCAGATTATTATTATTTTAAATACACAGTATGTGTGTGGTAATGCTAATTCGAAATATTCTGATTCAGTATGCTATGTATTCTGAAGGTTTTCCGGTTTTTCTATTCTAAACACCCACACTGTTGGATTGTTTGTTCTATGACCATTACGGCCAAGGTTACAGAAGTCCTGATAGTTGGCTCTTCCATTTATACCACTCATGTTGCTAAATGCAAACTTGGAAAATAACTTCACTCATCTGTAACCTTACCTAATCACTCATAGTCATTGCCGCTCTAAGTGATAATAGCCTTATGTCATTTAGTTCAAACACCTATTTCAACAGCAGTATTTGTACTTTTTGCTGTTTAGTTCTTGACTACCCCTGTACCTGGGGGGAGCGTTTCTTTTCTCTCGTTGTTCTTGTTGTAAACTTTGGGGAGGTGGGTGGGTGGCGGTCGGGCTGATATATAGGAGGGTTTGTTGAAAAAGTTTGCTTAATATACCCTTGATTTATCCATACCATTAATATTTGTCTATAGAAAGTCCTACTTCACACAAGTCAGCATTCCACACCAACATGGACATAACAGTATTCAAATTCCAACATGTCCTCGCATTATATGGTTCAACATCTTGCTTAATTAACAACTTGTGCAAACTGGCTCAAGGTTCAGCTACCTAAAAACCAAGCCCTAAAGAATGACCCTTCTCTATCTTGCTTAATTAACAACTTGTGCAAACTGGCCATGTGGTATCCAAAGTATACAAACTACTTTTACCAAACTCCACAAAAGCACACACATGAAATGAACTAAAATAGGAGGCAGAACCTACTAGTACTAGAACATTTGACTGGGAATGTACCTATAAATCCCCTTTCACTAATAAGATATCACCAATGCTATCACAAATTAAATTTCTTTTCATTCACAGATCCTACTGGACCACTAAAAATGACATAATCTTGACCTCAGACAAGTACCTATCTGCTGGAATTGTGGCAAACACACAGGTGACCTGGCACACATGATCATGTATTGCCCAATACATCAAAACTACTAGAATGAAATTGTTAAGTTAATTTAAAATGCACTAGGTATTAATCCTACTCATGAATGCTACTATACTCTGCCAGGACAACTTGATCTACCAATAAAAAATAAAGTAGATTAATTTCTATTGATTTAATGAGGCCCCTTGCCTGCAAACTGGTTCTCACAAAGTGGAAAGAACTCCAGTATAGTTTTATTTCACATGTGGTGTGAATGTCTCAGGTTCCTTATTTGGAGAGGATAATACCTTGCTGCAACTCACCCCCTGGCGTCAGAACAATAGACCTATGTGGGCCTCACTTGACGCTGCTACCTTGTAGTTTTTCAAACCACCATAGGCTCATAAGGCTTCCACTGGGGCCTGAAGACCATGACTCAGTGCACACTTGATCCTGGTTTCTCTTTTTAATCATAACGTCCAGTACTGTAACCTCTATTAGAACATTGGAATGTTGGGAGCTCTATTGAAGACAATGGAATGCTCCCTGCTTCTACAGGCCGGTAAAGGCCGGCAGAGAAATATTCCAATGTGTTACAAAGGCCTCTCTGAGCTCCCCCTTTGAGATTCGAGAACCCTTTGTTCTATTTGTTAGAACATTCTGTCCTCTAGTGGCAGAATGTTCTAATACCCTTATAGCTCTTTGTAGCAGGGTTATACCGGCTATTAAAGTCCCGTCCCTTGTCAAAGTCCCTGGCCTTTGGCTCGGGCCTTTAACGCGGGAGCGGGCCTTTTAATAGCCAGTGTAGCCCGATACGGCGGGCTATAAAGCTATAATGAATTAAAATCAGCTCACTGGTACTCATCTGCTGATTGTATTAATTCAAGTGTTGACTGTACTTTCTACTGTGCTGCCAAATATGTTATTCACAAATATATTTACTGCACAGGCTAAACCCCCCTTCCACTTCTTATGTTCCTCCTACTGATCCACTTGTGCTTAATAGATTCTGTGATACAATTGTGAGATGGACTCTCATTTATTTGATTTTCCATACTGTCCTCATGTTTTTTGTCCCTTTTGCAAAATCAGTAAAAATTATTTGAACAAAAAAAATGCTGTTTTTTTATGTAATAGCAGGACGCTTTCTACCAGCTCTTCGTGTTTGTCCTTTATGACCCCACTGAGATCCTGCGCTGCTCATATTTGTCTCCTTCAAAACGTGCTCTGTTCGTCTCCTTCCCAGCTTTATTTCGCTCCTCGCGTCTGGTGCACAAGCTATACCTGCTTGTGTTATTGTTTGGCTGGTACCTAAGAGACTGCTGCGCAATTTATGGTTCTCAACAAGCGCAAAGTATAGTGCGCTATCTGTGACTTCTTGAGGCACATGGTTGAAATGAAAAGAATACCTTTTTCACCAGTCTGCCAAGGCCAGGCCTATTGGCTTTGCCACTGCTTTTTTTTTTTTTTACAGGGACAGCTTTAACAAGGAGGGGTATCGTGATTTCCAGACAGTAGTATTCAAAGACTTTGTCCAGTTATTGTACATACCCCATTTTGCTGTTAATTTCCCTTCGTTGCGATCTTGCCATCGTTTTAGAGATTACCTATGTGTTGTGTCGTCATGCTGCAAGAATGCAGGTACGTTTTGTGACTCATGGACGCAATTTCTCAAGTAAAGATTTCATGTTCATTAGTTTTTGAAGCATTTCTAATGTCAGGTGGCTCTGGGATGATAAAATGTGCTCCAGCCTTAGGGTCTGCCCAGCCAATAATTCAACACAAAGGGCATCATAGATGATGTTCAATGTAAGTTTTACAAAAGCTTTATAAAAATGCTCCGAAAACAAGTACAGGCAGATGTCAAAGTGGTGCTTTCCTATGAAGTGGGATGGATATACTGCTTTTTAGGGGAAGTTGAGAAGCAGAAAAAAACTTTAAACTAGGCCATGATTAAAAGAAAACATGTTCCCAATTTGAGGACTCCTCTTACCAGAACAGCTGGAAAAATCCCAATGCAATTTTAATAAAGTATTGTCAAATGATCTGAGAACGCACATGTCATTTCTGGACAATAGCACTTGCTACACATTTTGTTCATGTAATGAAGGCATTGGACTGGTAGACTAGTTGACCTTACAACGCAATGCCTCTGGTGGCTGTGCATGATTTTCTTAAAAATAAGTATAATTGTTACCAAATCCCTGTCTGCCAGGTAGTTTCAGTGCTCAGAATAGTTATGGGTATTTTTTTTTTTAACAAAATTGTGACTCATTTAATTAAGTCGGTTCTTTAGGAAATGGTGCAGAACGAGGCATGTGCTGATTGTTTTCTTTGTCATCTGACTTTTAGTCTGGGTAATGATCTGCTTTGATATACTCTACATGACATCCTAACAAGCCTAGCCTTTAATCAGAATGATGAGGATTCATATTTGTGCCACTGTCAGAAGGCCGCGCAAAGCTGGCGTGTAGCAGATGTGTACTCGCAGGTCAGATGGAATGATGGATTTAAAACATATGATTGGAGCCGCGGTTCAATTAACCCTGAATCTTATTTTTACTACGTTAAAAAAACTGCATTTTCCAGCTGCTTATTTCGTCTAGTGGGAAGGGAATAGCGGTTTAATATTTTCTTCTAATTGTTACAATCTGAATAATGCATTAGCAATGATGCAAAAAAGCAACATTAATTAAACCATATCACAGACCTTAGCTATATAATTCCACGTATAGACGAGAGAAGCATTTTGTGTGACTGCAAATTTCACTCAGTCAGATTGATAAATGTTTTTGTGTGCCTAAATTTAACTTTAAAAGTAATTTTCTAGGGTCAGTACTTTATCCTGGTACAAGGAATCGGGTTGATTTAATTTACCATTGCAAAAAGTCACTTTCAAATGTACAAATTCCGTCGGTGCAAGTTTTCCGATTGAGAATTCATTGTGAGGAACACGTGTGTGTGTTCTTAGGAGGGTCTACCTGCAGTTGTTTGTGGCTAGCCCAAAACTTTAAGGTTTGTGGGATTTCACACATCCCTTGTCAGTAGCTTCTCTTCCTATTTTACAGGTATATTTAATTCTGTCGAGGGCAGAAGTGTGTTTTCAGGTTGATCCTGAGGTGGGAACTGTTTGAAGGTGCAATAGAAGGGTTTCTCCACAAAAAAAAAAAAAAAAAAAAAATGAAACAGAGAAAAAAAAAGTTTACATTTGTAAATTAACATTAATATTGCATTTCACCGTGCAACATGTTTCAATGGGTTGAAATTACGCATGCATATATTTCAAACATTGGAGTATCGAATTACGTTTTGACTTTTCTTCAAGTCAAGTCAAATATACTTTTATTTGATTTCATTAAAAAAAACATAAAAAGGTCAGAAAACCACCATGAGTTAAACTTACAAAGATATACATTGGTATTATTTTTGTAAAAGATATAAAAAGGCGGTATTAAAAAAAAAAAAAAATTAACATGTAAGCAAAGCAGTTGGGTGATTTCGGAGCCAGATGTTCTAACACTGCCTGAGTTGGTTAACAGGTTCTGCATTGGCCAGTTCTCTTGCTGCGTTTTTTAGAAAGTGTATGGCTCTGCAGGACAGTGGGATGGATGAGCCCATGAGACAGTGAATCACTGCTGCTCTACAAGTTCTTATTTGTTCCTTCCTGAAGACCTCCCGAAGGCCCGTTTTGCACGTTTCTGTTAAAGCAAGGCAGATGCATAGTAGGTGCAGGAAGGACTCATCCAAAGCTCCGCATAGGCGGCATTCCTTTGATTGTCATACGTATTTTCATTTCGGGGTTAGGTCCTTTGATGGGTATGACCCAAGCCTTAGTAGAGTGAAAAATAATTTTTTCTGATGCGGAAAGTGTTTTAGCAAGTAGGATTGGGGTTGCATCCTCTGGTCTGACTGTATCACAGCCCAGGCGTGTTTGTTTTTTGCTAGGGAAGTTTTGTCTAATAATAAAGAATGCCGTTTTATGGCTTTGTTGACCACTGATTTAAAGCCGGAGCAGGTAGGAGCTGTGTGCCATGCCTCCTCTAACTTCAGTGCTGAGAGCGAGGTATTCAGAGCTTCGAAGATTCAATTTTTGAGGCTTGCTTGCTTTTCGATTTCTACCCAACAATAGTGTGTGAGTGTGTTTTCCTCTGCATACCGCATCCTCCAATAGTACTTGCCTAGTGTACCTTGTCTGTCGGGGATCTGGTTTCGTAGACCATACTCAAGTCGGATGTGGGCTTGCGGAATATGGCAAGGGATTGCAAACAGTTTCTTAAAAAGAACTGATTGTTCCAGGTTCAAGCCTGTAGCGTCCTTGCCATTCAGGATTTCTGTGCCATATGAGATAGAGGGCAGAAATGTTGCTGCTATAGCCTTTAGTAGGTGGCCAATTGAGCCGCCTGCAAGCTTGTTTTTTAAGATTTTGAAGACAAACTGCAGCTGTTTGGATTTCGTGCGACCCTGGGACAGATGAATCTTGAAGGTAAGTTTGCGATCAATTTGGAAGCCTAGGTATTTGTATGAATCCACCTCCATCAAAGGTCGCTTGTCCAAAGAACAATTGAATTTACTATCGGCATTATGGTGTTTGTTAAAGCGCATCACCCTTGTTTTTTGGTGATTGATGGTTAGTTGGACCGAGGTGGTATGAGCTCCAAGTTCAGTGATTAGCCGTTGCAAACCAATTGACATTTGGCCAGTAAGACAATGTCATCCGCATATTGATGACTGGGTGTGGGTGTTGTGCCAAGTTTTGGAGGGTCAGATTGGATTGACCGAAGTGCTCATCCAGATCCGCAGTGTAAATGTTGAAGAGGCACGGTGCCAGCACACACCCTTGTTTTAGCCCGTTGAATGTGTGGATCTTCTTAGTAATGCTAAGCCCATCTCCTTTCCTGATCTGGACCCATGTCTGGGAGGACAGATAGATTATGGCCTCCAGCAACTTTGCTGGGACCCCCCGTTGTGCATTTTTGCCCGTAGCTTAGCTCTTGAAACCTTGTCAAAGGCTGCATTAAGGTCGATGAAAAATGCTTAGAGTGGCCTTGATTTTCTGATGGCTTGATTGGCCAGGAGGGTTACAGTGGAAATGTTCGTCAGGGTGCCCATCCCGGCCCTAAATCCGGTTTGCGTAGGAGGAATAAAGTTTGTTCACGCCACCCAGTCCTCTAAATCTACCAGCAGGTTTAATGCATATATTTTAGCCTCCACATTGATTAACATGATCAATCTGCAATTTAAAGGATCGGAACAATAACCCGATTTGTAGATTGGGCTTAGAATGCTTCCCCTCCAAGAGTCAGGGATCGTGTTAGAGGTTAGAATATCAGAAAAAAGAGGAGACAAGTGATCTACCCAGAATAATGGATTGTGCCGAAACAAGGTGTTTGGTAGGCCGTTAGGCCCAGGAGCACCCTTGGATCTTAATTCTTTTCTGCGGAAGAAAGTCTGAATCGGAGGGGGAGTCATTTTAACTAGGTCTCTAGCATTAGCTCCGTTACTTGGTTGGATGCCGCAATCAACGATGCCTGGGGGAAGATTTTGTTATATAGTGATTCAATGGGTGCTCTACGTGTTTCCTCCATAATGTCAGAGTTATGGTGTTGGTTCCTGCCATTTGTTAGCTGGTTAATGATTCCCCAGAAGAGCTTGGAGTCTCTTTATTTGCAAGAGTAATGGAGTTTCGCCCAGAGATGTTCCTGGAATACTTTCTTGGCCACCATGATGTCTCTTTTAAGATCTTTTCTGGTTTTGGAAATTAGAAGCGTTTGGTAGTGGGTGGAAGATGAGCCCTGTGTTCTTAGTTTTCGTAGTTATTTATTCAGTTGTTGTTTTTGAGTTCCGAGGCTTTTGGTGAACCATGCTGCCCCCAACAGTTTTCCTGCTTTTTTGCCAGTTGCTTGTTTGGACCATTTTTGATTTAGTTTGAAGGTGAGTGACTCCCAGGCTCGGGTGCTAGATGGTTCGGTTTTGGATTTCTCCAAGATGCTGATACATGTTTCCATAAAGTCACTTATATTATCCTTTTTCCAAATAAGGCGTTTGAGGTTATGGCAATGAAGTTGTTGCGGCATTGCGTTAGTGAGACTTGGATTTGTGTTGTTTCTTAAGAGAGTGAAGGATTGCAGTTGATGGTGGCTCTCTGCTCTGTCCAAGATTTGAAAGTTTGTGATCTGGGGAACGAGGTATGGTCCGGGAAGGAATAGTCGCAAATTGAGGCTGACTTTTGAGTGACCCTTGTGTATGCTGCTGGGGTATCTGTCGGGCTGTGACCATTAAGCATTCGCATTGAGAGATCATACAGGTGAACTGCGCATTGATTGCCAAAAGTGTCGCATCGAGTCTTGGCCTGAGTGTGCCACCTGGTGCCATTTGTTTCTTGCAATAAAGTCATATTGAAGTCCCCTGACAAAATGATGTTGGCGTCAGGGTAGGTAAGTTTTAGAGTAGCATGTGAGGCTAATAAGTGGTCAATACTTGCCTGTTTTTGTTTGGGCGCAGGGTGAATGTAAATCTTTATGATCAGTAGGCTGGTGAAAGGCAGAATGTCTAGTTTGACGCATAACAGCCAGGGGGAATCAAGGCGAGTCCGGAAGTATCGGTTGAAATAAAGGTGGAGAGGCCCCCTTTTGCTCTCCCTTGGTTAGTACCCTTTATAGCCAGATTCTAGAATTCCTTGTAACCTACTAGGGGAGTAGATTTTGTTAGCCAGGTTTCCAGGAAGAGGAGAATTTTGTACTGTGTAATAAATTCCATGAAGTCTGGGTCTTCTAATTTCATGCCGAGACCAAACACTTTCTTATTTCAGATATTTTCCACAAGCATCCTACTTTTGAAGATTATTTCCATCTTTTAAAACTCCAGCTTTGTGAATTGGTCTCATTTTCAGCATCAACACCTACTTTTCCTTCCACCAAAACACAGTACTTTCCAGAACCATATTTCCTTTGGATCTCAGTAGACAATATATCACTGACAAGTACAAAACATCAACCAACTATATCCTAATCTCCATTAGCACAGGAAAATGTTTACTCTCAGAGCACTTCTTTAGAATGAAGAGCCCTTTTTAGATCGAAGACTCTGGTTTGTTAATGACATCTTTGGGACATTCTGAAAGCTTACCTGGGAATGCATTTTGCCAATTGCTTACCATCGGCTTTGTGGGGTGTAGCTCACATTTCCTTGCTTTCTATTTGCTACCTCTATTTGTTTTAGCTGCCCAGCTTAAGTTTGTGATTTATGTTGCCCAAACCCTAGCTTGTTTTCTTTCATCAGTGCTCGATTTCTGTAAATAGACCTTTAAACCTCGTTCTTATCTTGTCACATTTACTATGCATTAAAAGAGAGGTCAAATGTAAGCCCTTCTTTTCCATGGAGCTTGGTGTTTACTTTTCTTTCTGTGACTTAAAAGTGGGAGAATGTATGTGAAAATCATGCTGGCTACTGGGGCAGTGCGTGAGGGAGGCTGTACCATGTTATTTCAATTCTAGCAACCAACAAAATGTAAATGTCTATAAATGGACTGCGTAGATATTTCAGAATATATCAGAATTTAAAAAGCACAAATGAAATACATTTGTGGTAATATCTTAAGTGTGGTGGAAACAAATATTTTAATATGATCAAATCAAATCAATACACTAGGTGATTACATTTCCACACATCAATGTTTGTGTGCTGTATACTTTTATCAGCAAAACTGTATGTTTGTTCAAATGCAGTCGTCATTTCAATTGAAGATGTGTTGTCTGTATTGGCAGAACTCAACTACACCATGCATTCTACACTTTACTCCACTCCACTCTACTTTGCACTACACCACACCACTACAGTCTACTCTGCACCACTCCACAGTACACCACTCGACCCTACGCCACTCCACTCTATGCCACTTCGCTCTATGCCTCTCTACTCAGCATCACTCTACTCTATGCCAATGCACTCTACTCTGTACCACTCCACTTTACATTGGAGCACTCTATGCTAATCCACTTTACTCCACTCTAATCTAATCTGCACTCAATGCCAATATACTCTACACCACTGTGTTCTACCAAGCACCACTAAACTCAATGCTGAAACAATCTACTCCATGCCACTCCACTCAGCACCACTCCACTCGGCACCACTCCACTCGGTGCCACTCCACTCTGTGCAGCTTAATTCCACTATGCGCCACTGAACTCTACTCTGCACCACTGCACTCTACGCCAATGCACTCTACACCACTTTACTGAAAACCAATGCACTCTAAGCACCTGCACTCTACACCAATCTACTCTGCACCACTGCACTCCACTATTCTCTACCCAAGAACACTTTACCCCACTACGCTATGTGCCACTGCGCTCTACAACATTGTATTCTGTGCCACTGCATTCTATGTTACTCTATTCATGCCAGGTCTGGTAGCTTAGTGGACTAATGTGTCCACCGTAGGGGCCTGTGTTCAACCTCATGGTCACAGGTTCAAATCCAGTCGGTCGCCTCAGCCTTTCATCCTACTGAAGTTGATAAAACGAGTAACTTTGAGGTGGGTAACAATAAACATCTGTTATTCAGTGTCAAAATACCCTTTGGTGATTGTGTGCTTTACAAATACACATGTTAAATTATGTTCTTCTCCGCTGCACAACTATTCTCCATGCCACTGTTCTCTGTCACTCCACTCTGTACTACTCTACTCTATGCAATTGCACTCCATGACAATGCACTCTATGTCCCTCTACGATACACCACTGCACTCTACAACAGTAAACACTGCACTCTACACCTCAACACTACACAACACCAATGCACTTGATGCCACTACATTATGCATCACTCCATTTTATGCCACTCTACTCTACCCCGCACCATTCCAGTATAAACTGCACCATTCCACCCTATGCTACACTACTTTGCAACACTGCACTAGCTGCCACTCTACTGCACTCTACACCAATGCACTTTCCACTACTACATTTTATGCCATTGCACTCTATGCCAATCCCCTTTAAGCCACTTGATGACACTGCACTCTATACCCCTGCAATATACGCCACCAGACTCTACTCTGAAACATATCTACTCTATGCCACTGCACTCTATGCCACTCTATTCCACTCTGCACTATCTACTCTACACCACTGCACACCATTAAAATCTACCCTGCGTCACTCCATTCCACATCAGTTTATTCTACGTCACTGCACACTATGCCACTGCACTCAATGGCAATGCGTTCTAAACCACTTTTCTCTACTCAAAACCATTACACTCTATGCCACTGCACTCTACACCAATCTACTCTGTACCACTGCACTGTACGCCACTATATTCTACTCCGCAACACTCTACTTTACACCATTGAAATCTACACAACTATACTCTACACCGTTGCACACTGTCACTTAACTCTGCACCACTCTACTGCACTGCACCCTATGCCACTTGCACCACTGAACTCTACAACACTCTAATCTGAAACACTGCATTCACTGCCACTGAACTCTAGGCCACTCTACTCTACACCATTCTACTTTGCACCAATCTACTCTGTGCCACTGCACTCTATGCCACTGCACACCACTCTGCACCACTCAACTCCATGCCACTCTGCGGCACCCTATGTCAATGTACTCTACGTCACTACACTCTCCATCACTACACTGTGCATCACTCAACTTCATGCCACTCAAATCTATTGTGCACTACTGCACTCATGCCACTGCACTCTACACCACTCTACTAAACACTACTGCACTCTAGCCTGCACCACTCCACTCTACCATGCACCACTCTACTCCACACCACTTAACCATTCTCTGAAACAATCTACTTTATACCACTGCACTCTGTGTCAGTCCACTCTACAGCAATCTACTGCACTCTGTGACACTCTACAGCACTACTCCACTCTATGACTTTTTACGCAACTACTTCTATGCCACTCCATACCACTTTACTCCACTCTATTCTAGGACACACTTCTCACTCTAATTCACTCCACTACTCCACTCTGTGCCACTCCACTCTATGACACTCTATGCCACTCCACTCCACTCAGCTCTACAACACTCTACTCCACTATATTGCATTCCACTCTTCTACACTACCCCACTCTATGCCACTCCCCTCTATGAAGATCTACTCAGCTCTACACCATCTACAACACTCTACTCCATTCTATGCAACATCCTCTACCGCACTCTACTCAACTCTACACCACTCTTCGACACTCTATGCCACTACACTCTACAACACTCTACGACACTCTACTCCATCCTCGCACTCTGCCCACTCAACTCAGCTCCACAGGATGCTGTCCCACTCTACAGTACTCTACTCTCTCCACCACTCTTTACGGAACTCTACAGCACATGCCACTGCATGACACTCCACTTCACTCTCCGCCACTCAGTTCTACTCTACACCACTCAATGCCACTCCACAGCACTCCAAAACACTCCACTTTACAACACTCCACTCCACGCCACTCTCCATTACCCCACAAATTTTAGCCATGCTAAACAGCAGCCACTCTGGTGTGCAACATGGCTAAAACATATTGGCAAAGCCATTAGTTCTTGCATAGGTGAGACCTACTCGCTTTGCAACTGCTTGTTTATTTTTGGTTTTATTGTTTTTATTGGGCACAGCAAATGCAATCAAGCAACAGTACACCTGCTAGAGAAATACAACTCATGTAGCCAGTTATTTAAAAAAAACATTGCCCTGTTTTCATGCTCTGGTGGAAGCTGTACACCTGGTATTTTGACCTGTATCATGGCTCCCCATACAGGAACATGGTCAAAAGGATGGAATTGAAAGGGAGGGAGAATAAACAAGCATACAAAGTAAATGGGTCTTGCTGTTGAACCTACTGACTTTGCCAATGGTTTTAGCCATAATTTACAGCATCTCCGATACTGCGCCGCATGGCTAAACAAGCATTTACAATGCAATGGTCTCGGCATTATTAAAGGTAGAGCTATTGGCATTGCTCATGACTATTTTTTTTTAAATCATAAATAAATGGCATTGTCATTTACAATGCCAATAGTTTAATTGTTAAATAAATGGCATTGTCATTTACAATGCCAATAGCTTAATCGCTCGCAAATGCATGACCTATTGCATTTACACCCACACAGAGGCACACGCACAAAGCCACCCACACACACATCAAGAGCCACCCACAGAGTCACCCACACAGTCATTCACATAGAGCCACCTACACAGAGCCACCCTCACACAGACAGAGCCACCCACACGTAGACCACCTACAAAACAAGCTACCCACACAGAGCCACACACACACAGAGCCACACACACACACACAGAGCCACACACACACACAGAGCCACATACACACACAGAGCCACACACAGACAGAGCCACTTATGATCCAAGCTTCTGCTTACTAAAGGCATAATGCCATGACTGATAGATATATGTAATGACCATATGGCTAGGCCCTCCTCATTAAGCCTCAAGTCTCACCCATCAAGTATGAAATCAAGGCAGTGTTCCTGAGTAAAAGTATAGCCCATCTCCCCCTTGGAAATACATACACATGGTAGCCGCTCAGGCAAGAGACATTATACCCGACACAATTCATCAAAGACTAGAAAATCCAGGCATCAAGCAAAACAAAGCAACATGTTCCCTAAGTAGGCTTACCGGTATAAGACTGTCAGCAGATCTGCAAGAGCCAAGACGTCACGGCAGGAAGGATGGGGGACGAATAGCTTCACCGGGCCAGTTTAAATACTCAGCAAGCACAGCCAGGGGGCAGGAGAGCAAGCACAGCCAGGGGGCAGGAGAGCAAGCACAACCAGGGGACAGGAGAGCAAGCACAGCGAGGGGGCAGGAGAGTAAGCACAGCCAGGGGGCAGGGGAGCAAGCACAGCCACGGGGCAGGGGAGCAAGCACAGCCAGGGGGCAGGGGAGCAAGCACAGCCAAAGCTCTTACCTCAATAGGACTGACTGGTGTGGAGGGCAGGGGCTGCAGGTATTCGGGGTGTAGGATGTGTCCGCTCCGGGCCGTCAGCATTTTCAGCACCTTGATGGGGAGCCGCTGGGCCTGGCGTGCGGGGTCCGAGGGTGGCGCGGTGAGCAGGAAAGCGGCACCGGGCTGCTGGCCGAACACACGATCTATTGCGGCAGAAAGCGAGGGCAATTTGATCATGGCCCAACTGGCATGGGGGTGGCGGGCTCAAGGCGACCCCCGCAGGGTCGTCTCCGGGTTGGAGGGGTGTCCGAGGGCGGTGGGATTCAGGGATCCCCGTGCGTGTGCTGCGGACCAACATTATATTTCACCTGCCAAAGCTTGGCAGTTTTAGAGTAGCAAACCCTACAGACTTCCGAGATTAACGGTTTGAAGTGTCATGCTTAAATGGTTCTAGTTCCAGAGCAATGTGAGTTTTCGGGGACTGTGGGCTGACTCCGGCACAGAAGGTGTCAGTATGCGGGGTGCACACTCGGAGAGTTTCGTGCCCAAAGCACATTTTGGAAAAGTTTACTCAACCGCTTAAGTACTGGAAAACAAACATGGCGCACATAATGTGCCTGACTTCAGGTGCAGAGTCAGTGGGTGCCCCTTCAGAAGAATGTGTGAAACATTCACGGAAAGAAGCTTAGTCAAGAATTCAAACCTGGCGCCATTTTGGGAATAAAACAATTGCGGAATATAGCACTTTCTTGAAATCTTGAAGTATTATTCCCGAGCCTTGTCTTGGCGGTGGTGGGCCCTGCAGCCTGGAGGTTTTTTTCTGACAGCAGCGAGGAATCCTCGTTGCAGGGGGAAGAAAGAGTAGATTACTGGGCTGATGACATGCAAATTCCCCCAGAAATTATCATAAGTAAACACGAGAGCCCTGGGCTCATAAAATCCCATCTGTGTTACTTCATATCGAGTTAGCAGAGAGCTGTGATAATTAATTTTGTAATATCTCACGAACAGACATCTCAATCAGGCGCTAATCCGGCAATTTCACTGCGGAATCACTCAAACCTGCATCCCCCCGCCGCCCCCTACCCTCCAAGCCTGGCAGTATCGGATTATGTACAGAAATTCGAGCACGTAATTGCACAAAGAGGGCCAAAGGGCCTGTAACCCCCGGGGCTTGCTCACAGAGAAGGGTTCATGACGTGGGTTTGCGAGCATAGAGCACCTTGAAGCCATTCGGGCCTGGTAGGCACTACGCCAGCAGTGAAAACACGAGGAGATTTACCCATTTCTTATTCCTAACCGTGAATGGGGCCTGATATCCACTCTGTGAAATAACATAATATGATGCTGCAAACAAAGCGGGTTCAGCACGGTGTCTTTGAAAGCAAAGTTTGAATTTTACAGCTTTTGGAAATAACGCGAGCCACCTCTCCACAGGCCCCGCGCGTGCAGTCCTGTGTACTCGGGTGATGGGACACAGACACGTAGTGCTGGAAAGAGGATGTGATATTAGTTGTTGAGTACCTCCCTCCCTCTCTCCTGCGTCAGATAAATGAACTGATTATATCATGAAAGTGAAAATAAATATGGTCCAATAATACGTTATATGGAGCAAATGTGGTGCTACAAGATCCCTGGGATCCAGGACTGTTCCCTTTCCTATTGCTATTTCTGGGATCAGTTAGCTACATGGCCAGCTTGGAATTTCTTTTTTTATGCGCTATTCTCGAGGTGCCAGGGCAAAGTAGATGCCCAGTTTGACCATGCACACAATTCATAGGCATTTTCATATTCCTTCCAGCATTTCCTGCGTATCAGTATGTTGGGAATTGAAGAAAGGTAAGAAAGTTACTTACTGCTTATGTTGCTTCATTAGTCTCAGCAGAGAGGCCTGCTCAGCGGAGGGACGCCATGTACGAGCTGCAGGCGGCTGCCGGGGACTCGGAGATCGACGTGGAGAGCCTGGAGCTGGACGAGGAGAGCGACGAGCCCCCAAGCCTCAGCCCCCCGCCGGCCGGGGACACCTGTGAGGAGGAGGAAGACGACGAAGAGGAGGAGGTGCCGCCGGGGTCTCGCCCCCCGGCACAGGGCACCCCGACGGGCACCGACAAGGGCTGCGGGGAGCAGAGGAAGCTGAGCCGCAACCACTGGGTGGTGTCCTGCCTGAAGGGGCACAAGTGCTTCAGCTGCTGGCGGGACTGTCAGTGTGCTAACTGCCTGCTGGTGGTGGAGCAGCAGCGGGTCATGGCGGCGCAGGTGGTGATCCAGGGACAGCAGGAGGGGGTCGGGATTCAAAGACACGGACAGCGGGAGGGGGCGGGATACAACGGGAACAAAGACACGGACAGAGGGAGGAGGGAGGGGGAGGGGGTGGGATACAACGGGAACAAAGACACGGACAGCGGGAGGGGGGCGGGAACACAGACAGCGGGAGGGGGCGGGAACAAAGACATGAACAGCGGGAATGGGAGGGAATGAGGACAGCGGGAGAGTGCGACCTCATCTTAACAAGCAGCAAAATGGCGGCTGAAAATTTCGGATTCGGGGGCGTGTTTTGGCATTCTGAGAGACGGATGACGTCACAGGGCGAAAGAACGCAAAAAACACGCCCCCGAATCCGAAAGAGACAGGGCTTGAACTGAGAGATGCCCCTCTCATGCAATGGCTGGCCTCCGTTTAGGGAGCCAGCCAATGGAAGAGAGAGACGGGTTGTAGCCCTGTACTAAAAATCATTAAATCTCCGACCGGAGACTGCGCAAGCGCAGCCTTTCGGTCCTCGACCTAAAAAAGAGAACAAAAAGCTTATTTTGTACGCTCGTGTAACAAGCATGTGTGCCTGGGGGGGGGCGAGGATTCAACAGGATGGTGAGGGTAGCAGCACGGCGCAGGTGGGGGGAAGGTAGATGAATGGTGTAGGAAGGGAGGCAAATGGAGAGAAAGGAACTTATCTCCGGGACGCAAATGGAATAGAGCACAACGTGAGATAGGGGAGAAGTACAAGGGGGAGAAATAAACATGGGGAGAAACACACAACAGCAAGTGCATCACAGAGGGGGACTGGGGAGAAGCACATGGGTAGAGGAAGAGCAACACATGCACAGTAGAGGGGAAAAGTACATGAGGAAGGCAGATAAAAACCACATGCACTCTTGTAGAGTATTTAAAAAGACAAAAGTAGCACCTGAAAAGTGAAATTGGAAGGACACAAGTAGTATGTCAATTTTCCAGAGGAGGAATGAATGCAGAAAGAGGACAGAAAGCCCTCACAAGTAAATGATTAAGAAGCATGCAAACAAGATTCACTGTGAAGCCAACCAATGATAAGTTCCGGGTGGGCTCTAAGTCCACTATAATTTTATTTATTTATAGATTTATACAGCGCGCAATTACCCGAACACAGTGACTTAGCGATAACAGGGAGGAGGGTAGTGAAATCAAAGTGAAATCACTGCTGCTAGGCGAGAAAGGCTAGTAGAGTCAAGTATTTCATTTCTTACAAAACCTAAGATGATTAGAGAGATGCTTACGGTCCATCTGCAGCCTATTCCAAAGTGTTGCTGTAAAGTAGGAAACTGAGCATCGTTAATTCATACATTGTGAAGAATGTGGATCTGGAGCAATCTTTGAGAGGAGTCTATAAGTTTATCTGATGGCTGATAGAGATTAACAATGCTTCTTAAACATAGAGGTCGATCACTGTCTAATACTCTGTGGACAAGGCATAGGGCTTTGAAAGCTGCTTGTCTTTTGATAGGGAGCCGGTGTGGGTTTCTAAGATGACTGGATATAGAAGATGTGATAGGCAATTTCAAGGTAAGACATGCAGCCACGTTTAGTACCATCAGGAGATGATGTAAAAGATACATTGGTATACCCAGGTAAAGTGCATTATGGCAGTCGAACTGTGACATTATTGGTGTGTGGACTATGGCATTCCTTACCAAATTGGGAAGACTGTTAATAAGCGTACGCAGTGTGGAGAAGCAAGTACTAACCATGTTATTTATCTGACTGTAAAACTACGTTGGTTGTCCATCAGAAAGCCAAGTTTTTTGCTGAGTTTACTGGCCAGAGAGTGGAGCCCATCTCTACAGGCCACCAGTCTGGTTACCATTGGATAGTTGGATGACCAAAGAGAAGTACCTCAGTTTTATCTCCATTCAACTTAGGTGAGTTTTTTACACAAAAACAGAGATTCATTGCTAGGTGCTTTAAAGGCGTTGTGAAAGCCTTATCTAAAAAGACATTGAGGTCTAGTTTAAACATTTGGGAATTAAAAAAAGAGTAATTTGGACATAAAAGCCTCTATTACCTGATGCACAGTCCATGACACACTGTGGATTATATTCGATTAAGGAGGAGAGTTTGGCATCTTCCTGGTGATGGGGGGAGAGATTGCATAAGAAAACAGTATAGACAAATAGGCTCTGCTTATGCCATACATTATTAGGGGTCTAAAGCATGTCTGTTGGTAAGTAACCGGAGGAGAGTCACAGTGGGGCGAGAAGACAGGTTGCCTGGCTGTCCTACGTGCATAAATCTCGCCTCCTCTAGCTTCTTAGTGAAGTGATCCATAACTCTGACTAAGGCATAATTAAGGGTAGCATTCAAGAGGTCAAAGCAAGCCAGGACTGCTCCTCTGCAAGATCTTATGTCTTTTGCAATCCAACCCTACATAACAGGGCCCTTCTATCTTCTAGAAGATTAGGACACAAGCATATCACGTGTATTATGTCACATTTCCTGGGCACAGTCTCTTTTCCATTTTGGGAAGTGACAGGATAGGGGAATCACTCCAATTCTTAGCCTAAAAAACTGAAGCTTAGTACGTTTGTTAAAAGTGATCGTTAGGTACCTCTAGAGTTTCAGTTGTGAATAGGTGCGTAGAGTCATCCAACCGTAGTTCCATATGGAGAGGCTACCCAATCTTTTAATGAGTAAAGTTTGTTCGCACTGATTTTTGCTAACCTCTTGAATTCATTTTGGCTAACTTGTAAGTCCCAAAGGTGGCTCAAGCCAAGAGAACTGAGTCCTCAGGACAGGTGATAGTAACCCGCCGACTTGCGGCTTGTGTTCAAGTGAATCCATAAACTGTGGGGCCGACTGCCTTCCTTAGTTGCCCTAAGCTTGTGGCAGCTTATTAGGAAGGCTGCCATACAGGCCAGTGCCTGTCTGCATATGCCAAATTCCAGTCTGATTTGTGCTGGTGATGTGTAAGAGGGAAGCTGGAAGATCGTCCTGTACATTTTTGGGACTGCTTTGTCTAGTTGCCTGCTGTCCCGCCCTTTAAGAGCCTCGCTCCCATATGTTAGGGTTTGGATAACCTTTCCCCGGGCCACCTGGAGGTTTGGAACAAATGTAGGGCCATTTCGTCTTTTGTAGATGGATCTAAGTACAAAAGAATGCACAATACCTTTCTTTTTTAGTTCTGTCAGTGGGCTCACATACCTGCCATGTTGTTAAAAAGGACGCCTAGGTACTTGTGGGATCTGGTTGCTTCTACTCTTTCCTGGTGTAGGGACCATACCGGATTTTTGGTCCCAGTGGTGCGGACCACAAGGATTTTGGTTTTCTTTTTATTTATCTGTAGACCATTACTGTTGGAGTACATGGCAGTCGCATCCAGGAGATGTTGAACTTTGGTGAGTTTTGCTGGGGCCACTGCACTCATACAAGCTCTAAAGATGAAATTAGTTAGTCTTAAAAAGACACAATAATGTGCGTGCTATCTGCATAAGGTATTATCTCAAATCCAAATTAATGGAAACTAGAACACAATGATCTATATTAAATAGGGAGGGGTTGATGGAGGAGCCCTGTGGTACCCCACAGACATTTGTAATAGCATTGTATAGGAAGGGGGAAGGTGCACTCTTTGAAAGTGTGAGCAAACAATTGAGACAAGCCAATTCAAGGCCTCTTGGCATATCCAAATGTCAAAAACTGCGTAGTAAGATGGTATGAGATAGTATGAAAAGCTGAAGAAAGATCTAATAATATGAGAGCAGAAGAAAGTCCTTGGTCAAGCTTAGACCTGATACTGTCTGAAACGGCTGTTAAGCCTACTTCCTTGCTATGCAAAGGCCTAAACCTGACTCTGAGAGTTCAAGAGTCTGTTCAGGCAAAGCTAGAATGCAACTATTACATGCCTGAGACTTCATGTAGTTTTGGCAATAGGAAAAATATCTCTAGCAGAATTGGTCAGTGATTAAATTAGATTAATGTAGAAAAGAGTCTTTGTGGTGCAGATTAGTTTATGATAGCCCTTGAGAGCTGCCTTATAATAGGCCTTTGCCTCTTCTGAACAACCGAGACACCTGAGCTATTCGTGTTTCTTACACTGTCTTTTGGCCACTCATAGTTCGGCATTGAACCATGGGGCCGAAGGATAGTCGCAATGGCCTTTAAGCTGTTTCACAGGGACAATATGATCAATAACGGAAGTTAGCCAATTGTTAAATGTAGTAACTGCCGTAGTTACATCCATGGGAAGTTTTACAAGAGTGCTAGAGAGAGTACCCTTGAGTTAGCATCACTGATTTTAAACCAGTCAGGACCTAGTTTAGAGTTGTGGATGTGTCTAGACCCTGCTGAAAAAGAGCACTAGAGAGGGATATAAAAAGGTACTAAAAATGAATTGTTCAGATTAAAGGGGGGAAGTGGAGCATGGCTCTGCCATAGTTATGTCCTGCTATAAGGGTAGGGCCCGGAAGGCGGGATTAAGTCCTAGCACCCCTGCTTTTAAAATGAGGTAGACTCAAGACTGGTGGGGTCATCAAAGTCCATCTTTAGATCGCAAAGAATGGTACAATGGCACATTTCAGGATATAAGGAGCTAGAATCTCAAGAGTTGTTGTGAAATTTAGTTTGTACCCAGGAGGTAGGTAGATTAAGGCACCACAGAAAGTTATTCTGACATTTTGAGCCAAATGATGATTTTTTCTCCCACCAAAACGTGCAGGAGCATTGGACAATTGCTAAAACTCTTTCCTATTTGTCTTGGCTGTCTAGCCGTTGCATTAGGTAGCAAGGAGGAATTTCTGGTCTGGAGACTTTGCATAGCCAGGTCTCAGTTAAGAATAATATGTATTGGTTTGATGCATGGATAAGATTGAAGATATCTTCATGATATTTTCAGAATGATGGTTCATTAAAAAGCGGGTCATTAGGAATTGAAGATTCCTTCACTGAAAGAGAAATGTCAGTTGGTTTACTCGGTTGGGAGTTAACCAAAAGGGGGGAAGAACTTCTGATTGCATGTGTATTAGTACTATGTGTGAAGGCTTGGTAGCTGCCAAGTGAAGAAAAGTGACAAGTTTTGCATGAGAACGAGCCTTCCAGCATGCAAGAATATATAGTAGGATGACAACATTTACTATTTTTATTCATCCACTGCATTTCCATGGGACTGTTAGACAAGCTGAAAACGGGGGATAATTGACAAGATGTAGCAGCTCTGGTGCTGGGCACAGTCCAGGCGTGAATGTGCACAGGCATGTTTGCCTTTGGCATGCGTCTGCCACAGCGAGGCCACTGGGTGCAACTATGGTGCAAATGTGTTGCCCAAGATTATTATAGGCCATCATTTTGTATAAGCGTCATGGCTGGCAAAGCTCTGAAAACATGTTGAAACATAATCTGACCAGGACTCCAGCCACTTCCATTATAGCCACATAACTTCCAATGTGTGCTGCAACTACAGGGAATAAAAGCTAATTGACATAACAATGAGAGTACAGAAATCTTAAAAATAGGACTTTACACGCCTTCCTGGGGAAATAAAATGGAGCTAGGCACCTATTAACTAAACGCCAACAGGGCCTTCCATGTTCAGAAGGCAGCTGTTCAGTAGTGTGTTTGACAATACTGCCTCATTTATGCCTGGCACTAGCCTGAGGGTGTGGTGACTCCTGGCCCATCTCTCACCAATAGGGAAAAAGTTCCCAGAGGTAACCATGCCCACTCTTGCAGTTCCCCTCTCTGTCTGAATTTAAGATGGTAAAACTGCTCAGCCCTTGTGCAGATCCTCTGTGCTCTCCCCAGGGGTGTAGTTAGAGAAATGGAAAATAAAAGCTAATTAAAATAAAAAGCGGGAATACAGAAACCTTAAAAATGGGACTTCATCTGCTGTCCTGAAGGAGAAAAACGGAGCCTGGCACCTCCTAACTAAAAAACAACAGGGTCTTCCACGGCCATAATGCAGCTGTGCAGTAGTGCAACTGACAATATTGCCTCATTTATGTCTGTGGGTGGGGCAAGGGTGACTCCTGGCCCCTCTCTCGCCAACAGGGAAAAAGTTCCAAGAAGTAACCATATCCACTCTTACCAGCAGTTCCTTTGTGCCCTACAGTAAACAATCCCAATGTGCCCCTCTCTGTCTAAATCCAAGATGGAGAAACCCTTCTCCCTTTGTGCAGAGCTTCTGTTCCCACCCCAGGGTGTAGCCAGAGAAATGAAAAACACCTCCTCTGTGGTCACTTCATACCAGTTCTGGTTCCTTGCTGTGATTGAAGCCTGCTTGACATGGGGAACAAATAAAGGGTCTGCCCAGGTGTCAGATTGCAGTTGCTTTTGATAGGAGAGTCCTGTTTGAAGATGATCAGGATCCCGGGCACTGCCTAAATGGCCCTACTGTCAGAAGAACAGAAACACCTTTTCATATTTTATGATCTTATTGCAGTGCAGACAGTCTTTGTAAAAATGAGATGCCTCTCACAGCAAGGTAATGATGATGCTGGCTCTGGGCAGAAATCTCCAAAATATGAGCACAATGATGTGCGAAACCTCTGCACCTGGGTGCCATCAGCTTATCTATTAGTTGCGCTCAGGGATAGACACACAGGGCTGACCCCACCTACAAGCTTCACTCACTCTAACAGCAGAATCTCCTGGCTCACTCTCAATCTCTCATCATTAATCAACGTAGCAGTGCTCAAGAAGGACTAATCAGCAATCCTTTGCTAAAATGATTATCATAGTGTTTCTAAAGGCAGCACTGACTCCATCCTCCCACACTTGTATCGCTAGCATTACACACTTCAGTTGAGGAACGCAGGCAATACACTTCCACTGTCTGGGCATGTTGGCCTAAAATCTCCATCTTATGTTATGTAAAACCAGGGGAATTCCAAAGCCCCATCTAATGCCCCCAATCCAACCTCCATCCTTGATTATGTAGAAAGAACGGCAATCCAAAATTAATCCTGTCAGTTTTAGCAATCTTACACTCACATCCTGCTACCATGGACGCTTTACACAACAAGCACTTGAATTCCAGGCTTAATGTCAAAGCAAGGTTCTGGGTGTCTCAGATACGTGGACGTTTACATGAGTTGGGCTTGTAGGCACCACACTTCTTCTGACTCAGGGAACAAGTTTGGTTTAGTGTTCAAATTATAGAAATGGTATACTGCCACTATTACTTAATGTCGACAACCCTACCACATGGACAACCATTCTCTGCCAGCTATAGGGAATGCTTGGGGTACACCTCCAAGTGGCAAAACCAGGCTCTAAAACTCAGAGTCATAGGACATACCCAGGCCTCTGTCTGAACTGGAATTGCCCGTGAGCTGGGTCACAACAAGCCAGAATATCAGATTTTACATGCAGTTGGGTCACTCAGGGCTTAGATACTCACCTATCTATCTATTATCAATACAGTTGATTATGATGATGATCATGATGATGATACAGGATCAGCACTTCACTTTCTGTATGTGCCACTAAACTACAGCCATATTCAAAGAGCCTCATTCATTGTGGATAACCCTGCTCATCCCCTGACATTCATGTTTCAGAATTCTGGAAGGAGATGACTACTGGAATTACAGGTTGGTGACAAATTTAGCCAGTAAGGCTGTCAGTATTCATCTTGGAGTCACAAGATATGTGGTAGGAAACACAGGAGACTGAAGGCAGATATATTAACCCTTCCACATTCCCATACTGCTTCATAAAGATTTGATTAGATGTATTAGATAATTGTACACTTATTCTGGACAAATATTGTACAACTATGTCTCACAAAATGCAAATGTGTCAAGTGCCAAACATGTTCCTTTGTTTAGCATACGCATTTAAAACACTATTTGCAAACTGCATCATATACACTGTGCTATGAAATCCCCTAAGGACAACAGCCCACACCAACCTATTGGTCATTAGACATATGGCAAGTTCCCTCTTTTAGCATTTTCGATCCATGGCCATGACAACATAACCTCTCCAATAAAGAGCATGCTCATAAAGTCTTTTGCTACTTCTGAAACAATTATTTATTGGCTTGGCAACATGCAACATGAATTATTGTGCAATGAAGACAACCTCTTCCACCAAAGAAAACGTGCGAGAGTAAATCACTGATTGGCATACCAGCATCAGCGGCAAACATTTGTTTACTCGTGAGCAAATTAAAACGGATGCACTCATGTACTGCTTGTAACCAGATTGCATGTTGGCAAACTATGGATGTTTTCCCAAGCAGCGTGCTCCCCTTCCCATTTAACTGTGAACTTCTCCTTGGAGTTACTTGGATGATGAGCCTGTGCAAATGTGTCTGTGCTCTGGAGTGGTACTCAAGCTGAGAAACAATGAGCAGCATTTCAATCACCCTCAAACCAATCCCTTACTATCTGCTGATGATGGAACAAAATCAAGAAACATGTGTCTAGAGATAGAAGCACTCGGATGTGCCAACATGTGGCAAACATTCTTCAATTTGTGATTAAATGAAAGAGACTGTGTTCATTGACTGCATCTACCATAATGCATTTGGCTTAACTGGTGCTTTTAAGCCAAGCAGCATGGTCCCCTGCCCCTGTTTAAACAAAATAAACTAATCTTATAAGCCCACAGTGTCATAATCGAAAAACAGAAAGACTGTTTTTCGCATTCAGAAGATACTTGTACCAATCCAACAACATTTTAGTTGTCATCTGTGGTTGGTGATACTACAAAATTAATTCAGTCCTATGAGGTATGCCTGTGCAAAATCCTCTTCACATTACTATTAGATCTGCTGAAACACACAGCGCCAGAAAGCCTGGTTTGTTCGTTGTACAGAGTTGCTATGCACTTCTTAATGGAATTTACAAACGTGAAATTATATAGTACCTGTTGTGAGAGATTAATTGATCCGAACTGTTCATTTCAAAATAAAAATGAATTCTTACATCAAACAAATTACCAGCTTTGTTTCTCGCATAAGTGGTCTAATTTCAGAACATCCCATCAGTTTTCTGTGCAGCTATGGTGCTGAATGTAGGTCCAGTCTCCATGACACCACCTCTAATTTAATATAATATACAATAATATAATATACACGAAGAGGGGTGGAGAGAACACCCAAGCAGAAGATAATGAACTCGTAGAGGGTTATGTTTTGCGGGTAAACTTTTTATGGATGGCCAAATACTGTAAAGCATACAACCATTTAATGTTCATGTTGGACAGGCCCCACGAAGGGCTCGCTCCCTCCCCGCATGACAGGGCCCTGGTACCGGCCTTCCAGGCACTACCCGCAGAAGCAACCCCCAACCCGTCCCCCATGGGACGTCTACTCCTGGGAATCCCTGTGTCCCTGGCCTGGGCCACCGTCAGCACCCTTGTCCGGGCCAGCCGCCATCTTGGACACTGCGCCACAAGGCCGCGTGGCCTCAGCTCGACCCCAACCCCGGGCCTGGCCAGGTCCCGACATCCCGGCACCAAGATCCACCCAGGAGGTGAACGGACCACTTGGCAGGTCAATGGGAGTAGGAGGGTCGATGGCTCTCTCCCGCCAGGTGCCGATCACCCCCAGCCTCCCCGGGCGCTGGCTCCACCCCCCTGCTGGGTGTCTGGACTCCCTCATCCCGGACCTCCCGACCTCCAAGAGCGAGGGTCCAGACATCAAAGAGCGCCAGACCTATAACTAAGGCAGCCCCAGAACAGGAAGGCAGTTGTATCCTGGAGTCGAGAGACACCGCGACGAACTCATCCTTGACGGACTGCTGGCGCTGCCGCAGCCCTGCCTTGTGAACTATTGTCCTGCCTGCTGGTGCTGCCGCGGCCTTCTGCAACCTTCATCTTTGTGGGACCTGCTGGCGCTGCCGCGCCCCGTTGTAACTTCCATCTTCGTGGGACCTGCTGGCGCTGCCGCGGCCCGTTGTAACTTCCATCTTCGTGGGACCTGCTGGCGCTGCCGCGGCCCGTTGTAACATTCATCCTCGTTGGGACCTGCTGGCGCTGCCGCGGCCCGTTGCCACCTACGACCTCTTCGGGACCTGCTGGCGCTGCCGCGGTCCGACCCGTCCGAACACCGAGCTCGAGGATTGTGAGCTATCACCGTTCCACCGCCGTACCTACGGGTACCAAGACTGTCCCGCTACCCCCTTTTTTCTACTAGAGACTAGAGCTGAGAGGACCACCGTGTCCTGATCTCCTTGTATCATACTGCCTCATTTCAAGAACTGCCTATAAAAGGTATTAATCTGATCTTCGTGTGGTGTCCATCTGTGGGGGGGAAGTTACCTGTCTGTGCGATCGCTGGAGACGGTCCTCACTAGAGGCCTCTCCCCTTGTGATCGGCCGACCCTCCAGGTCCCCGTCTAACAGTTCACCTTTTAATACAGTCATGGTGCAATGTTCAATGTTTTCACAAGCTATATAGAGTTTACAAGCAATGTGCATAACGAAGACATGCCTTTACCTCATTACGAGATGCCAACATATGGTCTATACACTTTAGCAAAAGCTAATGCAAATATAAATGATAAATGGGTAAAATCAGAATTAAAGCCTGCTCTGCTAAAACTAAAGACCTGGTAAGTTTTGGGGGGTGCTAGGTGGCGCACATGCAATATGGCCGCACTATCGTGAGGCTCCTGCTGCCTGGCGACTAAATCCTGAATTTATTCAGCTTATTGGCCCCGCTGACATCCCACACTTCAGCCCAGCACAGATACCAGCCTGTTGGAGCTCCGGTGCGAAGATTAGCCGCTGTTGGACATCTCCACGCCTGCTACACTAACTTTAATATTCTGCCAGAGGAGTAAGCAGAGAGATGTGAAGCTCCTGAGTGGCAATGGCAATCACGCGAGCCCGCGGCCTCCCTCGAGGTGCCTCGGCCCATTGACGCGATCCTGGCAGAAGTGCCGCGGGCCCAAGGGCGGATCGGAACACTGCCTGCAGCAGCCGCACCCCACACAGCGCACAAGGAGCCTGCCCGGTGAGGTCACCAACTGGTGTGAACTACCCGAACTGGATGACGACGTTGGCGGTAGGTGGAGCGCTGCGATGGGGCATCTTGCAGCTGTCACCCTGGGCTTCCTGGCAGTAAAGAACAATCAGCCCCTGCCAGTCCAGCATGACATTTTCTGCCCAGACGCCACAGATCATAACTGTGCACCCACTGCCTATATAGATGCCCGCGATCCGGCGCGGCCGCCGTCCGCACAGTCTGCAGCCGCCATAGCGGGAAGCACGGCCCATCTCTAAGTAGCAGAGTCCGCTACTACAGTCTTTCTCCTCACCTGCCGCCACATGGTCCTTGAAGTAAGACGGCAAAAAGATGCCACGGGTTACTACAATAGAGCTAACCCCCCTGTTTGGCGATTGAGGCGTACGGATTACCCTGGCTGGGAGTCACCATACGCGCGGATGCTGACAGCCTCCATTTTCAACTGCGGAGCGCTAGAAGGAGAACGCGGTTACCCTCAACCTGCTGCTTTGTTTGTACAAGGAGCCACATTCAGCTGCCTGCACGCTTGAGGGTCTAGGACTCATACCACTGCTGCGAACGCTCTGGAATCCCCCTGATCCTTTCATGCCTAGAAATGCTGTAATTACTGCAGCGCCAGAACTGTCTTCCATAGTAGTGGTGGTCCATTTCACTACAACAGCAAAGACAATTCACGGTGCGCACTGAGTGCAATACACCCCTATCCTTGTGAACGCCGGTGTAGCCTGATTCCTCCTGGAGGCGAGCTCACGCTTGGAAGAGACAAGATTAATTTGCACTGGCCTATTCATAGCTGGTACACCCGGTAGACCACGCCCTGCCTGCACCCCAGCGCAAAGATAGCAGGCAGAAGAAGAACAAGGTGGGTCCGACAGGGCTGCGCCACCATTGTCGACAAGGTGGACAGAATGTCGACGCTCATGGACGCCATTGATCATAAGCTTGAGAGTCATGAGGACCGCATAAAAGAAGCAGAACGCTGCATATCGGACACTGAGGACACAACATCCCAGGTCACAACACAAATAGCCCACATGGATAAAGTCTTGAAACTCATAGCCGCGAAAAATGAGGACTTAGAAGCGCAAAGCAGGCGCAATATTATTCACATCCTTGGGATCCCTGAGTCGACCAACATGAGGAAGATGGAGGAATACGTTGAGAAACTACTGTTGTCATCGATCGGCACAGAATCCTTCTCCAACCATTTTATAGTAGAACGAGCACACCGCACCCTGGGACCGCGTCCGCCACCGGGCAGCTCACCACGCCCTATCATAGCGAGACTTTTGAACTATAGGGACTGGGACGTCGCCCTCCGGGAGGCCAGAAGCAAACAACAACTATCCTACGATGGCAATGCATTCTCCATATATCCTGATTTTACCCCCACAGTTCAAGAAGAGAGGCGCAAATTCACAGAAGTCAAAAACAAGCTACGACTGGCCCGAATTGACAATGCACTGCAATACCCTGCATGCCTCAAAATTACACACCAGGGCAAACAACACTTTTTCACCAACCCACAGCAGATGGACGAGTTCTTAAAACATCTGAAATGGGCTGGCCGCAGTGCTGGATCGCTAACATCATCCCAACAATCCACCTCGATGGGAGCGGAAGATGATTCCCACTGAATGTTACACAGACACTCGATCATACCCGAGAGACAAGACGTGCTGAGGTGACCACATGACGGCTGGGATTACCACCCAGGACACACATGCTGTTCAGCTGGTAGGCCACTCTGAGGTTTTCTCTAATGGCATGCCATGTACCCTCTGCCCCTATGTTCATCCACTCCACCTATCATGGACTCTTCGGGCGAGGTGCACCTGTGCTGTCACCTAGGGGTGTCCCCCAACGGGTATTCCCCCACTGTTGATAGCTACATATATTCTGCAGCATACGTTTCATTATCGTTTTTGAATGGGACAAGGGAGGGGGGTGGGTGCTCATTTCTGGCAAGTTGGGAATGCTTCAGTGGGTGGGGGTGGGGACGGGGGGATGTCTGAGTTTATGCATGCCTGTAGCAGTGCGAGATGTCTTCTTTCACAGTCCAATGCTCATGTTGCGCATCTTAGTGCGCCCTTTTAGTCCATCGTCACATCCTCCCTGGGTCAATGGCAACCACACTCCCCCATGGGGAAGTGAACATCGTCACCTGGAACATTAGGGGGCTAAGGGATCCCCGTAAGAGGCGCCAAATCCTAGCCTACCTAGACAGACTCCATGTTAACGTTGCGTTTCATACCTCTCATACCACAGAATATTCTCATCCTATTCCTCGTATGCCAGATAAGCATGGGCGGATTTTGCGAATTGGCAATCCACGAACTTGCGTATTTACGGATTCGCAATCCGCAAAATCCGCAAACTCTCGCGAATTTGTGGATTTTTTGTTTTTTTTTGTGTTCGCAAGGATTTCTGCCAGTTCGCGAGGGTTCTGTACCAGTTCGCAATTGCGAACTTACTTGTCGGCTCGCAACGGCCGTGACTATGTTGTTTCTACATCTGGTTCATCATCACAGGTTCACAGCACCCTCTGTTTCACCACTGCCACCCTCTGGTACACCCATGCCACCCTCTGGTACATCACTGCCACCCTCTGGTTGGTTTATCACTGTAGATTATGGGGGTGAAAAAAAGCAAGCACACATGCCCTGCTTCAACTGACATGAATTAATTTGGGGTTGATTAATGTGTCACTGAATTTAAACTTCCAGTCTGGCTGGCACCTGCTTCCTTATCTGTAATTTGCTTTCTGTTGCAGTGCATTTTTTTTTCACAGGACCTTTGTGGCCTATAGTTGCAAGTAGGCAACTGAACTCTGAAGGGGCCCCTCAGGAAGCACTACAGGGAATGGTTACTAATGATAAGATTGAACTTTTGCACCTGCTGAGTGCTTTCAGTTTTGTCTGTAATTGCTTTCTGTTGCAGTGTAATTTTTTTAACAGGACCTTTGCTGTATACTTGTAGCTATTCTCTGAGCCTGCTGTGAGGGTCAGAGCAGGGTCATAGAATAGTTGCAAGTAGGCAAATGAACTCTGAAGGGGCCCCTCAGGAAGCACTACAGGTAATGGTTACTAATGATAAGATTGAACTTTTGCACCTGCTGAGTGCTTTCAGTTTTGCAAAAATCCAAATATCCAGCAGCATCCACGAAAAGTAATCCTTCCAGGTCAAGATCCAAATCAAAGTGACCAGCACATGAAGAAAGCACTGGGAGGAGCCTGGTGGACAGGAACAGGAAGTTGGAAACTGTGGGGCACTTCCTTCCTCCCATCTCCACCGCCCAAAATGGACTCCTTGCAAAGAAAAAGTGCAGGCAAATGTCAACCTGAGGAGTTATTCTGATAAAAATCATAATTTTCAAGGTTTATGCTGCCTGCTGGTGGATTTCTTGTGCGAAATTGCAAATTTTGCAATCTCGCAATTGCGAGATTGTCGCTGCCCGCCGCATCTACGTGTTCGCAAGTGTTTACTCCCGCGAAATTGTATAGTAATCTAGTTGGCAAGTGCGACCAAGCAAAAAATCCGCTTCGCACGGATTTTACGAATTTTTGGCAAGTTCGCGAGAGTTCGCGGATTGCGAATTTACCGAAAATCCGCAAAATCCGCGAGCGGAACGGATTTTACGCCCATGCTTAATGCCAGAGGCACAGCCATTATCATTAAAATGCGCACACCCTTCGCTTTGATAGGGGCGGTTAGCGACCCTGAGGGACTGTATTGCCTTGCATGGGGGCGATTGGGAATGGACTCGGTGATGTTGGCATGTTGCTACGGTCCCAACACAGATACCCTAAACTTTTTCTCGACCCTGTGGGGTAGGATCCTAGAGATCGGGTCCACACACGTCATTTGGGGAGGGGACCTTAATGCTGTGCATGATCCTTCACTAGACCAGACTAACCCTAGCTCACATCACTATACAAAGTCCAGCTTGACCCTACAGAGCATACTGACATCATGCTTTCTCATGGATGCCTGGAGACATATGCACCAGTCCACACGCAAATGCACACATTTTACTACCCAGGCCGCTTCTTGGGCGTGCCTCGACTAGGTTGGTGCCTGCTATAGATAGCGCCACACACCTCGAACGCACGTACTCCGATCATGCCCCAGTCTTATTGACTCTACACCTCAAAGGATATTGTGTCCCACACTGTGCATGGAGATTGCAGCCCACCTCACTCCTGGATCCGGTTTTCCAACAAGAATTGGAGGATGAAATAAGAGATTTCTGTAGCAGGAACAAAGACTCCGTGGAGGAGGTAGGAACCATATGGGAAGCCTTTAAAGTCACTATTCGCGGGCTTTGCATTTCCAAGAGTGCAGGGGTGTTCCGAGACAAACAAAATACATTGTGTAGGCTGGAGACGGAATTAAAGGCACTGGAGACACAGATGTCTACCAATTCCACTGGGACCCTACTGCGTAAATTTCGCGACACACTGACGGAATTCACGGACGTGGCCAGACGTGAAGTCAAGTTTAGAGGTAAATATTGGGTAGCTAGGTGATTTGGGGAAGGAGAACGCCCCGGGAAATCGCTTGCAGAAACAGTGCATAAACCTTTCTTTTCCAGCTATGTACTGGAAATACAGGGTCCCAACGGGTCGCTCCACTGCGACACAGCAGACATCCTCGACACATTTACCAAGCACTACTCCTCAATTTACACCTCCACTAGAACTGAGCCATTGGATTTGAGTGACTATATTGGCAATGTGGCCCTGGGATGGCTAAGCGATGTCCAACGTAAATTCTTATGTGACCCATTTGAATTAGATGAGGTCCACGAGGCCATAATGCAAACACAATCTGGGAAAGCGGCCGGAATGGATGGTATACCCATTGAGTTCTACAAAACGTATATAGATCAAATGGTCCCTATATTGCATGAAGTATGTGAAGCATCGCGCGAAGATACCATTCTTCCACCCTCAATGAGGTAAACACTAGTGACGTCTCTACTAAAACCTGACAAACCTGCAACTAGCTGTGACTTGTACCACCCGCTCTCTGATCAACTGCGACACCAAAATCCTCGCCAAGATCATTGCTAACAGGCTCCGCCTATTGATGGAAAATCTGGTCCTGCCCTACCAATTGGGATTTATACCAGGACTGGCTATCTCCCACAATTTAAGAACCCTATTCACGATTCTTCATAATGTGGCACCTGAGCTTCCCTTGGCTGCGGTATTCCTCGATGCCACGAAGGCATTCGACTCCGTTGAATGGGATTATATTTTCACCATCATGAGCTGCATGTGATTTCCCCCTCTTTTTTGTCATGGATACAGCTCCTATATCACGGACCAACAGCCAAAGTACTCATAAATGGACACACATCCTCTCAGTTTCAGATTTCCAGAGGCACGAGACAAGGGTGTCCGCTATCGCCCCTTCTCTTCGCCCTTGCGGTGTATCCATTAGCGGCTAAACTCCAACAGCATCACCAACAATGGGCACTCCGATGCAACTTGTGACAGATTCTGGGGTCACTCTATGCAGACGATATCACCCTGTATATTAGGCACCCACAGGAAAATTTTAATCCAATCCTATGTGAATTCATACGCTTTGGGCAACTATCCGGGGTAACCATTAATTGGAAAAAATCCAGTCTCTTCCCACTAACCACATCGACATCTAAATTTCCCTTCGACTTCCCATTAGAGTGGTGTGACACGGATATAAAATACCTGGGTATTCACATTTCCCGGGATAGGCAAGAACTGATGCAACTAAACTATGGCACAGCCATTGAACGCAAAAGAGCTGCATTACTCGCTGGATCGCATTACTACTGTCTTTAGCTGGGTGGGCGTCACTGATAAAAATTATTATTCTCCCACAACTACTTTACCTTTTCCTCAATATTCCATTTGATCTGGCGGATACTTTTTCCAACTGATACAAACTGAATTGATCCGACTGGTGTGGGGGGGGTAAACAACCGCGAGTCAGCTGGAGCATCCTCACCAGGCCCTATGCGCAAGGGGGTTTTGATATTCCAGACATGGAGCTGTATTATCTCAGCGCGCAGGCACAATGTTTATTATTGGGTGTACCCACCTCCATACATGCCTCAAGTGGCAGCAGAACATTGGCTGGCCGATCCCATACCTATTGCAGGCCAGGGGCGGCTGGTGACACTTGAAAGTGGTAAGGCATAAACTAATTTGCATACTGCACCGTAGCGAGCGCAGCGAGCGACCCCAAACCCCATAAGGGGGATTTGGGGGGTTCTCCCCCGGAGAAAATTTTGAAAAAAGAGAAGGAAAATGGTGCATTTTCAAGCAAATTTGAGAAAGCAGGAAGGTTAATAAAGCAATTGTGAAAGTGCAGTTATTACATTAATAGATGCATAACATAGGTAGCTGCTTATTCAGTATACCCACACCCGAGGGCCTTGAGAGTGACCACATACATATCCCTAACTCCCATGTAAAAAAATATAGCATCAGTTTCCTTACCTTTTACACTGGTGTTTGCTGGGTAGTAGCCAGAGTGAAAGAGCAGCAAAGGAGGTTGGGGTCCTCTTGTTGTTTGCTGAAAAATTGCCCCAAAATGCGGTAATGTTTCAGGTTGTCAGGCTGTACCAGGTGCTGAAAATGAAAAGATAACAATTTATTTTTGAAACACTAGGGTAATCCAACAAAGACTGTGGGGAAAGAAACATAACATTCCAATTTTTTCCTTGCAGTTTGCATGCAGCTCTTAGATGACCGTTATTAGCTCGCAGTTGTATGTTAGGATTTTATCTTACAAACTGCAAGTAACAAAAGGATCTCTCTGACAAAAGCAGTGACTCACTGACCTATTTACATCATATGCACATGTTGTGATCTGCATCAGGTACAAGATAAGATTTAAAGGCCTGTTTACAGAGAGGCAGGATTCAGAAGGATCCAGTAAACAAGGAATGCTCACGAGAGAGATGTACTGAAGCTGGACAGCCCAAAGCAACTAAAACCAGATCATAGAAAGCCGGCAACTATGAGTTACAAACTACAAAGACAATGGTAAGCAATAGGTGAAATGTATTCCCAGAGAAGCTTTCAGAATTTCCCCACGAAGACGTGAGCAAACCAAATAGCTGCACCGTCTGGTAGGCTTCGACCTAAAAATGAGGCTCTGTGGAATAAAATATTTGCCTAGGATCACAAAGTTTGGATAAGCAGGGAAGCCGGTATTGCACGTTATCTGATGTTATGTTTTGAGATTTGGCCACCCACCAGATGTGTCTCTCTCTCTCTCTCTCTCTCTCTCTCTCTCTCTCTCTCCCTCTCTCTGTCTCTCTCTCCCTCTCTCTCGCCCTCTCCCTCACACTCACCCTCTCCCTCGCTCTCTTTCTCCAAAAGTCACTGTTTCTGTTTGTCTTTTTTTCTTGGTGCAGGATGTTATTAAGCTTGTTACTTTCTATGACGAGATCTCTGTTAAAGCATTAGTCACCCTTAACCTGCTTGATCAGTCTTTTAAGGAACACATATATACATACACACTTTTCAATTCACATGCTACTCGTTCTGTGTTTTGAGGGCAGTAAATTTGTCAGAAAAGCCCTCATTGGTGCACAGGAGCCCCACAGAGTGCCAGACACCTTCAGTCTCCTAAATGTAAAACACTCTGCATTGAGGCACAAACTGTCCTTCAGAGGATAAAATAGATGTTGTAGTGGAGCAACAACCATTTTATTTAGCTACTATCACTCAGGTGATAGTTGGAGATTAAAAATGCCTGCAGACCCTTATCCTATCATGTTTAACAGAACACATATTTGCAGGCATTTGTGTGAAGTTAACTAAACCAGCCTGAATGCCCACCTCATTATGATGGTCAAACAAAATAATAATATAACTCCAAAAAAGAAATTAATCAATGTACGCCATAGAACGCTAAACCCTGCTCAATCACCCCTCATTCACCTTGGCGTTATTGCCTGTTATTTGCCTCTGAAAAGTCCCTGCCCACCCTCAGTACCTCTCCAAGCATCACCAATGACTGAATTGCACAATGGGAAAACAAAAACATTGGGATCAATCCTGGGTTCTCAGCTTGACTAAATTATGTGACTTTAGGCAAATATATTATTTATTTATGTATTTATTTTTCTTATCACATATCAGCTCACCTTTCAATACGTGATTTCTAGATAATACACAAACCTTTTGTGTTTGATTTGATAGACTATCATCATGGTGCTCCATCTATAATAATTTAGGCCATATATGGGGTGTGCTTGACGAATGACTTTCCTCTTAATTCATCAATGCCTTGTGGGGGGCAGAGATGTTTGGAAGTTTATGTTGAAAATCTGTCACGTAATACATAGCTCTCAATTCAGTGCCACCATCTGATGCTTTAAGGCTAAACGCTTCCACGTTTTAAAGAAATGCATGTTCTTTTTTTAAAGTTTTGTTTAGCCTTCATGATATTTTTACGTGATCTTTTTTGTAAGATTTATGGTTCCTATTGTTTTCGTGGCTCGGCTCGTACACGGACCCTTAGAGTCAAGCCCGATCCTTAACTCCGTTCTCCCTGTTACTTTTTGCCTCGCCCACGTCTAGGCCTTGGAGTGATCTTAAGGTCTTGAGTGGTCTCACTGTACTTGAGGCAGGTAATCGGCAGTCTCTGTGCACGTGGGGCCGATGGTTTGCAGTGCCTGTCAGTCTAGTCTAGTGTCTGATATCTCTGCACATGTCACACAGATTCTGCACTGTCACAAAATATGCTGCTTTTGTGCAGGCAGTACTTGTGCTGTCACTGTCTGCACGCGCTCTTTAAATTGCGACTGTCTTACTGCTAGCACAATAAACTCGAGCCTTGTCCTAAAGCCGATAACATAAGCACCATTTGCTCGGATTAACGATAAAACTGTGTACTTACAATAGTACGCGCTGTGTCCCTACATGCAGTTACTGTACATAAATCGCATTATACAAAAACAGTGGTTTAGAGAGGCAGCGCATTTCGAGATAGTGCTCTGCTTCTTATCATCCGGCCAGTAAATAGTCACGCTACATAGCAGAGTTCTCTTTTACGTTTATTTGCTTACATCCGTTTTCAGCTACAGAAAGCCGAGCTACTCAACACGCAACATTCCTCGCTGCGGCACAGGTTTGAATGGCAGCGCCGTTGGGTCCGCTTTTCAACATTTTCAGATCCTTATAACAGGTGCCATTTAGTTGAGATATTTATGACTGTCCTTATGCGCCTGGAGCAGTGTTGCCCACCGTAGGAGCTACATTTGAATGTGCAGTGGGAATCCTAGCTAGGGCAAGTCGGCCTTCGCTTTTTCGCGTCTTACTTATAATTAATTCTAATGATTAGAAGCCCAGAGGTGTGGCGTGAAGCGCTATCTTAGGACAGGATATTATGTGGCGAAGGGACAAGGGAGCAGGGTCTCCTGGGTCTGCCGCAGAGACATGACTAACTTGAATGTTGTGTAGGATGCACTACAAGCCTAGCCGTCATTTATAAACGCTGCCGTTTAATTAGCAGTGGTGGTGGAAAATATTAAGTTTTGATTGCAGTCCCCGACTCAGAGTCCCACTCACTTGTTGATATCTCTCTATTTGTGTGGTTGTGTACTCTGATCTTTGCCCCCATGTGCGGTCGTGAATTCTTAACCAGCCATACACATTTACGGTACCAGGTGGTCAGGTGTTCGATCCGCTTTTGCTGCTTTGATACTGCTTTTGCTGCTTTCTTACTGCTTTTCCTGCATGAACGTTGCTTAAAGGCAACGCTCTTTCCAAGTAACCTTCGTTTCTTGCCGCTGTGCACTCACTAAGAAGCTCCGGGATAAATAATATGTGTGTGCGCGTCGACAGGCAATACAAAAATCCGCCGCAGAAATTAATTAAAACATATGAATGCAGCACCACGCACCGACCTACTGTGTCTCAGACAGTCATGTGTTTTAAATTAATGTGGACCGGTGTGTGGTCGTGTGGACCGTCGGACGTCTGCTGGTGGCTGCTGGGCTCAGGCTGCTGGCTCACTCGACGACGACGACACTAAAAGTTCTGTTACAAACAGAATAGAAACAGAAATAACTTACATGAACGTCACGGCAGGCGCGTCCCGAATGGCCAATCACTGTATGGCTTCAGACTGAAGTCACACAGTGATTGGCCATGTTAATATGCTGTCCAGAGCACTGTCTGGACTGTCTGCAGCACCAGGATTGGCTAGGGGGGCAAACTGAGTACTGGCCCTGGCGGCCTTTCTAAAACCCGGGGCCCAGCTGAAGCAGCATCCCTGGCCCCTTCGGACCCCTCTCTCTCTCTAGGCTGAACTGACGCGCATCGGCGCATGCCCGGGCAAGTCACAGCCCAGAAAACCTCATGAGCACAGTGGAGTGCTGCTGGCCTGCTGCAGACTGTCTGTCACTCAGCAGACCAGCAGCCCCGCCCCCACCCCCTGCGCACTGCGCTGTGGCGCTTGAATATTTATAAATATAAATAGCTGTTTGCAAGTTGCCACGGTGCATCCAGGCTTAGTGGGGCTACGCCCCTACGCCCCAATGGATGCACCGCGGCTGTTGCAAGCACGATTCACACTGACATACAGCCTCGTGAGAAGGAACCCACCACACTCACATGTTCGATAATGGCGTGGAAACGCATACAACTCATTATGCGAACTCCTGCGTTATATTCACCAAGACTGCCAATTGTCTATCATCCAAAACTGATACTACTGCAAGAAACAGCTTTTCGCCAACTCCTGGAACATGTGTTTGCATCAGTACGTGGGGGACTTGTATCAGGAGAGTACATTTCGCACCACTGACACATTATTCCAAACACATCAGCCGACCCCCCTAGACACTTTCCTGTACATATGCCTCTGGCAGGGCATTCGCTCAATTACCCCGGACTTCCCGCAGGAACCCCCTAGTCTCCTCCCGCTCACGCGATGCTCAGCACAACCTCACCGAAACGCCTTGTTTCAACGATATACCATACCATATATACTCAGCGCCTCAGGTCTCCCTGTCCTGCGCGAGCACAATGGGCTACCGAACTGGGCTTTGAATTATCTGATGAGCAATGGGAGTATTGCTGTACGCAGACAGAGCAAATCTCAGCCAGTAGCAGACTGCATATAACACACTTCAAATTCTTACGTCGCACATACTACACTCCTGCTAGATTAAACAAATACAAACTCAGGGAATCGGATGTGACAGATGTGGCTGTCCAAATGCTGATTTTCTACACCTGGCCTGGAATTACCCGGGGGTACATGATTACTAAAGCCAAGTCCTGGACGCCCTTGAACAGATGGCCATAATAACTATACTGAAAACTCCTCTCCTTGCCTTACTGGGCTATACAGAACACATCCCTAAGGCGCAATGAAAGTATGTTTCCCTGTGTCTGTAACTGGCCAAAAGAAGAGTGGCCTGTCGCTGGGGTAGGGGACGGGCACCTAAGTTTAAAGATTGGGTAAGGGACTTAGGGCTAGATGTAGGTAAATTAGATTTACCGATTCATAAATACCGAATTTTACCGATTCAGTATTTATGATTAAGTAAATCTAATGTAGGTAATTATTCTGTAAAAAATACCGAATCGGTAGCATTCGGTATTTACCGATTCGGTAATTACCGAATTGGTATGTGTCATTGATTCCTACGGGCCTTGAAGCCCATAGAAATCAATGGCAAATACCGATTCGGTAATAACCGAATCAGTAAAATTACCGAATTGCCAAGGGGGACAGGGTGTCACTTTGACACCCTGTTGCACCCCTGTTACTGCCTTGTGTGCCATGTGACACACATACATGCCCTGGCATGAATGTGTGCCACATGGCACAGGTGTACATGCACAGATGTGCATGTACACAGAAATTCGTTATTTACCATGCAATAGTATTACATGGTAAATAACAAATCGGTAATGGCCTGTGGCACTGTTTGAAGTGCCACCTATATCTGGATTTACCGATTCTGTAAATCTACCGATTTGGTATTTTACAGAATCGGTAAATTTACCGAATCGGTAAATATACTGATTCTGTAAATATAAGGCCCGCTACATGTCAAACACCAAATACCGGTCGGTAACGGGTGAAATCGGCCGTTACCGACCGGTACTTGGCGACCTACAACTGGCCCTTAGTGTATTGCCAGGAACAGTTATCCCGCTATGTAGAGTTACTCCCTACTACATCACGGCCTACAGACATCTGAGGTCCCCTGACAGGCTACTTCATCCCCACCCAAGTGTACATCCAGCTGCTGGCGGGGTACTGACCTTGACCTCACCCTTACCTCAAGAACAAATAAGTGCTCCTTCTCCGCCTCCACAACCTTAATGCCATTCCTGTCACTTGTCTTACTGCTGGGTCTTCTCGCTACTCAGCCTGTCGTTATGTAGATGCATGCTCAGAAGATCCCACCTATGCACACATGTTTCCTATTACGCTTCCAGGATTACCTTTATGTCATGTAACTTGTTGCTCATAACTGCTAATAATATCTAATGTTCGCCAAGGCGCACATGTGAGGTTCGTGACGATACTGTATTAAGTATCAAATATATCTTGATGGACTATCTTAAAGACTGCACTTGTTGTACGACTATTATGTACTATTCTAACTTGTGTACGTGATGACATGCCTGTTAATTGTAATGTAAGCAAGCTTATAACAAATAAAGTTTAAAAAGAAAAAGAACTGGTAAGTTTGTTCCCCCTCTATATATATGACTGTAAGGTTACTCAAAATGCCTTTACAGATACCAGGTTCGTAGATAGCATAGGTGACATACACACGAGCCATGTCATGTGTCCATTACAAACCTGCCTGTCTACTCCATGGCATTCAATTGACGTTCAGAACAGTGCTTGAAATTGAAAAATAGAAGTGCAGGTACTCTTTACCAGAGTACTTGCTTGTTTCTGAGAAGTGTAGGTACTCTCCAATTAAAAGTATTACGTTTCTCTTGACTCAGTACCAGACAGTTCCGGCTCATTTAAAGCACTGGTTCAGAATCCATCACAGTACTTCATAAACCCACATACCTTCCTTGCCACTGTGTGATATCGGCTCTTCACTGGGAGACCATGTGATAGAAACAGATACCGGGGCATATTAACAAGCATGGCGTTAAAATTATCGCCGTTTTAGCGGCAGAAAACTGCTGCTAAAACAGCGATAATGGGCTTGATAATAAGCCCTTGAGCATTCCAATAGAAGCCCAGGTTCACCCCAGAACATGGGCTTCTATTGGAATTCTCAAGGGCATATTATAAGCCTATTATCGCCGCTTTCTGCCGCTAAAACGGCGATAATTTTAAATCCGTTTCTTGATAATATGCCCCATTGTTTGTCACATGGTGGCACTGTGTGAGTTGACAGGTATCAATCCACCGTAAAGAAACAGGGGAGAATGAATGGAATGGTTTGTGCACACACGACTACTACCAATAACCAATAATAACCATTAATACTGGGGAAGCCACTAACCTTGGGTTTGAGAGTAGTACGCTGCCCAGTATGAAGTGCTTCAACACCTCATCAGGGGGTGTAAGCGCTACATAAATGCAATCACAACTACAGTGCAAATCGATGTAGAATAAGACGTTAAGGTAACTCTTCATTCTGCAGTAACGAAGTGCTAATCCTTTTGGCTCATTGCCTGCGAGCAACGTGGGGACCCTAGACATTGCTATGTGGACGTTGTGCCTCGTTTATTATGCTGAAGGGCATTTCGCAGACTGCACTGCAGCGCGTAATTAAACAGCGCTTCAGCTGTAGATGGGGCACCCCCTCCTTTAAAAAAAGGCAGTCACCAGTGTTGAGTTTGTCAGTGTTTGTCACATGGTGCTGTACACTGCTATTTCAGATGAGCAAGACAGACAAGTATTGCCAGCACCTGCGACTACCTGTGGTGATACACACATCATCAAGGCTACGTTCTACAAACAGCTGTGATCTGCAACTGTGGACTGTGGTAAATATGAACAAGCACTGGCGTTGCCAATAGGTCTCGCATTAGGAAAGTTTAACCTATTGGTATTGTAAATGACATAAACTTTCCTAATGCAAGACCTATTGGCAACGCCAGTGCTTGTTTTTCCTGCGATGTTACTTGTATTCAGGAGGCAGCTCTCTAAATAGGACTCCTCGGCTCCGTGTCAGTAGCGAGTTTTTTTTCCTGCGATGTTTGTCTATAGTAGGCAATTGATTATTCATCTATTTTGTGTACATGAGTGTTTAATACTTATCAGTGACTAAACTCTTCAGATAAAGCCACTGTTTTACTTTTTACGTTGGTGTGCACTGCTCGGTTTTATATTGTTGGTCCTCTAAAGCGCGAGACATGCGTGCAGCCCGGCCTGTTAAGCAAGATGCACCCTTTGAAGTCACGGCCTGCGGCCGTGAATAAGTGAGGGCGGTGGGCGGGGCAGCGGAAGCCTTTGATGAGGCAAATGCTGCTGGCAAAGCTGGCTGGGGAGGGGGAAAGTTTATGGCCCAAAAGCGCGTGCCTGTGGCCACGTGAACTCGATGAAAACCGCACAAAAAAAGCGGTGGTTTCACGAGAATTTTGAGCACTTGAATTCTCGCCATTTCCCATTCCTTCGGAATGGAAAAGGCGAGACCTAAAAACCAAGCAAGTCTGTTCAAAACACTCTAGCGCATAGCACAAACAAAGGGCAAAGAAAGCACACAGCTTTCGAATAGGAACAAGCAAGTGATAGAACAGGATTGATCATTAGCCCTAAAATGACTTATGCTCGTTATACCCTATTATATGTAAGCCTGCGAATCAGAACCGGTTGAAAGAGGAGCACTGGACGTAGAAAGTAAAAGATGGACTCTCTTCTGAAACATGTCATTCCTCATGCTGCAAGCCTGGTGGAAATATTGAGCTCTTGGAGGCACCAATTTGTCACGTGAGCGGAGGGCTTTGAGGTACTCCTCTGAGCCAGGGGAAGAGAAGGTCACAGCTCCTTGCTGCAATCACCGTGTATCTAGAAAATATACGATAATACTAAATAAGGCAGTCTGAGTGAAAGTGTGCTGGCACCAGTGAAAGAAAGGAATTCGCCAGAGGAGAGTGGAGAATTATTTTACACGTTGTCCGTGTCCCCGAGAGTGAGCTCATTACCGTATGTGAGGTGAGGTGGATAATAAATCCTCAACTGCTCAATATACGTAGGTTTTAATGGTTTTTGAAGGTTTCAAGTCCTGTTTTTTAGTGCAATCTAAATGCAAATTATTAGACTCTTATCAGTATCTCCAACAAGGTATGAGGCAACACTGCCTTCCAACCCACCCCTTCTCAATCCATGTTCCTTCTGCAGGTTCTTTCTGACCTGGAGGATGCTCCCAAGCAAATCTCCATTGCCTACCTGGTAATCTATTTAAGATGACCAGGAGATGACAGTCAGCTTTTAGCTGACCCCTGGTCAATGGGGCGCATGTCAGTGTGGGACGTGTTGGGATTTACTACGTTCCTAAACACATAGAGGTTCAGAAAAAAGTTGACACAGGGTAATCTTGAAATTGATGGATCCCTCCAGACCATAGATGTTCTACTCTCATTGGTTTTCAGTTTCACATTACCTGCAAGTGCCCAGACCTGCATTTCTGGGCAAGCTGACGGACATATTTAACACTTTAACAACGATCCTTTTTAGGTCTCGGCTAGTAACGCGCTGAAAGCGCGTTCTCGCCAGAGAACTATAGTCGGCGTCTCAGCAGTCTGAGAACGACGAAGTGAGACAAGACCTGGCCGCGCGCAGTGTTTCCCCATAGGATAACGTTGTGCGCGCGGCCAGGTCTTGTCTCCACAGCAAACCGGATCGCGTCGCGCGCCTCTCTGGAATGCAGGGGGAGTCTGCAGAGAGGCGCGCGGCGCTGATAAGCGTCCGTCGAAGCTTGTATGATATTTCTATGCATTCACATAGATCGTTAATATTATACGATTTTGGGAGACTGTGGGTCTGGTTTTAGGAAATTCATTGCGCTAAGATGGCGTTTGTTTTCAGGTAGCTCAGTCCTATCTCCATACTATCATCGGAGTTGTTGCTGAGCTTACGTTGGTATCAATTTCATCTTTATGTCGATTGAGGAAGTATGCGGGTTGGCACCTTTTTCAGCCCGATTATATTTTCTATATGTAAGGAAGCTTGAGGACACACTGAGGCTTGAGTACGTTGGCGGCGTGTACTTAGGAGATTTTTTCATTCCGGTAAGTTTTTTATCGACCAGTATTTCCTTATTAGCACGCTTGTTTTATTAACTATGGCCCATTGTTAAGACTCGGGCCACGAACAGATAGCTCGCGTTCGGCAAACGTGTCAATTTGTTTAACACGATTTATGGTAATACAGATATCGATTGCGCATAATATGTCCTAGAGGTATTTTATCGTGCTATAATGTATTAAGATTATTGTGCACACGATGTGTTGTCTTCAGTATAGATTTGTTGATATGGATACATGCTTTTTGCATAGAGGCCCAGTGTTACACGGCATTAGATAATGGTAGCGTGTTTTTGCTTACCGAGAGCATCAAGATGGGAGTGTGCATATTAACGCATGAGGCTCGCGGGGAGCAATATTAATTGTTTTTTATACCAGGGCGAGGTAGTGGCTGACTTAATTTTCTACTGTGCAGCCTGCAATTAGTCATACACACCTTATTTAGACGCTATACGGAATGAAATTTGACATTGAATATTACTTCACACAGGGCGCCTGAGCAACTTCCGATGTTATTATTAGCATTACATGAAGGCATAATTTGTATACTTTTTCCTACATTAGTAAGGTATGTGTTACATTTCTAATTCGTCATGAATAAACCACTAAGGTCACGGCCATATCAAGTGCAAGTTATTAAAATGTGAACCGCTTTCATTTTCAGGACTGATATTTCGTACCTGTAGGAGGCCTTTAAAGTATTGAGACGGTCCCTCGCTTGTACGTACCATTTAAAATTCTGATGGTAGGCTATTATTTTAGAATTTGTAGGTGCTCAGTAAATTGCTTTGTTTAATAGTAGCAAACATGCTACATTAGACAATGTTATAACAATAGACTGAATTGCAAATATATTGCATTGATTGAGCCTTTTTTGTCTTTAGGATGTATAGAGGTTGGATTTATGAATTTAACCACAGTGTCTTGCACAGGCATTGATCACCAAGCCTGAGTTTATCGAGCTTTGAAATAACTCATTCTGATTTAACAGATTCCTACAATATGATATCTGGATTGAATGATAGCTTGGTGGGTATCTACATAGCATAACAGTTATAGTGGTCCAAAGATCCTAACGCAAAAAAGGTTTTATATTAATGATGGATTCTTGATGAGATGCAAGGGTGCAACCTTATCGGTAGCAATTATGCAGGTGCACCATTTCTTTTATCTGTGTCGAGTAGGCAGGATAAGTGTGACCACATGCTTTACTAGAAAGGCCCTTGTCCTACTAGTTTGCTTCTATGCTTCCCCAGTGCTCTCCTGCAGTCTGCTAGTTTGCCACTACTTCCCTAGTGTACTTCTGTCCACTGCTATCTTGCCCCCTGTGCTTCCTAATTCGCTCCTCCTGCATTCTTCTAGTTTGCCCCTGTGCTTCCCTAGTGCGCTCCTGTGTTCTGCTAGTTTGCCCCTTTCCTTCCCCAGTGCACTCCTGTATTCTGCTAGTTTGCCCCTTTGATTCCCCAGTGCACTCCTGTGTTCTGCTAGTTTGCCCCTGTGCTTCCCTAGTGTGCTCCTGTATTATGGTACTTTGGCCTGTGCTTCCCTAGTGCGCTTCTGTAATGCTGTGGTGGCGCTGAGCGATGCTGTGGTGGCCTTCAGCGATATTGTTGTGTGCTGAGTGATGCTGTGGTGGTGCTGAGTGATGCAGTGGTGGCGCTGAGTGATGCTGTAGTGGCGCTGAGTAAAAAAATTAATGCAAAGCATTGTCATTTACAATGCCAGTAACTCAAACTTTAATGCTGCGAGACCTATTGAATTGTAAATGCTTGTTTTCTCTGTTCTGTTTATTGGGTCTTTTACACCCAGTTATGAAATTCAATTACTAGACTAAATAAATATTGTTTGCACTTGTAGCAGTAATGAGATTGATTGGAATGCACTGGGTGCATCCATAGTCACTGGTATAGGCAATGTAATTAACTCTGTTTGATTTTAATATCCATTCCCTACACTACAGCAGTTTACTGGCAATATGCTACTCCCTCTTGTACTACCTGAAAGCAAAATGCGCATATGACTGAGGGTAAGTTACCAAACACTTGTGTGCTGCGCCTATTTTTTGAAAACTGACTTGGAGAATATTTCAGATCCTAATCGAATCTCTTGACTTCTCATCAACTGTTGCCCTTAGAGCATTCACCCTCGCTTTGGTCTTATTTACTTAGATAAATTGTCCAGATCCCATACAAATGCTACCAACAAGAGAAAGTGTAACTGTTATTTTACCATTTCTTTCATGGCAGTATAATTTTTTACTTGATTAATAATTAATTTGAAATGTGAATCATCTACCTGTAATAAAATGTTAGACTTCAGTACACCTATTTTTAATAATTGCATTATTTTGGAATGGAAGATGGTACAGTAGTATGCGACAGAGGCTCGAAAATACCTCTTTACCAGTGGCCTTTAACATTTTTATGATGCGTTTATGTGAAAGAAATTGTGTTTGGGCTCCCACAAGAAATAGAGGCAGCTAACATTGTTTCAATAGTAAACACTGTTTAGGCACCGTATCGCATCACATACCAAACAAAATTTGTTTGGGGTAAATTCTGTCATATAAGAACAAACATGATATTCAGAAGTGCATGGCGCCGCCCACCCCATTAAAAAAGGTACAGTACATTCAACAGTGCATACACTACAAGCAGCAATGGAAGCTGCAGCAGCACTGGCGCACACGTACTTAAGCGCACACGTACCTAACACAAAACGAGTGAGCAGAGAAGCAGTGAAAACAACTCTAACACATAAAGAGATAAGAACAAGCAAGAGAGTAGCTATCATTAGTGTTCCCTGTGGCTTGGCGGCCCAGGAATTTGATGGGCCCGCTTCACCCCAATTATGTCTGTCTTATCACCTAACGAGGGGTTAAGAGAACCTATTTTCTAGTCTGCCTTTGTGGCCAAGCACTTTTGCTTTGCCACTGAGTTCAAACTTTCCTCCAAATTCAAGTAGTCTGATTCACAAAAGGTTTCCGCACTCGTGGTGGAGGCCCCACAGTCGTGGGGGTCTCTCCACAGCCGGTGAGGAATCTCCGCAATGAGAATTCTCATTGTGGAGATTCCGCCCCGATTGCGAAGACTCCCTCCCCACTGCTGGGCCTCCACCATGATTGCGGAGGCCCCGTTGTGAATCAGGCCCAGAATATGTAAAATAGAGCTGATAATAATGCAAGATTTGCTCTCACATATAACAAGTGGAGCACAGCAGCAATTCAAGCTTATCTCATAGCCAAAACAGGTTGAGCCTGACATCTTGAACACTGTATGTGGTGTTGGGGGGTCCTTAAGGACAATGTAGATGAGAGAGTGGGGCTCGGGTGCTTCTCTAGGGGCCTCCTGTTCCCAATAGTGTATGCAGAAGGAAAGGTGGCTGGAGTGTTCGGTAACCCTGGGAGGTAAATTCCGTTCCGCTTGCGGAATTTGCGGAATTTTGGCAAATTCGCATTCTGCGGAGAACGTGGAATTTCTGAAAATTCCGCAAACTGTGGTGTTGCGGAATTTTTTCCTTGTTCACGCTTTGAAAATGCGTGTTCGGGCGCGCTGTAATGACTTACCGGGATCCCTACGTTCGCCGGCGAGTTTTCCTATCCGTTCCCATGCACTGCAAGAGTGTGTGATCCCAAACACGGCATTCTGACGCGCCACCGGACATCGCATTTGTGAACAGGAAACAAGCATCGCGTGCGGGCGGGTCAAGTGAAGCAAGATGGCCACTGCAATTGGTGACCAGATGGGTAAGTTTGCAAGATATTTCCCCCTGAGCACGTAAACAGCTTCCCCGAACAGGAAAGACGCATTGCGAACAGGTGAAACAAGCAATTCCACATGCTCGTGGAATTCTGCGAAGCTGAGATTTTTTAGCGTTTTGCAGAACTTTGCGTAATGCGACTACGCAAATTCCGCCCACCCTTAGTGTTCGGCTCGGAATGTTGAGAGAGGGTGCAGAGGATGGCTCCTCTGTCAACCTCTAGAACACTCCCATAATTCTCCAAAGACCCCGCACTGACTTCCAAGCTGCTTATTCCTCCACAGGCCCCTGTGAGTTCCTCAGTTTCCCTTCATTCACTCTGAGGCAGTTTTGAAAAGAGCCCCAAGTTTGCCATTGCGAAGAATTAAGGGATTTCATGGTCTTTTTGCTAACCCTCCAATTACTGCAGTCAGACTTCACAAATCATCTCTTCCACATACACCCACAGTCAGCCCTTAAATACATTTAGCTAAACCAAACATATCTCAAGCTAGACCTCAGCTAATCGTGTGCTTGTTGTCAGACATTTTCAGAGACCTTGTGCCAACTGCTCTGAGATAATCCTTCAAAACTAACGTAGCGGTCTGACGCACCATGTCTTCACTTAAAGTTTGTCACTCTTCTCCAATCTACTGACTGAGTGTGACTACACAGCAGCATGGGAGGGGGGTGCTGTCCTTTGTTTTGCTAATTTGTTCTCTGCATTATAGCAGAATATACATAGTTTAATACTTGGATGGGGTAATTTTCAATTAGCATACATAGGTTACATTTCTGGATTATTATTGGGGTGGGTAACTACCCATGTCAAGAAATAATCACATCCCTTGTCAGGGTAAACCACTAAAATCACTATGGAAACATGAACTAAACGCCCTGGTAGCAATTGCACAGAGCAGACTGACTTAAATTAATGGCAATGTGTGAAGTATTTATGCTGCCCCAAAACAGTAATTAAGTCAAAGTGAAAAATAATAAAAATCCCCAAATTATTTAGAAAAACAGAGTAAAATTGAAAAAACAAAACAACAACATATGATATCAATTTTAAAATATTCGGTAGGAATAGTGCCAAGAAACATAAAGTGCTCAGGATATTTAGGGGTTGTGGATTTAATACACTAACCAGGTTTGCCCTGTTCAAAGATTTTACAATCTGACTTTAGTCTTTTAAGTCTTGCTCCACTACAGGCATTCACTTCTAAAGCCCCAAGGACCTTAGGGGAGGCCCTTAGCGACTCACAGGGTGTCCGGCAGAGGCCAAAAGCAGTGTCGAGTCCAGGTCCAGTTGAATACATGATGTTCTAATGCAAACAATTAGAGCGCATGCTTTTACAATGCAGTTTTTACATCACAACTACCGTTACAACGCATGATTTTACAATGCATTTTTTAAAACTACCATTACAATGCATTCCATTACAATGCAGACCATTACAACGCATAATACTTTTAGGGCAACAGTAGGGTGAGTGTTGGATAATGTAGGGGTAAAAATTACTATTCCCACTCCAGTGAGTGCAACAGTTGGAAAAGTGTTGGCTGGTGTAGGGGTAAAAATTATTATTCCCATGTACCCAAAACCCATACCAACCCTAAAAAATCTCCATTACTTACCTTATAATGCGTTGTAATGGCATGCGTTGTAATGGTATGCGTTGTTATGGCATGCATTGTAGTGACATGCGTTGTAATGGCATGAGTTGTAATGGCATGCGATGTAAAGGCTGTTGCCTTGCAACAGTTGCGTTGTAAAAGTAGTGCGTTGTAATGACTGTGTTGTAATGGATGTTTCCTGGTCCCGTTGCCATTTGAAGGAAAGGCCTCTTGTAGTTTGTTATATCCTTGTAGCTTGAACAAGAGGTCAGCCATATGATCCTTGGGGACTACTTTTTTTGTCCTGGTTCAAGAAGTAGTAGGTCCAGTCCTTCAAAGCTCCTGTCAGGGCACAAACAGCAGGTCCATTATTCTTTCTTAGGTCTAGAAGTGTTCTGAAGTGGGTGACTGGAGTTGCCACATTAATGCCTGGCACACGCTAGTGGATAGGAAGGGCTCCTTGGCTTGCCCTAACCAATGGGGTAAAAGTTCCCAGGGCTAACCCTACCCAAGCTGTGAATTTTCAAGATGGCAAAAGCCTTTGGTCACACTAAACTTGTATTCTAAAGACTAGGTGTGTGTTTGGAGAGTGTACTATGGTACATAGTGTCCTTCCACATATAACACCAACATCCAGTTTGTAGGAGCCACTGTACCCTTAAGAAACCCAGATATATCAGTCTGGTAGAACAAAAGAGAGTTTTCCAGCAACCAGACAATGGATGCGCAAAATTTGTTTTGAGGTCCTGCTCCCCATCCTTTCAAGTGCACCTCCAGTGTTATATGTAAAATGCAGAGACATAAGTCTGGTGAAAGGAACCAGGTCTTTCAGCTACTAGACAGTGGATATACAAGAATTATTTTGGCATCCTTTTCTTTGCCTTTTGAAGTGATCCCCAAAGCGGGATATGTAAACACAGTTGACCTGTCGAGCAGATGTTGACACTCAAGCAAGAATGACGCTTTAATGTCAAAGAGAAGATGCTCACAACCTGCACCATGCATATTCTGGGAAGTTCAGAGGAGTAGCCTCTGCCCAGTCAGGTCAGGCTATTGTTTGCTTCTGGCAAGAAGAAAAAGACTAATCCCTGCCTGGGAGAAGTTTGAGAAAAACGAAAATTAGCCTCCAGGAACGTCAGACAGGGAAAAAGTAATTTTCTAAAAGTTATGTTTCTTAATATTGAATAAAAATCTGACATCACCAATTAATTTAATTTGTAATACCTATTAAAAATAGTAATTTATTTTTCTAGATAGTCCTATCCCTAAAATACAGTTCTAGTATTTTGATCTGTACTCTGATTTTCCCCATAGGACTGCTTGGCCTGTCACAGTGAAAAACAGCTTTTTGGCTGCTAGTCACTGTAAGGACATGTTAACATTATATTTCTGTATGATCTACTTTTAAAAAACCAATCCGCTGCCTTGTGGACCACAAGGCCTACACAGGGTTCACTTAATATTTTAAAAGGAGCTTCCGACCTGTAAAGTGTATTTAGATAGGTCAAATTGTTGTGTTTTAACAGCCACAGTAAGGCTACACTGGTAGGCCTGAAGCCATGTTTTTAGTGGATGGCGCAATAGGCCCTCGGTCCATTTGTGACATTGAACCCACAGGTCCTGGGTACATTTTCTCCTATATGCTAGGAACTCATAGGTATGTTAAATATACTAATTAGGATTATGCCAATTCCACTATTTTTAAAGGCAGAGCACTGGCACTTTACCACTGGTTAGCAGAATTAAAGTGCCCAGAGTTCTAAACATAGCAAAAATAAAGGTTCTAACAAAATACACAAAACATGGGGTGATCTCTCAGAAAAGGCAGACTTTCTACAGCTATTCCTTAGAATCTTAATGGTGATTAAACTTCTGAATTGCGGAATACAAAACATATCTTATGTGCCCAGCTCATTCTGATTGAATCACATGACAGTTTTTTATTTTATTTACAGCTTAGTATAACAGGAACTAGGCTCCCAGATGAGTCAGAGTACTGAGGGGCAGCCACCTCAGGGCACTGTAGTATCTTGTTATTTAGAGATGACGGGACCCTATTGGTTCCTGACAGATTCCGTAGGAACAGTGATGTTAGTGCACAGGTGGGGTGATGGAATTCATGATATAGAATGTTCAGTTAATGGTTAGACGTTGAGGAATAAAGATGTGTGATACCAAGTTCCATGGGTGGCGTGATCATTTGCATGTACCCAGGCTGGAGAGGTCACTAAAGGCGCAATCAAGAGAGAAAAGAAAAGCAGGTAGTAGAGTATCATATGTAACTTCATTTCAGTATTTGTAAAATCATCTAACAACATCATACCAGAGTGGTAGAACAACAAAAGCCTGAACATAAACCCTAAATGGTTATCCTACAGTTTATTTGGGATATATGGGTCAGGAATTCAATCAGGTGAATTCCTAGGCTCATAGAAAGGGGTATTATTGCTCTCCGTTTGTAAAAAAAAAAAAGAAAAGATCAACAATCTTCATTTGAAATTTTTTTTTTTTGCTGACTAGGCTGAATCAGTCGTTAACAGAAACTGCCCTTATTAGTACAGGGTTGTTAGACCTGAAATCCTTCATGTGGTATTCACCCAAATGTTTTGTCTTTACTCCCTGATTTTTGCTGAACTCGTTTCTGTTTTTCATTAGAACTCTGTGTAATGTATCTCTTCTAACCTGTCCTAAAGGGCATGTTCTCTTGTTTTAAAACCTGATAAACCTTGCCTATACCTAATTGGCATATTTCATTTACTTATAAGTCAATAGTAAATGTGACTCAACCAAGTGTTAGACTTGGCATCCTTGGGGTGGTTCGCACTAACTTTTTGCCTCTACCTCCTGTATTTTTTTGATTGTGTGATTGATTTAATTTTTTGCTGGCTTAGATACTTTAGGCACTTTGCCAGTGCTAATCAGTGTCAAACCGCAGTGCTATCTGTGTAAAGTATGATTGGTTATCCATAATTTCCATATTTGTTTTACTGGTAAGTCCCTAGCAAAGTGCACTGAGTGTGCCACGGCCTGTATATCAAATGCTACTAGTGGGATTGCAGCACTGATTGTGCTACTCACATGAATAGCCCTGTAGATCTGTCTCCTACCTACTACTGTAGTGTCTACGTGCGCAGTTTGTAGCTGCCATGTTGACCTGGCAAGTGAACCCACTTGCCAGGCCCTTGCCCTCCCTTTTCTTACATGTAAGGCACCTCTCAGGCAGACCCACGGTATCCCCATGGGCAGTGTATGTGAAAGGTAGGACATGTACTGGTGTGTTACATGCTCTGATAGTGAAATACTACGTATTTAATTTTTCACTATTGAAAGGCTGTCTGTCCCATAGGCTAACATTAGAGCCACACTGTAACAACTTACAAGTGTTGTGATTGGGATAAGATAGAGAATTGGGATAAGATGGAGAAGTGGAGTTTAAGCTCTCCTAAATCAGAATTTACTAACACTTAGGGCTAGATGTAGGTAATTCCGATTTACCTACTCTTAAATACCAAATTTTACCGATTAGGTATTTAAGAGTAGGTAAATAGGAAGGAGGCAGATGTAGGTAATTTCAAAATCAGAATTACCGAATCTGTAACATTCGGTATTTACCGATTCTGTAAATACAGAATCGGTATTTCCCATTGATTCCTATGGGCTTTGAAGGCCATAGGAATCAATGGGAAATACCGATTCTGTATTTACAGAATCGGTAAATACCGAATCCTGCAAGGGTGCAGGGGGTGTCACTTTGACACCCTCTAGCACCCCAAGTACAGGCTTGTGTGACATGTGGCACACATACATGCCCTAAGGGCATGTCTGTGTGTCACATTGCACAGGTGTGCATGCACAGATGTGCATGCACCCCTGAATTCGGTATTTTACCACACAATAGGATTGTGAGGTAAAATACCAACTCTTAAGGGCCTGTGGCACTGTAAACTGTGCCACCTACATTTGGAATTACAGAATCGGTATATTTACCGATTCGGTAATTTACCAAATCGGTAATTTTACCGATTTGGTAAATATACCGATTCTGTAATTTTCAGCCCTCTACATCTGAAAACCCTAATACCGGTCGGAAACGGCCGAAATCGGCCGTTTCCGACCGGTATTAGGGCTCCTACATCTGGCCCTTATTTTAGTAAAGATGATTTTTAAATTGTGTGTATGAAAATGCACCTTTTAGAAATTAAAAAAGCAGGGGCGTGGCTTGCGCGCCGGCAGTGAGGACGCACTTTCCGTGAGCTCCGTGACGGACTTTCTACACGAGAGCGCTGTTTCCTGCTCTCTGGTCGTCGGAAGCGGCTCCATTGTCGGCGGAAGGCTGCGCGACCCTGATGTGGCCCTCAGAACTGGTCTTCATGCAGTGAGGAGTCTGAATGCAAAGCGGTAAATTTTCCTTCAGACGCGACGCGGGCGGCCGCCATTTTGAGCGCTGAGCCCGTGTCGTCGTTCAGCTACCCGCTTCGACTCCCTGCCTTCTATTTGGCATTATTCCTCTGCTTTGCCCATATTCTACACCACTATGGCGTCTTTTTTGCTGTTCCTGGCCATTTTTTTGCCCCTTCTTTGTGCTTGACGACTGACTTCGTGCTTTCTGTCAGAAAAAAAGGTACCGCCATTTTACTAATGCCACATTTGACCTGACTCTTTTCTCCTCTCCATTATGCCACATATATTGTTGTTTTGACCATATCGCATCACTTAATTCATGCCCCGCTTATTATCAATGATATTTATTAGGTTGGATATTTGTTTTTTCGCAGTTTAACGCTGCACCTGACTATCATATTTCCTCATACCTCAGTGCCACCCTTTTTCAGTGACCTGCGGTTTTCCTCCAACTGGTTTAGTGTCTCTGCTACTACTCATAGATAATATCTACTGTGCAGTATCTTTCTTGCTGTTAATTTTGGCCGCGCCTTTTGGTCCTTGTTCACATTTTTTATCATGGCCAATGACTCCAAGTTGTCTCAGACTGGTACCAAACCTAAACAGCTTAAAAATGACCCGCCCTCTCCCATTAAGTCTTCCTCTAATCCTGTTCTGGACTCAATCCTTGAAGGGGTTCGCGGCCTCCAACCTTTTATGAGTGCGACCAATGACAGGCTCAAACAGATTGAAGACCGTTGGGTACTTATGGAGGGCAAAGTCTTAAATTTGGAACAAAGGGTTAGTGACATTCAAGATGTCTCGACTAAAATCCCTCTCCTAGAGCAATAAATCCACAAACTTAAGCTGCACACGGAGGATTTGGAAAATCGCAATCGCAGAAACAACCTACGCATTTATGGTATTCCGGAAAATTTGGAAGGTTCTGACATGGTGTCTTTTTCACAAAAATTTCTACAAGAACTTTTGGATCTCCAACCTGCGTCACATCCTCTGAACATTCAAAGAGCTCACCGCCTTGGCCGTCTGAACTCTGCCTCTAACAAACCTCGTGGCATTATCATGCTTTTTCTAGAATTCACGGAGCTGATGACTGTTTTAAAAGCTGCCAGACTGAAACGTCGTCTCCAGTGGTCTGGTCACAACAATTTCATCTCCCAAGACCTCTCGACTGCGACTAACGCCAGACGTAAAGAATTCTTGAATCTACGGCCTCTGATGCGACAACTTCACATTCAATATGGCATTCTTCATCCATGTTTCTGCAAGATCACTCATAATGGTCGAACCCGCTCATTTGATGATCTTCAAAAGCTCCATGCTTATCTCCAAAGTGCCTCTTCTTCGACGATGGATACTGTGGCTTAATCTTTTTTCTTGTTAACTTTCTTGATGCTCTAGCATGTTGTTTCCTTTTTTTCTCTCACTATTGATGTGTACTTCTCGCCTCTGTCTCTGTATGTATCTTCTTTTTCATCTTTAATTTATATTCTCCTATTTTTCGCTCTTACAATCTTCTCTTCACCCTTTTCTTGTGTCCTTTTTCTCGGATGCTCATGGGGATGTCTCCCCTACCCGGCGTATCCTTGCCCCTGATGCTTTTGTTCTTCGCTATTTCTCCGATCAGGCGTCTGTGCCTTGATCTGTTTACTTTCCTCTATCTTTTATCTGTTCTCTTCTTTACCTTTCCCCTTATCTCTTTTTTCTCTTCTCCTCTTACTACATTCCTTTTCCTTTTCTTCTCTGCTCCATTTCTTTCGTCTCCTCTGCAATCTCTTTTTCGATTATTCTCCTTCATGGTGTATTTCGTTCTTCTCACCAGATTTTACGTGTGTGTTCTGAGTATTTTGAGTGCTTCCCTTACACGTATTTCATGTCATTGTTATTTCCTTTTTTGTAGTGCTTCCCTTGCCATGTGTTCTCTCCACGTGTCGTCCATCACCCTCTTCCTCAATGGTGTGTAATTTTGTCTCTTGGAATGTGCGAGGTCTTGGTCACCCTGTCAAGCGTCAAAAGGTATTGTCTCATTTATCCAAAATTGGTTCTCAAGTTGTTTTTCTTCAAGAAACGCATTGTTCTGATGTTGAATCAATCAAATTGAAGAGACAGTGGGTGGGTCAGGTTGTATTTTCTCCAGCTTGTCTTAAAAAAGGGGGGGTTGCTATTTTATTTCACAAAGCTTTGAATGTACAGATTATCTCCTCTCAACATGATGACGAAGGACGTTGGGCAATGGCTAAGGTTGTTATCCATAATAAGACAATGGTTCTGCTAAATATTTACGGCCCGGTACGTCCTGATCCTAAGTTTGGGATTGCTATTAAAACGCTGATTTCCTCCATTGACTGCCCTGATTTTATCATTGCAGGTGATTTTAACCAATGGTTGGACCCTTTCTCTGATAGATTATCTTCCAGTAAATTTCAACCTGACAAATCCCATAGGAGCTTCCAATCTGCCATTGCCTCGCGTCCTTTATTTGATTCTTGGAAGTTATGTAACCCAGATGTGTTGGAATATACCTTTTTCTCTCCTGTGCACCACACCCGTTCTAGAATTGATTACATTTTGATTAGTAAATCCTTACTCCCCTCCATTAAAAAATCTACCATAGGCTCCATTTTTATTTCTGACCATGCCCCTGTTTCTACCTCACTTGATCTTTCCCTTATATCCTCTAAATTTAGTCACTGGAAATTTGACGCCTTTCTTTTATCTGATGTAGTTTTTTTGAAGGACAGTGCGGAATTTTTCACTGAATTTTTTACCTTTAATGATCCCTCTGATACCTCCATTCCTAACAATTGGGATGCCTTTAAAGCGGCGTTCCGAGCATTTACCATATCCTATGTTGCTAAAAAGAAGAAACTCAATAGGGAACAGTATGATGACCAACTTCGTAAAATTAAGCACCTTGAGCATTTATATTAGGTCCAGGAGGCAGAGCCAGCACAAGACGCGGAACACGCTTCCAACGCGGCCTGGGACTTAAAGTCCGTACCTCCTGACGGGACCTGGTAACAATTACCTAAAGGTTCATTCTGTGTACACCTTAAATAGAGGTGACTATTCAGAACCTACATGGGTAAGACTATTATGTTGTATAGACCCACTATTGTCACAAAATAGTGACAATATACTTTTAACTGTGTGTGTTTATTGTTGTCCTGACGAATGCTCTTAGACCCACGGGCCAAGAGAGCAGAAACATGTTGACGTTTTTTCTGTCCTAATGACCTATGCTAAGGATTCCTAATTATCCCCAGAGCATACCCTTATATTTTAATTAGTGGACCAGCGATTTGAATAAAATACAGTATCGCCTGGAAACTATTTTACTCACTTTTTCAGCTTCAGTGGGGTCACTCAAACTTTCTCTGGACACTACCACGATAAAACCAGAGATCGCCTCGGGTGAGGCTGGCAAGATACTGAATGCAAAAACCCAATGACTGTTGCCATAACGTTTGTGTGGGGCGGAGAACAACATATACCGCTTCTCGTAAAACACAACGTTTATGAGGGTTTTTCATCATATTTCAATATATCTCTTGGAGTAAGTGGTTACAAGTGTCCTATCCTTTTTGATGAAATTTACCGAGTTATGGGGAACAGATAGGACACCCATTCCTCTTCCCTCATTTTGATGAAATACTCATTTATATTTCTCTTCTAAATCCCCCTCCTCCCTTCACGATTTGATCTTAGCCAAAACAGACCTCAAAAAGATTATTACCAATGAGGCTTGTAACACCCTCCTCAAAATTAAATCCAAATTTCATGGTGGCCAAAATAAAGCGGGGAAATTGTTAGCAAACTATTTGAAAATTAAGTCTGAACGTAAAAATATTGGCCCCATTTTCAATGAATCTCTAAACAAATTGGTTACAGCAGATGAGGACATCGCTGATGTATTCCATTCCTATTATCATTCCTTATATACTGATGACACCCATCCCTCTGATGTAAACTTATCTTCCTTTTTTGAGGGTCTTCCATCTCCCCCTTCCCTCCCCGATGAGTTTGCGCTCCTGGAAGAGGAAATTACACTACAGGAGGTAACTCGAGCCATTCGCTCCCTCAAACGTTCAAAGGCTCCTGGTCCAGATGGCCTACCTGTAGAATTTTATTCTTCGTTTCATACCTTTTTTGCCCCTAAACTCCTTCAACTCTTCAACTCCTTTATTAGTAGTGCGAAGGCTTCTGGGTCCTTTTTGGATGCATTAATTATCCTCATTCCGAAACCTGATAAAGATCATACCCAATGCAAAAACTATCGCCCTATATCCCTAATTAATTATGATTGCAACATTTTTGCTAAAATACTTGCTGCTCGTCTTGATTCCCTTATCCCCCGTCTCATCAAGACGGACCAGGTGGGTTTTTTGAAGGGTAGGCTTGCTGCTGACAATGCTCGTTTATTCTCTAATGTCATTGCCCACAGCAAACATCTTAAAGTCCCTTTAGCAGCACTGTCCTTAGATGCTGAGAAGGCTTTTGACCGCATTAACTGGCAATTTCTCATTCGTACCCTACACTGGTTTGGTTTTGGTTCTTCTTTTATTTCTATGGTTAAACTTCTCTATTCCTCTCCTCGTGCCAGTATTTTTGTCAACAACCAATTTTCCAAGTCGTTCTCCTTGTCTAGAGGCACTCGTCAGGGATGTCCCCTTTCTCCCCTGTTATTTATTCTTTGTCTTGAGCCCTTCTTAGAAAGAATTCTTTCTAATCCTAGCATCACTGGTTTTAAATTGGCTTCTACTGAAACTAAATTGTCCGCATATGCAGATGATGTGTTAGTGTACATGTCCAATCCTGAAACCTCCTTTCCACCATTCATGGATGAGGTCCGTTTATATTCCTCTATTTCGGGATATAAATTGAATCTGTCCAAAACAGAAGTCCTCCCACTTAATTCCCTTTGCTACCAATACATGTTTAATAATACTGATTTTGCTTGGTGTCCCTCTAAAATTAAATATCTTGGTATCTGGTTCGCTCCCTCCTTGAAAGATACCCTTAAATTTACGTTTGATTCTCTTATAAAGAAAATCTCCTCCCTTCTTCAAATTTGGTCCCCTTTATTTCTTTCCTGGTGGGGTAGACTGGACACAATTAAAATGATGATTACCCCTCATGTTCTTTATACTGTGTCTATGCTTCCTTTCAAAATTCCCCTTTCCTATTTCTCCCGCATAAACTCTATTTCTACAAAATTTTTGTGGAATGACAAGCATCCCCGAATAGCGCTACAGAAGCTGATTCGTCCTAAATCTGAAGGTGGAGTTCGATTTCCCAACTTTAAAATGTACCACTCTGCTTTCATGATTAAACAATCCTTTTCTTTAGCCTATGACTTTGATGACACTCCTGTACCTACCTGGGTTCTTCTAGAAGGCTCTCTGCTGAAGGACCTTTCCTTTCAACATGTTGTTTTTATGTCAAACTGTTCTTTTTTGACTTAAAATACTCCCAAACTGTATTACACAATGTCTTCTCCTCTAACCTTTCTTCATTGCAATGTTTTTTATTATCTGTTGTATGGTATAACAAATTTCTTCGATATAAAGGTAAATCATTTTATTTCAAGCACTGGAAAGAGAAGAATATCATATTTGTTCATCAATTTTTTGATAATGATTCTCTCATTCCTTTTCCGAAATTACAAAGGTTATTTAATTTACCTTCGTCATATCTTTCTGAATATACCATTATTACGTCTGCCATTCAGTCACACTTAGCTTCCCTTTCAATACCTGTTGTCTTCCCATCCTTTGTTCCTACCTCTTCCCTTTATCCCTTATTTTCCTCTCAACAACCTAAGGCTGCCCTTGTTTATACACTATTACTGTCACCTAGTTCAGATCATTCTATATCAGCTGTTGAGATTGCATGGGAAACGGACCTTAATATGTCTCTCTCTGTTCTGATGTGGGATCGTATATGGTCCAAATTGTTTAAGGTATCTCCTGCTGCTCGTATTACCCAATCGTTACTGTTCATTTATCATAGAGTTCTTATCACTCCTGTAACTGTTCATAAGTTCTCCCCAACATCCTCTTTACTGTGTTGGTCCTGTGCTAATGAAACTGGGTCACTTAAACACTTACTGTTTGAATGTTTTCATGTTTTATCATTTTGGAAGGAAGTTTGGAAGACATGTATGCTAGTTTTTAACTGTTCTGCCCAGTTATCTTTACAGGCTATTTTTCTAGGATCATTGTCATCTGATGTGGATATTATCTCTTCTTCTGCGAGATTGTTGGACTTGTTTATTTCTCTTGCATTTAAAGTTATCTTATTATGTTGGAAAGATAATTCTAAAATTTCTACTCACACCTGGTGGAATTTTGTCTGTGATGCACATAGGATTGCTATCGCTTCGTCCTATTCTATCCCCCTGAAAATTAAATCTGATCTCCTTTGGCTCCCCTTTACCACTTATCTTTCCTCCAAATCTCTTCCCTGACTGACTCTCAGTTTTCCCACTTATTATTCCCTTCTCCTCTCTCTCTCTTCCCTTCCCTTCTTTTGCCCTTTCTTTCTTTTCGTTCTTTCTTCTTTCCTCTTTTCTATTCTTTTTGTGTCTTCCTTTTCCCTTTTCCTTCTCCCTGTGGTCATTTCCTTCTTGGTTTTTATTGCTCATTGCATATGTTTTAGTACTTCTCTTTGATATTCTATTGTTCCAAATTTTATTTGACATATGTATTGTATTTACTCCAAAATGCTAATAAAAATCTCTTAAACAAAAAAAAAAAAGAAATTAAAAAAGCACCACTGGGTTTGGGCTCCCAACAGTAAGGCCAAGCCACTGACCAATAGATAGCTGAACAATTGCCAATACTGTTCTTTCTAATCCTTCTCTTTTAACTGCACATTTGAATTAAACTCAGTGTGAATGTGAGACTTACACTTCACTCTGAATTAATCACTTGTTTTATTTTTAATTTAAATACATTTGTTGGTTAAATTTCACCAATTTTACATTTTCAACATCTACAAAACAAATACAACAATTTGATAAAACATTGAATTATACATATTCACAGTCATTCAATACTCGCAGTCACTCAACAAATCAACCATTCATCCACTTGACATCCACATACAACACTACCACACCAATTATTTACAATTGAATGTTAATTACAATTTTATACAACAACCATAGACATTAAATTTATCTAATTTCCTTAAGTTTGGAGCGATGTTTTTTAATTTGAAAGTCTTATAGCTCTATAAACACTGGTCTACGCGTTTCGAACTCCTACTTGGTAGGGAGTTCTCATCAGGACCCAAAGCTTAAATGAGGAAAGCCTGGCTCGATTTTAGCCAACGCTCAACATATAGTCCAATTGTAACCATACACTTCTGACTTTTCAACTTCCTGTCAGAAACTTCTTTCCTAGTTTGTTAATCCTTGGTAGCTCGTAGATGTAGGCACTCAGGCACGCCTTTAAGTACCGCTCGTAATCTCGGATCGGTGGGGTCAGCGTGTGCATTCAATTCCGTCGGCTAAAATCCAGTCAGGCTTTCCTCATTTAAGCTTTGGGTCCTGATGATAACTCCCTTTCCACACAGCATCCCAAGAGCTCATAGAACCATAATACATTATACAATGACACAGTGAATGTTCCACGCACAGAGATTCAATACTTTAACCTTAGCAGCCACCCACACAAGTAGCCTTTCAAAGGTGTCTCGGACCTGCCACCTCATTGTCTGAGCACCATTTTAACTGCCATGTTGACGTGGCAAGTACACCCACTTTCCAGGCCTTAACCTTCCCTTTTATTACATATAATTCACCCCTATGGTAGGCCAAAGGTAACCCATGGGCAGGGTACTGAGTATGTGAAACATGGGACGTGCTGGTGTGTTTTACATGTCCTGATAGTGAAATACTATGCATTCCGTTTTGCACTACTGAAGGCTGTCTTTTCCATAGGTGATCATTGGAGCTGCCTTGTAACATTTTACTAGTGTAACTTCTAATTGGAGAAAAGATAGAGAAATGGAGTTTAGGCTCTCTGAGCTCAGAATTTAATAACACAACTTTTAGTAAAGATGTTTTTTAAATTGTGTGTTTGAAAATGCCACTTTTAGAAAGTAGGCATTTTCTTGCTTAACCATCCTGTGTGCTTCTGCCTGCTTGTGGATTTCCCGTCTGGTTTTAGACTGACAGGGGCTGTGCCCTGCATAGGCTGATGGGCCCTCCTGGCATAGAGTGGTGGGGGGAGTTGTCACTGACATCTGAATAGGCTGTGGCTGTTCTGAGCAATGCTGTCTCCACCTTCTGTAGTGAAGCTGGACCAGCAAGGACAGAACTGCTTTTTACTGTGCAAGAGGGACTTTCTGCCTAAGACTTCAAATAGAAATATGGGTATAAGTATTAGACCTAAAACCCCAGAACTTTAGAACTCTTTTGGACTAAGGGACCTGCCAAAGGCTGCCGAGAGGAATACTGCCCCTTTGCTGTGTGTTACTTTGTTGGGTTGGCCTGCAGTTTCTGCTTCTGGCTTGGGCAGTGAAAGGACTGGACTGTACTTTCTGCAACTTATTTCCTGAGTATCTCCAAGGGCTTGAAGTAGAGCTTTACACCTGTTAGAAGTCACAGGAACATCAAAGACATCATCTTCATCTGCCAGCAGCACTAGTAACTGTGTGTTTTGTGCTGCAACAGAAGAAAAACAACTCCAACACCATCAACAGCAACGCTGCCAGCTCCATGACATGAAGGCACTGCACTTCGCACCGCAGTCCTGGTCTCACTGACGCCGTCACTGACCCACTGCTTGCCCGTGACCTGTGGGCACTGCACGGTGCCCCACCTAGCTTCACCGTAGCTGGACCTTGACCACAAGGTTGGCCTGAACTACAGTATTTGTTTGTTCACGGCGCCTTGATAGCCTCAGATGGAGCTATCAACTTCAAGAAACTGTATTTTAAGTTGACTCTTGCAGAATTCATATCTTTATTAATGTATGCTGGATTTTTATCATTTTGGTCTTGTTTTGCACAGATAAATATCGGCTATTTTTCTAAAATGGGTGTGGTCTACTTTTGTAGTGTTTTCACTGTATTGCTGTGTGTTTTATGCAGATGCTTTACACATTGCAACTGAGATAAGCCTGCCTGCTCATGCCAATCTACCAAGAGGGTGAGCAGGGGATATTTTAGAAGTGTAATCCCCCTTACCCTGACTAGAAGGAAGGGTCCCTACAGGGTACAAACCTGCCAACCAGAGACCCCCATTTCTAACACTAGTTTAGACTTACCTTACAGTTTTGTCAAATCATTCACAATTTACAAGATTCTAAAACATTTGCATCTCTTCTTGAGGTCAAATGTCTTAAATATTTCACTGCAGTTTGGTGAGTATATGAGGCAATTATGTAACCGACAATATTGTTCAGTGGGATGTTACTTGTTGGTATAGGCTGTGTTCACAATTTCCAGTGTAAAAAACGAAAACATTTGACACTGAACTCCAGCACACAGATTTTAAACATGGGTGGGATGTGCAGAATGAAATACGCACACTTTTTACTCCATAGCGGGACAGCCGGAGGCTTCCCTTTGCCAAGTACTTTAACCAAATATTTTTCTTTGGGGTTAAAGGGAGCCGTATGAATAAAAGGTAGTTCATGTTTTTCCATGTTATTGGTAAAAAACGATTTGAATAGAATCTACTCAAAGTACATAATTTGCTTTCTTAAAAAGGTCTGCATTTTCTAAAACAGTTCACCCATTTTTTCCAAATACCCGTGTGTTGAATGGTTACTGTAGGTAGGAGATAGTAAAGCAAACGATAGAGAGTGCATCACATAAAGTGCTGCACAACTTGCTATTTTATGCATAACAGGCATTTTATGCACAACTGTTTAAATGTATACTTGCATATATATCGATCAACAGTGTAACATCAAAGTTAAATAAATCACACATAATTGGTAAATATCACCACTGAAACAATTAAGTAACAGAATAAAAATATTAAGAACCCATTTGCAAAGACAAAGAGACACTTTACAGATTGCAAAACCCAAACTTCAAACTGTGGGGATAATCGAGCAATTGTGCTTATTATCCAGGTCAGCATTTGTACACATACCATGTGGATTGGGAACCAAGTATATCCTTTATAGATGATCATATTATCAACTAAGGGAACAATGCACTTGTTTCCTACTGCACTCATGGCACCACAATTCATATGGATAGGTTTCACACATTCCAAATCAATGTACATAAACAACAGAGTCTGTTCTTTTGGTTTACGAACTAAAAGAAAGGGGAACACTCCCATTCTAAACGTCATATGTCATCACCTACTTTCCAAAGGCAAACACAGCCACAGATGCCTTTGTAATATAAGGGAACGATTACTACATAGCCCTTTTCAGCAATGGCTTCTCTGACAAGGATCTAAAATCCAGCCCACCAGGATGACTGGGTGTTACCAACTCGGAAAGCTCACCATTGCTGAATCCCAAAAGCATTTTAATGACAATTCTCTAGATGTAGAGCCTTAAAGGATAATTAGTTCCACAGTCCGGAAAGCTTCCCCAATTCTGACAACCAATTTATTCAATACTTTATTATAACCAAACCAAAGAAACACAGCAACAGTGCCAGTGTTAAGGCTCTGAAGATCACAATTGTTGAGGCTCTTGATAAATGTGCCCCTCTTAAATTGAGGAAGACGGTCATTTTGTGAAGAAACTATAGGAGAATAGTAGCTCCACTATTCAAGCTAGTCAAGAAACTATCTCAGCTCATGGCGGTGAGTCAAAATATTCCAATTTTGGCTCAGCGGTGTGAAGATCAGGCAAGCGGGAGGCAGGGAGGAAAGAGAAAAGAGACCGGAGCGCCACAACGCCTCATGCCACTCTCTCCCACCTAATTTCAGCCAAGTAAGTGCGTGTGTAAGACATAAAGAACAAAAAGACGGGAAAGCTAATCAGGAACGAAACTGAAGGTACAAACACAGGGAGCAGCCATCTTGGCCGTAGCCACTCCCACAAAGCGGCAGTGAACTGTCAACTAAGTGAGAAGCACAGCAGAGGCACCAGAGCAACAAGACAGACAGAAAAGTGAAACGGAGTTTCTCGATGCCCCGCGCCACTCTCCAGAGCCCTCCTCGTTGCAGGGTGAGGCAGGGGAATGAGGGTAGAGCGCGAGCTGGTGGTGGCAGTCAAAACGAAAGTGAAACTGAAGGCATACTCGCAGGGGGGCAGCCATCTTGGACGCGAGCCACACCCTACAGTGGCGTAGAACCACGAGGCAGCAGGAAACGGGCATTTCATTGTCCTGCAGCAGCCCATGTAAGGGAGGGAGAAGGAAGATAAGAACAACTGACGAAGAGCAGGGAAAACCGAAATTGAACGCACAACGGAGGGCGGCCATCTTAGCCGCAGGTACACCCATGCAGCAAGCGGTGATCGCTATCTAAGAACTCAGTGCAAGGGGCTGCTATCCGGACCGTGCAGCGACGAACTACAGTAGGAAAACAACCAACTCCCAATCTTTTGCGCTACCCCCAGTCCAATAATAAGATCAACTGCAACGGACATTTTGGACTGGAAGCACAAGGTAGAGGGCGGCCATCTTGGCCATTTTAGCCATAAGCCACAGAGGCGGCGAACGATAGAGGTGCGGCGGTTGGGCCGGAGCAAAATCCCCGCAAGACCCCAGCAAGACCACTGACAGTCCTGTCAGCAGCGCATCCACAGCAGCTCAGGCACAACTCCCAACAGAGGCTAAACAGGTAGAGCAGATTGGTGCGGAAAACCCAACACAAGGTCTGAGAGGTCATAGGTGGGAACAGGGAAAAAAGGCACGGAACGAAACGAAACCCGATAACCACACACCAAGCAGATACAGACTTGATCGCCAAAACGCTAAGAAAGCCACACCAGACCCGCTGGGAGAACACACCAGCTCAACTGCAACAACACAACGCAAAGGAGGCAGATTAGACAGCTACTTAGCCAGAAGGCGCTTTAGCGATATGTCAAGCCAAGAAGGAAAAGGAGCCGGCGAGATAAAGAAATACAAAAATAACCCTCCCGATTCACTCTTAAAGCTGAAGAATGACATAACTCTGGACACAATCCTCAAGAAAGTCAATGAAGGTAATGAGGTTGCGAAGTCCACCAAGCTAACACTCGACAACATGCAGCTGGAGCAAGCAGCCATAAGGGCTGCCCAAAACAATACAAATAGCAGGATAGACTCTGCTGAAAATTGCATTGACATTGAGGACGCCAACACACGTTCAAACAAGACTCTAGTTGCAGTCTCCAAAGCCACCAATATACTCCAGAAACAGCTCGCTGAGCAAGACGACCGCACAAGAAGAGGAAACATTAGGCTACTCGGTTTCCCGGAAGGGGAAGAGGATAAACCAGGGTCCGGCTCAGCCCTCCTAGAGGAGCTCATCCCCCATATCACCGGCCTCAGGTTTGACAAGCAATTTGAATTGGACAAAGCATATCGCGTGCCAGCAATAAAACTCCAAAACGCACTGGGCCCTCGCCCAATCATTTGCAAACCCCTACGGTCACAGCAAACAGAGGCTATCTTTGCAGTGGCTAGGAAAAACCAGACCCTAAAATGGAAAGACAGCAAGATAATAATCACACAAGACTTCTCACGCCACACCGTCGACACAAGGAAAGGCTTTCTGGCACTGAGAGAGAGAATGAGGAAGGACAACATCACCTTCAGCTTCGCAGACCCTGTAAGACTGAGAATAACGGACAGAGGACATACCATGATTTTCGACGACCTGGGCGAACTAAGAAGACACCTCCGAGGTCCACCTCCAGAGGCCATGGAAGCACAACGATCGGACACGGCTAAGAGAAGAGCCTCGCAGGACAGCACAGAAGCATCGGGTGATTCCCGCCAAGGCCATTAAGGCAAATAGAGAACGCCAACCACGAGAGTAACAACTTGATGCCGCAAGCAACGACTGCCACCTCACCGCACAGCTCTACTTGAACTTCAGACTGCAACAAGTAACGTTCCCCAGTCCCGGGATGGAGCAAAACTACCTCATTGATTCTAACCCACCTCAGGGCAGACACGCCTACCTCACCCACCCAGGGACCAGGGGAACGGGAACAATGCAGAACGATGCAGGGACTTTGCGACACACGGCCCAGATTATATCCTTTACCAGTGAACTTGGGTCAAGCTTGGGCCGGGACACAAAACGGCTCCTGAAAAGAACCTCGGGGGAGGAAACTTTGCTGACGCACGCCCATTTTTCAAAATTCGGAGGGTGGGAGGGAGGTTGGGTGGGGGGGGGAGGGCGCTTCCATTTCAGTGCACACACTTCTTTTTTTTCTCTCTTCCTCTAAATCTTACTTTCTTAACGGACACACACAACAAACTAGCACGACCATCAGATCATCTCAGCTGATGACAGAGGGCGACAACGGGAGTGGGTGGGGACGAACCCAAGGGCTGGGCTGGCAACACCCCATGGTCAACACCAAGCACGGCGACAATAAGTTGCAACCATGACACAGCACACGCAATCCCAGCTACTCTCAGACCTAAAAATAACCTCACTTAATGTTAAAGGGCTTAACCACCCGATCAAGAGAAGGAAAGTAATCGACTACCTGACAAAACAAAAATGCTATGTGTGCGTCCTGCAGGAAACAAAACTTTCCGAGGAGGATGCGCAACGCCTCAAGGCGAACTGGATAGGGCTAACCCTATGCTCAGCAGCCATAAACAAAAAGAGAGGGGTAATAACACTAATAAATAAAACATCCAGATTGACCCTACATGAATCGCACGCAGACGAAGATGGGAGAATGATAAAAACCACGCACAAAAGGGGGGAGGAAACAATCCATGTCGCCAACATTTACGGCCCCAACACAGATGATGAGTTGTTCTGGAGACAGGTGGGGGACAAACTGGGCAACCTTCCCCAAGATGAACTCCTGATAGTAGCAAGGGACCTCAATCAGGCGCTAGATCAAGCCATAGACAGACACCCACAAAGATCCAGCCACCAAAACCAGGCTCAACAACACACACTTAACCTATGCGTAAAACTGCAGCTCGGGGACCCATGGAGACTCCAAAACCCAGACGCTAGAGATTACACTTTTTACTCACACCCCCACAACTCATACAGCAGAATAGATTACATCCTCAGATCAGCCACACACACCCACCTCATAGAACACACAGAGATAGCACCGAGAACAGTGTCAGATCACTCCCTCATCAGCCTAACACTTAGCGGCCGCCACAACGAACAAGCAAGCCATAGATAGAGATTCAATAGCGATGTCATTAAAGAACCAGTGAATGCTGCAGCCATAGAGGAAGCCATAAAATAATACCTAGAAATAAATGATAAGCCAGACACTGACAAAGGAGTACTCTGGGACGCCATGAAAGCCACAATCAGGGGGAAAATAATAAGCATTAAGTCCAGAATGAACAGGGCCAGGAACAAGGTATTACTAGATCTAGAGAGACAGATCAGTGACCTGGAGATGCATAACAGTGCCAACCTAGCCGACAAAAACACACTTACGACCCTAACAAAGAAAAAATATGAACTTAATAAGATATTAAGTGAAAGGGCAGGGACGTGGATAAACAGGTACAAAGCCATAAATCTCTGCTCAGCAAATAAGGCAGGCAAAGCCCTGGCCTCATATCTCACAAGTAAGCAGAGGCAACACGCCATTGCTGCCGTGACGGACTCCAATAAGACATATCAAACGGCCAATAAGGAGATCTTCAGGGTCTTTAAAGAATTCTATGAGGAACTGTACAAAGAGGACAAAGATCTAAACCCAGATGGGGGAGCTGCCCTCCTAGACAAGCTAATCCTACCCAGGCTTACAGAGGCCCAATGCGCGACACTAGAACTAGACATCACAGGAGCAGAGATAGACAGGGCCATGGCGGCCTTAAAAGACAACAAGGCGCCGGACCGGACGGGTACACCGCAAAATTCTACAAACGCTTCCTCCCACTAATCAGAAACACAATGAAAGAGGTCTTTGCACACTGCATCAGTAGAGGGAAAATGACCAACTCAATGGCAGAGGCCAACATCATAGTCATCCCCAAAGAAGGGAAAGACACACAATTCCCGCAGAACTACCGCCCTATATCCCTAATAATCGTAGACTGCAAGATATACGCAAAGATATTCGCAGGTAGAATCAACACACATCTCCAGAGCCTTATCCACAAAACACAAGTGGGCTACCTCAAAAATAGACTATCCCAAGACAACACAAGACTACTATGCCACATAATAAACCATGCCTCTACTAACACGAAGCCAGCGGTAATGATTGCGCTGGATGCAGAAAAGGCTTTCAACAGAGTATCATGGCCCTTCCTGAATGAATGTATGCAGAAATTCGGCCTCGTGGAAACTATAGATCAATGGTGATGGCGCTATACAAAGACCCAAAAGCCCGAGTAGCAGTGAATGGGGGCACTTCAGAGGCACTATCTCTGGAAAGAGGAACCAGACAAGGCTGCCCACTCTCCCCAGCACTGTTCCTACTGACCCTAGAACCCCTACTGGCCATGATTATAAGCAATGCCGGGATAAAAGGAATGACGGTCAAAGGCAACACAGCCAAACTAGCTGCATACCCGGACGACATACTCGTCATGACAGAGAGTCCAGAGTCCTCGATAGAGGCACTAATGATCACCATTGACGAGTACGCAAAGGTAGCCGGGTACAAGGTCAATAGAAATAAGTCCGAATGTAAGCCACTCAATGTTCACACCACAAGGGATGTGATAGGGTCCTCAGGTCTACACTGGCAAAAAGGGCCCCTAAAATACCTGGGCATCCTCTTTGACAGGGATCTCATGTCAACACTTGATCACAACGAAAAATCATCAACAAACAAGATAAAAGACAGACTAGACATGTGGTCCCCCAAGTATGTCAGCTGGTGGGGCAGAGTAGAAACAATTAAAATGATGCTGACCCCCATTGGGAACTACCTACTAAGCATGCTCCCGCTAATACTCACAGAAGACTTCCACAAAAAAACTGAACGCCATGATAAACACGTTCCTCTGAAGGGGGAAGAAAGCCAGGATTAGCCTCCAGAAACTAAGGCTTAGCAAAGACCTAGGAGGACTCAACGTTACAAACTTTAAGACCTTCCAAACAGCCTGCCTAGCAAGACAATGCATGCATTGGCTTACGCCTGACCTAGGCTATACACCAGCTTGGCTGGAACTAGAAAGAGCTCTGCTGGGCGGTCTCAACCCAGCGGCTCTCCTCACTGCTAACAAACACCCAGAAGCAAGCAACACAATCCTTAGGAACACCAAAAACGCCCTCCTACAGGTAGACAAAAGAATGGATAGGAGCATAAATAACACAAAATGGGAATCCATTTGGTTCAACACAAAAGTTAAATATAAAAATAATGTACTTACCTTAGCCTCCTGGCCCCAGGGACGGATCGCTACCCCCAGCACGGGTCCCCCACCACCTTTGCCAGCCTACAACAGGCACACGACCTCCCAGATATATAACTATACAACTTTCTCAAAGTAAAGGCGGCAATCACCAAAGCAGGACTAAGCAAAGCTGCACCATCAATCCACCAATACCTAACCAACCTCAACATAGTCGAGCATCAAACATCACACCTATATAAACTCCTAAGGGCAAAAACATCCAGGTTAAACACCAAGGTCATAGAATACTGGGAAACGATGCACTCCGGGCACTTCAGCGAGAGGGGTAAGGCTCTCCTCTGGGCCTCAGCGAGCAGGAACAAAGTCACCACCATACTAGCACAAACTAAATTCTGGCTCCTTCACAGAGCGTATTGGACCCCGGCGCGCCTAGCGGTGGTCGGGCTCATAGACAATGATTTATGCTGGAACTGCCAGAAACAGAAATGAGACCTAGCACACATGATTGTACACTGCCCCAAAGTAAAAACATTCTGGGAGAAAGTAAGAGATTTCATCTACAACGTAACGGGGTATACTCTACAACTTGACCTCCTAAGCATAACAAAAGCTTTCACTGCCCCAGAGATACAATCAACTAACGACAGAAGCCTCATTGACCTACTCCTCACGGCGGCAACTAAGACAATCCTCTCCAACTGGAAGGACACGGGGAAAGCCTCCTTCAAAGTCTGGTTCAACTGGGTCACCTTCCTAAGGGGAGCAGACAACATAACAAAAAACCAAACACCCCAAGTGGGGCTAGGCAATGAGATGTGGCTCTCCTTAGACAAATACCTTAACTCGCAAAAACCGCCATGAATGCACCACACAGCCAGACACCATCAAACCCCCCCAAACCCCCCACACCATCCCTGGAGCCGCCTGACAGCAAACCCTGTAGTCAAGCCACCTACAACATGCCACACGTACGTCCGTTTCTTCTCTTTCCCACTCTCGTCTTCCTCCTACTTACCTACATACACTATCTCTCCCTTCAGACGGGGCAACGCATATGTACCCTTACGTAAAGCTAAGGACTCAAGTTAATTATGTATAACCGTGACTCAAGTGCCATAGCAAACCATAATGTATCAGTATTTACGCATGTAACCACATGACCAGCATTGCCTCCGTCCTGCTTACTCTGTACTGTTGTAAAAATTTCTCCTAATAAAATCTTAAGGCTGCCGCTGAGGCTGGTGATTTTTACAACTATCGTCCTACCTCCTTCTGCCTTATTTGGCAAAAGCAATTCAAAGGATACTAAAGACCCAGTTAACACGATTTCTGGAAGCCAATAACATTCTGGACACTTCCCAAATGGGCTTTAGAGCCGAGAGCTGCACGAAGTCCTGCATGACTGCAGTGGTTGACTGAATTAGATCAGAAGTAGATCAGGGCAAAACTGTTGTCCTGATCTTATTAGGCCTATCTGCTGCCTTTGATACCATCTCTCACTCACAGGTAGTTAGTGGTATTTATGAAGCAGGCTTGCACTCCACCACTTTTCAAAGGCTTGGAGTATTATTGTCTAGCAGATTCTGTTTACTTAGCTCCATTTAAATCTACCTAATTGCAAATTAATTGTGTTGTCCTACAAGGAACATCTCTAAGCCCGTTCTTGTTTAATGTCAATGTCGCCTCCTTGGCGAACATTGTTACATATTTGGGCTTCAAGACATTTTTTTATGTGGATGACACAGAGCTTATTATTACCATTGACAACAATCAGCCTCAAATTTTTGAGAATCTCCTGGGCTGTCTCTTAGATGTTGCTAGCTGGATGCGTTCACATTGCTTGAAGTTGAAAGCAGAAAAAAGTCCTGCTGTTCAGTGGGCAGCAAAAGCCTGGAATGACTCCGGGTGGCCTACCTACATTTGGGCACCTCCCATGTCTACGAGAGCCATCAAGAATTTGGGAGTCATATTAGATGACTCCCTTTCTATGCAGGACCAGGTAAAGTTGGTGTATAGAAGGGTCTTCGGTCTCTTACGCATGCTGAAGAAGCTATTCAGATGGACTCATCTCCTTTGGCGTAAGACATTCACTCAGGCGCTCATTCCGAGTAGACTGGATTACCCCAACACCCTATATCTAGGGATGGCCGACTATCTTTTCAGCCGGTTGTAGCTTATTCGGAATGAAGATGCTAGACTAGTTTGCAACACTCTAGAAGGATCTCAGCATCAGCCTGCCTCCATCACTTGCTCTGGCTCTCAGTATGGAAGAGAGTCAGGTTTAAAGTATTTTGCTATGTGCTCAAGGCGCTCCATGAGCCAGGACGGCTATTTTACATGCCAAGGTGAGATTCTACAAGATTAGTAGATCAATGCCTTCTTCCAAGTAACCTCTGATTCCTAGAACCAGAATTAGGAAAGCCAGGATGGGTGGCTGATCTTTCAGCCATTTAGCTGCACTTTATTTGAATTCCCTTCCTTTAGACATGCGTCTCATGAAAGATCTTTTTGTGTTTTCGCAAACACTTGAAAACTTGCCTGCTTCCTCCTTACAGGGCGTTTATCAGCAGAGCTTCTTTGTTTGGTTCTAGCTCCGGGATGTCCCCTTGGGGAGGATGTGTGTGCTTTGTAAATTAAACAATAAATGAATAAACTTACAGTAGCAGAACCTTGGTAGCATATGATTTATTTGTATGCAAAAAACGAACCTGGTATTCCTCCCCTTCTCTCTCTACTGGTAATGACAAGCCATTCATATAAGGGTCGACGCTATCAATAACCCCCGCGACCTACCATAATCACTTTTTTGTTTATCACAGGGTTCATATATGAATTTTTATTTACCAATCTGCAGCAATTGTTTTCATGGGCACCACGTTGGGGTACTGCAATTCCTGCATAAAAACCTGCCTCCAATTTCTTTGTAGTCAGCATCTTGTGACACTCACTGTCACTGATTATAAAGAAAAGATGTCAGAACTCAACTGTAATAACGTATTTCTGTTGAGTTCTGACATCACAGTGCCTGCTGCCAGAACCAGCAGCCAAGGGGAAAAGTAGGTCAGGCCAGGGAGCATAATTGAAGCACCTATTTATCGAATGAAACGTGTCTTTTCTTTCTTACTCCTCTCTTTTATTCTAGCTGTACAGTGACAACGAGAAACAAGGAGATATGTCTCTACACATTCCGAGCCACTGCACCTTTAAAACAAAAATGGACTTGCAATAAACTGTCTAATATCTTCTCACAACAACTATCCTGCAGCTTTTTTGATGTGCAAAGGTTTGCACTAAGATTCTATTTTTATTTTTTATGTTTGTAAACCTGCTTTCTCTTTTATATGAAAAAGCAACATACCAAAGGCCTAAGTGATTTGTGAGAAAAGTGACGGCATGACCATGTATTTTAGGGGATAATGTACTCCCAACTGAACATGATAAGGATATTTTAAGTCACCTTGGAGCTCCATAACATTATAAGGGAACTTGGCCTACAGCCACGTTCCCCTACATGCATATGGTACTCCTCAGTCAGTTGCAATTACCTTATAATGTACGACCTGGGGTACTTTATCCCATATTAACTAAGGAATGTTTGTTCAACTTTCTTTATTTACTGTGTGATCACCATTTATACCGCACACCACTTTCCCCTTTTTCACTTTGTTTTCTCTAGCACTTCTCATTGGGCTTATGGGTGAGAGCTCAAGCATAATGTAAACGTTTAAAACATATCCTGCATGACATATCTTTTTGTAAATGAATGTATTTCATTTGTTGCATTTATCTTTAGTCAACTCATTGGACTGTTACTAAATGCAGAAACATACACTATAAAATACCACCTCGTGAAACACTGTTTCTTGCTAAGGCAGGCGTGCTATATCTTTTAGATGCAAAGACTGGCCCCCAGGTTAATTGCTGATCGATTATAAGGGATAAATAGTTATAATCAGAGATTTCAAAATGCAGCAAAGGCTAACCATGTCAGAACCAAAAACTATAATCTTGGTCATGCTCAAGTTGATTTCAGGAGCTCTGCTGCTGCTAAGCGTGAACATGAAGTTGCAGAGCTGCCCTCCTCATGTTTTAACAGGCAATAATTATGAATGATGCTAGACCTGACAGCCTTAGGGTGGTCTTTCCCCAACTTTTTGCCTGCCTCGCTCCATTTTTTCGACCCCGTTTTTGCTGCTTTAGGACTCTAGACACATTACCACTGCTAAACAGTGCTAAATTGCTTGTGCTCTTGCCTCTAAGCATGAAAATATTGATTCATCCCCAATTGGCCTATTCAATTTACTCATAAGACCCTAGTAAAGTGCACTACATGCGACCTGGGTCTGTAATTAAATGCTACTGTGATCCTGCAGCACTGATTGCGCCAGTAGCTCCTTGACCATATCTCCGGCTTGCCATTGCAGGGCCTGTGTGTGGGGTTTAATGCCACGTCAACATGGCATTTAAAGCTACTTGCCAAGCTGTAAAATCCTCTTCTATTACACCTAAATCACCACTGAGATAGGCCCTAGGTAGCCCAAAGGGACGGGTGCTGTGTAAGTAAAAGGCAGGACATGTAGTTTTAGGTTTCACATGCCCTGGTAGTGGCAAACAGCTCATTTCGTTGTCAGCACCGTGAGGCCTACTACTCTCATAGGGTAATATTGGGTATTCCTTAATACACTTTAAAGCTGTAATTCCTTATGAGAAAGGAGTAGCTGCATTATGTTTTATATTTTTGGAATGGTAATGATAAATCCCCTTTACTGGTAAAGTTAGATTTAATGTCACTATTTTAGAAATGCCCCTTTAGAAAGTGGGCATTTCTCTGCTTCTAGCTCTCTATCCCTGGCAGCCTGCCTCCAATACCTGTCTGGGGTGGTTGACTGCTACACTTTGTGCATTCTCTCTAGATAGCCACAAGCACAGGAAGGCTAAGTGTGGCTGCGTACCCATCTACATAGATGTGCATTCTGATGGCTCTCCCTGAGCAGGAAGGGAGGGAAGGACTCACACTTACTCTTAAATAGGTAGTTGCCTTACAGCCACACAAAGGACTGATTAACTCTACTGATAGTCTTGGGCCAGGGTTGGGAACAATTACTTTGTGCACCCCTCTTTGAAGCCAACCCAACTTCAAAGGCACATTTGGGTATACGTACTGGATCTGTGCCCCTACCAAAGTAGTACACTTCTGGATCTGTGACCAGTCTACCAGGAAGAATAGGAACTGTTTTGTTACTAAAGGACTGCCACTCTGCAGAATCTGCTCTTAGCTGAACTATTGCCTTGCTGTGTTGCCCTGCTGCTGCCACTCTCTATCTGTCTGGGTGAGAAAGACTGGACAAGCATCACTTCAACCCAGAGCGACTCCAAGGTCTTTCAGGCTTGCCTCCTATTGCCTAACTCTCAAGGGCACAAAAACTTGGAACTTTCCTTTTCCAAATCTTAGGCTCATCTGCTGGTGAGTCTGTCCTGCCAAGAGGTGCCAACCCAGTCATGGACCCTTGGACAAGGACCTAGGAGTATTTTGCTGTATTATCGACATATTCCCTGCTGCCACTGGTATCAGATTGTTGCTTTGCACTCCGAACTGCTGCATTACACTCAGACCCGCTGCTTCACTCACAGGCCTCATCACATTGCCGCTGGGGTATTGGGGACCACCCAAGCATCGTTCAGCCCACCTCTGTCGACGCAAACCTAAGATCAAGGTACTTTTGTTCAGTGAGCCTAAGTGGGTTCCTGTGTCCGGCCTGGGCTCCCTTGCTGTGGGCCTGAACTTTTGACTTTGTCTCGGTTTAGCACAACCAGTTAACCCTTTAAGTGCTATTTACTTCTAGGCGCTACTTGGACATTTTATTCCTTCAAAATTCATATCTCAACTTCTCCATATTGAATTTTCGTTGTTTGTGTCTTGTTTTATTTATAAAATTATACTGTATTTTACTAAACTGTTACGGAGTCTGCCTCTTAAGTTAAGCCTGACTGCTCTGTGCCAAGCTACCGAGAGGTGAGCACAGGATAATTTAGGTTGTATGGGGACTTAACCCGACTAGGATTATGGCTCCTGCTCATACAGGGTGCATACTCTGCCAACCAGAAACCCAATTTAGACAAATGACAACTCATCAATGCTCCTAAAAACTTCACTTGGTAACCACAATAAAGACCCTCATTTTCAGTTGAGCAGAGTGGAATTCCATATACATATGCAATTCCACTTCATCTAATCATGAGTGGAGCATTGCTCACATCACTGGATTTGCCAGATGCGGAAACATCGTACCCGATTTTACTTACCAGAAAATCCGGTTGGTAAAATGACCTTGGGAATGGACTGCAATGGAGCCCGTCTCTTTTACCTAGACGCCACCTGACCCATCCCTAGGCACAGGGCGATCATGTAATGCTTACCTCCGCCAAGCAACTTCCTATTCTTCTCTATCTCGCCCTATCCACTTCTAGCACATACCAGAGCAGGTGGTAAATGGGAGTGTAAAACCCATGGAAATGGAATCAGCATGCAGAATTCACCTGGTTCAGCTGGCCTGCAGTTATTCCGGATTCTGTGGGGATGTCATCTTTTAGGCATGGTACTGGTAGGGTGTTACCATGTAGTACGGTCATTTAAGAGTGTGGAGTGATCATCTCCTGAACCTTGCAACTCATAATCGGGCCATAGAATGAAAAATGTTAGGAAGACATTTAACATGGATAATTAAAGACACTGGTTAAATGACAGCAAAACATTATGTTTCAGCCAACATTTATAAACATAACAATTAATCTTTCCTTCAACCATCTAATACAGGTTTTGTTCAGAGACAGCAGAAAGCTGTTGGCAGCAGAAGGGAAAGAGATGCACCAGTATTTAGCAAATAGTATATATTGGTGAAAAATATAGGTTTATATAACAGAGAAATACATACGAATCCAGGCCTTTTGACGTGTTCCTTGTAGGGCTCTGTTTCAGGATATTTGATAGTGTAAACTGCTGTACAACTGCCTACTTTCACTTGTCAGACCAATGCTCGTTGCCTTTCTAAAAGAACTGATACACTTTGACGCTAACAGCCTGAAGCAAATTGGAAAAGCAGGGCAAGTGAGAGTGTGCAGAGAGCATGAAGCAGCAGTACAAGGCACCAGGTGAGGTCATTTGGTCGGCTGATTTTCATGGTTTGTCTGTACACAGAAATTGATAACTTTGTGCAACGAGCTTGGACGACCTGTCAGACACAGGCCACGTTGAATATACAGCAGATATGTAGAAGAAGATGCAGTGATTATCCTGGTAAATTCCCCGCGGTTCAGATGTTGGTACTCACGCACCAAAAACCACATGTCCCATTACTAAATGGACCTTTCTCTCCCTTTAAATTCTGGCAAATTTAATGGGGGATTAATCTGAATGTGCAATCTTTATTGTACTTGGTAATTAGCTGGTCTACCGCTTGTAATTGTAATCTATGTGCAAAGAGGTTTTGTGAGGGAATTATTATTCTACAGGGCACTCACAATAGAGGCTGTGTCTGGGAGTTCTTGATAGAATGTGCCACCTTGAAATGCTTACTTATGCTGGAAAATGTTAGTTGCATTATTTTGTACAAGTGACTCTCCTGAGTAACGACACTGTACTTTGTGAATATTTCTCCTACGGACTTTATGGAAGGAATGTGAACCACTTACATTTATTTTCGAAATATACAAATTATGATAAGTTAGCAAGGACAGAAATACTTAACACTTGCAAAAATTGTCTTACATTTTTATTGGGTACTGCTGAATACTTTATATGGTTCGTGTTCATGAGTGAAATACCCACGAATATATATACCCTACTATGCAGGAAGTTCCCAGGTGGTATGTTTCAAAAACGAAAACAATGGCAAGACCGAATTAAATACTTGTGTACATCTTGTTTTTTTCTAAATATTATGCGTGAAGTGAATCAGAAATAACCATGCTGCTTAGGCGTGTGCTGTCCCTAGATACTCCAGCGTCCCCTCGAGTCACGGAGCTATTGCATCAGTAAAAGCCTTGAAGTTCACCCTTTTAATTTGTATTTCACACTTAAAAAGCACACCATATACCCCCATTAGCGTACTGCACGCCCAAAAGAAATCAAATGCTTCTGACAGAAACAACACAAGGCCAAACAGAACTAAGAGCTGCAATTAGAAGATAGGAAATAACCAGGTCATCAATTGTTTCATGAGGTCAACAAGTAAGATTCCTGACGTGGATGTAGTGGTAAAGAATTCCATCTAGATGCGGTGGCAACTAAAATGGACCTGCCGTTCATAGTTCAGCCAGTATTTGGGGATTTCGGAAAAAAACGTCCTCTTAGATCTCAGCAGGAGGCCAGGAGAGTACCATTTAAATCTGTGCTGATGCGGTGACCTATCAGGAGTATAAACTGCATATATATGTTTAGGATTTACACCCTATGTGGTGGAGATACAAGACAGAGTGTTCGTCTCAATGTGTGCAATTGAAGAGACCGGATTTCAGTGTGGGAAAAATCTGATCAACTAAAGTCAGAGAGGAGTCAATTTCACCCAAGCTCTATTGCGAATAACAACTTTCTTTCTGTATATACTCTTGTGTTTGTAATTTTTTTCTGTTGTGTTTCTTAGCACTTGGGGCATATTATATGTATTTCTACGCACAATAGACCTACCAATGATGTCAATTGGTGTCCCAAGTTAACTATGATTTACACGTAAAAACCAATAGAAAAATCACTTAAATCCATTGTGTCCTTTGTGGTTTTTTTTATGGTTATTAAATGTATGTGGCTTATATGTAGGAACGGTTATTCCATTTTGTGAGTGTTTTTTCACAAACCCCTTTTTACCTTTTCTCACATCTTACAATCTCTGTAGTATACGATGTTGTATGGTTGCCTATGAGAACCACTGTACCGCTTTAGAATTGCATACCCAAGTTCCCAAGCATCGGAAGGTCACTCTTGAAGCTACAATACCTGCTCTTCTAGTTATAGCATTATTTGAGTATTGCCTGTGTGGAGACACTGAAGTGAAAGGATTGGATAGGATGAGCTAGAGGGGCCATGTATAGATTAAACAACAATGGTGAGATGATAGAACTTTGGGTGTCACCACCAAGCTTGTTGAGAATTAAAAAGGGGGACGTGAAATACTGAAAGATTATTTCAACAGAAAAGCACAAAAACATGTAAGGCCCTGATCTTGTATCTCTGAATGAGAGAGTCTGCCAGAAAAATAAGATGCCTCATTGTATCAAATGCATCTGAAAGATCTAAAGTAATGAGAGTAGTTGGAATATTAGACTAACCATAGTTCCAAAGGTCATAAAGAGCTGACAAAGTTATAACCTCTCTGCTATATCCAGGACAAAATCCCAATATGTGTTGGATTGAGAAGAAAACCTACTATTACAGCATGGACGGCTAGAGAAAGACTCCATGCATGGGCTGTTTTATTACTGAAGCTGTGTAAAAACAAAAGTAGTGTACCTTTTATCCTGACAAATGTATATATTGAGGAATGCAATATGATATATTACATGGACCCAAACTAATATAACACAAGCTTTGACAAAGCCAATAGTTCTCACCCATTACATGAGACTGTAGCAGGGCTTCTGTTCTCCCACAGAACTGTGCACAGAGGATTGGAACCTCAGCGAATTAGGGTGACCCAAAACTCACCTTAGTACCCAACAAACCCCTTACCGAGCTAGCTACAGTGTCTCATTGGTCATAACCAACTCCCAATGTTTAGACAAACCAGAACATGAACTCACCAACCTCAAGTTACGTGGAACACATGAGCACTCTTTCGTTATACAATCATTACAAACCAGAACATGGAGTAAAGAAGAACACGTGAGCATTTGAAATGTTTATTTACTAATGCCTTCTTCTCAGGCGCAGTATCTTAGATAATACAAGTAAACATATTATCAACAACAAAGCTACAAGCATAGTTACTAGTCCATAGAAAGCGAACGGTGACAGCATGTTACCATGCTGTAAATTAATAAGGGTTAACAACACTTATTTCTCACCCTCCCTAACTCGCATATTATATTAATAGCTAAGAAGGTCTCTTTGGGTTGAATTAGGGCGGGCCCATACCTCAGTGTCCTAGAATGAAGGGATCACATCAGCATACACCAGCTCTCTCTGCATGCGAACAGCATCAAGTGTGTTATATGTGTCTCAAGCAAAGCAATATAAAAACCCGCCTCAAGCCCAAAGTTGGCAAAAGCTGCACTTATGTTATGTCTATGAAGGCGCGAAGATCAGACCTCATAACAATTCTGTATCGTGTTGTTCCTGAAGCTTCAGCACTCTCTGTACAGACATAGTTTATTAAGCAAAGCTGATATCAGAGTAATAACATATTATTCTCATGTAAACCACAACGAACTACTAGGTTGATAGCTAAATCAACAATTAAGTGTTGTGTGCAGAAGCACCAAAAGGAAAAATGGCGTTTAAACATTTAATGAGCCTATGCTAACTTAACACATTATAAAGATATACAGTAGCTATATGACAAGACCGATTGCCTTTGCCAATGTTTTTCTTGTTTCTGCCATAATTTACTGCAAATAAACATTGACAATCAACCTCTGTCCATGTCTCTCTTTGCCTTGTGTTCAAATGTATTCACTGCTTGAGTTATCATATTTCGCCTCTTTAGTCTAATCAGACCCCCCAGGATATAGCGGCATGGATTCGCAAATTTAGCGGCACAAATATGGAAATTTAGCGGCACAAATATGGAAATTTAGCGGCATTTTAGCGGCACTTTATTTTACTCATAAGCATTCATTTTCAGCCTTAAATCAATGGAAACTGTTTTAGCAGAGTATTCCACTTTGATTAGGCAATCTGGAATATGGAATAGAGGAAGATACTCGAAGTGGAGGGACATACATCCAGATTTGGTAGGGAGTAACTGTTCAAGGAATAAACAACAAAAGGTAGCAGAAGTGAGTGGCTATCCCTCACAAAGAACTTATGTAAAATACCAGCAATGACCGGCAATCTGTTTTTAAGGAATGGTTGTCAGGATCTGTGCCACCTCAGAACCTACGATCTTCAGAGCCCTCATCCCTTTGCACATAGTAAAAGGCCAAGTGAGATGAAACCTGCATTGTATGTGTGCGGAAAGGCACACTTTGCAAAGAAAAAATGGTGGACTTATCAGTATACCCTATGGACTTTGTATGGGACTGAGAGCGTTTCCCACTGCCCCAGGAGAATGAGATTTTGCCAGTATGGCCACCCCTACCCACATCGCACATGATTCACTGGATCTTTGCGGGATGGTCACATCTTAGCTTATCATAAGAGTTGTTGTTTAGCGCACAGCTACCCTTTCAGGCCTCTTGCTGGATCCTAGCCAGTTGATATATATGTCTCGAACTGCTTCAAAATATTTCGGGAAGGCTTAGCAACAGAGACACAGCAGTTGTTTGGAAGGAGATATTGTTTTTTGTAAAACATATTTTATTGATTTTGCAATTTAAGTAGAGAACAGAGCCTATAAGGCCAACACTTATCAGAAAAATGACAAACATATTACAAAGAACAATTCAAATGCCAACACGTGCATATATGCCTCCTGCCCCCAACTCGACATCCATCGAAAGAACATAGTGAAAATCCACATGTAACAGTCAGTGTCTCACATTCACCCTGGCCACCCTCAGCCTGCAAATGCCCGTGATTCATCATCAATCATTGGTCCATATGTGTTTCCAGCTCAAAGGTTACTGCGCCCAAGTAAAATGTACATCAGCAGTTAGTTCCACCCCTACCTGGGGAAACATTTCATAGCAGCCGGAGACACCGAACCTGTCTTTTTTTAAAAAAATGAAGTGTCCTCTCCAACGCCGGCTTCCAGAGCAGTGCTCTGCGCGGCCCGGAGTTTCCCTGATGCAAGTACATCGGGTTCTGCCCCACCACGGCGGAGGGGTCTGAGGCCCTTTTACCCAACAGGGAGGTGCCGCCTGGCCTGCATAGAGTGTCCTCACATCAGCAGGGCGCTGCCATCACGTTTTAATGGAGGCCTGTAATGACAAGTCATCTCAAGTCCGAGAGTCTTTCTCACCACCTGGGGTTAGTTTGAAAGAACTTGTCCCACACAAAGCGAGGCCAATCACCCATCTGTCCGGGGGGTGGCCGCGAATCTGAAAGACATTTATCCAAACCCCTGTTTGAGCGATGATGACGGCTCTCTGTGCTGCTGGGAATTAAACAAGTTGGATTCATTGCTTTCAACTTGCTATTAAGCGCCCGATTCGCAAACGGTGTTCCTACGTTTGAGCCTTCGAAATTCAGGGATGACACTCCTCACAGAACAATCCTTTTGAATCGTGCCAACAGCAGCGCAATCCGCTCCCCACTCATCAGCTCAAAAACTGACTGTCTGTGTGTGTCCCGGGAAGCTGCTGACACACACGAGTGGGGGGCAGGGGGGGGGGGGGGGTTGCACAGCCAAGCATTGTTTGTTTTGCTGTTAAATATCGCGGCCAATATGGTTATTATCGCGCCCATCGCGGTAATCTGCCAATTTCGCGATTTTTTTGTGAATCGCGAAATCGCGATAAACTAGAGGGTCTGTCTAATGTAATGCCTCACTATGTTACCCCAATTTTATATTATCTTTTATTAAGCAGTTCATAGAGGATCCTGGCGTTAATTCAAAAGATCAACACATGATTAAATTTGCCCAGTTTCATGATAAGTGCTTTCGTTAATGAAAAATGATGGAATGTCCCAGACAGGGAGCACAGCAGGGTGTTCCAAAGATTTGCAGCTAGATAACCTAAAGACTCAACCACCCCAACCGGTACGTTGGACCAGGGGCGTAACACAGGCCCCCGCAGCCCACGCGGTGCGGGGGGGCCCGAAGCTCCAGGGGGCCCCCTCGGCACTGCACTGTGTCCGGAGAGCTCCTAATAGAGCAAGGAGGGGGCCCCTCTACATACCTTGCAGGGAGGCCCCCTCAATTTTCGTTACGCCAGTGCGTTGGACGCATGGAATAGTTAAGTTGAGTTTGGAGGCGGAACAAAGGGCCATACAATAAAATCTATATAACCTCTATGTAACTCGGTCCATTTTTTTGCACCGCCTAATAGACCACGCGATGGAAGCCAGTACTGTGACTGCCTATAAGCAGTCATATGAGATTGTCTGTTAAGGTTAAAATCCAGGTGAACTGTCATATTTATAAGTAGTTGAAACCTTTTAATCACTGTCTTAGGCGCTCCCAAATGTAGGCTAGTGCAATAATCAATTCTAGATAGAATTAAGGAATGTATTACAATTTTGTGACCTTGTAAAGGAAGAAAGGGGACATTTTTCTTAACCATTCTTACATGAAAGAAGCATGTAGAAACAACTTTGCTGATTTGGAATTGCAGAGAAAGCTTCTCATCTAAGCTGACACCTAAATCCTTAAAAAGAGCAAGAGAGGTGAAGGCCCAGGTCTGATGGCCACCAAGTGTCTTAAAATGACTGACAATAAGAACCTCTGTTTATCTGGGTTATGCTTCAATGCATTCATCCACATCCAATGTGGGGTCTGCAATAAGCAGGTTCAGAAAGTGATAGGACTACTGTCGTGGATCCCATCCAGCCAAATAGTAAGCTTGGTATTGTTTGCATATATCATATATTGCAGCCCACATGATCTTATGGGTTTTGTCGAAAGTGTTACAAAGATGCTAAAAAGCATGGGGTTTAATGATGAACCCTCATGTAGTCCAAACCTAACTGGATAGGCTTAGAACAGTGAAGAACCCATCTACACTTTTTGGGTGGCGATCAGACAGGTAGGAATCCATCCACTTGTCATAACTAGGCAATGACACCAATCAACCTTGTTAATAAAATTACAGTAGAGAAGGTGTCAAAGGTGCTCAAGAGATACGGAAGTATCAGGGCTGCACAAGTGTCTTGGGCATAGGGCCACAACCGATCGTCAGCAACAGCCACTAAGGCTGATTCTGTGTTGTGCTTTGCTCTAAATCCTGATTGCACTGAATCTAGTAGCAAGGTACTCTTGACACAATTCCCCAGTTCTTTAAATTGGAGAGGCAGCAGGTAGACCGGGTGACGGTTAGCAGGAAATAGCTAGATCTACTGTTGACGTCTTTAAGATTGCTGAACCCAAAGAATCACTGCATAGTTTATTATAGCATTGTGACTCATTGCCTTAGGCTATATCAGATCTTAAAGGCCCAGAACCTGAGTTCTAATCTATAAGGAGGACAGGACCTTTAACATCTGATATAGCCTAAGGCAGAAGGGCTATAAGGCTATTAGAACATTACACCACTAAGGGTGGAATGTTCTAAATTAAAAGGGAAGAAACAGAAAGACAAACATTGGCATGTCGGAGCAGAAGATCTGTACCAGCCATTATTAGCTCTAAGCCACTTAATTGTCTTCAATGGAGCTCTCAATGTTCTAATACGCATTGGGCCCGCATATTTACTGCCATGTGTATAATATTGGCAGGGCAAGGTTGAAATGACTAAGCAGATTTAACATTCAGGGAAAGCTTTTCACCATCTGAAAGTGGAGCATTCTCAAAAGTCGCAACCACAAATTATGTGCTAATTTTATTAATCTTTTCATAAAAAAAGAGGCTAATATACTGCAAGTCTCTAAGGGGTCAGTAACATTTAGAAAGAGGCAGCTGGGATTAACAAACTTGTTAATAATTCTAAAGCTTTCTTTCGGGATGCTCATTGGATTCCTGATTTGATCCATAGGGAAAGTTTTAGCTGACCTTACCTATTTCTTATTGTCCCAAAAGGATGCCGCATAGATTATTTTGGCTTCACTGTTGTAATTTCTTTGTCAGGATAGCCAAAGTCTCTTACAGACCCTTTTTTATTCACCAAATGTATTGGAAAACTATGGCTTTGCTCTTTTTGCTCATTGTGGCGTAAGCTGTTTTTTTGTGCCTATATATCGAAGGTCTGGTTAACCCAATGGATAAATTGCCGAACTACTCCCTCAACTTCCGTCACTGCATGATCAAGTCTAGAGTATGTGGCTTCCAGCGCTGCTGGGAAAGACTGTCCTCGTGGTTTCTTCCATTTCTGTGTTCCAAGCAATGAAAGATGGTTTAAAACCACCCTTCCCTCACTAACCACTTAAATGAAACCAAAACGTGGTTTGTCTAATTGTGTGGGAGCGACCTACTGCTGTTATATCTATCAGCAGCATTTAACACTGCTCCCCATGCAAATCTACTGGATTGTCTCCAGGCTTTTGAGGTAGCAGGGCAGGCATTGGACTGGATAGTATCCTTTCTGGCAAACAGAAGTCAACACATTTGGATCCCCCATGATCAGCCATTCCACTCAAATTGTCTAGAGGAGTCCCCTAGTACTCTACCCTAAGCCCTACCTTAACATTTACCTTACCCCTCTGGAACAACTAGCAGGAGACCTGGGAGCCACAGTGGTCTCCTATGCACATGATACGCAACTGCTATTTTCATGGGGCAAAGGCGAAGAGTTGATTGACACACAGATTAAAACCTGATGACTTCTAGCACAATTTCTGGCCCAATATTGCCCCCCCCCATGCGCCCCAGAGTGGCATACTTAGAAATCTGTGGATAGAATTTGATAACAGCTTGTCCTTTAAGCTTCAAGTTAAAGCTTTGACAGGCACCTGTTTTGGCATCACGCAGTCCCTAAAATAAAATTCTTCCCTTTTTGTCCTTTCCAGTAAAATTAGTTGGTAATTCAGGCTCTGAAACCCTCCAGAATAGATTATGGCAATGCGGCTGCCCGCCTTCTTTTATATGTACCAGGGAGAACGCAAATCTCGTCATATTTGTGGATCTTGCACTGGCTGCACACCAGGAAAAGAGTTAGATTTAAGGCTCTTGTTCTAGTGCATGATGCGCTGTATCAAACTGTGGCTTCTTATCTAAGAGCCAGATTTGGATTATATAATCCTCCCAGCAAGTTGAGATCTGCTAACAAACTTTTGGCAGTGATCCCAGAATTCAGCGTCAAGAGCAGGTGGAAGAACTTTCACTTATTTGGGCTCAGTGGCACGGAATCACCTACCTCTTGAGTTGCGCGCATGGAGAGATGTTGCAGTGTTCAAAATTAGCGTAAAACTTGGCTTTTTATGCGGGACTAACTTTTATCGTTCACCTTCCGACCTATGCTTTTCATGCCGGTACATTCCATGGAGTAGCTGTGCCGCTATAAATTGCCTTTATCCTCAGGATATTAACATCTTGAATATTTTTCTCAATTGCTATAAGCAAGTCGAGTGGGTTTACCTTTGATGTAAGTTGGGGAATCTATAGGCTGATATAACCCAAAACTTTACAGTTGTCCAATAAATTCCCGGGTTCCTCATGGGAGGGGATGTTTACTAATTCCATGAATGCTTCTCTAAAATTAGTCACGTGAAGTCGGGCTATAAAGTTGCAATATATTGATAGAAGCAAATGGGTTTATTTCTACTCAAATCCACCTACCTCTGCCTAACCAAATTCTCCCAGTGAGAGGAGTCAAACCGTGTGTTGTTCCTAAAATACTACTGCCTCCATACCCCTCTCCTCTAACTCTTGTCTCTCCTAATAATTTTGAACCCTAGTGTGATGGCCTCTGCAATATCTAGATTGGAAACATCACACAACCAAGACTCTCTGGTCACTGAATAGGTCATAGATTCCAGAATGATGTATTGGTAATGATCTTACATTAATCAAGTTACAGTGTAGTTAAATGTGCCAGGACGTACAGGGATTGTCTACCATGTCTCTTACTTCAAAAGCCCCCACTACCACTCACCTGGGAACCTCTCTGAACTCTTTGCAACCACTCTGGAAGCAGGGTAGACAAAAGGCATAGAGCTCTAAATTGGAATCACAAATTCAAGTCACCCCCAGATCAAAACAGGCAGCATGGTTAGCACTGGTCACTGGGTGGGCGCTGATGGACTTACCATGCACTTTTACTGTGTTGGCGGTACACTCACCCTAATTATGTTATCCAAGATGGCAACCTTGCATGTACTCAGTCGTCTCTTGAGAGTTTAGAGCACTAACTCTCACTCCCTACCTCCCCAAAATGAAACTAAGATTGAACAGAGTATTGATACTAGCCAATTAAAAGTGCTGGAAAGGACTACTGAGCAGTTAAAACAGTACCCCAATATCACTTATAAATTGCCTCAACAGTTTTTTAAAATTCCCCTCCAAACACACTTAAAAATTCTCCCACATTCTATTCAAGTATCGCCACACGCCTTACAGCAATATTGTGTGTTGATTTCACAAATTAGATTCATTTATGTAACGCAAAATGGCGACTGTGCACCTGCTCAGTCCTCTCTTGAGAGACTATAGCACTAACTCACACTCACTGTCTCTCGATAATGAAGGTGGTGAGTGTTCAAAGTGCTGAGTTTTGCCAAAGTACAAAGGTCTTAAAATTACTATTGAACAATTAAAACAATGCACTCAAATCCGTTACATTTTGGCCCAGTTTTAACACGGTTGTGTCCAAACGCTATTCAAAACTCTCCCAAATTCGAAACAAAAATTACCATTCATCTCGAACAATATTATGTGGTGATTTCACTTATTTAGTGTGTGGACGCACTGCCTTTATATAATCCTAGACGGTCACCAGAGACATGCTCAGTCCTCTCTTAAGAGACTATAGCACTCAACACCTCTCCAAAATGGAGGTACTATTGTTCAAAGTGCTGAATATTGCCACCAGCCAGTGAAAAGTGCTGAAATTTACAAATATACAATTAACACAATGACCTCAAAATCACTTTAAAAATGACCCCAAACTATTTTAAAAAATTCGCCTCCAAACATAGGGGCCGATTATGATCGCGGACGGACTTGAGTCCGTCCGCGACCCCTGAGGAGGAGGGACCGTCCGCAGGGGCAGCGGCGGTCCTTCCGAGCAGATTAGGATGTGACCGCCAGGGTGGCGGTCACATCCTCTATCATTAACATTGCGGAAGGTGAAAAATGCATGCAACGCATTTGCATGCATAAAGCGGCAGGCACCGCGCAGTGCCTGCTGCTTTGTGCATGCAAATGCAGGGGAGTACCATAGGTACCCCCCATGTGCACCCCCACCCCCCCTTCACCCAGGGGGCCCGCAACGGGCCCCCGAAGTGAAAGTCCGTATGCTTTTCCACGGCGGAAAAGCCGCAGCGGAAAAGCATGTATTTCCCACCATCCTAATATGGCTGGCGGTGTCTGTTAGACACCGCCACCATATTAGGGCTATTCCGCCGCGGTTGTACTCCGACCGCGGCGGAAAAGCGGCGGACGTAATTCCAGACCCACCAGCCATCCTAATATGGCGGTGGGTCTTTGGAGGCTCCGCAGCAGTTTTTCCGCATCCCTCGGGCCGGCGGTGGCTTCCGCCGGCCCAGAGGATGCGGAAAAACCGCAATCATAATCGGCCCCATAGTTAGTTAAATCATGTGGTGGTATCATAATTGTCCTTATGCTCTTCTTTGTCATTCTGCCTCTTCACATTACCCATCTTCTTGGACAAAGCTGCTTCAATTTTGGCACACAACATTTAGAAGTAGCTCCTTCTTGTAGTACATTCTTCTCTATCATCATTTTCTGTTTGTTTAAAAAACGTAGACATTGCGCCTGAATTAATTACTTGTTTTGCATTTATTTTTGCACCATTATAAAGCCAACTTTGTATGACACTGAGGCACGCATATGCTATGAATTAAATAAATAAACAAAGCCCAAAGCATTCAACCTAGAGAGCATTGTCTTTGTTACTGACACATACAATAATTGACAAGACCAATCAGTGCCCACTTTGAAACTGGTGAGACAGTACCTCAAATATCATCACTTTTGAAGATGGCTCAATAATTCTTCGTAATGGATGACATGTCGATTATAGACAAACATCCTCTTAATATTTCCTCATCACTTATAACAGCTTTTGAACTCGGATCACCATATTTTCTAGGATGGCTATCATAAGTTCAAGCATAACAACTCGGGCACCAGGCTTGGTTCATTATCTTTTCATACTAGGACACGTTTCGTTAATATGTAGATATTAATTAAATTGTTGTTTTACTTGTATTGCTCAGCTTCGCTCACAACCACTTACCACCTTCTCTCCTGACCATTTCTGTGGACAGGTAGTACTAATACTTAGATTGAACAACTGAACTCAGCTTTAGTCATGGTAACAGATGGAGCACCCAAATCCTGCTCATCATAAAATATGACTGTAGAAGTAATCCAGTTAAACCATTGTGAGCGTATGCTACAACCATCTCTCAAAGCAGCTCTGCCCACCTCTGGTAGAGCACTCAGTGGTATTCTAGCCTTGTCCACCTGTTGTCAAGACACAGAAAACAGCAAAGCACAGCGTGTGCCCTGCCTCAATTAGGAAGGGCTCTGGAACCAACAGGGATGACAAGACAAACATATTGCTTGAGTTGCTGAAAACTAGTTCTGTTTTTCCAGGATCATGTTATTCTGCAATAACCTTCGCACTCGCCCCCACCTCCCCTATTTCTACCATTCACCATCCTGCATTCCCATTCTGCAAATAAATAAACCAACATACACTTCCGTCTTGCTGTGGTCATTTGTTGGCCGCAGTTTTATTTTTTGGAATACAGTGACAATATACATAACTTTTACATTTTGCTGTTTAGTCTCTTTTTGCTCTCGCGGATCGTATTTCCTTTTGGTAGGTTGGATTTGGGCTCCCCTTGTGCGGAGGGGAGGGGTAGCTTCTGTCCCGGGAGTTAGGTCATGACTCTCTACCTTTTCTGGTTCTGGTTGTGCCCTGCCATCTGGCGGGGTCTGGGCTGCGAGCGCCGTCTCCGTTTTTGCTACACCCCCTTTTTCGGTAAGCCGCCTCACTCAGCTGTCAGGCATCTGAAGGTGAGTGGTCTTACCCTCTGCCCTTTGGCCAGCTCTCCCAGCCATGAGGCATCCCAAGGTTAGTGGTCCCATCCTGGCACACCGTACTTCGGTGTGCCTCGTTACCAACCCTTATCTGCGTAATTCTCTGGTCTTCCAGCCCCTACCCTCAGCCTGCGACATTGGTGTTCCTTTGGTGTGGGTGGGTGGGAAAATTCCGCTCCAGGTGCTGCTCCGGCTGTGGACATGGAGCTCACCTGGGAGAGCAGGCCTTATATCCCCCCTTCTCCTTTGTTACTTAGCTTGCCTGTTGGCTAGGCCCTTCATATGGGGGTTTGTACCTCGCTTCCGCCCCATTTCCCATTTGCCCCTGCGGTCGCTCCGGGGGGGGGGGGCTGCAAGCCCGGGCTGTTTTTGTGCCCTGGGCCAAAACTGGCACGCTGACCTGTTCCTGGGGGGGGGGGTGCACGGCGACTGCTATGGCGCCGGCTCTCGAGACCCCCCTTCGTTGGGGCAGCCTCTACGATAACAAGTTGCAGGCGGAGCAGTTTACTTTATTTACAGCGAATTTAAAATATACGCTATAGGTCAACTAATCTAGACTGTGGTAGAAACAGGAATGGACTTGAAGCCCAGACCAGTAGCCCGGGATTCATGGGTTAGTGTAGTGTCCATTTCTAGTGCCAGAAACTGGTGGAGGATGCCTGAACATTCCCATTCATGAAGCCATTCTGGCATGCTCCGAATCTATCTTGTCCCACTACTCCCCCTCTCCCTCACTCCCCATTAATCTGACCCTCTTCCTCCCTGCCTCCTATGTCTCCATCTCTCAGCCACAGAAGACAGCGATATAGCTGATAGAAGTCAAAGGTCTAGCAGTGAGCGGAAAATGAACACACTAGATAGGCCGGGAAACCCTAATCTGTTGTCAATGTATGTCAGTTATAATCACTGCTTCCTGCTCCCTCGAGTGCAACTAAGCAACTCACATGCAACACTGAGCTCTGTCACAGACTCTGCACTCTGCTGCCATCTTCTAACACACTCTCCCTTAAGGCTCTGGTTGGACATATCCGTGCATTTACTGCTCAAAGGCTTCTTTGCAGCGCTCGCCTGTCTGGTCTCCCCACACCAGGGTAAAGCACAATAAGATTCTTTGCAACAGCGATGTGATATGTCCACTAGAAATTACACCAGGGAAGTAAGAACTGTGCTTCGATAAAAGAATGACACTAACGGTCTTCACTACATGCGGAGTATCATAATGTATGTGATGCCGTGTGTTTTAAATTTCATTATAGGACACTTTTGAAGCGGTGGCGAGGGCAGGAGGTTACGCATAATTATACTAGCATAAAAGAAAAAAATATGGATCAGAGAAGGGAAGAAAAAAAACATCGAGGCAGGAAATGGACAGAAATGTACACAAACATGTAAAACATACAATAAAAACTGGAAGAGAGAATGTACGGTAATAAACACAGAGAAGGAAAGTGGGCAAGCTGTTAAGAGGGGGTAGAGATGAAAAGCAGAGAAGAAGTAAGCAGGTGGTGGAAAAGAGCATGGAACAGGGAAGGAGATGGCCAGGGTCTGACTGGGACAGAAAATAGACCCGGACAGTAAATGAAAAGTGCCCCCATGAATGCATTAGATAGATAAAAAAGTTTCCCATGTTTACAATTTTTTGCAGTTTTCAATTTGTAAAGACTCGCTGCATAAGTGTTTTGCAAGGTCAATGTTTGTTTAAAAACATGAACAATAACAGTAAAAAACCGGCGCAGAAGCTGACCTGTAAGACCAGCCTATCAGGCACTGCCTGAGTGCTCTACATGCCAGTTCGACCCTGGAGACGGCAAGAGCGTGTGAGGGAACGGGGCAAGGATGTTCTGAGGAGGGAATCAGAAGGATGCGGCCAATGATACGGATAGGCAGGGGGCAGGGCAGTCACTGGGAATGGAAGGATCAGAGGGTTGAAAGGCAGGACCAGACATAAGGGAAGGACTGAAGGGACCAACGGGTGGTCTGAAGCATGAGCATCACAGATGCAGGCAGAAATATCACCAGAATAGGTAAGAGAGGATTGAAAGATGGAAGGTGCACTGAGGAAAGAAGGAAAACTGAAAGGAAGAGTGACAAAGGAGCTGAATGTGAGACAGCGATAACAGAATGCCAGAAGGGCAATTCCTAATATGATACGAACTAACATCATGTGCTTGTTGTAATTTAGCAGGCACGACATATGTGAAGATTATAGAGGCAGGTGTGGTGGAAAGGTCACACCTTGTGACATCAGAGAAAAAAATCGTTGCAGATTATACAAATTTGTCTCATACAACCATGTTTGTCCAAACTCAGGTCGGTGGTAAGCTCAGTGAAGTTGGTTGATTTATTAGGAGGCCAAAGACCCCTCTTCATTGATTGCTTACCAGAGTGTGGCCCTATAAGAATATACTCTAGCAGAGGGAATATAACAGTTTTCAGGGATGACTTAAACAAGGTGCCAGGTGATTCCACAACAAGGAATCACAAGCAACAACAATGAATAAAGCCACACAAATTGGTACCAAAGGCCAACAACAAAGTTAGAAAGATTTAAAATTAACTCTGCAGTCGATGGAGCCCTGTACATCAAGCACTGACAAAACCAATATGTCTCGCGTTCTGGACCTACTGGCTTTTCCAATGGCTATTTTATCAGTGCTGTATGGCTAATGAGGAAAAAAGGCTGTATGATGCAGCAACTGCTGCTACATCATTTGTAGGCATGTGGCATGCACACCAAAGCATGTGTGAAGCTACAAAAGGGCGCAATGAAGAATACAAAAAGTGATAGGTGAAATGTTTTAATTAAGAAAATCAGCTTAGGCCCTGCTCCAAAAGGAACAGTCCAGCTCAAAATGCCAAGCCAGGTCCTCTCCGAACATGAACACAAGCAACTCAAGACCGGTTTCGGCCTTTAGACATGTGTTGCTTGGTTCCAGAGGCACATTGAGTGCTGGGCATGACAGTCACACGTAGGCAGTCACAATGAAGAATACAAAAATACAGTGGGTGGAATGCTTGAACTGATCTCAGCAACTAGCAATTTCTCAGGGCCGCATCCCAGGTCACCCTTTTTGTCCACCATGTCACCTCAGATTAGACCCAGCCATATGCAAACCAGACTTGTTCCTGCTCAACCAGGAACAGCTCAGTCAGAACTGCCAAGCTGGGTCCTCTCTGGCTCTCTTGGTCCCATGTTCACTGGGCCATAGAGCTCAAGCAATAACTCACTGATGAGACCTAAGTAGGTCGTAACCGGTCTAGGACTGCTTGGATTTCCATCTTGGGGGACCTGGCAAAGCAGTTTGAGCTGGACTGTTTCTATAGGACTAGGACCAAGACTGATTTGGATAAGGAAGTTCTCTGTCTAGAATAGAACCGTGGGTGAAAAACAAATGGTCTTGAATGCGGCCCTTAGCAACTACCATTGGCTGAGATTAATTCAAGCATTCCTTCCAACACCTTGTTGTTCTTCTAAAAAATGACACTGGTGCTCTTCTTTTGTTTTTGTTTACTGATCCGAGTTTGATTGGAGAACAACAAGAAAAAAATACACAAAACCTTTCAGGAGTAATTCACATTTACACATGGAAAACAAATTGAGTGAATCATGCCCTCTGTTTTTACCCAGTTCTCTGCGTGGATATACCACAGTTTAATATCACATTACAAATTAATGCAAATGTTGATAACGAGATGTCTAAGTGCGTGAGCCGCAAACTGCCTCTGTACATATTAATTTGGATGATGGATTGACCCCTCCCAGAGATGGCCTAGGGGACAATACTGAAATACTTGAATGCATTGACGTGTGAGAAGTGCTTAAAGAGTTTGTGAGATGTGGTCCTATAGATGAATATAGACTAATGGTTTTTCTGCTGTAAACCTTGCAGAGCCCCAAGGTTTTACTTAGAGACTGCCACCAGTGCTACTGCATGCCAGTTTTGATGAAAGCCCAGTCTGCCCAGTCTTCCTTCCACCTCATGTCTCCTTCTTCCACCACCCTCCACTTCCCGTCTCTTTAGCTCACTCTTGTAGGTTATTTTCAATCCCTGCTTTCTCCACTTGTCACTGATTTCCTATCTCTCCCTTTTCCTAGTTTTCTCTCTCTTGCTGTTGATCAGAGTGTGATGATAAAAAATAAGTCACAGATTTGAGTAAACTCACTATGGATAAACACTGGGGGTTGCAACAATTAATGGAGCCTCTTAACTCCTTCGCTGCTAAGCCTTTTCCCCTCCTGTGCTCAGCCTTTTTTTGGCGATTTGGGGTAGTGCGCACTTAGGCCCCTGTAACTTTTTGACCACACAAGGTATCCACGCCAGATTTGCGTCCTTTTCTTCCAACATCATGATGATTCTAAAGGTGCCCAGGGTTTGTGGATTCCCTTGGAGGGGTCCCTGATATTATCCAAAATACAGTGACATTTTTGTTTTTTTCAGAAAAATGGAAAAAACGGGTTGCAAATGAAAGTCTCTGGGTTTTTCCCTGCAAATGTTATCAAAAAAGGGTTTGTGGGGCTGAAATCTCCATTTTCACAGATTTTAGGGAGTGACAGTCTTTTGTCAGAGAACCAACATTTTTTAGACAGTTTTGGCATTTACCTGGGACATAGCCTATTTTTGCTATTTTTAGAGCTTTCAACCTCCTTCCAGTTAATGGTAGAAATGAGTTTGAAAGCAATAATGGATCCTGGAAAGCTATACATTTTCGAAAAGTAGATAACATTCCGAATTCAGAAAGGGGTCATTTGTCTAAACCCATGAAGGTTTCTTTATAGAAACTAACAGTTAAATATTGGAATAATTGAACATTTATTGAAAAAACAGCCTTTTGTCTCAACGTTTTCACCTATAACTTCTTGTAATTTTGACAGCTCCTGGAAAGCAATATACCGTTACATCCGTTAGACCTTCCTGGTTGTGTGGATATATAGGACTTGTAGTTTCACCAAGAACCCGACGAACCCAGATCCAAAAACTGAGCAGCAACTTGCGATGGTATTTTATTATTTACTGGGTATAGAGCACTTGTTCTTGGAAAATGTATACATGGAAAGATCTGTATGAAAGACACCTATGTATTTCTGAATTGGTTACAAATTATAGAGTTTAGAAACAGTATATATTTGCACATTTTCAAAGTTGGGAATACTCATACTAGCATGAGAATTATTGGTCATTTTTGAAAAAGATTTTTTTTTACACAATGTCTTTCATTGGGAAGGGAGAAATGCATGAAAACTCAATTGGTAATAACAGTTGATTTACAAATCTAAATTACCATAAGTCTCCCGATAAAAACGGTACCTCACTTGTGTGGGTCAGCCTTGTGCCTGCGACAGGAAACGGCACAAAATGCAACGTGGTCACACCTCAATTTTGCAGTTAAAAATTGACCCTTTTATGGCATAGTGCCTAGCTGCAGTTTTTGCACCCTAGCTCTGCCGGGCCCTAGGGAAACCTAGCAAACCTATACATTTTTGAAACCTAGACACCCAGGGGAATTCAGGATGGGGTGACTCGACTGCCTACCACCAGGTTCTGTTACCCGGAATCCCTTGCAAAGTTAGGAAATTGACAAAACAAACACATTTTCCTCACAATTCTGTGGTGGAAAGTTCTGGAATCTACATGGATCAACAAATTTCCACCCACCCAGCGTTCCCCCGGGTCTCCCGAAAAAAATGGTACCTCACTTGCCTGGGTCTGCCTAGTGGCTGCGACAGGAAACAGCGCAAAACGCAACATGGTCGCACCTCAATTTCGCAGTGAAATCGTGCACTTTTTTGGCAAATAGCCTACCTTTAGTTTTTGAACCCTAGCTCTGCCGGCACCTAGGGAAACCTAGCAAACCTATACATTTTTTTAAAACTAGACACCCAGGGGAATTCATGATGGGGTGAGTTGACTGCCTACCACCAGGTTCTGTTACCCAGAATTTCTTGAAAAGCTAAAATATTGACAAAGAAAAAGCATTTCCCTCACATTTCTGTGGTGGAAAGTTCTGGAATCTTTGTGGATCAACAAATTTCCACCTACCCAGCGTTCCTCCGGGTCTCCCAAAAAAAATGGTACCTCACTGGCCTGAGTCTGCATCGTGGCTGCGACAGGAAACAGCGCAAAACGCAACATGGTAGCAACTCAATTTCGCAGTGAAACCGTGCACTTCTTTGGCAAAGAGCCTACCTTTTGTTTTTGAACCCTAGCTCTGCCGGCACCTAGGGAAACCTACCAAACCTATACATTTTTGAAAACTACACACCAAGGGAAATTCAGGATGGGGTGACTCGACTGCCTACCACCAGGTTCTGTTACCCAGAATCCCTTGCAAAGCTAAACAATTGTGAAAAAAATGCATTTTCCTCACATTTATGTGGTGGAAAGTTCTGGAATCTGCGTGTATCAACAAATTTCCACCCACCCAGCGTTCCCCCAGGTCTCCCAAAAAAAATGGTACCCCACTTCCCTGGGTAGGCATAGTGGCTACAACAGGAAAAGGTCCAAATCGTACAGTGGAGAATTTAAAATAACCTATAGCAAAACTACCTTGATTTTTGGGGGGGAGGGCACCTGAGTTTTTGGCCCGGGGCTCGGCGGCCATATTTGGAAACTACCAAACCCAAACAGTTCTGAAAACTAGACACCCGGGGGAGTCCAGGGAGGTATGGCATGCGTGAGTCCCCCAATGTCTTCCTACCCAGAATTCCTTGAAATCCTTAAAATTAGGTACAATAATCACTTTTCCAAACTTTTTTGCGTGGGATCTCCGTGCCGGCAAAAATGTCCTACCACCCAGCGTTCCCCTTGTTCTCCCGAGTAAAATGATACCTCACTTGTGTGGGTGCCCCAAAGCAGAATAGGCTAAAAATGAATTTTTAAAAATTGTAGTATTTAGGATGGACAAATTAAGCACCTCACCTTAGTCACAGGCCTTTGGCCCACCCACACAAGTGAGGTATCATTTTACTCGGGAGATCAAGGGGAACGCTGGGTGGTAGGACATTTGTGCCGGCATGGAGATCCCACGCAAAAATGTATGGAAAAGTGTTTTTTTTTACCTAAAAGTAAGGTTTGCAGGGATTTCTGGGTAGGAAAACATTGGGGGACCCACACATGCCATACCTCCCTGGACTCCCCCGGGTGTCTAGTTTTCAGAACTGTTTGGGTTTGGTAGTTTCCAATGATGCCCGCCGAGCCCCGGGCCAAAAGCTCAGGTGACCCCCCAAAAAATAAGATAGTTTTGCTAAAGGTAATTTTTAAGTCTCCACCGTACGAATTGGGCCTTTTCCTGTTGCAGCCACTATGCCTACCCACGCAAGTGAGGTAACATTTTTATTGGGAGACCTGGGGGAACGCTGGGTGGGAGGAAATATGTGTGAGCCCAGTGATGCCACGCTTTCTCACACAAAAAAGTGTGAAAAAATGATTTTTTCAGCTAAAATTGAGGTTTGCAAGGGATTCTGGGTAAAGGAACGTTGGAGGATTCATGCAAGCCATACCTCCTTGGAAGCCCCCGGGTGTCTACTTTTCAGAAATGTGTGGGTTTGGTAGGTTTCCCTAGATGGCCGTCTAGCATGGGGCCAAAAACCCAGGTAACCCCTCTGGCAAAAGCTGGTGGTTTTGACATTGTCAAAACCACCAGCTTTTGCAAGAGGGGTTGTGTGGGTACCCCAAAGCAGAACAGGCTAAAAATGAATTTTTGTAGTATTTAGGATTGACAAATTAAGCACCTCACCTTAGTCACAGGCCTTTGGCCCACCCACACAAGTGAGGTATCATTTTACTCGGGAGATCAAGGGGTGGTAGGACATTTGTGCCGGCACGGAGATCCCACGCAAAAATATATGGAAAAGTGTTTTCTTTAACCTAAATGTAAGGTTTTCAGGGATTTCTGGGTAGGAAAACATTGGGGGACCCACGCATGCCATACCTCCCTGGACTCCCCCGGGTGTCTAGTTTTCAGAACTGTTTGGGTTTGGTAGTTTCCAATGATGCCCGCCGAGCCCCGGGCCAAAAACTCATGGGAACCCCCTTGCAAAACCAAATTGTTTTGAATGAATTAAGTTTTCAATTTGAGAGTGTGCGATTCATGGGACAATATTGCATGGAAATTGTGACAGACAATTTCAAGTTTACAGGAGATTATGGATAAAAAAAAAACAATAGAATTCACCAGAAAGACATGACCATGTACTCCCATGGTTTAACAATAATATTTAAATTTAGTAAGTTATTTATAGTTATAATGTACACCTTAACAGAGTTACTCAAAAGTCAAACATTCAAGCACGGCTATCTATTCCTCAAAGACACACACATGCAGGTTGGATTTGGCACGAGGGCGAGTGATGGTTCAGTACATAAAATTTTATTAACAAGATATTTCAACAAAATGAAATGCTCTGTCAATAAATAAATGCATAAAAACCGAACCAGTGACTCGCAACTCGTGAGCTGTAAAGCCACGACAAGGCACCAACCGTTTTACAGCCCATTTCATTCCTGATACACACCAGACCATTGACACCATCCGGAAGGAAAAGCAACACATTACAACATTCACAATAAGGGACAAGGTACACCCTACTTCAGAAAGAGAAAAAAGACAATTTTACTGCACAGCCATCTAATCCGCAAGCACACACACATACTGGTTGGATTTGGCACGAGGGTGAGTGATGATTCAGTACATACAATTGTATTCGCAAGTAATTTCACAAAAATGAAATACACTGCGTATAATTAAAAGTATGATAAACTGAACCACTGACTCACAGCTCGTGAGCTGTAAAGCCACGTCAAGGCACCAACCTCTTTACAGGCCATTCATACATCTTTCGTACGTGTGACACATACAAAACATTCACACCGCCAGCCGCGGACCCATCACATTCCAACACTCACACCAGCAGACAGTGCCATTCAAGGGCCCATCACTTTCACACGCCCACATTTCTGACACTGCAACTACACAAAATGATGGACTGCGTGGAGTGTCACTCAACTAGCAGTGTGTGTAGTGACCAACAGAAAGTAACTACTCACACACCGCCAGCCGAGCGCCAGTCCACCCACACCACCATCCAAGCACCAGACCATGCACACCGCCAGCCAAACACCACTCAGCGCACACTGACAGCCAAGTACCACTCCACGCACACCACCAGCCAAGCGCCACTCCACACACACCACCAGCCAAGCGCCACTCCACACACACCACCAGCCAAGCACCACTACGTGCACAGACAGCCAAGTACCACTCCACGCACACCATCCAGCCAAGCACCACTCCACACACACCGCCAGCCAAGCACCACTCCGTGCACAGACAGCCAAGTACCACTCCACGCACACCATCCAGCCAAGCGCCACTCCACACACACCGCCAGCCAAGCACCACTCCGTGCACAGACAGCCAAGTACCACTCCACGCACACCATCCAGCCAAGCGCCACTCCACACACACCACCAGCCAAGCACCACTCCGTGCACAGACAGCCAAGTACCATTCCACACACACCACCAGCCAAGCGCCACTCCACACACACCACCAGCCAAGCACCACTCCGTGCACAGACAGCCAAGTACCACTCCACCCAGCCAAGCGCCACTTCACACACACCGCCAGCCAAGCACCACTCCGTGCAGACAGCCAAGTACCACTCCACACACACCTTCCAGCCAAGCACCACTCCACACACAGCGCCAGCCAAGCACCACTCCGTGCACAGACAGCCAAGTACCACTCCACGCACACCATCCAGCCAAGCGCCACTCCACACACACCGCCAGCCAAGCACTACTCCGTGCACAGACAGCCAAGTATCACTCCACGCACACCACCAGCTAAGCGCCACTCCACACACACCACCAGCCAAGCGCCACTCCACACACACCACCAGCCAAGCACCAGTCCACAGACACCGCCAGACAAGCACCAGTCCACGGACACTGGCAGCCAAGCGCCAAACCATGCACACCGTCAGACAATGGACACTACACGCAAACCAACATCATACTTTAGGTTTTTTTTAAAATAAAACAAAAACAAATTGCAAATTGATACAAATCTACAAACACAACAACTAAATCTCAAAAGACTACACAAATGCCAACTTTGAAACTGAACAATAAGTTTTAAAGAATAAAGACCAACCAGTTCACTTTACCACTCATGGATGCTCCCAAAAATTCTTTTGCGTGTGGTACAATCTAAAACAAGCAGGGACACACAGCCCGGGGTTTGAAAGGCAGTCGGAGCAGTACATACGAACCTCCTTCCGCAAACCTCTTCGCCAACAGACACTACATCTCCGACTGGGAAAGTCTTTTGAGGTTGTAGGAGGAATTTGATCAGGAAAGTGGCGATCTCTCAATCTGGCAACATCCTCCACCACTCCAACTCTAGGAACACTTGCCTGTTCCACTAAAACAAGGCTGCCTATTACAGACTCCTGAAACTTTACAAAAATCATCTTTGACTGGGGACAAGATTTCTGGAACACAACAAAAGCATTAAAGGTTGCCAAGTGGAAAAGATGGATAGTCAACTTCTTGTACCAGATTTAAGCCTTACGAAGAGCAGCATACGATTCCAACCTCTGATCTACTCTATCAACACCACCCATGTGCCTATTATAGTCTAAAATGCACACAGGTTTGCGCACTTCTGCAACCTGACCCCAAACAGGCACCGGTTCGGTGCTTTCATCATGTATGGAAGTCAACATGTAGACATCTCTCCTGTCTGAAAACTTCACAGCTAGAAGCTCCTCACAACGCAATGCACTGCACTGTCCCCGAGCAAGCTTTCGACAAACAAGTTCTTTTGGGAAACCTTTACGGTTTGAGCGGATTGTGCCACAAGCAACAGTGTCCACTTTGGCCAATTCCCTGAACAACCGCACACCAGTGTAGAAGTTATCGACATACAAACGATGGCCTTTGTTAAAAAATCCATGACCAAGTTCCCACACAATTTTCTCAGTCACTCCAAAATTCGACGGACAACCAGGGCGGTTAATCCTGGATTCCTTACCAGTGTACACCCTGAAATTAGACACATATCCAGTCTCACTGTCACACAGCATATAAAGCTTAATTCCATAGCGTGCCCTCTTACTAGGAATGTATTGGCGAAAAACCAAGTGGCCCTTGAACAACAGCAAAGACTCATCAACTGCAATTTCTTTCCCTGGATAAAAGATCTCAGGAAATCGATCAACGAAATGATCAATGACAGGCCGAATCTTGAAAAGACGGTCACAATCAGGGTGATCTCGTGCCAAAGCAGAACTATTGTCAACAAAATGCATCATCCGAAGCAGAAGCAAATACCTATCACGACTCATGACTGCCGGAAATATAGCTGTTGCCATCAAGGGACTAGTAGACCAATATGAAGCCATTGATGGTTTCCTAAGCAAGCCCATCAAAAAAAGTTAAACCCAAAAACTTTTTCATCTCCTCCAAATTTGTGGGAGTCCACCGGGTAGCTCTAGCGTGGGGCTTAAGGCTGGCACTGTTCACCCTCAAAAAATGTTCAGCATACAAATTAGTCTGCTCTACAATCTCTGCCAAAAACACATCATCCATAAACAACTTGAAAAAATCAATAGGCAAAAAGTTTTCAGTGTTCACCCTACACCCTGGAACACCAGTAAATTCAGGCAATGCCGGCTGCACCATGCCTGGTGCAACCCAGAGGTCAGAACTTTCAACTTCAAGTCTTGCAGCCGCAGGCTGCCGCCCAGCAACCTCTTGTCTCACTACACCAACTGGAAGTCTAGCAGCCCCAGGCTGCAGCCCAGATGTCTCTTGCCGCACTATTGGCACAGCAATGTCCTTCGCAACCACAGGCACTTCATCCACACCAAAAGTAGCTTCATCAGCACTCAGAGTGTCTTCATCATCAGATGAAGCCATGTGTAGAGAAAACTCACTACCTGAATCTTCACCTCCCACCTCTGGCTCAGAATCAGAGTCAGTCTCTGGACCATGGTCAGAGGAAGAATCAAAAAGCATTCCAACAACTTGCTCAGCAGTAATCCGGCGGCTAGCCATTATCCTTACAAATAAAAGAGTCTGCACAAACAACTCAACAACCCCAACACTGTGCATAGTAAGATAAAAAATGTAAGCCTTTATCACAAATATCTATATTTAGAAAAAATATACAATTCACTTACAAGAGAGAACTACACTCACCAGCACCTACTCTGCAAAGACACAGCAAATAGGCAATGATATCCCACTAGAAAGAAGAAAAAAAAACCTTACATCTACAGAAGTACACATCAAAAACAAATGCAAAACATGTTTTACAATCACAAAAAAAAGAAACCAAACACACTCGTATTACTACACACTTTGCAAAATAAACAATTACATTACAATTGAACAAAAAAAGGTCTCTTACCAAACACATGCAACTACAGAAACAGCAGAACAACAGAACCACCAGTAACGGAACCGCACACTGCAACAATCTAAAGAGAAAATAAAACAATACACAGAAGAAACAAAAACAACACACATTACAACAGGCTATGTCACAGGGTATGTCACAAATGGGGTGTCTGTCCTCATGGGGGGCAGAATATAAACCAATATAAATTTGGGCCCCCTGGAAGCAACCCTACGGAGGGACGACAGAACATACTTTTGAAAACAAATGGGCCCAAGGAAGCAACCCTTGGCCAAGGGGTCGCTCCCTATAAAAAAAAACTATCCCTGGAGTCTAGTGGGCTTTTCTATCCCCCCCTGAGTCCAGAAACGGTAAAACAAACAGCTGATCTGCCCCCAAGGGGGGCAGAACAGTCTACAATATTTATATTGCCCCCTGGAAGCGACCCTTGCCCAAGGGGTCGCTTCCTTTATAAATATAATATAATCCCTGGTGTCTAGTGGGCTTTTCTGCCCCCCCTGGGTCCAGATGCGGCCCAAAAAAACGGCCGATCTGCCCCCAGGGGAGGCAGACAAGTCTAAAAAAAATTATGGGCCACTAGGAAGCGACCCTTCCCCAAGGGGTCGCTTCCTTTCTATTTGCAATCAAATCCCTGGTGTCAAGTGGGCTTTTCTGCCCCCCCCCTGGGTGCAGATCAGCCACAAAAAACGGCCGATCTGCCCCAGGGGGGGCAGAAAAGTCTGAAAAATAATTTGTCCCCAAAAGGAAGCGACCCTTGCCCAAGGTGTCGCTTCCTGCACATTACAAAATCACATAAACAAAATCCCTGGTGTCTAGTGGGGCATTCCTGGTGCACAATCGCGACACTGTGCGCGATCGTGCACCAGAAATGCCGTGCATTGGGACATCAGGGGAGAGGAAACACTGTTTCCTCCCCCCGATGCCTCAAGGCACCAAGAAATGGCCCCACCGGAGCACCAAAAACTAACCTTTCCCGCTGGACGCACTGGAAACAAATGGCTTCCAGCGCGTCCAGCGCTTCCTGATGACGTCGGCGCGCGCAGGGTGCGCTGACATCACCAGGAAGCTTGGGGGGCCAGGGGGTGGCAGCGGAAAGTCTTCCGCTGCCACCTCAGGTTACAGCACCACAATCGATGCCCCAGGGGGGGGAGCGCCAGCCCTCCCCCCAGGGCTGTACTGATGACAGAGCGGTTCCGTCATCAGCACAGCACAACCGACGCCGATGACGGAACCGCTCCGTCATCAGCGTCGAAGGGGTTAAAACAGTTTACTCTCAAGTGTTTCTCCAAGAGCCTGCTCGTCTCAAGATTATTAGAAATGGTCAAGTAAATTTGTTCTTAACTGAATTAGAGGCAAAGAATGCTCTAGCTAAGTGGGAGTTGGATCCTAAAAAATGACTGCTGAAAGTAAAGAATCTACAGCATGGACACTAGAGATTAACTGAATATACACATGCTTAGTAAGGCTACTTGTTAATGCTTGCTCTGTTACTCATATTTTACTTTAGTAGCAGTCTTTAAAACTGTACTTGCCTTCATATATTAGTATATTTCATTAGGGTGCTGAGGGGGTAAAGTAAAGTAAAGTCCACATTTGTAAAGCGCACAATCACCCGTAAGGGTCTCTAGGCGCTGGGGGCCGTCGGGAAGATTAAGCGAGCTATTGCCCAGAGTCACATGGTGCTGGGCTAACCTGCCGCCGGAGCCGGGGATCGAACCGTGGTCCCCAGATTCCAGCGTCAGTCGCCCTGGCCGCGGCGCCACACCTCTCCTAGAGATTGGGTGGTTCAGGGTAGGGGGAGGCACCTTACTAAGCTGTCAGTGCAGACAGCAGAGGCAGGGGGCGATTCCTCTGGTAGGCACAGGGCAGGGTTAGGAAGGGTGGATGGTAGGCACCCTTGTAGGCAGAGAAGGGCACTAGGCTGTTGTTGGCCAACTGGGTGGAGGGGTCAGAAGGGCGGGGGTGGTTGGGTAGGGAAGAGCCACTTCTTAGTTTATTTAGATAGATTAACTTTAAGAATTACAAAAGGGAAAGGATTACGAAATTTAGGAGGAAGCAGCTATAGCAAAGGTATAATGAAGAGATAATGTCTGACTTTAAATATATGTGTTGGAATGTAGCTGGGCTCAATCAGGCTAGGAAACGACGCTTAGTTATGGAGGCTTCACGCATTTAAGCCCCATATACTAGGACTTACAGAGACACACCTAGCTTTCAAGGATAGACTGCAGCAAAAACAGTTAGGATTTGATGTAGTAGTATGCACGTCACAGGTAGTCTCTATCCGAGGGGTAGCTATATTATAGAAAAAAAACTGTAGAGCAACAGTAACACGCACACTATCTGATTCAAAAGGCAGATGGGCAATTGCCCAATTGTTAAATAGGGGGCATACATTTACGATAAGTGTGTTTTATGGTCCAAATACGGATTGTCTGGAGGTTATTCATTTTATGTGTACTGAATTGTTGGAATGGGATGGTGCCTGATAGTAATGGGTTATTTTAATTGTATAATCGATAAAAATATTGATACTACTAATACAGCACAACGGGCCAGAATGGGCATGACTAGGGCGGAATTTATGGAGCTCCTGCATCTGCATCAGCTGGATTATGCTTGGAGGAGGTTAAACCCAATGGATCCAGGGTTTACATTTTACTTATCCCTCATAAACATTACTCCCGAATAGATATGATTTTTACCTCCAGGGCAATACTGGATAAAGCAACTATGGAAGTATGTTCAAAGATCATATAGGACCACAATCCGGTGATGCTAAGTTTACACATTAAGTCGGACGATAAGGCGCTGCGTAGTGAATTTACATTTCCTAAGCAACCCTGAGTATGGGAAATTTGTGCATGATACTTTACGGGAATACTTAGAAAACAACAGGGGTACTGTGTTGCAGTGGTATGGATTGCTTGAAGGCGTATGTCAGAGGAGCCACATTGCAGTTCATTTTAAGGCAGAATCAGCAGGCTAACAGGGAGAAGGAATACATAAGTGGGGATCCCACGTGTAGGATCCTGGGACCTAGCTCTAATGTAGGTGACTGACTCACTTAATCAGTGTAACCTTCAAAGAAAGAAACATTTCTTTCTAGTGTCCCCTCACTCACCGGGGTTGCCCCACGGTGACATGCTTCATCATTGAGGCCATCCCAGTTCTCTACGAAAAGGGGCGTGCTGCGACTCACGAACTACGCAGGAGCACTTAAGGGTGAAAGACTATGTGTGGTGCAAAAAATGTGGTGGAGTGGATGTGAGTGAATTAAAAATACCGTGCTTAGTGGGCCTCACCAGATTTATTTAGCTCCTAGGCAGGTATATTAAAAGTGGGGTTAGTGTCACTGTAGATAAACCTTTAATGTGGTCGATTCAGTGAGTGAATACAGTCAACATGTTTCATGCTACCCCTAGCATTTCTTCAGGACCATGCAGGGACCAGCCCTGCATTTGCCACTCCTATGTCCCTGAATTTGGGAGCAATGAATATTTAAAGTAATACACTTAATAATCAGAGCATGCTTTCATACTAGAAATACATGAAACATGTTGACCGTATTTGCTCACTGAATAGACCACATTAAAGGTTGATTTACAGTGACACTAACCCCACTTTTAATATACCTGCCTAGGAGCTAAATAAATCTGGTGAGGCCCACTAAGCACGGTATTTTTAATTCACTCACATCCACTCCACCACATTTTTTGCACCACACATAGTCTTTCACCTTTAAGTGCTCCTGCTTAGTTCAAGAGTCGCAGCACGCCCCTTTTTGTAGAGAGCTGGGATGGCCCCAATGATGAAGCATGTCACCGTGGGGCAACCCCGGTGAGTGAGGGGACACTAGAAAGAAATGTTTCTTTCTTTTAAGGTTACACTGATTAAGTGAGTCAGTGACCTACATTAGAGCTAGGTCCCAGGATCCTACACGTGGGATCCCCACTTATGTATTAAGTCTTTTGGAGGACGACCTAGTCTCTCTAATCCTCCTTCTCCCTCTGTTTCGTATTGGTTTCTAACAGGGAGAAGGAACAGGAGTACAAGTTGTTATTAGAGCTGGAGCAACAACATGCTAGAGCTATTATAGTAAAAGATAAGGAGGAACAGCAAATATATTTGTACCTGGTGGAAACTAGAGCTAAACTTAACCGTAGGCTGGTGGACCAAGGAAGTACTAGATATCATAATATAAGGCTAGGCAGTATGAATATGGAAAAAGAATTGGTTGTCTGTTAGCCACACAAATTGCTGATCAAAGGGCTAAATCATGTATCAAAACAATCAAAGGGGGATAGCTTAATCGATATACGATCAGAAGACATAGTTGAGCAATTTAGACTTTTTTATGCTGATCTATATGATGAGTCAGCGCTCACTAATACACAAGCATCTATGGATTATATCCAAGAATCTGAGCTGCCGGTTTTGAATCTGATAGACTCTGAGGGGCTACAACAAGATGTTGGACTTGGGGCGGTTGAGCTAGCGCTGAGCTCTTTACCAAATGGTAAGGGGGTTGGCGAAGATACTATCCCGCTTGAATTTTATAAACGATTTAAAGACATTTTGGCACCAGTTTTTACTACATTGTTTAACACCTTGCCTGCGGAGCTGATTCTCCCCCGGTGCTGAACAGTCCAATCGCGGGTGTGGTCATGACGGGACGGTTCCGTCATGAGCACAGCGCGACCGATGCTCATGACTAAACCGTTCCATCATGAGCATCGAAGGGGTTACTAATATTATGAACGAGGAGGATGTTCCGTCTATGTGGAAGATTACTGATATCAGAGTATTCCATAAAAAAGGGAAACCAGAAGAGGAAATGGGCTTATATCGCCCAATCTCACTGATTAATCCTGGTGCAAAAATATTTTCTAAAATGTTAGCTTCCCGGTTGGCCCCAATAATACATCAGTTTGCATCAGAACAGCAACATGGGTTTGTCCCCGGTAGAGACACAGCAGCGCATATAAATACAGCAATTGCTGCATTTGATGTATCTGGCCAACTAAATCAGCAAATGGGGATGATGATGTTGGATGCGGAGAAGGCCTTTGACTGAGTTGCCTGGGGAGCACTATGGGCGATTAAGTCATCATTTGGCCAGGGTCACAGATTCATCTCTGCTGTTCAAAAATTGTATAACAACCCTATAGCAGGACCAAAGCTGAATGGTCTTACATCGGCTCACTTTGCTATCAGAAGGGGCACGCGGCAGGGATGTCCGCTATCCTCTTGCATTGTATATTGAGCCCTATATATAACACTTGCTGCAAAATACAAGGTTCAATCCGGTTGTGCTTAGTGGCATGGAACTTAAATTAACTGGGTATGCAGACGACATTGCCATTTTTTCTTCAAATCCAGGCGAGGCTATAATCGAAATCATGCAAGAAGCACAATGTTTTGGCTCTTTCTCGGGCTATAAACTAAAAGTGAATAAAACCCAGACTATCTTAAATTATTAGTCTGTCATGACCACGTAAGAGATAGGAATTACAACAACGGCAGTTTACATGGGAATATGCTTAAGTAGGTGAGTGGAAGAAGTGCTCTTAAACTACGAGCCACGGATTAAAACTACTTTGGCTAATCTCCGTAAATGGCATTGACTCCCACTTCGCATCTACGGGAAGTGCAACATAGTTAAAATGAATATTTTACTAAATTTTTGTATTTGTATCGGACAATTCCTTTGAGAGTCCCGTATATATTTTTCAAGTGATTAGAAAGTGTAGTAGGTAGTTTTATTTGGGGCTACAGACATGCAAGAAGAGCACCTAGGTACATTAAACTATCTTACAATCAAGAGGGTTTTAAGCTTCCAGATTTTAAACTGTATTTTTAGGCTGCTTTTGCTGGTTGTATTTGAAGCCTACTTGAGGGGCCAGATACTAATTCAGTATGGCTCTCATATCAACTGGCCTGCGGACCCAACACTGGATTCCTTCTATATAAAACGGCAGACCCGAACTACTGCAAATGGGTCAGTTCCAGCGTTTCACTCCTATAATAGGGGCATTTATAGAGCGCTGAGTTACGCACACCGGCGTGTCCCCGCGCTAAAAAGTGGGAGAGGCGGTAAACAGGGAAGAACAGCTGCCCGGTAGACATTTATCCAACATAGAGGTGGGTTTTTAATTTCGCTCGAAACCTCCTTTCTTCAGGTTCCAGGCGCAGGTCTGCTGGGAGTTTGTTCCAGTAGGTTGCCGCTAAATACCTAAAGGATCTCCCTCCCATGCGGGCTTTCTTCACCTTTGGGATCCTCAACAGTCCCCCCCCCGCAGATCTGAGCGCTCGAGCAGGCTCATAGGCTTCAATCAGTCTCTGCAGTGGTCGAGGTGCCTTCCCATTCAAGATCCTGTGACAGGTGCAGAGTGCCTTGTACTTGACTCTGCTCCTCACCGGGAGCCAATGTAGCTTCTGCAGGGCCATCCTCGAGGATGCCCTTTTTGGCAGTCTGAGGATCAGGCGCGCTGCCGCATTTTGTAGAACTTGAAGGCGCCCCATGCTTTTCTCCGGTACCCCCAGGTACAGCAGGTTTGCATAATCTAACCTTGAGGTCACCAGAGCGTGAACCAGGGTTTGACGGGCTTCCATCGGCAGTAAATCCAAAACCTTCCTCAATTTTTTCAGGACCCCAAAACACACTCCTACCACCCGGTTGATCTGGGGGCCAAAAGTGAGGCTCGCATCAAACCATACTCCTAGGTTTTTTGCCTCCTGACAAGGGGAGGGAGTCTGTCCCAAACCGGGTGGCCACCAAGCCGACGACCAAGCAGACTGGGCTCTCCCTACCACCAGCACCTCTGTCTTGCTGCCATTAAGTTTCAGGCAATTGATGGCCATCCAATCGGCAAGCTCTTTCATGCACGATCGGAAGCCATCTGCCGCAAGACAGGGCGCATGCGATAGGGAGATAACCAGCTGCGTATCATCGGCATAAGATACTATTTGGAGACCATGACTCTCCACAATAGCGGCCACCGGCGCTACATACAAATTAAAGAGGGTCGGGCTCAGGGACGAGCCCTGAGGCACGCCCTGGGCCAGAGGAACCCCCTTAGAATAGCAGTCGCCTTGCCTCACTTGGAAGCCTGGATCCACCTCCGCGCAGTGTTCACGATGCCACCTCTGCTCAGACACTGTAGTAAGGTATGTGAAACTATTGGGTAATCCCATTATGCCCGATATATTTCATGATGCTATCAGCAAAAATTGGCAGTGTATGGGTCTCTTGCAACTGGGTAAACTTTTTGCTAAACAGGGATTTCGATCTTTTGCAACTTTGAAAGAGAAGTTTGGTTTGCAACAGAATACATTCTTTAAGTATTTGCAAATAATAGATTATTTTGCACTGGGTCAGAGGCTTTTACAGCTGACAAATACTCCAGAAGTAGTAGAAACACTGTTTATGACTGAAGGCCCGAGGAACTATTGGCAAGGTATATAACAAGCTGATAGCAGCTGCTGAGGACAATGGGTTAGAGGCCTCAGAGAAACTCAGTCTGATTTTTCAAACTGAGATAAATAATGAGGAAATACAGGATTCGCGGAAATGCATAGATACAGCAATAACATCAGTTAATTTGAAATTCCAACAACATCGGACAATATTTATGTTATACTACACTCCTGAATGTATATCTAAATGGGCTACTACTCAAACACTGGCCAAAACACAGTGTCCCAAATGCCAAACGTACTCTGCAGATCTAAAGCACATGTTTGTGACATGTCCAAGTTGGAACTCATTTTGAGCGGAGGTAACTTTAGCACTTGTAATGGTGATAGGGCACAATGTCCAGTTTGGCGAGAAGGAAATAGTATTGGGGGTTATAGGAGATATGGGCAGCTATATGAGACCTTTCATTTCTATTTTTATAATTTGTGCATGAATATGTATTGCTAGAGTGTGAATTCAAAATACGAGTCCAAGTATTCATGTATTTTGGGTTTTATTTTGGCAAATATATGAAACGGAATTAGCTGTTGCTAAAGCCAGAGGTCCACGATCATGGCTTAAATTAAAAAAGATATGTGCCAGTCTCCAATGGAATTGAATATTGAAACTTTATGCTGTCTGATATCCCATCTTGTTTGGCCTTTTTTTTCCCATCTTTATAAGCTTTAATTCATGAGATTATCTTCTTATTTTATATTTAGTTGCTTCCTCTTAGGTTATGTATGTCTAAACATGTGATATGAGATGTTTCCATGTTTTCATTGTATTTTAAGTTGTTATTAAGAAGTAAACTTATGGCTAAAAAATAAAATAAATGCTTCAATGCAGAGTGTAAGATGACACATTTTGACAGTGAGGGTAGGGTAGTAAAAGAATATCTATTCCATGAGGCTCTAAATGAAACTGGAAACAAAGAGAAGAGTCTAACAGATAGTGGAGCGATAAGCAGTATGTCTAGTACATAACTATCAAACAGAATACAACAAAACAAGAAGTAAATTGAGCCAGTGATTTGACTTGGCATTGTCAGAAACATGAGAAACGTACCTGTGAAAGACAGCTCATGTTACTAACACCAACAGAGGTGAGCAAACAAAATATGGTATGATGGTCTGGCATGATGCAAACAGCTTATGGATAAAGAAAACTCGGGATGGAGTAAGTCTGGAAATGGCCAGTGAAGGTTTACACAACAATGTTTTAAGAGGAAGCAAGATATGGAGGTTTAGTTCTTAATTTGAGCCGGTGGTTGCAAGTGGGACCCACCGGCACCATTTTTTAAGACAGGCACTTATTTTTCCTTAATAGGCTTTAATTGAGAGCATGAGAGAGATAAACACAAATGGGGGAAAGAAACAGGAAGAGGAAGGCGGAAACACAGTGACAAAGGAAGAAAGCAGGGATGAAAAAGAACCTGCAAGAGTAAGATAAAGAAAAAGGGAGTGTCTTGTGGCAGCATAAAGAGGCATGAGGTGGAATCTAGACTACATCCTTGATATTCCTCCCCAGCAGGGTGTATGAGAGGGACCTATGGGGCAGTGGAAAGGAAAAGGAATGCGGATTGGTAGGAGTACTTAGAGAATGGTAAGAGAATAAGCCAAATATTTTGTAAAATAATCAATATTTTTGCAGACTTTCAAAACAGGGAGTGTGTGTTTCCTTTATTGACTGTACATATGTAAAGATTCCTGCTGAAATCAGACTGACTTCTCACAATACCCGACTGAAAGCATCTGTACCCAGCTACTGATCTGAATATACATTTAGTAGGCAGGGTGTAACACCTCATACACCCCCCTGAAGCTACGCTCCTGTGCACTCGACCTTTGCTTGCTCCAGAAGCGGGCTTCTGAGCAAAGCTTTGGACATCAGCACTTATTCATTTGCAAGTAAGCACTGTGCAGGTTGCAGATGCAGGAAGCATATTGAAAGAAATAATATGCAAGACCAGAGTAAAGGAAGAAGAGAAGCGATTGGGCACCCTCTCAATGTTTCCTAAGTCTCCTGCATTTCAGAACCTCTTTTCACCCATACTTGTGGGCTAACACTCAAAACAGTTTGCTGTCACACGGTTTGCAAGTGGGGCGGGGGGGCAGAGACTTGATGCCCCAAACTGCTGACACTTGAAGCCACCAGTCACAAAGACACAAATGAAATCATGAAGTCCTAAGCAGAAGAAGAACTGGTCACAACTGACCAAATGAATGTTATGCAAAAACAATTGCGAAGGAATGTAGCGAAAAGGAAGATGGTTGCAGACAATTATTAAGAGAAGTGATCACTCCCTGTGCAGAATTTAGGGTGTCTTTCACTGCAAATTTCTAATTTATGGTCCTTACTATATAGACTGTATTAGCAATGGGATTTCTGGTTGGCTAGGGCATGCGTTTAAGCCAGGCAAAAACCACCACTCTAGTCAGGGCAAGGGAGTTACACACTGAAGATAACCCCTGGTCACCCCCTTGTAGCTTGGCACAAGCAGTCAGGCTTATCCTAGAGGCAATGTATAAAGCGTTTGTGCAATACACACACACAGCAGCGAACCACTAGGCACACCACAAAAGAAATTCCACACAAGGTTATATCAAAAATACCCTTTGTAATACTCATAAACCACATTAGAATATAATCACATATAAACACTGTGCCACCGGGCACTTGGTATCACTTTACAGGGGATTATATACACTACAGGGCCAATCGGGCCACTGTCATAACCATCATATCACAGATGGTGAAAACAACCAGTAGCTACTGTCAATAGGGCACATAGCATAAACACATTATGCAGAAATCATGAGGCATGAACACCTTAGCACCTCCTAGTATAGCATGCTATGCAAAACATACTTAACAGTAGTGCAGTACATCATCACAACACATCATGCCCACCATCATCAGTCGCCCCCCCTCGTAAAACCTTTTAAGGGGTGCACACATCCTGGCCCCTCTTAGGCAGAAACTGCACAATAGGTGATCCTTACACCACATCACCTAATCACATTAGGCCCCAGCTAAACATAGGGACGACCATGAGGCCAGCTGGCCTTAACCTCGAGGGCCCATCCTGGGCATCCTCGTAATGTCTTTGTCCAAAATGAGGGCTCTCCCCACTGTGCGTCCCCTCACAAGGCTTCCACTCGCCCCCTAGCTGCAGATGCGGTAGATCATTGGCCCCAATGGGCCCATATCACAATTTGGGGGGTGGTGTGAGGGCACAACTCACCCTTGTGTCTCCTTAGAAAAGAAATTCCCCCAACGTTGCAGATGCCCGCAATCCGGGGGTGCGGCTTTGACCACAGTGAGGTACAAACAGTGTGCCTCACAGGCCCCACTCACCGGCTTGCACTGATGCTGTTTCCCGGGGACTCTGGAGGTCCTTATGCCGGCACGTCATTCCTTCCGATCCCAGCAGGGATCCTTCCCTTCTCCTCGCCTGCCTCCTTGTCAAGGCAGTAACCCACGCACAACTAGGTGCAGCTCACAACTAGGCGCAGCTCCTGCCTGGCTTCCTCTCACAGGCAGGCTGCCTTTGCCTGACTTTCCGAGGTTCCGTGCCCCGCTTCCTGGCCGGGATTTCTTTACAATGCAGGCTCCTCCCGGGCTTTGGGACTTGGAGGGAACTCCTCTGGACACAGTGCCACAGGGTAGGATCCTGCCTGAAGGTAGGCTTCTGCGGCGTCTCTTCTACTCCGGCATCAAATCGGGGTTCTTCCTTTGTTCATGGAGTCTCTGCCCATAACCAGGCTCTGCCTGACTTCCGACTTGTCTCCTGGCCACTCAGCAATGCAGAGGCACCGGGCCGGAATTAGATGCAGGAGAAACGGAGGTGGGGAAGAGCACTTCCAATTTCCAGCTTTCCCTTCTGGCTGCCACGAGCAACAGGGACTGGGTAGCACCATATACGCACTACGTGTACCACCACAGCGTTTACGAGGCGCTTTCTAGAATTGCCACCAGAATGCTCTGCACGCTCTTGAGAGGACTTCCCCAAAGCAAGGAGGAGGCACTCCAGTGCTCTCGTAGTGCTAAATATGCTGGGTCATGCAGAGTAGGATCCTCCAAGCCCTGAAGGGGACAGGTCAAACGCTAACCAAGTGCTGAACCCCTAGACATAAGGGTCAGAGCTGGGCCCAGGCAGGCCAGCACACTGGGCCCTCCAATAGAGGGATAGTCTTTTGTGGCGGTTCCTCCTGGCACCCAGCAGTCCTTCAGAAACCCAGCTCCAAGCAGGTACCACCAACAGTGGGTCACAGCCCTAATATTTATACTGCAAATGTCTTTGTTCTCTCCCTGGCAGAAGGCTCTGTGCCCAGTCCAAACCAGTTCTGGGGGGTACTTCCATACATCTTTTCATGTACACCACCACCCTTGTTGTTAGTGCATGCTCTGGCCCCAGACACACCACAGGGGGTGGAGCCAGCATTGTGGAAGTCAGGCACAGTCCTATTCAGGTTCAGGTGCTGCTCCTCCCACTACTCCAAATGCAGTTTGGCCTATTCAGACTAGCGCTGACTCACCCAGACCCTCAGGAGTCATGGCACCTCCCCAGCCCCTGTCATCCCAGAGCCAGACATGCAATACACACCAGGCAGGCATAAAGACACATAGCACACAGAAATGCCCACTTCTAAAAGTGGCATTTCCAAAATAGTGATAATAAATCGGTGAACACCATTACATAGCAGTTATTACCACTATTCCAAACATACCAAACTTGATCACGCTACTCCTCTCATGTCAGGAATTACCACTGAAACACATATCAGGGAAACCCCAATGCATTCCTATGAGAGGGCAGCCTCTTAGTAGTGAGAAACAACACAGGCTATTTGTCACTACTAGGACATGCCACACAGTTAAGGCACATGTCCTACCTTTTACCTACATTGCACCCTGCCCAAAGGGCTAGCTAGAGCCTACCTCAGGGGTGACTGATATGTAGTAAAAGGGGAGTCATAGACGTGGCACTTACTTTCCATGCCACGTCGCAGCAGTAAACTACGCGTGCAGGTCCTGCAATGGCAGAGGCCTGGGTCAGGTTTGAAAGGCTACTTTGCTGGGTGGCGCAAGAAGTCATGCAAGCCCACCAGTAGCATTTAATTTACTGGCCCTGGGTATATGAGATACCACTTTACAAGGGACTGATAGGTAAATTAAGTACGCCAAACAGGTGTTGACCAATCTTACCACCTTTACCATAGAGAGCACATGCACTTTCATTAATTGCATTTAGCAATCTTTAAATTGACTATTTTAAGTGTTATATGTTCATTAACAAAAATAAACCGATGTGCTCAGGTCATTGTGATGTCTTAGCATCAATATCAAATCTTACATCGAGAGTAGTTCATTCATATGAGATTTTCTAATCTCAGTCTCTCCTTGTCCGATTTTGTGCAATGTGATGTACTTTTTTTGTATACACTGAACTATATGCTTGTCTTTATAGTGAAAACTGAACAGCTTTTAAAACGAACAATGATAGATAATATTTGAATATCAACAAGATATTAATTAGAATTTTAAAAAATGAGGAAGAAAATTCTATGGCTTTTATTCTAGGTTATGAGAGAGACTGAAAAGAAATAAGGAAGCTACATTTGTTTTATCTTGCTTATGGTTATTTTTTGCATGGTTTAGGTTCTTATAGGAAAGAAAAAAAATTCTATGCAGGCTTCCACACATTAGGAGCTAGAGCGCTTTTAGGTCTTGGCCTACGCAGCGCGCATGCGCTGCATAGGCAAAATGACCTATTGCTGTCGCCATGGCTTTTCAGCCAAGCACGTGCACGCGTTCCGTTGCCTTCAATGGCAACGCGTGCACGGTAGGAGAATCACTTACAGGAGCGAGCGCCACCGCAAGTAAATCGTGCAGGCCCCCCGCCTCCTCCCTGCTGCCGCACGAGACATGCGCGCTCTTCCCCCTGCTGCTGGCAGCTTGCCTCGCGCTTCTCTCTTTGCTGCCGCGCGAGCTTGTAATCTCCCGGGCAGCTCCAATCGAGTGTTAATAATAGTGCCAAAGGCCGCAGCTTTAATTTCAGCGCCCGCACCAGGAATGTGCCACCGGCCACGGAATGTTTAACACGAGTCGTAGCCGTGACATCATATCCCGGGGGCTGGCGCGGGTGGGGGCCCCCAGAGCTGGGATGGCAGGGGAGAGACTGAGCGCGTTCACACAGCTAGGCGCGGACCCATGGAGGGCGGAGAGCACCTATGGTTACTCCAAGGGAAGAAACTCGCTGCTATCTCTCTAGCAGTCCTGCTGTCCGAATACTGGGACTCACCCAGCTCTGCCAGAGCACCTCACTCCTCAGTTGGGGCGTCCCTTTCCGTTCTAATACTGTACAGAGTTCCGTCATTACACCCTTATGTGCTGAGTACGTCAGAACTGCCTGCTCTGCCAAGGAAGGTACGGAGCATTCTACTCCCGTCCTTGAGATGTCTCGGTCGGTGCACCTCTACCCTGGCCTGGGGCACTCTGTTATTTCAGTAGTATCACTCTCACAAAGTTCGACCAGTGCTCACAAAGCTGCCCCCGGTGCCCTGCTGCCCCCGTTGTCATTACAATAAGCTGGTCTGCCAAATAGCCTCAGCCAAGACCTGCAACCCCCCTGCACTTCGAGTACCAATGCCTCTGCCCTCTCCTTCAAGAACAGAGACTGAGGCTGCTTCCAAAGCTCTTCAACTACTGGAAGCCCTGCCCCGCCAATGCACCTCAGGCCTGACTCGCGGCCCTACTGGCTGTTGCACTGCTCCGTCCTTCCTAGTTGCAGGTGTCTTCCAGCGTACCTCAGTCTGACAAGCAACGGTACTGAACACCCTATGTAGTTCTGCCAGTGACCCTCAGTCCTGGCTGGCAGTAGCCCAATAGGACACACTCAAAACCCTGCCAGGTCATCTAAATGCTGACCTGCAGCTCTCCGGCTATACATGTTAAAACCACTACGCAGCTCTATCAGTGCACCTCAGTCCAGACATCGAGCACCTCTACTTCTAACAGTGCTGGCGCCCACACAGCTCTGCTAAGGCACCTTAGTCCAGACATCGAGCACCCCCACTTCTAGCAGTGCTGGCGCCCACAGAGCTCTGCTAAGGCACCTTAGTCCGGACATCGAGCACCCCCACTTCTAAGAGTGTTGGCGCCCAGAGAGCTCTGCTAAGGCACCTCCGCATTAAAGTTCTGGTGAGACAGAGCATGGGTGTTAGCTGGAGAGCTGGCATGCCAAGATCACTCTCAGGTCTGCAAGAGGGAGGGCGGGAGATGCATTGTTTGTTTTTACTGCTTGTTGGGGATTCTCGCCCAGGGAGGGGCCCGAGTAATTTACGCCCCACAACTCTCGCTTACTACATTGAGTGCGAGTAGTTGAGGTGGACGCCTCCTCTCACACGTTGAGGATTCTTTTGCTCAGTATTGTCTGTTACTTGGCTTGTTCTTCAAACCTGAAAATTTTTGAGGTACAGTGTTTTGAAGCGGGGGGGGGCTATTTAGAGCAGGATGCTCAACGGGCAGTAAAACCACATAGTGTATATCCCTGTGGAAAGGAAGGATGCTACAACGATTTCCAGGTAGGAAAATGTATTAAAGACTTACAGCCTGATTCATCAAGCTAAATTGCGGCCGCAATAGCAGCGAAAATGCTATTGCGGGCGCATTTTCCCAAATCGGCATTCATCAAGAAAATAACCAAAGCGCAAACCAAAGATTGCGAATTCGCAAATATATTCTCAGAATCCCCGTAGGTTTGCGCCAAAACACAGAATTAGAGAATAAATTTAGCGAATCCGCAATACAAGCGCAATCGGTATTCATGAAAATTCTCTAATAGCGAAAAACCACAAAATCACTATTAGCGCCGCGCAAATTAAGGACAACCCAAAGCAGGTGGTAACCATAAAAGTCATTAGAGAAAATTTTGAAAAACCGTTGGCCAATCAGGAACAGGGAAAGGGCTGACCAAACACACATAAGGAGATGCAGCAGCAGCAGTTGGTGTCTCACAATGCCAGGAATGTACATGCTGGTCAGGCGGCGAAGGCTACAGCGAGCAGCACGGAGGAGACGCAGAATACAGGACAGGATATTCCGCCAGCGTATCACCCTGCTGGGACAAACCAGGGAGCAGATTTATGCGAAGTACCGGCTAAATGGGGCCATGATAATTCAACTCATACACGACCTTGACCCCCTGATGCAGCACCCAACAAGGCGGACCAATGCTGTGCCTACACATGTACAGGTATTGTGTAGCCTGCACCTCCTGGCCTCTGGGAGCTTCCAGGGGATAGTAGCGGCTGCAGGGGGGATATCCCAGCCCACCATGTCACGCTGCCTCCGGAGTTTTGTTGACGCAATGCTTACCAAGCTACACCGACACATCAAATTCCCCAACAGCCAACAGGAACTGGACTTGACAAAGTTAAACTTCTACAATGTGGCCCATTTCCCATCTGTGATAGGATGCATAGACTGCACCCACATCGCCATCTGCCCACCAGCTGCGACGGAGTACATGTACCGGAATCGGAAGTCATACCACTCCCTTAACATACAGATGGTCTGCAATGCCAAGACTATCATAACTGACATCGTGGCCCAGTACCCAGGGAGTACCCATGACTCATTTATATTCCGGCACAGCGGCCTCCACACACGACTGGCCAGGGGAGAATTTGGGGAAGGACACCTACTTGGTAAGTACACATTGTCAACAATTACACATTGCAATGATGTAGCTGCGCAGCACAGGCACTCACCCTCTGCTCCTCTCATTCAGGTGACAGTGGCTACGCCCTCCGGGAATACCTCCTCACCCCATACCTCAACCCGGCTACACCACAGCAACGGCGGTACAATGTTTCTCACATACGGACAAGGAATTGTATAGAACGGACATTTGGCCTACTCAAGAGCCGGTTCCGCATACTGCACAAGACAGGTGGGGCCATGTACTACAGTCCTGATGTGTGCTGCCGCATTGTGGCTGTCTGCGCAATGTTACACAACATTGCAACCAAGCGCCGGATACCAGTAGAGATCTCTGGCAGTGAGTCTGAAGGGGACGACCGTCCACCAGCACATGTGCGTCATGCACGCGGGGAGAACCCTGCTGAAGGACACAGACGGCGCAACCACATCACTATGAACAGTTTCTGAAGCCCACAATCCACTCACCCAACAAATCACTATTGCATGGCAATGTAAATAATGACTGGAGGCCCATGTATGTTGCATGAATAAATATTATTGTTAAATCCACAATAATAACGTAATGTCTACATTCATAATATTGCTGCAGTATTGCGCCATACTGCTCCTAACTAGCCACTGGACATGCTTGTATCATCAGCATTATCTAGGAAATGTTCAAGTAACTCAATTGCGCCTCCGGCGCGCAGCCCCCAAACGCCGCTCTGGCTCTTCCTCTGGGACGGCACGTGTCCCTGTAGTGGGCCTGGTGCTGTGGCGTAACACGCCAACCAGTGAGGCAGACAGGCTGCTGACACTGGAGGTGCCCTCACTGGTGTCGTCCCTCCCCACATTGCCTTCACCAGTAGGATGGAGTGCCAGTACGGCAGTGGTGACCTGCTCCAACACCCGTCCAACATCCTCGACACATTGGATTAGCTGCTGCTGCTGCGCCAGGCACCGTCGTGAGAGCTGGGAGGTGGCATTCCCAATCATGTAGTTTGAGCGGGTGTAGGCTGTCAGGCGCGTAAGGAGCTGCCGGTGGCGTCGGCGGGCGGAGTTGCGCTGCGATATGAGTGCAGCAGTGTTGGCCTCCATGGCTGCCATCATGCGCTCAATCCTATCACCCACATTGGCCACATTGCGGCCAATGTTGCGTAGCTGCAGCTGGATGGCCCCTTGCCGTCGTGCCTGCTGTTGGTGAATGCGTAGCATCCGGCGCTCAATGCTCATGCCTGGCATGCGCACAGCCATCCCCCTCCTGCCGCTGTGTGATGTGTCATGCTGGCGAGCCCTGACATGCCTGCTCTGCTGGCTGCCCACAGTGGGTGTGTGCACAGTCACCACAGTAGCTGCACCAGACGTAGATGGTGCCGCTGGTGGTGGAGTTGTGGTTGGCAAAGGTGCAGCACCTGATGGTGCAGGCGCTGTTGGTCTTGCCCTGCCTGCAGGGTTAGGTGCTGCGCCGGATGGTGCTGGCGCTGTTGGTCTTGCCCTGCCTGCAGGGTTAGGTGCTGCGCCGGATGGTTCTGGCGCTGTTGGTCTTGCCCTGCCTGCAGGGTTAGGTGCTGCGCCGGATGGTGCTGGCGCTGTTTGTCTTGCCCTGCCTGCAGGGTTAGGTGCTGCCAATGATGGTGCTGGAGCTGTTGGTCTTGCCCTGGCTGCGGGGAGTGGTGCTACGCCTGATGGTGCAGGAGGTGTTGGTGTTGGCACCTCCTCGGCATCCTCTTGTGACTCATCGATCTGCAGCATGTCGCTGTCGCTGCTGTTGTCGGCGCCACCTGTGAGGGGAATTGGACTTACATTAATACCATGTATCTGTCACACGTGCAGTTGCTACATGCATGCTGGTTGACATTCCCTGCCTGGCTTAGCGATAGCTTATTTTGGGATATGTGAGGCTGCATTGGGGTTCTTTTACATTATGGGCAGACTACATGTCCCACAATGCTTGTGGCCATGATCTCATGTGCATTGTTTGAATGACTTGGGATGTATATGGGAGGCTATAGGGCCATGACCATTGTTAGGGGACAGGGTCGCAGTCGCATGCCACTTACCTTGGCTGTCTTGGCTGAGTCGGGATGAGTCCAGGTTGGTGACACCTATGCACGCCTCTGTCTCAAGGGTGTCCTCCACGCGGTCCTCCATGGGGGTATTGGGAGGGACAGTAGGTTCTCCGCCCCCAGTACCAGATGTCTCGCCCAGCCTCTCTGCCACCCTCTCCTTGGCACGACCTCGAAGGTCGTACCACCTCTTCTTGAGCTCGTCCAGTGACCTGTGTGTCACGCCCACAGCGTTCACTTTTGCTGAGATTCCTAGCCAGATGCGACGTCTCTCCATCTCTGGCACCCTCCGGGAGTCCTTTCCAAAAAGTTTTGCGTGGTTTTCAACCACTCCCTCGATGAGCTGCTCCAACTCCTGCTTGGAAAACTTGAGCTTTCTCTTGCGCCCGGTGTCACTGGGCCCTGGTGCAGGCTCCTCTGACATAGCTGCTGTCGCAAATGGGTAAATTGCGCTACTTTGGAGGTGTCCCGGTAGGAGCTCTGTTTAGCTGCAGCCTCGCGATCAGCCTCGCAGTTCAGAATGGGGGTGGGAACTGCCTGCTTCCTGGTTGTGATGTCATCACAGCGCTCGAAAAGCGACTTCCCGTTTGTGCGATCTCGCTACTAGCGAGATGTCGCTAATGGGGATTTGCGATGGCGCAAAATAGAGACGGAATATCTGGGTAATAGCGATTTTTCGGCGATTTTATTTTCTCGCTATCGATTTTTGCGCCCGTGTGCGAATCGCTTTCTTTAATCGCTAACTATGATGAATTCCGATCTGCGCCTTTCCATTTGCGATTCGCTGTGAATCGCAAGTTGAGAGTCGCAGATTCCTTTCTTCATGAATCAGGCTGTTAGTCAGGAAATGAAAAACAGTAGCAGCAGGCAGCCCAGCTCCAACCTTCTTACAACCTCCCCAACTCCCAAGTGACCTTTTACAAGTCATCATTATAAATATATAATTCATCGCTGCTAGATTCTATGGCTTTGCCCTACATCCCAGCAGCCAGACACCCCAGATCTAAACAAGCATTTGCAATGCAATAGGTCTCGCATTTGCGAGATCATTGGCCCTGTAAATGACAATGCCTTTTATTTATGTTTTAAAAACCAACAAGTGAATAAAGGGGATTGTGATTTACAATGCCAATAGCTCAAACTCTCGCAAATGTGAGACCTATTGCAAAAATCTGATTTATATTACACTGGTTCTAATATCTTTTTTACAACAAATATCTAATTGCTTTTCGTCGTCTTTCATTTTGCTCTGCAGATTCTTCAACTCTGGAACCATTCTATCTCGTTCATATGAAAGAGCAAAACATTAAGAATTTGAGCAGTTTTTGGTAAGATTGATGGTGTGACCATATATTAGAACGAATAAGGTACCTCCCCCAGACAAAGATATTGCATGTCACCTGGGAATTCCATTACCTTATAAAGGAACCCAGCCTTCGGCCACGGTTCTCTATAGGGTCATGGAACTCCTTGGTTACTTGCAATAGCCATATACTGTAAATCAGGGGGTACTTTAACCCGTCTGTACATATCTGGTGCAATATAAAACCTCTGAGACCTCTACAGAAAAATAACATGTTTTTTAATCACACTGTAAGTAAGCCCTTGTAAACAGATACAGAAACAGAGCTACATTCCTCATGTTTAAAGCGAACCTGTTGTACCAGCGCCTGCAGCGCACCAAGTTCTGCTACAGTATTTCCTCGAAGAGCGCTCACTTGGAGTTACGGACATTCCGGTATCGATTCAGGTCATGCTCCAATAAATGTCCAGCATGACTTCAATGGATGAGCGGATTCGGATTGCAGTTGCTCGGTTTACTCGCAGGCCGAGTCTCTAATCCCTGCGGAGATGCTATTAGCTATTGCTTGACCTGCAATTCACATGAGCTGGCGCGCGCTCCGAGTTTGGTCTGCTCTGCCTGGTCTGCCTGGCATCAATCCCATGAAAGGTGCTGGAGATGAATATGAAAAATACAGGGCAGAGGCATTTAACTGTTCTGTTTCCGGGATTGTGTGTTTGGTAATGAGGGCCTATTACACTTTTGTAGACCTTTATTTTGTGAATTAATATTTGCAATTGATTGCTGGGTATTGATGGGTAGATATCTAAGAGCATGTTTACTATGTGGTTGTGTTCAACAGGAAAGTGAGAGAGACTTTACAATATCTATGGGTGTTTGGCCAATTTATATGCTCGGAGAGAAACAGGTAAAACCCTCCCCCGTGGTCATAAATTAAGCGATGTTTTACCTGCCTTCATCAGATATATACCTACGTGATAACTTTCCTTAGGATTGGGGTATTCAGTTCGCAAGAGCTTGCAAACGAAAATGAATTAAGCTTTACAGTTTTCTTTCCAAACCGCTGAGCTGCTGCTGGCTTTCTCACTCTGGCAGCCTCCTAGCACATTTAAAAGAAACCTTCAGACATACATCAACTACCCACCCCGCCATGGCTTTTCTTGCCCCCACCTGCTCAACACAGCAAAAAGAGCGCTGTAACACAAACTCTGCTGGCTGGGTCATAGCGCTTGTGTTCCCCACACCCTCTGTATTACTCGACTCCCTGAGCAACATGACTAAGGGCCATATGCATGAAACTAAGGTTTTGCGATTTTCAAATAGGGATTTTTAGAGAATCGCTATTTGAGAATTGCAAAATGCTATGTATGTAGGATTTGCAAATAATTTTGCGAATCCAACATATTCCTTAATGCGAATCGCAAATTGCAATTCGCAATTAAGGAATACCTCCCCATTCATTCCTATGAGCCTAGAGGCCCATAGGAATGAATGGGAAGACATTCTCAATTTGTGATTCTCATTAGAGCATCGTAAATTGAGAATGCAATTTCAAGGGTGCCAGGGTGTCAAAAGGACACCCTGTTGCACCCCTGAAATGTGCATGTGTGGACATGTGGCACACATACATGCCCAAAGGCATGTATCTGCGCCATATGGCACTTTGAAAAATGCAAAAAAAGTGAATTTTTCAAAGAAATCGCAAATTACCACCAACTTGAAGTCGGTGATAAATTGCGATTCCTTAAGGCCAAATTGCACTTTTTATGTGCTTCTTACATTGCATTTGAGGAATAGCAATTTGCGATTCCTTAAATGCAATTGCAAAATAAGGAATTGCAAATTTTGAGATTCCTTATTTTGCGAGGCAGTTTTGCTTTCATACATATCACTGAGCCAAATTGCCATCGCAGTTTGGAATGATACATATGGCCCTAAAAAACATTGACAAAAGCAATAGCTTTCTGTTGATGAGAACGAAAGTGGTGTAAACTCTTGAAAAGGGATCCACTTTGTAGCCCAGAAACAATTTTGCACTGGAAAGGAGTCCTTTTCATTTTGCAAAGTGCACTTTAGGCCACTTTGCATCAATGAGGCATTACATGGGTGGTCTTTGGCCATTCTAGTGTAAGAATCTATGTGTTTTTTTGCTGCTAAGTCAGATCTACTAAGATAGCCAGACTGGGCTTTGCATCATAAAATATTGTGCCCTTGAAGAAGGCATACATTTGGGGAAATGTTTTTATTTCTTCTAACATTTCAAACATTGAATGTGTGCTGCAATGTACAGCACTCATCCATTTTTTAAAAGAATGTTATCAAAATTATCTAGGCATTTGATTCTGTTCTAGGAGGGTATACTTCCAGTACAAAACCTATGCAAGATATCAGACACACACCTATTGTGCACCAGTGCAGGGGAAGAAAGCACCGGAAGACGATTTTAGTAAATATGGCTCTGCACTGCGTTCTGCCCCTTAAGCTGTACTAACATTTGGTAAAACTGCCTCATTATTTTGCAACTTTTTTCAAGCTATTTTATCTAAAAATGTTATCACTGTGTTGTGTGTGCTTGTATTTACATTTGAAGCTGATGCGAGTGTGCGAGCGCTCGTATCTGCTTAAATGTTCGTTTTCACGCACTTTGTTATGTTTAGAACATACCGCGTGTAATGCTGTTGTATATTGGTATTTGAATAGGAATGGGTAGAGTTAGGGAAGCCTGGGGAACGGTTAGGATTATTCGGTTTGATGCATGTAACTTGACGGATGGAATAAACAGCTTCTCAGCATACCTGTTTCCTCGATTTATTATCGGAGTGTGCGCATAGATCTTCACAACACTGGCGACGATTGGGGATCGTTTCCTCGCTTGCTGTTAACTTGTGGAAGGATTATTCTTTTTTTTGTAGCCATTTGGCATTTCTTCGTGTCTTCAGTCTCCGAGTCATCGGTTGCTTCAGATCGAGTACTTCCTACCAATCGGATAATAAGAGACCATCGACTATTGGCTGGGTATCATTTCAGGCACCTCCCTTTTCTTGGATTTCAAAACCTCATTGGTGTATGCGCATTGATACAGCCAAATGCACACGCTGCAATTACTAAGTTGCTCGTCATTGGACGTTACTGATCCAATCAAGAGCGAGTAATTCCTTGTTTGACCAGGAAATAAATACAATTACATGCTGGTTTAAAACTCGATTGGCAAGAAGTGTATTGGAAGCCTTTGTGAGTATAAAATCTGAATTTTCCTTGTGACATTGGTTTTGAATTGTGTCCTTTGAATAATTTAGACATCTGTGACACACACACATTTAAGAAGTGTGTCACAATATTTTTCATTATCATCTGTGATACACACACAACCAAAAATACAATACTAATGCTTATATTCATAAAGGAACAAGATGGATCATTTTGTATAAGTTGTAACTATGTCAGGCATTCTGGCTCCACCATCATTTCTTAATTTACCTGGTGAACCTCAAATAGAATGGGACATTTGGGAAGCAATGTTTCTTGCCTATGTGGTTGTACTAGAAGGAGAAGAATGTGAACCAGAGAGGAAATTAGCGCTATTGAAACATTGTCTTGGCAGAATAGCTTTGAAAGAATACAAGAATTTACCTCCTTTGAGTAATATTCCAGATTTAAATGTATATCAAATTGCTTCTAAACAATTGGCCATTCGCTATGGGAAGAAAATAAATATGGTTATGGAAAGATTCAAATTTTATTCAAGGAAACAAAAAGCTGATGAATCCATTGATAACTATGTGTCAGCCTGAGAGCATTAGCTGTCACGTGTGATTTTGAGCACATTAACTAATACCAAGTCTTGAGGGATCAGATTTTGATGTGCACTAGCAATAAGAAAATACAACAAAGACTGTGGACATCTTCTGACATGTCTCTCAATGCGGCTATTGAGATAGCAAAATCTAAAGAACATTCTGAAAAATTTGTAGATGAAATTAGGTCATGTAATAAAACTGATATAAATCTCGTAACCAAAGAGATTGATAAACAAAAAGAAGCTGATAAAAACAAAAGAACTGTTGGTTATAGGAATGATGGATATCAGAAAAATGAAAACAAAAATAGATGGCAAAGGTCAGATACAAGATGGAATACCAATTATTGTTTTAGATGTGGCAGTAGCTATCATCTTGGGAACTCCAGATCGTGTCCCGCCTTGGAAAAAATATGTGCTAGATGCAACAAGAAAGGTCATTTTCCCAGAGTATGTAGGTCGGCACCAAGAAGAGTTAATGTTATTCAGGACCAAGAGGATCCACTTGACTGTGATTATGATGTGAATACCATTATGTGTGTAACAAAAAATGAGCACGCAAGGAAACTTCCTTCATGCAATGTATTAATTAATGGTGTTTCTACAAAAGTTTTTGTTGACTCTTCTTCTTGGTATACCATTTTATCCTGTGATCTATTCTGTGTTAATTGGCCTAACATAATTCTTAAACAACCTGATATTTCTCCAAGTGGATATACTGGTCATAAGTTACAATTAATTGGGTATTTTGAAGCCACATTAACTTTCAAAGAACGTGACACTAAAGGAAAAATATATGTTAATAATGCAGGACAAGCACTTTTGGGTTGGCCACACCAAGAGAGACTGGGCATAAAATTGGATCCTAACCCTGATCCTCCTGTGTATTCTATTGACACAACTGTTCAAAAACAAAAACAAGTTGAATCTAATAATCTTTCTTTTATTATAAAAGTAAAAAATGATTTTCCTACCTTATTCTGTAACAAACTAGGTGAATATAAAGGGTTCAAACATCGCATAAAAGTCAATGCAAATGCTATAGCTGTACGTCATAAAGTTAGGAATGTTCCTCTATCATACAGGAACAAGTTGAAAGAAATGGTAGATGATATGTGTGCTAAAGGGATTATAGAGGCTATAGAATCTTCTCTTTGGGTTTCTCCGGTGGTGATTTCTATTAAATCTGGAGGTGACCTTAGGTTTGTCATTGATTTGCGCAGTCTCAACAATGCCTTATGTGTAGATTCCCATCCATTACCAAATTTACATGAAATGGTATCCACGCTAGGAGATGCACAACTATTTTCTTGTTTAGACTTGGCAAGTGCTTATCACCAAGTGTCACTTCATGAAGAATCCAGAGACCTCACTGCGTTCATAACTCTGGAAGGATTGTATAGATTTTGCTGGATGCCATTTGGATTGGCCAGTGAGGCTGCTGTTTCCCAAAGATTGATGAAGGAAACATTACAAGGTCTCACAGGAGCAATTGGGTTTCAAGATGACATTCTAATTTTTGGGAGTGCTGAAACGTGCAAATTCAAACAAAAAGAAGTGGAATATTTAGGACACTGTTTCAGTGGGAATGGAATAAAACCAAAGAAGTCACGTTTGGAAAACATCAGTAAAGCTCCTATTCCACAAAACAAAGAACAGTTGGTTGCATTTTTGGATTTAGTGGAGTTTTATGCAAAATTCATTCCGAACAGTTATTGAACAATTTAGGAAACTGTTAAAGAAAAATATGAAATACATTTGGACTGATACCATGACAACTACGTTTACCACACTCAAAGACATGATTGTTAAAGCACCTTGTCTCAAACCTTTTGTTATTGGCAAACATTCCACTATTATGGTAGATGCAAGTAATTGTGGATTGGGTGCTGTACTGATTCAAGAAGAATGGGGTAAAGAATGGATTGTGGCATATGCTTCAAGAACGCTGAGTGAGTCTGAACGTAATTACTCTGTAATAGAAAGAGAGTTATTAGCGTGTGTGTGGGGGGCTGAACACTTTAGATCCTTCTTATGGGTTCACAATCAAGTCTGACCATAAACCTTTAGTGCATATATTATCACCAGGAGGTGGACGTACACTTTCTTCTAGATTAGCCAGACTGTCTTCTAGACTGCAAAATTTCAGATATTCTCTCGAATATGCTCCTAGTAAAAGTAATGTTCAAGCAGATTGCATGTTCAGGCTACCTCTACCAAGTAATGATTCGGATTGAGTTGACAAAGATGAATGTGAAGTAGCTCATATAGTAGCTGATGTAAATTTGTTGTCTGACGGGCAATCTATGGTTCAAGAACAATTATGGAATGATGAGATGGAGAAAGATTTGGAACTTAAGGAAGTGATGAAGTTCATGTCCAATGGTTGGCCAGAAGAGAAGCAACTAATAGGTAGTATGACTAATTATCACGAGATTCATGATGAGCTAGCTATTGAGAATAGCATCATTATGAGAAGAGACAAATTTATTCCGCCTTTTGGGCTTAGGAAGAAATTTGTGGATTTAGCACATGAAGGACACTTTGGCATTTCTACTACTACAAGAAGATTGAAAGAGAATTTTTGGTGGCCGGGTATTGATTCATTTGTTGAGCATACAGTGAGGTTTTTACAAATTGTGTGCCAATAGTGACAAATCTGTTAAGCCATATAATTGATTATTATTCTAAATGGCCAGAAATTAAGATGGTTAAGGATGTTACTTCAGATGCTATTGTACAATTTTTAGATAGTGTGTTTTGTAGAGAGCGTATTCCTCAGGAGATAGTTACTGACAACGGACCACAGTTTGTTAGTAAGACTATGGATGACTATTTAAAGAGCTGTGATATAACTCATAGAAGAATTGCAGTTTTCCATCCAGAAGCTGATGGCCATATCGAGAGATTTAATAGGGTGGTCAAAGAAGCTATTCAGTTAGCCGTTAAAGGTGGATTAAGTTGGGACAAAGCGCTACAATCTATCTTACTATCTTATAGGACAACTCCTAATGCAGTAACTTCTGTGAGTCCATTTGAATTGTTGAGAGGTCGTAGACCAAGTACAAAATTCGTTCCTTGGTGGTTAAATAATAAGAATGAATCACAAACTGAATTAGCTGAGATAGATATCAAGGATATTTGCCAGAAAGTTGAGTTAAACGAAATTAAAATGAAGGATGATTTATTGAGAAATAAGAATGTAAGGAACTGCAAGATACAGGTTGGTGATTTGGTACGATTGAAGAAGGGTGGTTTTGTGCGCAAAGGATTATCAACTTGTTCTGATCCTTTAGAAGTGATTAAAGTTTTTAGAAATGCAGTACGAGTGGAAGATGGAAGTGTGTGGAACCTTAATAGGGTTTCAATTTTTAAAGGTATGAAAGCGGCTCAGGATGACAATTATTCTTCAAATGTATTTTTGGACGTAAATGTGGAGAAGACTAGTAATTGTGATGATAATTCATCTAATGCTGGGAAAAATGATTCTAGAGAACATTCTATTCCTATTAACAGTGATTCTGTCCAAAACTGTGACATCAGGACTTCAAGAATTCGTAAATTTCCTGTAAAGTTTAAAGATTTTGTTCTCTCTTAAAAAAAAAAGGGAGGGAGGGATGGAGATGTGTTGTGTGTGCTTGTATTTAGATTTGAAGCTGATGCAAGTGCGCAAGCGCTCGTATCTGCTTCAATGTTCGTTTTCACACGCTTTGTTATGTTTAGAACATACAGAGTGTAATGCTGTTGTATATTGTTATTTGAATAGGAATGGGTAGAGTTAGGGAAGCCTGGGGAACGGTTAGGATTATTCGGTTTGATGCATGTAACTTGACGGACGGAATAAACAACTTCTTAGCATACCTGTTTCCTCGATTTATTATCGGAGTGTGCGCATAGATCTTCAAGACACACTGGAGATCCATTTATGATCAGCAGAACTCTCCAAATGTATCCTTAATACTGCCCCCATTCCCATCCACCCCTTTAGTGCATTGAAGTTCACATAGGATGGACGAAGCAGGTTATTAGCAAACAATGACATCATGTGGGACTCTAAGCTGTTACACTGACATCGAGGGGGTTGGGTGGGTGACTCAAACTGATACCAGAAGCGTGATACACTGGTAACAGCAATGACACAGGAGCCCTGACATGATGGAACCAAACTTGTCACAGGATCACTGCCATTGACATGGGGTCATTGACATAGGTACAGCGGCAAATGAAGACTGACACTAGGACACTAACAAGGGGACACAGGCATGGGGCAATGGTAAATAGATACTGTCACTAGGACAATGACACAGATACATCAACATTGATCTGGATCAGTGGCACAGGGGACACTGAAGCAGGAGCTCCTATACTGACAATGGGAACAGTGACACTGGAGCTCTGACATGTGCTGCAATCACTAATCCTGACACATTGGTGTTGGGGAGTTTCACTGAGACACTAACACAGGGATGTTTGAATACACGGAAATTGACATTAGGACATAATAAAAGTAGAGCAAATTGACATAAAGACACTGATTGGGTGGGACAAGGCATTAGCATACTGATATGTCACTCTACAAGAAATACTGCCAGTGGGACACGGACACTTTAACGCTGACAGAGGAACACAAATGCTGACATGGAGATTTTCACATAGGAAAACAAAACAAAAATCAGACTTCAGAAACGAGTCCCTATAGTGATAGTGTGGAAACCAATGAATACCTGCCTAATTACTACCACCAACCCCTCCTGGCACATGGGGTAGTTGTTAGGGTTGTCTGCTTTATTAGAGCTAAAGGACTGTGGGCCCGATGTAGGTAAATCCCATTTACCGAATTTGAAATACCGAATCCTACCGAATCGGTATTCAAAAATCGGTAAATGGGATGTAGGTCCCAACATCTGGATTCGTTACCGAATCCTTAACAATTCTTTAATTACCGATTCGGTACATACCGAATCGGTAATGCCCATTCATTACTTTGGGCTTTGAAGCCCATAGGAATGATTAGGCATTACCGATTCGGTATTTACCGAATCGGTAATTAAAGAATTCACAAGGGTGCAGGGGGTGTCACTTTGACACCCTCTAGAACCCCCAAAACGGGCATGTGTGCAATGTGGCACACAGACATGCCCTAAGGGCACGTCTGTCTGTCACATGGCACATGTGTACATGCACAGATGTGCATGTACACAGGAATCAGTTTTTTACCATGGATTTGTATTCCATGGTAAAATACCGATTCTGTAGGCCATGTGCTGATGGAACATTGGCTACCTACATTGCATTTTCGGTAGTTCTACCGATTCGTCATCATTACCGAATCGGTAAATATTACCGATTGGGTAACTTTACCGATTCGGAAATGATAACGATTCGGTAAAATTACCGAAAATGTGCCCCTACATCTCGATAGCCCTTTACCGATCGGAAACGGCCGAAAATCGGTATTTTCGGCCGATTCCGATCGGTAAAGGGCTACCTACATCGGGCCCTGTGTCTCCTATTCCCCTACCTCAATTCTTACCCAGGGGTTTGCAAACCAGCCCTCGCAATTACCTCTGACTGGCCCCCACCCTTCCGGCCCACCGGGGAAATGCCCAGTGCCCGCTACGGCCAGTCTGGCCCTGTTCTTATCTGTTACTTATTTTTAAAACTGTGATAGTAGTGAATGGCTGGGAGCTTCTGTCCCTCGCTCTTTGCGTGGTCAGGCAAAAGCAGGCTCTTTAGAAAGAAACTTGCGCTAGAGCGCAGGTGCCTGCTGTAGCAGGATTTACAGGGCTTACTTCTTTTCAGTCCAGATCCTTTGTGCCCTGAAAGGCTGCAGGGCCACTGCCTCCTATCTCGCAGTGCAGCCTCTCGGATTCAACCCCCTGGGTTTCCCAAGGCAGTCTGTCAATCAACGAGGATGCACTGTGTACCAGTATAACCCAACCCACTTCGAAACTCGTTACAGGGTGGGGTGGGAACAAGCCTCCTTGACCCCCAACTCGTACTGGGAGGAGTTAAGAAATGTGTGAGGTGCACACAAGGCTGTGGATGAATGAGATCAGAGACTGCAGCTGCTGCAAGTTAGTGTTTAAGACAAGTGTGGTTAAGCAAAACAAATACAAATGCAGGCCTTGAAACGGGTCTTAACTAGCCATGATTTATTGACCTTCCTCCCAATAATCATCAAAAAACTAAATACAAAAAGCTTTCAGTGGAAGACTATGAAGTTGGGAGTGTACTGGCATTGAAGGATTTCTGCTCCTGTTGGATAAACTGTTGCCTCAAGTTCACTCACCACAAACTTAACGATTTAAAAAATGTTAAATAGAAATTATTACACTGAACAAATGTGCTGCAGCTTCAACACAAGTTTGTAAGATCTGATAAGTGTTCATGTCTGTATACCGTTTTTGATAATATTTAACTTTATGGTGAGTGAACATCATGACTGGATGTTGAGCTCTGGTGCTGTGCTTAGAAATAACTTATGGGTTTAAAGCCCCTTTGTGCCTTGTTCCTTGTATGTCCAGACATTGTCAAGCAACAATAACAAATTTCATGATAACGCTGGTGAATAATGTTCCTGCTGGAAGGAGATGGAGTTGTGTTTAGTGGCTGTTTTGACTCATCAGTGGTTTGTTGATGTGCCTGCTGCAAAAAAACAATATCAAGAAGATGGGAGAACTGCAATTTATTTGAATAGCTCAGTGAGCTACTGCTTTTGTCACAGAGTTACAATCCTAGTCAAATGATCCTATAAACTGTCATGAAAGAGGTGCATGCAAGGTATAAGTTAGATCTTTATATTTTCCCTGGTATTTCATTAGTCTAATGTTGCAAATAAAGGGTTAATTAGGGCAGAAATACATTATTATTATCAAAGTCAACCCCAACCACTGTGGTACATTTTAAATCCTGAATGTGTACTTCTCCATATCAAATACTCTTCAAATATACTGCCTACTTCTTATTGTCTAATGTAACTTTTCCTATGGACTGATTTACAACCGTATGGTTGACAGGGGTGTAGGAAGGGGTGTGCGGTGGGTGAGGACCGCTCCGGTTATCATCATTGAGGTGGTGACAAAATGGAAAAAATATGCTTTAAAACCATATTTTTGCCATTTTGTCAAGCCGGGGGTAACAAGAAATATTCCGCACCGGGTACCACCTGACCTTGCTACGCCACTGATTGTTCATTGTCTCTATATAAAGTATGTGATGTAGAGTGCTCTGATACCTTTAACTGGTGTGAGTAACACTGTAAAAACAAATAAATGCATGTGAGAACGGGCCTATGGAGGGGGAGGGGCACTGTTGGAGGGTGCAAGTGAGGGAAACCATGCTGCAGGAGGTAAATATTGTCACATCGGGCACCACCAGTGCTAAAGCTAAAGCTGAATGATCATGGCCTGAGCACATGTTTAGCCAACACATTTGAAGTCTGCAGTTTGTTGCTCAGCTGGAATAGGTAGAAGAGGTTAACGTTCTCTCCCACCTTTTCCTTGCTGATGCAGTTGAGGATGATGCCCACTGCTGCATCCGATGTCTTTGTGCCACACAGCAGTGTTGGAGGGACTGCCTTTCTATTGTCCCTCAGACTGAGAGTGATGACACTGAATTGACGGTTCGGGAGGAGAGAGGGAACAATATGCATAAAAAAAAAGGCAGTGCAGTGTCATTCAAGAGCAGGACCTAACGTCTTTATGGTGCTGCATGTGGTACTCTCTCACCAGTTACTTCTGCAAGCAGCCATAAGGAAGTGACTGAATGCAAAACTCTGAAGTTTCCAAGGACCATGTCTGAGCAGCTCACCCAGTTCAGGCTTTTTACTTGAATTCATGTGTTTGCTATGTTTGCCCTAAGTGGCCACGGGTATGCCCAGACATGGGCCCCTTGCTCGCTATGCCACTGGATTCAAGCTAGCCTGGCTGATGAGGGGTAAAACTCCGAAACCTGTCCCAGGATGCTTGTGTCTGGTGCAGGGAGGGCCTGGCCTGATAGGTCAGGCAGTATTGTTCCCATGAGGAAAGGGTCAAGAATGATTTGCATATGACTGGGGCCAAACTGGGGTTGCATAGTGAGCAAAAGAACGATGGATTAAACCCAGATCTGTGACTGGGGGTGAGTGGTTAAAGGGTTTCAGCACTCTGTCCATCATCTTGTTCTGTTTGCTAAGTTTGACCTGCTGTCCATGGCTATACCCAAATCCAGGACCCTTGCTCGCAGTACCACTAGATTCAAGCTAAACTGGCTGATGAGGAGTGAAAGCCCGAAACTGGTCCCAGGATGCTTGTTTCTGGTCCAGGGAGGACCTGGAATGGCAGTTCAGGCTGGACTGTTCCCATGAAGAACAGGGTCAAGACTGATTTGTAGATGCCTGTGTCCAAACTAGGGCAGCATGGTGAGCAAAAGAATAATGGATTAAACCCAGATCTGTGACTGGTCGTGAGTGGGGGTGAGTGGTTTAGGTTTCTTACTTGAATTCTTGTACTTGTAGTCTTATAAGTTAACCCATTACAAAATTGGGACTATAAGTCCCAGAATGCTAAGTAAGTATCTGATCTCGATAAGATGTGCTCCCTTGTGAGGACAAATTTAGTATTTGGTCTGTAATGCAGACTGCATGGAGACCGGGGAAAGTGAGCATGACTGGTTTGGGCTGCCCATGAGGACCCACCAAACAGTCATTGCGCACTTAGGAGTGGGTACACCACTCTTCCCCTGCCCTGAGAGCAGAGCAGCCCTGCCCAGAAGCCCACCCACCTGCAAATCAGCAGGACACAAAACATACGATGATAATAACTCTAAGTTATTATCATTTTATGTTTCTACTTGGCACTGCTTAAAGGCAGTGGGGCGACACACCTCCACCCTAGTGGAGGAGCCGCCACTGGTTTTTTGCCCCACTCTCATTGATGTTCATCAGCCGCTATTGGATGTTGCAGTACCTTACTCAAGGTATCGGCCCTTCCTGCATGGCAATCTGACTATGGGGGCCCCTCCTGGCTGATGGGGTTGGGTCGCTGAAAGACCTGGCAGTGGTCTCGGTATTTGTTGGCAGTGCTCACTTCCATTGTGTAGGAAGGTGGCTACCTGACTATGGTTACCCCAGATTTTTTGCCTGTGTTTAGCTGGTTTTTTGACTTAGTTGACCTGGTTCCCTGCTAATCAGGGCCCCAGGCCATCTGCTCTCTCTGTAAAATGGATTCCATGTACCCTAGGTACATACCACAATTGGAAATGGACTCCTTGTCAGCCCCTGTATAATGCACTATAGGTGCCCAGGGCATAGGGGCCACCAAGGCCTACCAGGGGCTGCAGCATATCTTTTGCCACCCCTGGCTGGTTCTTAAATTGACACAACTGGCTGATCACTCAGCTGGGGTAAGGTGGTGTAATCACCCCTTGCTTAGATATAGTATACCTATATCTAAACCTATATCTGGACACATATTAACCTGTGAGCCACTCCTATGGAAGGCCTCATCAATCTTGGAGGCAGAGTGCGTGGTTTCATGTGAGATGGAGCTCTAGCATGAGCTGAGCCTGTCTGCAGCTGTCGGGAACAACTCCCTAAGCTGTTTCAGGATAACGCCATACCATATACTCTTAAGTGCCTTATAATCCTCGCGGTTATATAGCAACTCTGGTTTGGCTTTATCAAAACATGTCGTGTAAGGTGTCATACGATTTGGAATACTATCCCCTCGCCAGTTCTGGTGACGGGGATAGCATTCCACCCCTCTAGAGGGGTAAGACATGTTACTTTACTTAAATGCGGTTAATTTCTAAGAGGACCTTAGATCCACAAAATGGATGCCTCTGCCACAGACAAGAGTCTGACCCCCTGAAGCTGACCGAAACTCAGCCAAATGGGGCCTGGACAAAGGGTTTCCTGTTGCAGGGAGGTGTTACACCCCCTCAGACAGGAGATAGTGGATTGTAGCAGGGAGGTTTGAAAGAAACCAGACACTGCATGGGGAGCACAAGGCTGCCCCTTGCATAATCCGGCCAAACCGGTTCTGGGGCACTCCAGCCCTCGTGCCAGGGCGGCCTGGATCAAAGGAAGGGGGTGTATCCACCCACTTCCTGGGTCCCACCCATAGGAGGGGACCTAGCAGGTAATCCAGCCCCCAAAATTAGTATAAGACTGGGAGCAGTGCCAATGCACTTTAGATCATCCTGAAATCACCTTTAAACTAAGAAGACGACTGGACTTCGACATTCTGATGAACAGAAGACTGAAGAGCATCTCCCTTGTGGCCTAGGAGGGGCCACCCTGTGAACAAAGGCACTACCCAGCACCTCGACGTCTGCTTTGCTGCCGCCTCCCGCCGGAGCCCGAGTGCAGAGCCTGACAAGACCCAGCTTCCCAGACTTCTCCCAGCCCGATCCACAGTCCCTGCAAAGAAGGGACCCGTGGAGGCACCGAGAGACGTGGGAGCGGACATCTTGAAAGACCCCCGAGACGCTGACTGCGCAGCACCCAAGGCACCCTTGACTCTGTGCTTTGGGGTTTGAGAAGCCCCACAATCGAGCAGCATTTGCACCAAAGATCAGCCCTCCAGCATCTCCACAATCTGCGTGGGGCCCTTTTGCTTTGTGCCACTCGACTCGCCATCCCGGCCGCTTGTCACGTGGTCAGCGGCCATCTTGGCGACGAAACCTACAATGTACACTGTGGGTCTGGTTGCTCCAGACCTGCCCTCGCTCCTGTAGAAAGGAGTACCTGCTCTGACCTTGCTGGTCTGAGTAATAAGCCTTTTTCACTTTCCCCGTGGCTTGCATTAGCCAAGGCTTGTTTGCTTCAATCGAGTTGCCGACACCGCCATCAGCTAGAACCTTCGAGAGACAGCTCGTGATCGACTCCTGGACGTCCTTGACCTCTTCATGTCCACGTAGCTGCAGAGAGAAGCAACACCTCATCACCTGTTTGCACCCGACTTTGCCTGGTTCCAATCTGGTTCCACGGTGGTCACTGGTCAGTGACGTTGAACACTGTTCCCTCTGCTTTCAGGTCTTCACCACTTCAGATCCACCCTTGGATCCACCGAACACTTCTCCTTCACATCGCCTGCAGCATCTTCAGCTTCAAGCGCCAAGAACCTGCGTGTCAAAACCCGACGCTACTTCGACCCTGTGCACCCGCTTCCTGTGGGTGAGGTAACTTTGCTCCGCCGGTGTTCCCATACTGGTACACATCTCTAGGGTCTGTGTCTTAAGTTTTGTTCCTCTAGGTTCAGCGGAAGTGTCCTTAAACTTTAACTTTACAACTTTTACGCACCATTGGTTAACATTGGTGCATGCGTGCGCTTCCCGCACTGCACCCGAATCCCGCGGGCTTTTCCCGACTTCAGCACTGCTTGTCCTGACTGCTCCCAGCGATTCCCTAGGCCCTAGGCCTAACCACTGTTCGATTCATATCTCTTATACCACTTGTTTAGTATATGGTTTGAGTGGCCCCCCGCCCTCATCCATAATTGTGCAACTTTGTATGTTTAAACTGTGCTTTTGATTTAACGCTTGTGCCCCTTTATTCATAAAGAATACTGGGGATTGTTTTTAGTAATAAACACATATATTTTTATAATATATACTTGTGTGGTGTCCTTTCATTTGATATTACAGGATTGTATGTGGTAAAACAGCTCGCTTAACACGACCTCTTAAGTTAAGCCTTTAGGCTGCTTAGTCCATGCTACCCCTAGGATAGCTTGTCTAACAAGGTTGACTTACAACCTGACACCATAAGGGATTGTTAAGTCTGATAATAGGTGGTTCCAGAATTGGAAACATCACCTATCAGGCCAACTTCTCACATTGGTGAGCAGCGGTGCGGATTTGAGCTTGCTGTTGTTTTACCATTGCAATCTTTTATCAAATTGAAAGATCACATCAAGTACCTCTAGGTACATATAAATCAAAAGCTTAGCATATTAAGTTCTACTGAACTTAGTAGTTGTAGATTAAAGGGATTAGCACACCCTGACTACAACTCACTAGCAAGGTACAGTAGGAAAACACTTAGTGTAGGTAAGTGCACCACTTACACCTCACTAGTAGTCATGTCTGACACAGGAAAAGCCTCAGGGTCTACTCCTGTGACAGTTGACCTTACCCAGGCAACTTCCAGCTATGACAAACTAACCCGAAAGGACTTGATTGCCTTGTGCGTATCAAGAGGGTTAAAAAGGGGCAGAAGTCCCACCTGTCCTATCCTGATAGCCATTCTAGAACAGGATGACTTAGAAAGGGCGAATGGGATTCCCCTAGAGTCAGGAGATGGAGAGAACCCACCTGTAACTGGTACCCCTCAGGAGGAAGAAGGAGAAGAAGGAGAAGAGGGGGATGAGGACTCAGATGTTGACGACACAGAAGACCAGGATCAGAGGGGTAGCCAGGTCCAAGTTGCCAGGCTTAACCAGGCCAACTTAGACCTACTAGGGAATGGAGAGGGCCAGCACCTCCCCAGACCCTATAACATTCTCACAGGCAACAGAAGAGTGAGATCTCCCTCAGGGGACTCTCATATTTCTAGTGCCTCAAGAGAATCTGAGAGAGGTATGACTGCCTCTCAGAAGACAGAGCATAGGGCCAGAATGAGGGCTGTCAAACTCCAAATAGAGAGGGAGGAGGTAGCCCTGGCTCAAGCTAAACTTACCTTGGCTCAAGCTAGACTTACCTTGGCAAGAGAGCAGAAATTGAGTGGCTTAGATGCCACTGGTGGCAGCAATATTCCTAAAGAGAAACCCAGGTCCTATGATAGTAGAAACCTGACAAAGATTGTGCCCCCCTACAAGGAAGGGGATGACATCCACAAGTGGATAACTGCTCTTGAGAGAGCCTGCATGGTACAGCAGGTTCCTGAGGAACAGTGGGCATCAATCTTATGGTACTTCTTTTCAGAGAAAGGGAGAGATAAGCTCCTCACTGTTAGACATGAGGATGCAAACAATTACAAAGTCCTGAAGAGTGTCCTAATAGATGGGTTTGGCTTAACCACTGAACAGTACAGGTTGAAGTTCAGAGACACCCAGAAGACACAGACTCAGGACTGGACTGATTTTGTTGATTGTGCAACTAAGGCTCTGGAGGGTTGGCTACATGGCAGCAAAGTACATGACTTTACAGGATTGTATAATTTGATTATGAGGGAGCAGATCCTAAGTAATTGTCAGAACCAGCTCTTACACCAGCACCTGGTGGACTCTGATCTGACCTCTCCCCAAGAATTGGGAAAGAAGGCAGACAAGTGGGTCAGAACCAGGATTAGGCCTAAGAATCAGGACAGTAACCAGAAGAAGGAGTCTACCAAACCTCAAGATAAGGGTGGGGATAAAAATAAAGAAAAGACTTCCCCAGGGCCCCAAAACTCCAAGAATGGGGGTGGGTCCCAAGACACTTCTTCAACAGAGAAAAAGCCTTATTGTTATGCCTGTAAACAGATTGGGCATTACAAAACAGACAACTGTTGTCCCAAGAATAACAACAAAGAGAATATACCTCCAAAGCCAGCTCCAACACCTCCTGTTACTGTCAGCAGTAATCCCCCAGGAAGTGGGAGCACACCCAGGAATCTGGGTGGGTTTACTTTTGGAGCACAGGAGGACCCTGGCCTATCCAGGTCCCCCTCCCCAAATGATCTTGTTTATGAGACTGGCAGGGGGTTTGCCAACTTCTTTGATTGCCCAAATACTTTGAGCAAATATAGACAAGAACCCATCACCAATGGTTTGAAAGTTGAAGCTTTTAGAGACACAGGGGCTAGCATCACCATGGTGGCTGACTGTATAGTCCCCTCTAAGCAACTTTTACCTGGTGCCACATACCAGGTAACAAACATTGATGGCATCAAAACAAATCATCCCATGGCAGTAGTAAGTCTCAGCTGGGGAGGTGTCATTGGCCCAAAGAGAGTGGCAGTGTCATCAAACTTGCCTGTGGACTGTCTACTTGGTAATGATTTGGAAATCTCAGCCTGGGCTGAGGTTGAACAGGAAATCCATTCTAGAATGGTAAATTCCAATGGAAAGGTTAGTGGGGCTGTAATGGCTACAGCCCCAATTCAAGATGTCCTTCCTGAAAAGGTTGGTAGGGCTGAGAAACTCTCTGCCCCATCTTTAGCAAAAGCTCTTCCTGAACAGAATAGCAAAGCTGTTATGATAACAGCAGAAACCCAAACTGAGTCTCCTCCTGAAAAGGTTGGTGGGGCTGTGAGGGCCACAGCCCAAACTCAAACTGATATGTGTGTTGTGAAACCTGAAATGATGGTTAACTCCACACAAACTGAGAGCATGGAGGAGGAAGAGGAATCTCCCCCTCACCAGACTTTAGGACAGGATCAGTCTCCTCAGGGAACTGATCTTACCCCTGATGAAGGAACTGTCCCAGAGGTGGTTGGGCCTAGCCTGACAGAACCTCTGATGTCAGTGGACCCTTCTCAGGTGGGACCCAGTCTGGAGCAGGTAACCTGCCCCTCTCTACCTTGCCTTAGCCAGCCCAGGGCTGCGGAGGACAAGAAGGACAGTGAGACCCAGAGGGCCCCCTGTCAAATAAAGCACCCCCATCAACAGATTAGGGGCACCAAAACTAGTAGCCCTAGTGAGGTGAAAACTTTAAAAACTCCTGAGGGAGCCCCCTTAAAAACAGTTAGGGACCTCCCACAGATGGATTCTGTTGGGCACAGCCAAACCTGGGACCCAAAGGGCCCAAACCTGAACTGTCTCTCCAGCAAGCCAAACAGAGGGACCCAGCCTCCAGCTTTAGGTGGCCAGAGGTTGACCCTGAGAGCACAGTGCAACTCAGTTGAAGAAAGAAAGGCACACATGGTGGAAGATAATTGGAGGAAGCTAAGCCCTAAATTAGTAGAGCCTCACTTCAATACTCCATATCCAAACCAGCCTTTAACTTTGCATAAACACACCCAAGGTAGTGATTCCCTATGGTGGAGACCCTCTAATACCCCAAGGGTGAGGGACTGCTTAGTGGACCATGAGACAGGGGGTACCCATGCTAGTGCAGGTACTTCCTTATATGGCCACTCAGGCAATATAGGCTTACCTGGCCAAGGATAGCCTTATCTCCTTTCGTTTGGGGGGGGGGGGGGGTTGTGTAGGAAGGTGGCTACCTGACTATGGTTACCCCAGATTTTTTGCCTGTGTTTAGCTGGTTTTTTGACTTAGTTGACCTGGTTCCCTGCTAATCAGGGCCCCAGGCCATCTGCTCTCTCTGTAAAATGGATTCCATGTACCCTAGGTACATACCACAATTGGAAATGGACTCCTTGTCAGCCCCTGTATAATGCACTATAGGTGCCCAGGGCATAGGGGCCACCAAGGCCTACCAGGGGCTGCAGCATATCTTTTGCCACCCCTGGCTGGTTCTTAAATTGACACAACTGGCTGATCACTCAGCTGGGGTAAGGTGGTGTAATCACCCCTTGCTTAGATATAGTATACCTATATCTAAACCTATATCTGGACACATATTAACCTGTGAGCCACTCCTATGGAAGGCCTCATCAATCCTGGAGGCAGAGTGCGTGGTTTCATGTGAGATGGAGCTCTAGCATGAGCTGAGCCTGTCTGCAGCTGTCGGGAACAACTCCCTAAGCTGTTTCAGGATAACGCCATACCATATACTCTTAAGTGCCTTATAATCCTCGCGGTTATATAGCAACTCTGGTTTGGCTTTATCAAAACATGTCGTGTAAGGTGTCATACGATTTGGAATACTATCCCCTCGCCAGTTCTGGCGACGGGGATAGCATTCCACCCCTCTAGAGGGGTAAGACATGTTACTTTACTTAAATGCGGTTAATTTCTAAAAGGACCTTAGATCCACAAAATGGATGCCTCTGCCACAGACAAGAGTCTGACCCCCTGAAGCTGACCGAAACTCAGCCAAATGGGGCCTGGACAAAGGGTTTCCTGTTGCAGGGAGGTGTTACACCCCCTCAGACAGGAGATAGTGGATTGTAGCAGGGAGGTTTGAAAGAAACCAGACACTGCATGGGGAGCACAAGGCTGCCCCTTGCATAATCCGGCCAAACCGGTTCTGGGGCACTCCAGCCCTCGTGCCAGGGCGGCCTGGATCAAAGGAAGGGGGTGTATCCACCCACTTCCTGGGTCCCACCCATAGGAGGGGACCTAGCAGGTAATCCAGCCCCCAAAATTAGTATAAGACTGGGAGCAGTGCCAATGCACTTTAGATCATCCTGAAATCACCTTTAAACTAAGAAGACGACTGGACTTCGACATTCTGATGAACAGAAGACTGAAGAGCATCTCCCTTGTGGCCTAGGAGGGGCCACCCTGTGAACACAGGCACTACCCAGCACCTCGACGCCTGCTTTGCCGCCGCCTCCCGCCGGAGCCCGAGTGCAGAGCCTGACAAGACCCAGCTTCCCAGACTTCTCCCAGCCCGATCCACAGTCCCTGCAAAGAAGGGACCCGTGGAGGCACCGAGAGACGTGGGAGCGGACATCTTGAAAGACCCCGGAGATGCTGACTGCGCAGCACCCAAGGCACCCTCGACTCTGTGCTTTGGGGTTTGAGAAGCCCCACAATCGAGCAGCATTTGCACCAAAGATCAGCCCTCCAGCATCTCCACGATCTGCGTGGGGCCCTTTTGCTTTGTGCCACTTGACTCGCCATCCCGGCTGCTTGTCACGTGGTCAGCGGCCATCTTGGCGATGAAACCTACAATTTACACTGTGGGTCTGGTTGCTCCAGACCTGCCCTCGCTCCTGTAGAAAGGAGTACCCGCTCTGACCTTGCTGGTCCGAGTAATAAGCCTTTTTTACTTTCCCCGTGGCTTGCATTAGCCAAGGCCTGTTTGCTTCAATCGAGTTGCCGACACCGCCATCAGCTAGAGCCTTTAGGGGACAGCTCGTGATCGACTCCTGGACGTCCTTGACCTCTTCGTGTCCACGTAGCTGCAGAGAGAAGCAACACCTCATCACCTGTTTGCACCCGACTTTGTCTGGTTCCAATCTGGTTCCACGGTGGTCACTGGTCAGTGACGTTGAACACTGTCCCCTCTGCTTTCAGGTCTTCACCACTTCAGATCCACCCTTGGATCCACCGGACACTTCTCCTTCACCTCGCCTGCAGCATCTTCAGCTTCAAGCGCCAAGAACCTGCGTGTCAAAACCCGACGCCACTTCGACCCTGTGCACCCGCTTCCTGTGGGTGAGGTAACTTTGCTCCGCCGGTGTTCCCACACTGGTACACATCTCTAGGGTCTGTGTCTTAAGTTTTGTTCCTCTAGGTTCAGCGGAAGTGTCCTTAAACTTTAACTTTACAACTTTTACGCACCATTGGTTAACATTGGTGCATGCGTGCGCTTCCCGCACTGCACCCGAATCCCGCGGGCTTTTCCCGACTTCAGCACTGCTTGTCCTGACTGCTCCCAGCGATTCCCTAGGCCCTAGGCCTAACCACTGTTCGATTGGTATCTCTTATACCACTTGTTTAGTATATGGTTTGAGTGGCCCCCCGCCCTCATCCATAATTGTGCAACTTTGTATGTTTAAACTGTGCTTTTGATTTAACGCTTGTGCCCCTTTATTCATAAAGAATACTGGGGATTGTTTTTAGTAATAAACACATATATTTTTATAATATATACTTGTGTGGTGTCCTTTCATTTGATATTACAGGATTGTATGTGGTAAAACAGCTCGCTTAACACGACCTCTTAAGTTAAGCCTTTAGGCTGCTTAGTCCATGCTACCCCTAGGATAGCTTGTCTAACAAGGTTGACTTACAACCTGACACCATAAGGGATTGTTTGGTCTGATAATAGGTGGTTCCAGAATTGGAAACATCACCTATCAGGCCAACTTCTCACACATAGCATCCTCTCCTGGCAACCGGGTCGCTGGAAAGGTCAGTAACCCGTGAATGCACTTGAGATCACAGCCTTGCCATAGGGACCAGTTTGCTACCATACTTATTCTCTGGCTATGCACACATTTGGAAATTACATAGAGTTAATACGTTTTGATTCAATAGATTCTCCACAATTTAAATTGATTGTGCATAGCCAATGATTAAGCCTGCATGATCTTGTTCATTGGACAGATGGGGCCCTATAAATGAGTTCAACCTGGTAACTATAAATATTGCTTCCAACCTGGCTCTCCATAAACCGTAAACTGCCCAGGTAAACATCTGATAATAACAGCAAATCCTCTGCATTTTTGTAATTTGTCAGAATAATCAGAGTATTATAAAGAGCATAAAAATGTATTTAATAAGCTAAAGGGTAGTCTACTTCCTGGTTGCCACGTCTTCGACTGTCATATTAATATTCAGCCAGAAGTACCCATTCCATGCAGCAGGATTCATCATCTCACAAAGCCAGAAAATCAACCCTTAATACAATATCTACATGTATGAGCAGTATCAAAATTCAGAAGACCATCAAAGTCTATATATGCCTAAGAAGGAAAGAAAAAATAAATAATTGTATCGATTATTGAAATGGTATCCATCAGTTGCCCTCAAGAAAGGGTAAATGTGTATAAGTGTGTATGTGGGTGGGTGTGTAAGTATGTGTGTGTGTAAAAAAGTCATTAGGCAATCACTTTGTCTTTGTTCTTCATCTCCTTCTTTGCTGGCTATCTGCCAACCACCATTTTATAGCACCAGTTAGTGCATCTGATTTTTAAAAAAAGTTTTATTATAGTTATTAATGTTGATCATAATTAACGCATTGACAAATATTAACATCACATAACTTAATTTATCATGACAACACAATGTCTCCGAGTTCATTCCTATCAATTACACAGGCATTATCTGCTGCATGCATACGGTACATATTAATTGTCTCGGTTGACATGGATTTAGACATTATCAATCTTCAGCTGCCATCATTCTACTGCTATCTGTTACCACATCTGCATCTTTTTCTTGCATGTGTGTCAATAAAAAGATCTGTAGTGAGACCTGTAGGGAGAGGTGTGGCGCCGCGGCCAGGGCGACTGACGCTGGAATCTGGGGATCAGGGTTCGATCCCCGGCTCTGGCGGCAGGTTAGCCCAGCACCATGCGACTCTGGGCAATAGCTTGCTTAATCTTCCCGACGGCCCCCAGCGCCTAGAGACCCTTACGGGTGATTGTGCGCTTTACAAATGTGGATTATTATTATTATTATAGCCTTTGCTCTGAATGTAAGGAGCATCAACTGACTAAGTGCCTGTTGCATTGTAAACAACGAGGAATAATCCTGTTCCTACCAAACGTGTACCTATAATACGAATAAGCAAGAGATTCTGCGACAACTTGAGTACAAGTCTTCTTTACTCTGGATTCTTGGAACCCAATGGTGACCTTTACAACCTTCATCATTTGTGCAATGTGGTATGTCACAAACACACCTCTAATGCTTTAACTTTTTATTTTACTAGGCCATGGAATCCGTTGTAAGCAGTCCTCAGACTTTTTGTTTCCAAAATTCCAAAATTGTAATTTCGTAGCATGCCATTATATTTTTGTAACCTCTGTGTCAGCTTCATGTGGGTAAACTATTAAACACCTGTATTCTCATTATGAATATCGTAAGTGATATGCTCCCTACTTATTCCGAAATCGCTCCAATTTTTTGCCTCATCTTCCCTAAACTACAGGAGTTTCTCTATTTTACCTTCAACCAGCAACATTGCTGGCTATTGGCATTCTAACTCTAGTTTGATGAAAACATGCCATTTTTAGTTGTATCTCGTAATATAAAAAGCAAATATTTCCCAAAAAAGTAACTGACATAACGTGATTTGGTATTATTTAAGCACCTTTAAATACCGTTTATATATATATATATATATACACACACACACACGCATATTTAATCAAGCTTGGTGCACTCTCTCAGGCCCTGCCTGAATCTAAAGGTTTGAAATGTAATGCATAGATTCATGCAGGATACATATTCTGTGACAGGGAAATTATTATCTTTCCACATTAGTGCATTATTAATAATGAATCTGAGAGGGGGCTCTGGAGAGCGCTGGCTCGTGCAGACGCGTGTGCCTGAGCACCGTCTCCCGGACGCGATCATTCTTAATAGACGGTTCCATTAAAGGGCGGTTGCACATTCACTGGGTGGGCTATGATGAAAGGTATGGAACATGGGCCTGCACCAGAGGAACCGTTTCTGAAAGGAAGGAAGTGGCTGGAGATGCCATTCTGCTGCGGCAGCACTTTGGACATTTCGAAGACTTTAATGCATCGATTAGCCAGAACTTTGGAAAGTGACTAGCGTTCAGAGCGCAGTATTAAGTGTGTGTGAAGGAAAGAGAGTCACATGTTACATGACTTTGCCACACAGCATAAAGCAAGGAACTTGATAGCAGTAGGGGCGGTCCCCACCATTAGCAGCACAACCACATAATAAAATGCTTTGGTGCAATAATTACTGAAGGTTCGGATGACACAGATCTTTAACAAATCTAAATGAAATGGTCATCGGAATCTAGAATTATTGTCTCCCTCACTGTCTAAATTGTAAATTTGAAGGTAAAAAAGTGTGGCTCTGAGGCAACTTTGAGTCTTCGGCAAAGAATATAAAGGGCTATGCGGTAAGCTAGATGCATTTATGAACAAACACTGGCAAAGCCAACAGACCTGGCTTTAAAGTGCCAACGCTTGCTAAAACAGACATTTAAAATGCTGATTTCATATGTTGTGTGCTGAAGTGAAAGCCAGACTTATTGGGTTTGCAAGGAAGAAATGCCAAGGAACAAAGTAGCAAAAAACGGATTGCTTTCGGAATAGAAGGTGTAAAAGAAATAAATAATTAAACAGGACAAACAGTGCTATCATCTAGAGTACTTTTCAGATGCACACTATATCCTCATGCATTCCAATGAAGGCACTTCCTGAACGATGGAAAGTACACCAAATAGTCAACACCATGAGGCGAAACAGTAACACTCGTCTGGGTGGCGGCAAAGCCTAATCTCTGCCATTTAAAAAAATGGTGACAATCATTTTCAGTGCAGACCTATTAAAATATATATGGGTCTATATACATGAGAGATAACTAGCATTAGGAAGGAAGCTCAATTTAAATTACGCTAGAGAGTACTGAACCAATATTGTATAAAATGGGCATATCATTTGGAAGTGAGGATTTGAAATTAGACTAGAATGCCAGTTTTGTTTATGGATGTATTTGCCATTCCACCAAAAATTAAAAGGTTACATATTTGATATTCATTTTCCCAAAAGGTTTGTGAGATTTAGTAGAAGTAGGGCAATATTTCCCTGGAAAGTAAAAGCACACGTGGTTCCAGACTCACTGAGAAAAGCTCTTAGCCTGTAACATATATACGGGATAGTATAATTACTTGACTTTAGTAGAGCAGAATTTCTAGTGTAGTAGGAAAGTGTGATTACTCTAGACATTGTGTAGTGCTCACTGCCAGATCAAATGCAGTATATATTTTAAAAATCAATTTTATTATAACTATCCAATGATGGCACACTCATTGTAAGAACTGTCATTCTTTGGGTGGTATTTCCCCCAACTTTTTGCCTTCCCCCTCCATTTCCGCTGATCTCTTGTTCGCTGGCCTTGGGACTCTGCACACTTTACCAGTGCTGACCAGTCCTAAAGTGCATGTGCTGACTCCTTCAAACGTGCTAACATTGGCTTATGCCCAATTGGTATATTTAATTCCCTTGTAAGTTCCTAGTAAAGTAGTACTACATGTACCCATGACCTGAAAATTAAATGCTACTAGTGGGCCTGCACACTGATTGTGCCACCCACTTAAGTAGCTCTTTAAACACGTCATTGCAGCCTGAGTGTACAGTTTTAAACAATCAATTCGACCTGGCAATATAAACCTTTTGCCAGGTCCAAACCTTCCTTTTTAATGTATATAGAGTAGGCACTGGACGTGCCAAAGGGCAAGTTGCAGTGTATTTAAAAAGTAAAACATATGCGTTTATGTTTTACATGTCCTGGTAGTGAAAAACTCTTACATTTGTTTTTCACTACTGCACTGCCTTCCTCTCCAGCAGAATTACATTGGAATTACCTTATTATGTGCATTAAGATGGAACTTCTTAATGGGGACAGGTACCCATTTCATGTTTGGTGTCTTTGAAATTGTAATGAAATACCCTTTCTTATGCTAAAGTCCAATATGTTCTAGCTATTTCTTTTAACAAATGAATGATTCCTTAAAGTATTTGTAATCCTTTGAGTTCTATTCTTTTTTAAAAAATGTGTCACAGTAGGTTATGCTGTATGTATATAACAGGTTTGAGTGTAAAAATCGAAGAAGGTGGTCCACCAGTGACATGTTATGAACTGTAGTATTTCTAGCAAGGAATTATGCAATATAAGTGAATAAACACAAGTTCCTAGATAATCAAGTTATTGGACCCTGCTTTGGAATCATTCATTAGGTCTCGTCCTAATCAACGCGCATGCGTTGCATAGGAGGGGACCTAATGCCATCGGCAGACCTTTTGCAGCAAAGAAGTGCACGCATTGCATTGCTTGCAATGTGTGAGATTCGGTGAGAGCCACCTTTCAAACCTCGCTTCCATGCTACAGTGGTACCATGTGAGCTTCCTCGGGGACTATGGAGGTGAAGCTTGAATGCCAGTACTCTGGGAATGCCGTGGTGCCCCCGAAAACGAAAAAATAAATATATGAATTAAAAATGCTTGGGCGCAGGGCCTGACCACAGACCAGAGCCTGCTGTCAACCCCCCACTGGGTACAGTCAAAATGTGCCCTGCAGTGGATTGGCTGCCTGTGGAGTGGTGGGCAACAGGGCCTAGCCAGAGGCCAAGTCTTGCTGCCAACAACCAGCTGCGCACAGGCTTTGGCCCTGCACATTGGGGGGAATCAGCAGCCTGAGGGGGGGTTGGCTTCAGACCTGGGTCAACCACCCCAGACAAGTACGACACCACAACACATAACCTTTGGTATGTGCAGCGAAGGGTTGGCTACCCACGCAGGGTTGGCTACAGGGCCTGGCCAGATGGCAGGCTCTGCGGCCAACTCTCAGCTGTTCACAGATTTCAGCTGTGCATAAGGGGGGGTTCAGACACCTGAGGAGGGTTGGATGCAGGGCCTGGCCAACTCCCCCTGCACGGACAGCCAACCCTCTGAAATTTCTGGACTTTGACAGTGCAACGTGGGGGAGTTGGCCGCCCACTCAGGGTTGGATGCATCTGGGGAGTTGGCTAAATATGATTAAAAAAACTGAAATTAATAGCAAAGGCAGAGGTTGAAGTGACATTATTGCTTAGTATGTTAATATAATAGCTTGTGGTAAAACAAATCTGTATTCACTGAAAGGAACACAGGTTAAAATACAGCATAAACTATCATACAATTAACTAAAGGCTAATCTAGTACCAGCCATCCTAGACAGCTTGCAGCAAATACCCTGAATGACTGGTCACCCAAACAATTAGCCATCATCATCATGTCCACCATAAGTTAACAACCACTTAGGATTTGCCACTGAAGCCTTTAGTCTGCAGTATTGTAAACAACTCACCCCTTTGCATTTCCAGTACTCAAGGATAGGCCTCTTTGAGTCCTCATGTTTCCCATAGACATAGAGGCATTGGTCATTTGCCCACGTTTTTGTCGAGACTTGCAGATTGAAGTTCTTCCAAAAAGAAACAGATCTGTTAAACAAGAAAACAAAAAAATTTAGTTTGTAAACTGCGAAGGTTCTTGCAATTTACCAAAATGCTAATAAAGTAACACACCCAGCATTCATCCTGAATCAAATGATAATCACCCTAGCATGAAATACCAAGTTTACTTAAGCTAAGCCAATCATTTCCATCACATGAATCATCATCCATATGTGATGTCCATGTATCTTTCTATGCTTCTCATTTTTCCCATGGAAGCAACATACATAAGCTGTGCAATAAATCCCTTTGCACCTTCACTTAGAGGTCCACATGGGAAAGCAGGGTTATGCATCTTGTTTTGTTCAGTAAATAGTCTGGAGGCATCTACTGGTGATGTAGATACTGAAAAGTCTATGGTTAACCTTATGGTTGAATTTGTTTTCTTTCTTTGACACTGCTCATTCACCATGCCAAAGGTATGCATATTCCATGATTGTTTATCTGTGCCACACACACTGGTCCATTTTATTTTATTTTACTTACATTTGATGCACTTCAAAGGGAAAAATAAAAGTTTTATTCCTGTTTTTTTTTACATACTAGACATTTCAGTTGTACTATTATTTTTTGATCTTGAAAGTAGATTTTGTCTTCAAATTCAGGAGGGTCATCTGCAGGATTGTCACTTGACACATGTGATGTTTATTATACTTTCCTCATTTATGGTGTGTCTTCTGATGGCTAATATGTTTTGGTTATGAAATGTTTATTGATTTTAATCATCATCAGTCCCTCCACATTTTGCGTAGAGAGATTGATGTTTCTGACTGTGACAATTGCCCTAGCTCCACCGAACATGTGCTCCAAAGCTTCATTGGCAGATTCTTTATTTCTCCAGCCTGCTGAGTTCTGGGAACAATTCTTTCTTCCCATACCAATAGGTCAATAGCTCTTGATCCAGGTAGACCTCTGTTGGCTCACTTAGATAGTCCTGTGCCATCTTTCTAGGTCTCATTGTTGCTGACACCTTTTATTTCTGTATTGTCGGTGCCTGATCACTTGAGTAAAGTCCTGCTATGTCCATAAACCATCCCATTGCTAACGTTGGAAGTGGAACTGTTAGTGCTGTAGGTTTAGTAGAAGGCAATGATGTTATCACTGGTGGCTGCTGCTGATGCATATGCAACATGTTTATCAATTTTAGGCCAACACCATGCTTTCCAGAGGTTGAATGCAGCAGTTCACTTCGGCTATGGCCTTGAATTGCAATCATACATCTTCTAATTCACACGCTTTCCAGACAATTTAAATATGAAATTTGGAAGGAAAGTGGCCGGTACTTTTTTGTACCATGGATCCAGTTTTGTGGCAGAGATGTATCTATTGAGGACACAATCTCTATTTACAGACAAAGATTTGTTTTCAAAGGATTACACTGTTGTCTAAAGCAGCTATTTCTTCATTGACATAAGTAAGTGTTTGTTTCACCTTTTGCAAATGTTCTTGCAGAACATGCAACAATAGGATCACTTGGGCGATGGAACTGACCTCCTTGCTTACTTCCTTTGTTAAAATCTCCACAGCACTAGCATCTGGATCAGGCACTTCAATGGTTCCCATTTGCAGCCTCCATTGTCAATGCATTCCATCTCCTTTGCACTACATTATCATTGACAGACGTCTAGGACCCAAACAGGCGTTGCATGCACGTAGAAGATGGAATTCCATAGGGTTGGCACTTTCTGTATCAGGGCTTTTACAAGGACTCTATTAGCATGATGAATTATCCTCAACTGCTTCCGGGCATTTAAAAGAATGACTGAAATGATAGGCAACAGGTGGCCAGTATGTTTCTGACTATTGTTTCTTTTTTAAGTAAGTCCAGCAGAATTAGGTTGTTGCACTGCTCTAAACAGAACTCTGAAGTATCCTCTTTCAGCCATGGCTTTTACAATATTACTCCAATTGCCCATGGCAACATTTCCAAACCTAAGCCCTCTGAGTTGCAACCATTAATAGACTTTGGTGTTTCTTCTCAAATGTTTGCATATTATTTCTCTCTGGAGAACCCTGCAACTGCTGCATAGTACTGAATGCATCAAAAATCATCTTAAACTGAGAGACTAGCTGCTAGCCTCTGCTTATGCCCCATCAAGGAGACCCAGTTTGAAACAAGGCACATGTTATCTGTATCTTGACCACTGGTCCATACGCCTATCATTAGGTTGATAGACTGGGTGGACCAGGGTGGCTGTGACTGCATTAGGGGCGGTGGTTGCCACAGGTTTTTGGAATCTTGAAAAGATGGAACCAGGTGGTGCTGGTGGAAATACATAAGTCAGATCAGGTTTAATAGAGGAGATGTGTAGTTCCTCTATGCTATTCTCCACATGAACAGTCACTGGTCCATCATCTTCCTCTCTTTCAAGGCTTACTGGAAATGTTATTTTCCTTTGTCTCTCTCAGTGAGTCACATTTGGGGTTCAATCCATGTCAAGATCATCAGAAGGTCAGAAAGGTGTGCTTTAAGATGATGGGGGGAGTGCTTTTTACTCTCAGTGATGCAGGTCATAAACTCAATATGTCCAAGAACACAGCTGTAACCCTCTTGGAGTCAGGACTCCTGCTATTTGAGTCCCTCATACTGGCAAAAGATGCCAACCACTTGACCCCAAGAGACTAGTTCCAGTTTCTGGGTGGCAGCAGGAGTCAGGAGTCCTGAGTCTTTTTCTTGCAGCAGTAGTCAGGAGTCTTTTTTAATCCAGCAGGGCCTTCTTCTACTGGTGTAGTCTTCCAGAGTCCAGGAAGGTTTTGAGGAAGTGGAGGTACCTGTCTTATTCTGTGAAATGGCCAGTGATTGGTGAATTTTCCCTATCCACTCCGTCCATTTTCATGCTTAATGCCCATATACGTTTGCAGCACTTCTTCTATGGTTTGCTGTAAAAATTCTCAGAAGCTTAAACTCTGTTGCAGCCTGGATGACCAACAGCTGCCTAAAGCTCAACTCAGAGAAGACAGAAGTCCTCATCCTCAGAACCAACCATCCAGCATGGGAAAACACCTGATGGCTCACCGCCCTCTACAGCCCACTGAGCCCCACGGACCATGCCAGAAACCTTGGCATTGTACTCGACTCGTCCCTCCCTTGAACTGACAGGTCAACGCCACTGCCTCCAGCTGCTTTAACACCCTCCTCATCCTCCTTAGGACATTCAAATTGATCCCCCCGAGTCAGGGAAGACAATCACCCACGCATTCATCACCAGCAGGCTGGACTATGGAAACACACTCTACGCCGGCATAAACAAATCCCTACTATGCAAACTCCAGATGATACAGAGCACTGCCGCCAGACTCGTCCTCGGCATCCCTCGACACGAGCACATCAGCCAACACCTCCAGAAGCTCCACTGGGTCTCCGTGGAGAAGAGATTCACCTTCTAGATTCTCACCCATGCCTACACAACACCGGACTGAAATACCTCAACGATAGAGTCACCCACCATGTACCAAAAGGAAACCTCTGATCAGCCAACATCGCCCTCGCCGAAACTCCTCGCATCCACAGAGCCAAAGCAGGAGGAAGATCCTTCTCCTACATCACGGCCAAGACCTGGAACGAGCACCCTACATACATTAGACATGCCCCCTCCCTGAATACCTTCAGGAAGACTCTCAAGACCCGGCTCTTCGGCTGAACAGCACTGCTGACCCGCCCCCCAGTGCCTTGAGACCCTAATTGGTGAGTAGCTCACTTAAGAATTCCCTGTTTGATTGACACAAGCAACACCACTCTGGGAGTCGAAGTGGCTTGGTGGGCTGAGCTCCTAGCCCGGGTTTTATAAATGGGACTTAATTGGCATCTCCTCAGTGGGGAACCTGTGGAAAAAGGGTGAGCTGATTTCATCCGCTAAACTGCAGAAGGAGTACTAGCTGGCACAATCTGAAACTTTTAGATATCTTAAAATTAGTCACGCCCTCAAGGCTGCCATTCCTGGTGGGGGGGTTCTCACAGAGGCATCCCCACTTGAAGACCGGCTGCTACTAGTCCCAATACCTAAAAAAGCATATTGTTAACCTATCAGAAACTAATAAATAACTGACCTGACCTACTAATACGCCTGAGACAGCAATGGGAGGCAGATGTAGGGGACGTAGAAGACGAAGACTGGCTGGATGCGTTGGCCTCCCCTCGTGAGGTAACCATCCCCATGAGATTGAAACTGATCCAACTTAATATCCCGGATAGACCCTACCTCTCAGCGAGAACTCTGGTCAAAATGGGAAAGAGAACAGACAAAAACTGTCTTCGACAATGTTCCAAGTGGGGAACCTTCTTTCACATGATCTGGGACTGCCCTGCCATTAAGCCATTCTGGACGGGAGTCACATCCAGACTGGAGGAGGGGTGGGAGGGGCAGAAAATCACCGCCTCCCCTAAATTCTGTATACTTAATATCAGGGAAATGACTGACCTAACCCGCACTGGACAAACCTGTGTCTCCTTGGGGTAGACCATGGCCAAACGTAACACTGCACAAAAAAGGGGAGTAGAGGACCTACCATCAATGGGGAAGTGGGAAGCTGACATGGACAGATCCATGAGAGCGTAAATTTTTTTTTACCGAAAATAGAGGTTGCCCCAAAAAATGGTATGGTAAATGGGCAGCATGGAACACATATCGGGGCGAAATCTGCATGTTTCCCACCACTGAACTGCACAAGAGAGAGGGGGGTCGGCAGGGCCTCTTTGGTGGAGGGAAGGGCACAAAAAAAATTGGAGATAGCCTGGGTCTGGGATATCCAATGTAATGAATACCATTGTTGTACCTGAGATCTGCTATACCAACTGTTGTAATGCTGAGCTATATTTGTATTGCCAAATAAAAAGAGAAAACATAGATAAATAATGAGAAACCTACCTATAACATCTCATTAAAAAAGTGTAACATGACACAAGTGTATATTACTTTTTTGCAAAATGGATAATAATCATTATTGCCAAACCAAGATTTCTTTTAACCTAACAAAATGCAACTAGATCCAATGAAGGCAGATTAGGCACAGAGGATACTAAAGACAATAGCATGGAGGAAGTGGAAGAGGAGGTGAGCATTAAAGTCTTCCTACTCACCAGAGACAATGGATTGCAAAATGTACACTTTAACTATACATATGTACGCAATAAAGGAAAAATTGGATAAGCAAGCCTCCAGAATCAGCCTTACATATCAGAAGCTGAAGACAGTCGGGCATTGAATAATGAGAGCATCCTCAAGTTAGAAAAGTGGCTGGAACTCTTCAAAAGAAAACAACATGGGGACCAACCTTTGAATAGTGGAGATTCCAAAATAACAGCGACCAGCAAGATGGAAGACTTCATCGATACTCTGTTTTCTAACGTTTTGGGAAGATCAAACTTTTGGACTATATTTGTTGTTGAAAGAGTGCACAGGTTCTTGATGCAGACACCCCAAGCTGGTGTTTCGGCACACCCCGTCATTGCTAAATTGCTAAAATATAAGGACAGAGACATTGCTCTCAGATTAACTAAGGATTGGATTAACATGAGATAAAAGAGATCTACAGTTTCAAGGTTCAGTTATCTTTGTGTTTTCTAACTTCACATTTGCAATGCAGGAGTCCAGGCATGCTTTCACAGCAATAAGGCAGAAACTCCAGCAAGTCAACATTCCCTATTCAATATTATACCCTGCAGCCTAAGAGCCACTGTGAATGGTAGTGATGCATCTTGAACTGTGTAAATCTTAAGAAAGCGGAAACGATACAATTTATCTGCCACTCTAGAACCAGATGGGAGTTCACCACCCAGATGCAAGAAGGGATAAAAGCACCGCTCACATCAGACACTTGAGTCACAATTCACCGTAACATAGGAACTATGCTGAAATGATTTAACTACTATTTACGTGTTCTTTATTATGCTATTAAATATAGTTGGTTAATTGCTATGCTTCACAGTCAAGATCAAATATCTTGTAATTACACAGCCATTGAAATGTAATCCCTTTGTTGGGGATTTTAATATAGCCTTATAGCCCGCCGTAGAGGGCTATACCGGCTATTAAAGGCCCTCTCCAGCGTTAAAGGCCCCGAGCCGAAGGCGAGGGCCTTTAACAAGGGAGAGGGACTTTAATAGCCGGTATAGCCCGACTACGAAGGGCTATAAGGCTATTAGAACATTCTGCCACTATAGGGCAGAATGTTCTAACAAAAAAGAACCAAGCTTTATGGGAGCGTGAGGGGATTGGAATCCACTCAGGCTCCCTGAAGCCTTTGTTCAAAGCCAGAGGTGTGAACAAAGAAACATTGGAATGTTGGAGCTCCAGGCTTCTACCAGCCATTATAAGCCCAGAGCACTCCATTGTTTTCAATGGAGCTCCCAACATTCCAATGTTCTAATATTGCAGAAACTAGAATCCAATATGTATAGTTCTGGCAGACACTGATCTTGTATGCACATTTAGTGGCATACCGACACCCCATACTTCAAGCGATAATGTTCTACTAAGTTGACAATTATTGATTCTAGGACTTCACTGATCATTTTGGGATCAGTATGGGGGTGGTGGGGTAGGTGAAATATTGGATTGAATAGCAACTGCCAGTTCATAACAGGGACAAATATGCACCACTTAAGCAAAACTCCACCACAAACATATTGCAACAATTGACCACTCTGCTAAAGGATCAATTACAAAACAATACACATCACTAACCTAGAAATAAGGCTCCTGTTGTGGAATGTTAGAGGCCTTAACAATATGTACAAAACAAATAGTTACTATTCCACATTGTAATGATACAAACGACTCACCTTGACTGGTAAATCCAATAGAAAATGGAGCACCTGCCACTTCTAAGCTTCAATGTCCTCATATTCTAGGGGTTTTGCAATTATTATTAAACAAAGCATTAGGTTTCGCCTATGAGATTAATAATAATTATTTTATTTTGGCAAAGTTTAAGTTGGAGAGCAGTTGTGCAATATAAGCTAAAGAAAGTCCAGAAAAGTGTTATGACTTGTTTTTTGAAAAAGGCAATATATTGTGCAGTATCTGGTGCTTTTATAAAGTGGTCCTGTACTTTCGGTTGATGTTTTGAAAGCCAAATTCAGCCTCTGTCTGGAAGATAAAGGGGATTGGACAGCGATGCGAAGGTGTGAATTCCATCGCATCACATTGAGAGGATCTTAGGCACTGGCCAAGAAATCAAAAGAAAGCCTGTCAATAGGTGTCCTTTCAGGCAGGTCAAGATATGGTAGATTTATTTTCTGGGCGAGGCCTTACATACCTTAGCGTTTTCAGAAGCAAACATGTAAATAAGGTTAAAAAACAGCTTAGTACGGTAATAAGGTTTATCTCAATGTGTGGTGTTTCCAGGAAAACCTAAATGTAGCTTCTCTACATTAGATGTGATTCCATTTTTGACCAGTCACTTTTTGACACGGTGCTTCAGTTCCCTGTGAACAACAACTGATAGCACCTAAAGAACGGCATTATAAAAAAGCTCACATGCATACATTTATAGTGTGCAAGCTTAATATATTTTAAGAATCTACTCATCATTTGGGGTACATCAGTAACCACAGTGTCGCCAGTCTCCCATCTACCACTGATCTTGGCTTTGTCTATGTTTTTTTACATGTTGCAAAGCAGTTGAGCTGCCGGGCAACATAGCTTATAGTGAAAAGAAAAAGAAAAATGTGCAATTACGCCCCCAGCATTAACCGTGTTTTATCACTTTTTTAAAACTTTAAGCCAAGAAGCACAGCAGCTAAACTGCTGTGCGACATGTAAAAACATTGGCAAAGGCAAAAGATATTGCGTAGACGAAACGTATTGGCTTTACCAATGCTTTTTTATTAAACAAATTACAACCGCACGTGCTGGGCATGTGAAAACAAAAAATGCCACTGTGTCAGATCTTAGGCATGCATGCATAATAGAGCATGTATGCAACTACAAATGTGCCTCAGCATCATTGTGCCTTTTTGTCTTGCTGCACAGTATATCTTTCGCAGATATATTTTAAACAAGTGCAGGTGAAAATAAGTGCTGGTGCCGAGCACCGGAAACCACCTGCTCAAATTAAGCACTGGGTTATGCAAAAGCTATTGGCTTTTTTAATTGACCGTGTCATAGTGCTTATTTTACTTTGTTACATTGCATTCGCTTTTATATACCGGGTTTTGTGCAGCATGTCTTTAGTCTCTAAAGGACAACTGAGCAGCTGTGGGGTATAGGTAAGTCATAGCTGTGTTATTTTTCTATAATTTATCTAATTGTGTACAGCAATGCTCTACATGTCACACGATTTCAGTCGGTAGTTTATACTGGATGTGGTGGACACTTTTAGGCAGCAAGTTGACATGGGGTATCTCATGAAGCAAGATGAGTGCAGCAAATGCAGCCCTTTACTGATGCAGCTTGGCACCAATTTACACGGGGACCAAGGCTGGAGTAGGCAAGTGAGGTGCACGCTATGACCACAGCTATTGGTCTTTACAGTCTAGCAGTGAGTAAAGCCAGAGGCTGATAGAAATAGGATAGCAGACATGGGAGACCCATTGCATGCCCACCAACATTATGTCCTTTAGGTAGCATAGGTAAACATACAACACCAGGAGAGGGGCAGTGGGAGGTACAGTGAAGTGCTGGGTTTCAGTGGCACCTCCTGCATGGGAATATGAGGAGCTGCTGCATCGTGAAAAGCAATTGCTTGGCCAGTGGTCTTGGGATCTCTGCCCTGGAGGTAGGTTCACATACACCATCTGGTGCTACCTGCAGGCACTCACTGCAGCTACTTTTGGCAGACAGAGTGTGCCATGATAATGCACAGTAAAACCAGAACCCACAATCGAACCTACATGGAGACACAGTGAGGACCTGTCCATTTTCGGTACCTCAGGGGCACACAAGCACTGTAACAAAGACACACTGAACAGGTGTTGAAAACCCAGGCGCAAACAGGAAACAAAAATAACACACAGATACTGAAATAGGAAAACACTTTTAGCAATTTGACAGACATACAAGGAGATGGAAAATGCACTCTTACGACATTGGGGTTGCCGAATAAGAGGCATGAAAGTGGAATCAAGGAGATAACACACTGGGTCACCGGAATGCACAGGGGTGGAACACTTTAATTAACCATATGCACTGCTAAATGTTTAGTGTCGCTCTCCCTTCCATTTTTGTTTTGCTCACTGAGTTACCAAGAAGAGGGCCAAAATCAAAGGTTTTTGCCTCTCCACAGTACTCAAGCTGCTATTCATTGATGTGGTCTTATAAGGCAGTGTATGGCCGTGGTTGCTTGTATTTCCATTAGGAGGGAGCGTGGTCAGACAGTAAGTGTTTGAGCATAGATATTTTAAAAGAAATAGTGACAGAAGCTTCCAGTGAAAGGAGAAGATTGTAGAAATGCTTTGGGCAGGAGAAGCTTATGGGTGTGAGAACTTGGTGAGGAAAGAAAGAATAACAGAGCACATAGGTAAACCTAAGGCGACTGCATTCTTTGTAAAAGGGAGAGGTGGCATCAGTACTTTAAATGAGTTAGAATGACTCCAGGAGCAGAGGTGTTAGAGGTGGGGTGCTACTTTTAAGGATAGGAGCGGGAAGTGTACGGGTGAAGAAAAGTTGCAGGATGCTGGTGGACTACAGAGGCAAAAGGCACTTTATGGACTCATTTGGTGGGCCTGGGAAAATGCTTATTTTTCATGTGCTTAATTTGGTGCACCTGACCAAATTAAGACTGCTTAAAAAGGAGGTAAATGCCAATATAAAGTACTTTTTACATGAGTAGATATTTGGGTGTATTACGTGACTTTTGCTACATCAGTTGTGTGGCACGGGTGGCCTTAAATAACAAGTGTCACCATCACTAAACCAAATGGCTTCTTCATATAAAGATTAGAAATATGAAATGCAGAGACAGTTATTTTGGGGCACAAATATGGGTGGCCCTAATGTTAAATACATATAAAAAACTGAACAGCAACCACTAATGCGAGTATAAATTATACACATGAATGCCTTCCACACAGCCTTTACTTATTGGGTGGCGAGTGCTGAAATATGTGTAACACAGGCGTGGCATGTAAACGGTATGCAGCATTAACTAGAAGAAAACAAGTTCAAGCCACCAATGCGGATGGGAATGAGTAGTTAGGCCATGGGAAACTGATAAGAGAGATACAGAAGGGAGAGCAGGCTACAACCAATTTAAAAGTAGGAAAGCAAACTGGCAAGCACACTGACCAATAAGAAGTGAAATTTGAATATGTCTCTTTTAAGATATTTTAAAAACATAGATTTCACAAGGACAGTGAAAGCGCTGTGCATGCGAAGCCTAAAATGGAATCACATTTGTATGGAAGAGCACCAGACAAGTTCCAGAAGAGCTCAACTTACTATTACACGGCACACTAAATGGCAGGCCCATGACACTTCTTGGTACATGTGACCCAAACACTGAATCTACAGCCTTTTTTCAACAGATAGGAACAGAGCTGACAACAGTACCCCCTAGTGCTTTGCTGTGAGTTAGGCACTTTAATCTTGCACTATACCCCACATAAATAAGCACTCTAAGTGACAATATACTAGAACGGTTGCTCCACAAATACTACATCAAATAATGCTTCAGGGCCCTCTGATTGACTTGTAGTTAGTACACAACCTTTTATGAATATTATGTCTCTTCTATTGTGGAAATTTCCCTGTTTGAGCTGCATATGCTAGTCAATCAATCAAAGTGAATACATGTGATTAATTTAACACACATTTATTTTGTGGTTTCATGTTTTGAAATATGATAATCAAGCTTACGTGCCTGAATTTAGCAGTATAAATGCCTACTGCTTATTAGATAGTGTTTTGTTATTAATTTCTACATGTTTCTAGAAGGTTGACAATTACAAGTTTTGTTTACTGTTGTTATTCAAAACAAAAGAGCCTAGCAGAATGAAAATAAGTGGTAGAGTATCAGTCTACTTTCTGTTAATTGTTTATGCTAAGCTTTTTTAACAAAATTATTTTAAGGATTTTTAACAACATTGAAATAAGGTTAGAAAAACTGAGCATGGAGAGTGAAGGGAGAAGGGGAATCTTCATACCAGGAGACACTGAGACAAGCCGTACACAGTCAATCATCTGGTTCTAATTGAAGCCTACCAGGATGGGAAGCATTTAGCCTTCGCTTATTGACTCCTCAGTGCAGCTGGTCTCATGAAAGGAGAATAGCAGACCTGGCTGTTTCATTGAACATAGAACTCTATCGTTCAGCCAGGTATGTGGGTGTGTATCATCTCTCAGCTCAAAATAGGTTCTATTTTCTGCTGTATTAGAACTAGATGAGCCCTTAGAAGTGGCAGAATGACGGTAGGATTGTTATAGATTTCTAACAGCAGCCATGCTAGAATGGTTCCTCCAATTTATGCTTTTGGTGAACATTGCTGCTGCCATTTTATTTCTTTTCATTGGGTTTACAATTCATATTGTGTGCACTAGACTAGGATTCTGATTTAAAGTAAATCTTTAAAATGTATTCGTCATGTCATAGTAATCTTGAGAGTCTTCTTCGTTAGGGAACGAAGGTTTCAGGGTTGCACTACTTATCCATTTAATGTCTCATGGGATTATTTGAAATCACATTTTGCTCAAGCAGGGCTCAATAGGCTGTGGAATTGCAGTAGTACAACTGGTTTTCTGATTCAGGTTGTCAAATTGACTGAGTCCTTAGTACTAGGAAGTCGAACAAACCGACCTTTGTATTTATTATTTGATGCTCACATACTACCTAGATCTTTAAGTGGTTTTGAATGACACGCTCAAGTGGATCAAGCGTTACACTTACTGGAGACGTCCGTTGTAGTATTGGGTATGTCCTTCAGCTCAGGTAGGTACTTCCTGTTTTGCTATAGTTTTGCAGACACTTGACTCGTGAAATAATATTCCCCATTTTTATTTCTGTGATTTGAATCTCAAGTTTTTGACTGTTTGTTGAAAATGGTGCAAGTTCCTCCTATTCCAATAGGTCCAAATTCCAAATCACATGGAACCAGTCACACAACATCTACTTGCTAGGTTTTCCTTAACAGGAGAGACTGCAATAACATTTATTGTTAATGCACATGCTGGATTTCTTTTAAAGTATCTTATTAATGAGTGGAGTTTGATGATGTAGACACTAGACATGTTTATCCATACAGAAATGCACCTGCTAATTATGTCCCCTACTGTGACTTACAAGTCCTTTTACGATATCAAGGAAACTAAGTGTGGTTGTTTGGTTGGTCAGCTACCCAGTAGTGCAGAATTTTAACATGGGTCCACTAAGTCATGACAGAGCTACCTTGCCTGTATCGGTTGGGTGTACACCCTATCCTGGTGTTGTAATTCTGACAAGTTCAGTTGTGAGTTACTCACTTAGGTGGTATCTGTTTAAAGGCAAATTCAGCAATACGTCCTACAAATGACTGTGACAGGAGCAGTTGCTCCTGCAATTCAGGCAGTCAATACACAGACTATTAAATGCAATTGTGGGGTAAGCACCCACAGAAAGAGAGTAAATTCCATTCTGAATTGCTTGTTAGACTAGTTGGAAGTGGCTTATCCTTATGCTTTGCATGACACGTCCTCTTTAGCGGTGTTACCAGAGTGTAAAACAAATTCAGAATGAGCATGGAGCTGCACCTGCTCCGGATTTTAGAGATGAAATGTACGGCCATTTTTGAGGCAATCTATTCGGTAGCCCTGAGTATTGGTCACAGAGAAGTTGCACTTCTGGTAGTGCACCAGAGGTTGGTAGTAGTTGTCCTTTAGGATCCAGAAAGGGAAGTTCCCAAAATCATTAAAAATATGTACACCTTAGGTTCACAGACCCTTAAAGTACATCTCAAAGCTATAAATGTGATTGAGGATTCCAGCAAGGAGAATGCTGCACCAGATGCTAAAAAGAGGCAGTAAATAAGGACTGGATATTCCCTGATGCAGGAGTCCGTTAGGGGTGGATATATTTAAGGGGGAATGATAAAAATTAAAAAAACTGATTGGCATTAATATTCAGATTCTTCCCACTCTTTTCAGGGTTCTGGTAACAGTAAAAGAGAAGAAAGATGAGGACTGAGCATCATACAAAGGAAGAGTAAATCAATCAGGAAAACGAATAAACACATGAGGCTGAGGTTAATGTAAAGAAAGAAGAGAAAGGTTTGGACTCAAAGATACATTTTAGAAACAGAAGGAAGTAGGTCTAGCAATGAAACATGCCCTACAAACTACAGATACATCTGTGGAATGAGACTTGGTCAGTAGCGGTCATGGACAGAGTAGCAAAAGTGATGATAGTTCGCCAGACTCTGAAGAAAAATCTAGTGGTGATGACAACTAACAATATATACAGGTCAAAATGCTGGATAAACATATGAACCGTATAGGAGAAGCGTGGCTCAGTGGTTAGAGGCGGCAGACCCGGAAGCTGAGATCAACCGTGGACCAGGGTTCGATTCCCCGCCTCGGCGGGTCTCGGGCTCCAAAATTCCACGGACTCGACAATTCTCGCTCTGGTGCCTACTCAACTCACGAGGTCACACTCTGTGACTCTGGGCAATAGCTTGCTTAATCTCCACTACGGCCCCTCGCGGCGGGATGCCTGGCTTTCACCTTGTGGACACCCTGCCGGGGTTTCTCACAGGGGAATACCAGGACGGGTTCCCTAAGCAAGCGCCGGGACGCTCACGGGCAGCTGTGCGCTTTACAAATCCAGCACATTTATATGTATGGTTCATACTGTAGAAATACAGATTGAGGAGGACATACTACGTAGCAGGAAAACTATATTCTGGCCCCATTTTGCGAATTCTTATAACATCATTCTTGCAGAGGATGACTGGCTTCCAACTTTTATAGGGATGTACCTTGTATTGAGGAAGTAATAATGCCACATTTTCCTCCTTGGTACCTGGAGATCTCAGGAAAAAATATGAACTGCACTTTGAAACAAACAGGCTTCTGCACTGCATAGAAACCAGGGACAAATAATCTATCACACATGTCATTCCCCTTATAAGGGACCCCCATATTCAGGCTAAATATCCTTTGAAGGCAGAAGCTAAGCACAATATAAAAACTATTCTAGTTAAGCTGCAATATTAACGTATGGAAGTGCCTTGTAGTTCCATAATTAACACTCTTTTTTTCATGTATTGAAAACTGATAACTCATACAGAATAGCGTTAAATTATAGAATTTTAAATGTACATACACAGACATACTTACAAAATGCTAATAGTACTGGACTAATGAGAAATTTAGTACAAAAATTATTTAAGTACTTTGGTAATATCCAATGGTTTCTGCAGCAAAAATAAAGTACCCAATTCTCGGTATCTAACTGCTTTTTCCTTCAGTGGTTGTCATTAAGTCTACCAGAGATTGCCCATCAGGGATATCAATAGCCCTGTGTGTTTTGCAGCTAGAATTATGACACCTTACAGTAAGATCTGAGGTGCTATCATATATTGATGATGTGAATATCATATTTTGATTATATGAATAATCCAATGAGGGAAAAGGTTTAGCAGCTGACTTGCTACAGAAATGTGCTACTTTACAACCTCCAAACACTCTGAAAACACAACAATTCAAAATGGGATGTCTCAGCTTCGGTAGAGCTTACTTGCTATATTATGGATAGTGAGTGAAGCCCTCATACAATTTGATTATTACAATGTTTTCTAAATAACATTTGATGAAAAAACAAACACAGCTATCTTATGCGAACTCCAAGCACATATGCTCAAGACTAAGGGGCATATTACCAAGGGCCATTATCGTGTCTCCGCAAACAGGACGGTGTCCGCGCGCTTCCCGGTCTGCTAACCCGGAAGCGCGCAGACACCGCCCTTTTTGTGGAGGCGCGAGAAGGAGAGAATTTCGCTCCTGTGTTCGGCAGAGATTTAATCATAAACCGAACAGATTCAGCCCATAAAGAGTGCCCTGTACACAGCAGCCTGTGCCATCAAAACAAGCCAGGCAGTCCACCTCAATGTGAATGCATGACAAATTTACACATACAAATTGGTTTTGCGCTGGGTTGATTGAAAGCAACCGCACAAGTTCTGAACAATAGAGCTTGTTGTCCTGATGAGTACTCCAAAAACATCGCGAGTTCGAAACGCGTAGACTTTTAGAGCCAAAAAATCACAAGAAGTCACTTTGAATTGCTCTAAATAACTGTCTTGCTTAAGAAAAGGATTTTTCTATGGCATTCTGTGAATATTGTTATTCCAGTGTAAATATATGAATGTTTGATGTCTGTGGTTGTATGAGAGGGTATGTTTGAATGAATGATGTTTGGAAAATGTACATAATGTAATATGTCGAAATTTATTTTTTATGTGAATGTATAAGTTGTGTACAGAAGGTCTTGTAAATTGTGAAAATTGGTGAAATAACAACCAAAATCATGAAGTAAAGAAATTTTGCAAAACAATAAAAAGATTGAATCAAACATAAAATTTGAAAACAAAGCATATTGTTTAACTCGTATGTTTTGAGTTGATTGAGAGGTAAATCATAGTACAGTATTAGCAATCCTTTTTGTTTAATATCAATCCATGTTCAGCATGGTGCTGCGTGTTGTCCTGTTCTCTACGATGAACTACAAGGACAGATATATCCATTTCCCCGTGGCGGGGTGGGGGGAGGTGAATTGGCGGCTGTGAAGGGAGATTTTTATGCCCTTGGACACTTTCCCCATGTAGTTGGTGCCATTGATTGCACACATGTTGGTCTTGTTCCATCACAGGCACGTGGGCACATCTAAAGAAATTGTAAACATTTCCACTCCATAAATGTACAAGTGATGGGCTAGGCGGATATGATCATCTCACACGTGTGTGCAAAATTTGCAGGCTCAGCCATGACTCATACATCATGCATAACAGCATTATACAACAGCTGATGGCTAATCTGCTTCCTGAGCATGCATGGATTGTGTATGAGTATGCATAGTGAAAAAGCATGGTGTGTGACATACTGTCCTCTGCCACAGTAACATTACAAGGTTTCTCTGTGATTCTCACACCTAGGTGACTCTGCATATCCCAACCGTCCTTGGTTGCTGAGCCCACTGCGGAATCCCAGGACACTAGCTGTAGTATGCTACAATGATGCCCATGGGAGGACATGTTGTGTGGTGGAGCGCACTTTTGGTCTCCTGAAGTTACAATTTTGCTGATTGGACAAGACCGGAGGTGCACTGATGTACTCGCCCAGGAAGCTGTGTCTGATTGTGGTTGCATGCTGCATGCTACACAACCTGGCCATTCACAAGGCGATCCCCCTGCTTCTGAATGCTGATGAGCAGCCAAGGCCCCCGCCTGCAAACTAACACATGTCCATTGATGAGGATAGTGGAGAGGAGGAAGGTGTCGACCTGCATCAATAGCTCATCACCCACTACTTCATTTGAAGGTGAGTGATGATGTACAACGGACCCATTGTATGATGATGTTGCTGTTTTTGTCAGGGTGTATGTGAGCTTTTTGACTGCAGCTGGTTGTTGACCCAGTGGTGGCTGACAATGTTTCTTGGACAGGGTAGTTTGGTTCATCTACAGGTTGTGTATGTTGGCACTGTTGCTCATTGTGATGTGTGCATGATGGATTGGATTGATGGTTAGTGTTGTGTGATGTCTGTGATGCCATACCCAGACTAGAGAGTATTGTTCTGTTGTGTTTTCCAAGGTCCCTTCAGCCTATCCTTGCCTATATGCATCCAATACTCCTGGTACATTATAATCATGGTGGAGACTGCACATCCTGGAATAAACACAGATCAGAAATAAACGGCATGTGTGTAAGGATTATTTATTTACAGTGGTGACATGCGAGGGGGTGAACATTAACATTGAGGTGATTTGTGAAGCAGTGAGTTGACAGGTATGGTAAATGAGAGAATCGAGTAGTCACCGCATTGGTGTTGTGACCCAGTCCAACAGACAGATGCCATTCACAAGGCAGTGTGGTTAAGGACAGTCCAAAAGAGTCAATGCAGCAGTGAAGAGTGTTGTCATCAGGGCTGGCTTCATGACTGTCGTTTTGCAAGTGCTTTGCCACAGGTAACTCCCAGGGATTTCTTGGGATGACCCCTTCATTACTTGGCAGGGGAGGACTCTGCTGTAGGGACAGTAGGGTCTAAGGACTCATCCCTCTCTATGGCCGCAAGGGAGGATGTTGAACTGTCATCCTGCAGACCACCAGTGGGAGGAGGAGGCGTTGTTTGTGATGCAGGCCTGTCCCTCAGTACCACCACTAGCTGGCCTAAGAGATCCACAATTTGGCCCATGCGGGTGTCCATGGACCTCATCAGCAGGAGAAGCTTGCAGGAATCTTCTTCTGGCTGGCCCGTTCGTCCCTGGGCCTGATCATAAGCCCCAAGGACTCTATTTATGTTGGCCAGAGCTTCGGTCCCAGGCTCTGGTTGTCTCTGACTGACCCTGCCCTGCTGCCACGGACCTGTTGCCTCACCGCTGTGTGTCCCTGCATCCTCTCCCTGCCCTCCTCAGTTGTTGGTGTGGGGTGGTCATCCTCTGTGACAGGGAGAGTAGTGTGGGCAGCACTGGTGGTGGTGGTGGTGAGGGTGGTGGTGGAGGACGCACAGGCCATAACAGCAGGGGTCGGCAGAGAGGTTGTTGTTGCAGCAGATGTGGTGGGAGGACGATGGGGTCCTGGGACCATTTGCGCCCTGGCACACCAGATGGGCCGGCTCCGAGCTGCTCGTCCAAAGAATCCCAGGAGTCAACATCCAAGAGTCTATGTTCCGGGGTGTTGGGGGTGGACACTGGCTCTGCAGTTTGCTGGTGTTGTCCACTGCAGTCAGTTCTTGGTCACCTGTGGGTAAGATGGGATATGTTGTCATCTAACAACTAGCGCAACAAATAATTTCGGTGAGGCCGCTTTGTTGATTACTCTGCCCTGAAAGACATTACATCTGAGCATGAACTGTTTTGTCATCTCATGCATACCTTTGTCATGTGATGTGCATATCTGAATGTGTACCAGCAACCATGCTTTCTTTGTCATCATGTGGTCCTTGCTGCTCTGGCTCCAAGGCACTTGCACATAGCATTCAGTGCTGTGAATGATTGTACACAGACTTTCTTCTACATGTGAATGGGTGTGTCACACTTTGGTTGCTGTGACAGTTACATGCGCTTAGCTGTCTGCCCACTGTGTGTGGCATTAGGATCTGTGTGTATTCTTGTGCGATGAGAGGGCTGGTGTTGTCATATGGCACCATGGTTTTTTAGAGTAATGACTGGGTGCATGTACTGGCTACTTACATGTTCTGTTTTCACATGTGTGTTAGATTTGTGACACATATGTGTGTGTGTGTGTGTGCTGGAGGCTTCCATCCTGCTTAGGAATGGGACTAGAGAGCATAATATGTCTAGCTACCTGTTATTTTCGAAGTGGACAGTGCAATGTCTGATATATGCATCTGGTCTGGAGAGAGTTCTCCATCTGGATGATTTGTGGTACAAGGGGGCATGCTGGGAGTAGTATTGCAGGCCTCCCACCCCAAAACAGCACAAGCCTGTGAGTTTGGTGGTTGTAATACAATGGCTGCCACATGCTTCTGTGTGGGTGGGGTGTGCTTCATCTTGCTCAGCTGGTAAATAAGGGAGCATGCTGGGAGGAGTATTGCAGGCCTCCCACCCCCAAACAGCACAAACCTGTTAAGATGGCTACCTACCTGTGAGCTTGGTTGTTGTACTACAATGGCTGCCACATGCTTCTGGGTGGGTGGGTAGTGCTCCATCCTGTTCAGGTGTGGGACAGGGGGCATGGTGAGAGTTGTAGTGCAGGCCTCCCATCCCTTAACAGCCCTCCCAGGGAAGATGGCTACCTACCTGTTGGGTGAGGGTGAAAAATACAATGGCTGCAAACTGCTTCTGGGTTGGTGTAGAGTGTTCCATTCTCCTCGGGTGTGGGACAGGGAGCATGGTGGGAGTGCTTGTGCAGGCCTCCCATCCCCAAACAGCCCTCCCACGGAAGATGGCTACCTACCTGTGAGTTTGGTTGTTATAATACAATGGCTGCCACATGCTTCTGGGTGGGTGGCGAGTGCTCCATCTTGCTCAGCTGGGGAACAAGAGAGCATGCTGGGAGTAGTAGTGTAGGCCTCGCACCCCTAAACAGCACAAGCGTGCGAAGATGGCTACCTACCTGTGAGTTTGGTTGTTGTGCTACAATGGCTGCCACATGCTTCTGGGTGGGTGGCGAGTGCTCCATCTTGCTCAGCTGGGGAACAAGGGAGCATGCTGGGAGAAGTATTGCAGGCCTCCCACCCCAAACAGCACAAGCCTTTGAAGATAGCTACCTACCTGTGAGTTTGGTTGTTGTACTACAATGGCTGCCACATGCTTCTGGGGCGTGGGGAGTGCTCCATCCTGCGCAGAAAATGGGGAGGGGGCATGGCAAGAGTTATAGTGCAGGCCTCTCACCCCCTAACAGCCCTCCCAGGTAAGATGGCTACCTACCTGTTGGGTGAGGGTGAACCATACAATGGCTTCAAACTGCTTCTGGGTTGGTGTGGGGTGCTCCATCCTGCTCAGGGGTGGGCCAGGGGGCATGGTGGGAGTCCTTTTGCAGGCCTCCCATACCCTAACAGCCTTCCCAGAGAAGATAGCTACCAACCTTTGAGTTTGGTTGTTGTACTACAATGGCTGCCACATGCTTCTGGGTGGGTGGGGAGTGCTCCATCTTGCTCAGCTGAGGAACAAGGGAGCATGCTTGGAGTAGTATTACAGGCCTCCAATCCACAAACAGCACAAGCCTGTGAAGATGGCTACCTACCTGTGAGTTTGGTTGTTGTACTACAATGGCTGCAAACTGCTTTTGAGTTGGTGTGGAGTGTTCCATCCTCCTCAGGTGTGTGACAGGGGATATGGTGGGAGTACTTGTGTAGCCCCCCCAACAGCCCTCTCAGGGAAGATGGCTACCTACCTGTGAGTTTGGTTGTTGTACTACAATAGCTGTTACATGCTTCTGGGTTGGTGGGGAGTGCTCCATCTTGCTCAGCTGGAGAACAAGGCAGCATGCTGGGAGTAGTATTGCAGGTCTCCCACCCCCAAACAGCATTGCCAGGGAAGATGGCTACCTACCTGTAAGTGTTTGTGGTGATACAATGGCTTTCAACTGCTCCTGGGTGGGGGAGTGCTCCATCTTACTCAGGGCTGGGACAGAGGGCATGGTGGGAGTTGTAGTGCTGTTTGCCGGAACACATACAACCCTGCAAATGTTGGCTACATTTGGGGTGATTCAGATGTGGTGTATGTTACATCTGTGGGACATGTGTTGGTGCATTTGGATATACTTGTGCCTCTGAGATGTAGCTTTGTAGTTGTGCTAGACAGTACATAGCAGTGTATTGGTCTACATTTGTTTGTACTGATCAGCTTCCACTCCCCCGGCTATTCCTGTGAGACTCTCTGGATGCAGTATGGCAAGCACCTTTCTCCTCCCATGCAGTGAATGTTCTTGGTGGAATGGGATGGCCACTGCCAGTCCCCTGAGCCAGCTAACGGTTCTTGCTCCTCTTCTTTTTGACAACACTCTTCAGGTCATGCCACCGCTTCATGATTTCATGTCTGTTCCGCGGGATGGTCCTTACTGCATTGACCTTATTGACTATCCTTACCCACATTTGAATTCTTGTGGCTAATGGTGTCAGTTGGACCAGGTTACCAAACAGTTGTGGTTCTACTCTGATTATCTCATCTACCATGACTGTCAACTCACTCTCTGTGAATTTGGGCATTTTCAGTGGTGCCATGGTGTGTGATGTACAAAGGGGTTAGAAGTGTAGGTGTGTGTGGGGGGGTAATGTGTATGGTGTGTGAGGTGCTGAGGGGTTGGAGGTGCAGGTGTTGAAGTGGTGGTGATGCTGTGCGTGGTGTGAATAGCGATGGTGTGTTGTTTGCCTCTCCTTTGTGCTCTGGTGTTGGGCCCTTCAGTGCTGGAGTTTTGCAAAGGATTGTGGTCAGGGAAGGGGCTCGTTTTTTTCTCAACTATGTGGGTGTGTCCAAATGGGGTAGTGCTGTCAGGTGAGTTGTGTGAGTTGTCCTGGGATTTGTATTTTTGTAGTTTCCACGTGGTTGTGTCATGGGGGTGTGTTCTGTGTTTTTGGGGGCATGGCTACTTTTCTGTGTACACTTTATGGCTCTCCAATTAATCACTGCTTGCAACCGCAGCGGTCGGAAACAGCAGAACCTACCCCGGTCACATCGGGGATATCCTAATTTTCCATGCGGTGTCTTCTCTGGTATGGAGGCGGTTTGATGATTTTTCGCCACAAATCCGGATTTTAGCCTTCTCCGCCCACTACTGGCGGTTTTTCGTTGCCTCGGTCCGCCGCGGGTGGATCTTTTTGGCTGCTGAGTTTAATTGTACTGCCAGTTTTCCCGTGGTACAGGCGGGCGGTTGATTTCCGCTACCATGGCGGTTAGGGTGGTTTCCCGACCGCCATTCTAATGGGCCCCTTAATGTTGTGGCTGTCTGTAGCAACCATTTCAGTAGTATTTTGTATGCTTCCAATGGATAGGTTTGCTGCTCCATTGCTCTTTACTGAAGGTGGACATAAGGTATGGTAGGAGGGACATCCTTTTTTATGAGGTATTGAAAGTGGGGTGACTAATGGGATCTCAATTTGTCTTGATAAAATGTAAACAACGTTTAGTAAAATGGCCTTAGATTATTTAATTTACTCTACATTATCACTTGCATATAGGTACTTTTCAAATGTGTAATTTCTGTTTGCCAGGTGATTGGTTACTTAATTGTGGAGTTTTGAGAGGTAGAGTCTACATACTTCGTCAATATGAACATACTTTTCAATGTTTTTGTTTCCATAACGTAGACGCAATTTCATTCTTCTGTTTATTTACACTATGTACTTATATATTTTGCTAATATCAATATTTAAAATGGCTCTATTTGTATGGATATTCCGTAGTACAACAATTCTATATACTTATTTCTTAGGCAAAGGAAAAACAATGGCATAGGATCTCTGAACAATAGAAATACTGGATGATATAATTGACAGGAATATGTAATACAGAGAGAATAGCAGTGGCAGAGTGACTTGTTAGTGAATGATAACCAACAGCACTACAATCGATAACAAGCATTTGCAATGCAATAGGTCTCCCAGCATTAAAGTTTGAGCTATTGGCATTGTATATTACAATGTGTTACATTAATTTATTATCAAACTCTGAATTGTTGTATAAAGATGATTTGCAAACTGTCAAATGTTGCTGAATAGTAAGCAACGTTGTGAATAATATTGTTTGCTAGTCATCCTTGGGTACCAGAGTACTTCACTTGAGGCAGCTCACTACTCTGCACTCACTACTCTGCACTCACTACTCTGCACTCAATACTCTGCACTCACTACTCTGCACTCACTACTCTGCAATCACTACTCTGCACTCACTACTCACTACTCTGCACTCACTACTCTGCACTCACTACTCTGCACTCACTACTCACTACTCTGCACTCACTACTCACTACTTTGCACTCACTACTCACTACTCTGCACTCACTACTCTGCACTCACTACTCTGCACTCACTACTCTGCACTCACTACTCTGCACTTACTACTCACTACTTTGCACTCACTACTCACTACTTTGCACTCACTACTCACTACTCTGCACTCACTACTCACTACTCTGCACTCACTACTCTGCACTCACTACTCACTACTTTGCACTCACTACTTTGCAATCACTACTCACTACTCTGCACTCACTACTTTGCACTCACTACTTACTACTCTGCACTCACTACTCACTACTCTGCACTCACTACTCACTACTTTGCACTCACTACTCTGCACTCACTACTCACTGCTCTGCACTCACCATTCTGCACTCACTACTCTGCACTCACTACTCTGCACTCACTACTCTGCACTCACTACTCTGCACTCACTACTCACTACTCTGCACTCACTACTCTGCACTCACTACTCTGCACTCACTACTCACTACTTTGCACTCACTACTCACTACTTTGCACTCACTACTCTGCACTCACTGCTCACTACTCTGCACTCACTGCTCACTACTCTGCACTCACTGCTCACTACTCTGCACTCACTACTTTGCACTCACTACTCACTACTCTGCACTCACTACTTTGCACTCACTACTCACTAATTTGCACTCACTACTCTGCGCTCACTACTCACTACTCTGCACTCACTACTTTGCACTCACTACTCACTACTCTGCACTCATTACTCTGCACTCACTATTCACTACTATGCACTCACTACTCACTACTCTGCACTCACTACTCACTACTCTGCACTCACTACTCACTACTCTGCACTCACTACTCTGCACTCACTACTCACTACTTTGCACTCACTACTCACTACTCTGCACTCACTACTTTGCACTCACTACTCTGCACTCACTACTTTGCACTCACTACTCACTACTTTGCACTCACTACTCACTACTCTGCACTCACTACTCACTACTTTGCACTCACTACTCTGCACTCACTACTCACTACTCTGCACTCACTACTTTGCACTCACTACTCACTACTTTGCACTCACTACTCACTACTCTGCACTCACTACTCACTTCTCTGCACTCACTACTCACTACTCTGCACTCACTACTCTGCACTCACTACTCTGCACTCACTATTCTGCACTCACTACTCTGCACTCACTACTCACTACTCTGCACTCACTACTCTGCATTCACTACTCTGCACTCACTACTCACTACTCTGCACTCACTACTCACTACTCTACACTCCCTGTAGTGTGCTGTCTCTAGTGTGCTGTCTCTCTGTAGTGTGCTGTCTCCCTGTAGTGTGTTGTCTCCCTGTAGTGTGCTGTCTCCATGTAGTGTGCTGTCTCTCTGTAGTGTGCTGTCTCTCTGTAGTGTGCTGTCTCCCTGTAGTGTGCTGTCTCTCTGTAGTGTGCTGTCTCTCTGTAGTGTGCTGTCTCTCTGTAGTGTGCTGTCTCCCTGTAGTGTGCTGTCTCTCTGTAGTGTGCTGTCTCCCTGTAGTGTGCTGTCTCCCTGTAGTGTGCTGTCTCTCTGTAGTGTGCTGTCTCTCTGTAGTGTGCTGTCTCCCTGTAGTGTGCTGTCTCCCTGTAGTGTGCTGTCTCTCTGTATTGTGCTGTCTCTCTGTAGTGTGCTGTCTCTCTGTAGTGTGCTGTCTCCCTGTAGTGTGCTGTCTCTCTGTATTGTGCTGTCTCTCTGTAGTGTGCTGTCTCCCTATAGTGTGCTGTCTCCCTGTAGTGTGCTGTCTCCCTATAGTGTGCTGTCTCCCTGTAGTGTGCTGTCTCCCTATAGTGTGCTGTCTCCCTATAGTGTGCTGTCTCCCTGTAGTGTGCTGTCTCCCTGTAGTGTGCTGTCTCCCTGTAGTGTGCTGTCTCTCTGTATTGTGCTGTCTCCCTGTAGTGTGCTGTCTCCCTATAGTGTGCAGTCTCTCTGTAGTGTGCTGTCTCTAGTGTGCTGTCTCTCTGTAGTGTGCTGTCTCTCTGTAGTGTGCTGTCTCTAGTGTGCTGTCTCTCTGTAGTTTGCTGTCTCTCTGTAGTGTGCTGTCTCTCTGTATTGTGCTGTCTCTCTGTAGTGTGCTGTCTCTCTGTAGTGTGCTGTCTCCCTGTAGTGTGCTGTCTCCCTGTAGTTTGCTGTCTCTCTGTAGTGTGCTGTCTCTAGTGTGCTGTCTCTCTGTAGTGTGCTGTCTCTCTGTAGTGTGCTGTCTCTAGTGTGCTGTCTCTCTGTAGTGTGCTGTCTCTCTGTAGTGTGCTGTCTCTCTGTAGTGTGCTGTCTCTAGTGTGCTGTCTCTCTGTAGTGTGCTGTCTCTGTAGTGTGCTGTCTCTCTGTAGTGTGCTGTCTCCCTATAGTGTGCTGTCTCCCTGTAGTGTGCTGTCTCTAGTGTGCTGTCTCTCTGTAGTGTGCTGTCTCCCTGTAGTGTGCTGTCTCTAGTGTGCTGTCTCTCTGTAGTGTGCTGTCTCTCTGTAGTGTGCTGTCTCTAGTGTGCTGTCTCTCTGTAGTGTGCTGTCTCTCTGTAGTGTGCTGGCTCTAGTGTGCTGTCTCTCTGTAGTGTGCTGTCTCTCTGTAGTGTGCTGTCTCTCTGTAGTGTGCTGTCTCTAGTGTGCTGTCTCTCTGTAGTGTGCTGTCTCCCTATAGTGTGCTGTCTCCCTGTAGTGTGCTGTCTCTAGTGTGCTGTCTCTCTGTAGTGTGCTGTCTCCCTGTAGTGTGCTGTCTCTAGTGTGCTGTCTCTCTGTAGTGTGCTGTCTCTAGTGTGCTGTCTCTCTGTAGTGTGCTGTCTCCCTATAGTGTGCTGTCTCCCTGTAGTGTGCTGTCTCTAGTGTGCTGTCTCTCTGTAGTGTGCTGTCTCTCTGTAGTGTGCTGTCTCTAGTGTGCTGTCTCTCTGTAGTGTGCTGTCTCTCTGTATTGTGCTGTCTCTCTGTAGTGTGCTGTCTCTCTGTAGTGTGCTGTCTCCCTGTAGTGTGCTGTCTCCCTGTAGTGTGCTGTCTCTCTGTAGTGTGCTGTCTCTAGTGTGCTGTCTCTCTGTAGTGTGCTGTCTCTCTGTAGTGTGCTGATTCTCTGTAGTGTGCTGTCTCTAGTGTGCTGTCTCTCTGTAGTGTGCTGTTGCTCTGTAGTGTGCTGTCTCTAGTGTGCTGTCTCTCTGTAGTATGCTGTCTCTAGTGTGCTGTCTCCCTGTAGTATCCTGTCTCTAGTGTGCTGTCTCTCTGTAGTGTGCTGTCTCTCTGTAGTGTGCTGTCTCTAGTGTGCTGTCTCCCTATAGTGTGCTGTCTCTCTGTAGTGTGCTGTCTCTCTGTATTGTGCTGTCTCTCTGTAGTGTGCTGTCTCTCTGTAGTGTGCTGTCTCCCTGTAGTGTGCTGTCTCCCTGTAGTGTGCTGTCTCCCTGTAGTGTGCTGTCTCTAGTGTGCTGTCTCTCTGTAGTGTGCTGTCTCTCTGTAGTGTGCTGTCTCTCTGTAGTGTGCTGTCTCTAGTGTGCTGTCTCTCTGTAGTGTGCTGTCTCCCTGTAGTGTGCTGTCTCTAGTGTGCTGTCTCTCTGTAGTGTGCTGTCTCTCTGTAGTGTGCTGTCTCTCTGTAGTGTGCTGTCTCTCTGTAGTGTGCTGTCTCCCTGTTGTGTGCTGTCTCCCTGTATTGTGCTGTCTCTCTGTAGTGTGCTGTCTCTCTGTAGTGTGCTGTCTCCCTGTAGTGTGCTGTCTCCCTGTAGTGTGCTGTCTCTCTGTAGTGTGCTGTCTCCCTGTAGTGTGCTGTCTCCCTGTAGTGTGCTGTCTCTCTGTAGTGTGCTGTCTCTCTGTAGTGTGCTGTCTCCCTATAGTGTGCTGTCTCCCGATAGTGTGCTGTCTCCCTATAGTGTGCTGTCTCCCTATAGTTTGCTGTCTCTCTGTAGTGTGCTGTCTCCCTATAGTGTGCTGTCTCCCTGTAGTGTGCTGTCTCCCTGTAGTGTGCTGTCTCTCTGTAGTGTGCTGTCTCTCTGTAGTGTGCTGTCTCCCTATAGTGTGCTGTCTCCCTATAGTGTGCTGTCTCTCTGTAGTGTGCTGTCTCCCTATAGTGTGCTGTCTCTCTGTAGTGTGCTGTCTCTAGTGTGCTGTCTCCCTGCAGTGTGCTCTCTCTCTGTAGTGTGCTGTCTCCCTGTAGTGTGCTGTCTCTCTGTAGTGTGCTGTCTCTCTGTAGTGTGCTGTCTCTAGTGTGCTGTCTCTCTGTAGTGTGCTGTCTCCCTGTAGTGTGCTGTCTCTCTGTAAGTGCTGTCTCCCTGTAGTGTGCTGTCTCCCTGTAGTGTGCTGTCTCTAGTGTGCTGTCTCCCTGTAGTGTGCTGTCTCTCTGTAGTGTGCTGTCTCTCTGTGGTGTGCTGTCTCCCTATAGTGTGCTGTCTCCCTATAGTGTGCTGTCTCTCTGTAGTGTGCTGTCTCTAGTGTGCTGTCTCTCTGTAGTGTGCTGTCTCCCTGTAGTGTGCTGTCTCTAGTGTGCTGTCTCCCTGTAGTGTGCTGTCTCCCTGTAGTGTGCTGTCTCCCTGTAGTGTGCTGTCTCCCTGTAGTGTGCTGTCTCTCTGTAGTGTGCTGTCTCCCTGTAGTGTGCTGTCTCTCTGTAGTGTGCTGTCTCTCTGTATTGTGCTGTCTCTCTGTAGTGTGCTGTCTCCCTGTAGTGTGCTGTCTCTCTGTAGTGTGCTGTCTCCCTGTAGTGTGCTGTCTCTTTGTAGTGTGCTGTCTCCCTGTAGTGTGCTGTCTCCCTGTAGTGTGCTGTCTCCCTGTAGTGTGCTGTCTCTCTGTAGTGTGCTGTCTCTCTGTAGTGTGCTGTCTCTAGTGTGCTGTCTCCCTATAGTGTGCTGTCTCCCTATAGTGTGCTGTCTCTCTGTAGTGTGCTGTCTCCCTATAGTGTGCTGTCTCCTTATAGTGTGCTGTCTCTCTGTAGTGTGCTGTCTCTAGTGTGCTGTCTCTCTGTAGTGTGCTGTCTCCCTGTAGTGTGCTGTCTCTCTGTAGTGTGCTGTCTCTCTGTATTGTGCTGTCTCTCTGTAGTGTGCTGTCTCCCTGTAGTGTGCTGTCTCTCTGCAGTGTGCTGTCTCTCTGTAGTGTGCTGTCTCTCTGTAGTGTGCTGTCTCCCTATAGTGTGCTGTCTCCCTATAGTGTGCTGTCTCTCTGTAGTGTGCTGTCTCCCTATAGTGTGCTGTCTCCCTATAGTGTGCTGTCTCTCTGTAGTGTGCTGTCTCTAGTGTGCTGTCTCTCTGTAGTGTGCTGTCTCTCTGTAGTGTGCTGTCTCTCTGTAGTGTGCTGTCTCCCTATAGTGTGCTGTCTCCCTATAGTGTGCTGTCTCCCTATAGTGTGCTGTCTCTCTGTAGTGTGCTGTCTCTCTGTAGTGTGCTGTCTCCCTATAGTGTGCTGTCTCCCTATAGTGTGCTGTCTCCCTGTAGTGTGCTGTCTCCCTGTAGTGTGCTGTCTCTCTGTAGTGTGCTGTCTCCCTGTAGTGTGCTGTCTCTCTGTAGTGTGCTGTCTCTCTGTATTGTGCTGTCTCTCTGTAGTGTGCTGTCTCCCTGTAGTGTGCTGTCTCTCTGTAGTGTGCTGTCTCCCTGTAGTGTGCTGTCTCTTTGTAATGTGCTGTCTCCCTGTAGTGTGCTGTCTCCCTGTAGTGTGCTGTCTCCCTGTAGTGTGCTGTCTCCCTGTAGTGTGCTGTCTCTCTGTAGTGTGCTGTCTCTCTGTAGTGTGCTGTCTCTAGTGTGCTGTCTCCCTATAGTGTGCTGTCTCCCTATAGTGTGCTGTCTCTCTGTAGTGTGCTGTCTCCCTGTAGTGTGCTGTCTCCCTATAGTGTGCTGTCTCTCTGTAGTGTGCTGTCTCTAGTGTGCTGTCTCTCTGTAGTGTGCTGTCTCCCTGTAGTGTGCTGTCTCCCTGTAGTGTGCTGTCTCTCTGTAGTGTGCTGTCTCTCTGTATTGTGCTGTCTCTCTGTAGTGTGCTGTCTCCCTGTAGTGTGCTGTCTCTCTGTAGTGTGCTGTCTCTCTGTAGTGTGCTGTCTCTCTGTAGTGTGCTGTCTCCCTATAGTGTGCTGTCTCCCTATAGTGTGCTGTCTCTCTGTAGTGTGCTGTCTCTAGTGTGCTGTCTCTCTGTAGTGTGCTGTCTCTCTGTAGTGTGCTGTCTCTCTGTAGTGTGCTGTCTCCCTGTAGTGTGCTGTCTCCCTGTAGTGTGCTGTCTCCCTGTAGTGTGCTGTCTCTCTGTAGTGTGCTGTCTCTCTGTAGTGTGCTGTCTCTCTGTAGTGTGCTGTCTCTCTGTAGTGTGCTGTCTCCCTATAGTGTGCTGTCTCTCTGTAGTGTGCTGTCTCCCTGTAGTGTGCTGTCTCTCTGTATTGTGCTGTCTCTCTGTAGTGCGCTGTCTCCCTGTAGTGTGCTGTCTCTCTGTAGTGTGCTGTCTCTCTGTAGTGTGCTGTCTCTCTGTATTGTGCTGTCTCTCTGTAGTGTGCTGTCTCTCTGTAGTGTGCTGTCTCTCTGTAGTGTGCTGTCTCCCTATAGTGTGCTGTCTCCCTGTAGTGTGCTGTCTCTCTGTAGTGTGCTGTCTCTCTGTAGTGTGCTGTCTCTCTGTATTGTGCTGTCTCTCTGTAGTGTGCTGTCTCCCTATAGTGTGCTGTCTCCCTGTATTGTGCTGTCTCTCTGTAGTGTGCTGTCTCTCTGTAGTGTGCTGTCTCTCTGTATTGTGCTGTCTCCCTATAGTGTGCTGTCTCCTTATAGTGTGCTGTCTCTCTGTGGTGTGCTGTCTCCCTGTAGTGTGCTGTCTCCCTGTAGTGTGCTGTCTCTCTGTAGTGTGCTGTCTCTCTGTATTGTGCTGTCTCTCTGTAGTGTGCTGTCTCTCTGTAGTGTGCTGTCTCTCTGTAGGGTGCTGTCTCCCTATAGTGTGCTGTCTCTCTGTAGTGTGCTGTCTCCCTGTAGTGTGCTGTCTCTCTGTATTGTGCTGTCTCTCTGTAGTGCGCTGTCTCCCTGTAGTGTGCTGTCTCGCTGTAGTGTGCTGTCTCTCTGTAGTGTGCTGTCTCTCTGTATTGTGCTGTCTCTCTGTAGTGTGCTGTCTCTCTGTAGTGTGCTGTCTCTCTGCAGTGTGCTGTCTCCCTATAGTGTGCTGTCTCCCTGTAGTGTGCTGTCTCTCTGTAGTGTGCTGTCTCTCTGTAGTGTGCTGTCTCTCTGTATTGTGCTGTCTCTCTGTAGTGTGCTGTCTCCCTGTAGTGTGCTGTCTCTCTGTAGTGTGCTGTCTCTCTGTAGTGTGCTGTCTCCCTGTAGTGTGCTGTCTCCCTGTAGTGTGCTGTCTCTCTGTAGTGTGCTGTCTCCCTGTAGTGTGCTGTCTCCCTGTAGTGTGCTGTCTCTCTGTAGTGTGCTGTCTCTCTGTAGTGTGCTGTCTCTTTGTAGTGTGCTGTCTCCCTGTAGTGTGCTGTCTCCCTGTAGTGTGCTGTCTCTCTGTAGTGTGCTGTCTCGCTGTAGTGTGCTGTCTCTCTGTAGTGTGCTGTCTCTCTGTAGTGTGCTGTCTCTAGTGTGCTGTCTCTCTGTAGTGTGCTGTCTCCCTTTAGTGTGCTGTCTCTCTGTAGTGTGCTGTCTCTCTGTAGTGTGCTGTCTCCCTGTAGTGTGCTGTCTCCCTATAGTGTGCTGTCTCCCTATAGTGTGCTGTCTCTCTGTAGTGTGCTGTCTCCCTATAGTGTGCTGTCTCCCTACAGTGTGCTGTCTCTCTGTAGTGTGCTGTCTCTAGTGTGCTGTCTCCCTGTAGTGTGCTGTCTCCCTGTAGTGTGCTGTCTCTCTGTAGTGTGCTGTCTCCCTGTAGTGTGCTGTCTCTCTGTAGTGTGCTGTCTCTAGTGTGCTGTCTCTCTGTAGTGTGCTGTCTCCCTGTAGTGTGCTGTCTCTCTGTAGTGTGCTGTCTCCCTGTAGTGTGCTGTCTCTCTGTAGTGTGCTGTCTCTCTGTATTGTGCTGTCTCCCTGTAGTGTGCTGTCTCTCTGTAGTGTGCTGTCTCCCTGTAGTGTGCTGTCTCCCTGTAGTGTGCTGTCTCCCTGTAGTGTGCTGTCTCCCTGTAGTGTGCTGTCTCTCTGTAGTGTGCTGTCATTCTGTAGTGTGCTGTCTCTAGTGTGCTGTCTCTCTGTAGTGTGCTGTCTCCGTGTAGTGTGCTGTCTCTCTGTAGTGTGCTGTCTCCCTGTAGTGTGCTGTCTCTCTGTAGTGTGCTGTCTCTCTGTAGTGTGCTGTCTCCCTGTAGTGTGCTGTCTCCCTGTAGTGTGCTGTCTCCCTGTAGTGTGCTGTCTCCCTATAGTGTGCTGTCTCCCTATAGTGTGCTGTCTCTCTGTAGTGTGCTGTCTCTAGTGTGCTGTCTCTCTGTAGTGTGCTGTCTCCCTGTAGTGTGCTGTCTCTCTGTAGTGTGCTGTCTCCCTGTAGTGTGCTGTCTCTCTGTAGTGTGCTGTCTCTCTGTAGTGTGCTGTCTCCCTGTAGTGTGCTGTCTCCCTGTAGTGTGCTGTCTCCCTGTAGTGTGCTGTCTCTCTGTATTGTGCTGTCTCTCTGTAGTGTGCTGTCTCTCTGTAGTGTGCTGTCTCCCTGTAGTGTGCTGTCTCCCTGTAGTGTGCTGTCTCTCTGTAGTGTGCTGTCTCCCTATAGTGTGCTGTCTCTCTGTAGTGTGCTGTCTCTAGTGTGCTGTCTCTCTGTAGTGTGCTGTCTCCCTGTAGTGTGCTGTCTATCTGTAGTGTGCTGTCTCCCTGTAGTGTGCTGTCTCTCTGTAGTGTGCTGTCTCTCTGTATTGTGCTGTCTCTCTGTAGTGTGCTGTCTCCCTGTAGTGTGCTGTCTCTCTGTAGTGTGCTGTCTCTCTGTAGTGTGCTGTCTCCCTGTAGTGTGCTGTCTCCCTGTAGTGTGCTGTCTCTCTGTAGTGTGCTGTCTCTCTGTAGTGTGCTGTCTCTAGTGTGCTGTCTCCCTATAGTGTGCTGTCTCCCTATAGTGTGCTGTCTCTCTGCAGTGTGCTGTCTCCCTATAGTGTGCTGTCTCCCTATAGTGTGCTGTCTCTCTGTAGTGTGCTGTCTCTAGTGTGCTGTCTCTCTGTAGTGTGCTGTCTCCCTGTAGTGTGCTGTCTCCCTGTAGTGTGCTGTCTCTCTGTAGTGTGCTGTCTCTCTGTATTGTGCTGTCTCTCTGTAGTGCGCTGTCTCCCTCTAGTGTGCTGTCTCTCTGTAGTGTGCTGTCTCTCTGTAGTGTGCTGTCTCTCTGTATTGTGCTGTCTCTCTGTAGTGTGCTGTCTCCCTGTAGTGTGCTGTCTCTCTGTAGTGTGCTGTCTCTCTGTAGTGTGCTGTCTCTAGTGTGCTGTCTCCCTATAGTGTGCTGTCTCCCTATAGTGTGCTGTCTCTCTGTAGTGTGCTGTCTCCCTATAGTGTGTTGTCTCCCTATAGTGTGCTGTCTCTCTGTAGTGTGCTGTCTCTAGTGTGCTGTCTCTCTGTAGTGTGCTGTCTCTCTGTAGTGTGCTGTCTCCCTGTAGTGTGCTGTCTCTAGTGTGCTGTCTCCCTATAGTGTGCTGTCTCCCTGTAGTGTGCTGTCTCTCTGTAGTGTGCTGTCTCTCTGTAGTGTGCTGTCTCTCTGTAGTGTGCTGTCTCTAGTGTGCTGTCTCCCTGTAGTGTGCTGTCTCCCTGTAGTGTGCTGTCTCTCTGTAGTGTGCTGTCTCTCTGTAGTGTGCTGTCTCTAGTGTGCTGTCTCTCTGTAGTGTGCTGTCTCTCTGTAGTGTGCTGTCTCTCTGTAGTGTGCTGTCTCTAGTGTGCTGTCTCCCTGTAGTGTGCTGTCTCCCTGTAGTGTGCTGTCTCCCTGTAGTGTGCTGTCTCTCTGTAGTGTGCTGTCTCTCTGTAGTGTGCTGTCTCTAGTGTGCTGTCTCCCTATAGTGTGCTGTCTCCCTGTAGTGTGCTGTCTCTCTGTAGTGTGCTGTCTCCCTATAGTGTGCTGTCTCTCTGTAGTGTGCTGTCTCTAGTGTGCTGTCTCCCTATAGTGTGCTGTCTCTCTGTAGTGTGCTGTCTCTAGTGTGCTGTCTCCCTATAGTGTGCTGTCTCTCTGTAGTGTGCTGTCTCTAGTGTGCTGTCTCTCTGTAGTGTGCTGTCTCCCTGTAGTGTGCTGTCTCCCTGTAGTGTGCTGTCTTTCTGTAGTGTGCTGTCTCTCTGTAGTGTGCTGTCTCTAGTGTGCTGTCTCTCTGTAGTGTGCTGTCTCCCTGTAGTGTGCTGTCTCCCTGTAGTTTGCTGTCTCTCTGTAGTGTGCTGTCTCTCTGTAGTGTGCTGTCTCTCTGTAGTGTGCTGTCTCCCTATAGTGTGCTGTCTCCCTATAGTGTGCTGTCTCCCTATAGTGTGCTGTCTCTCTGTAGTGTGCTGTCTTTAGTGTGCTGTCTCTCTGTAGTGTGCTGTCTCCCTGTAGTGTGCTGTCTCTCTGTAGTGTGCTGTCTCTCTGTAGTGTGCTGTCTCCCTGTAGTGTGCTGTCTCCCTATAGTGTGCTGTCTCCCTATAGTGTGCTGTCTCTCTGTAGTGTGCTGTCTCCCTATAGTGTGCTGTCTCCCTACAGTGTGCTGTCTCTCTGTAGTGTGCTGTCTCTAGTGTGCTGTCTCCCTGTAGTGTGCTGTCTCCCTGTAGTGTGCTGTCTCTCTGTAGTGTGCTGTCTCCCTGTAGTGTGCTGTCTCTCTGTAGTGTGCTGTCTCTAGTGTGCTGTCTCTCTGTAGTGTGCTGTCTCCCTGTAGTGTGCTGTCTCTCTGTAGTGTGCTGTCTCCCTGTAGTGTGCTGTCTCTCTGTAGTGTGCTGTCTCTCTGTATTGTGCTGTCTCCCTGTAGTGTGCTGTCTCTCTGTAGTGTGCTGTCTCCCTGTAGTGTGCTGTCTCCCTGTAGTGTGCTGTCTCCCTGTAGTGTGCTGTCTCCCTGTAGTGTGCTGTCTCTCTGTAGTGTGCTGTCATTCTGTAGTGTGCTGTCTCTAGTGTGCTGTCTCTCTGTAGTGTGCTGTCTCCGTGTAGTGTGCTGTCTCTCTGTAGTGTGCTGTCTCCCTGTAGTGTGCTGTCTCTCTGTAGTGTGCTGTCTCTCTGTAGTGTGCTGTCTCCCTGTAGTGTGCTGTCTCCCTGTAGTGTGCTGTCTCCCTGTAGTGTGCTGTCTCCCTATAGTGTGCTGTCTCCCTATAGTGTGCTGTCTCTCTGTAGTGTGCTGTCTCTAGTGTGCTGTCTCTCTGTAGTGTGCTGTCTCCCTGTAGTGTGCTGTCTCTCTGTAGTGTGCTGTCTCCCTGTAGTGTGCTGTCTCTCTGTAGTGTGCTGTCTCTCTGTAGTGTGCTGTCTCCCTGTAGTGTGCTGTCTCCCTGTAGTGTGCTGTCTCCCTGTAGTGTGCTGTCTCTCTGTAATGTGCTGTCTCTCTGTATTGTGCTGTCTCTCTGTATTGTGCTGTCTCTCTGTAGTGTGCTGTCTCCCTGTAGTGTGCTGTCTCCCTGTAGTGTGCTGTCTCCCTGTAGTGTGCTGTCTCTCTGTAGTGTGCTGTCTCTCTGTAGTGTGCTGTCTCTAGTGTGCTGTCTCTCTGTAGTGTGCTGTCTCCCTGTAGTGTGCTGTCTATCTGTAGTGTGCTGTCTCCCTGTAGTGTGCTGTCTCTCTGTAGTGTGCTGTCTCTCTGTATTGTGCTGTCTCTCTGTAGTGTGCTGTCTCCCTGTAGTGTGCTGTCTCTCTGTAGTGTGCTGTCTCTCTGTAGTGTGCTGTCTCCCTGTAGTGTGCTGTCTCCCTGTAGTGTGCTGTCTCTCTGTAGTGTGCTGTCTCTCTGTAGTGTGCTGTCTCTAGTGTGCTGTCTCCCTATAGTGTGCTGTCTCCCTATAGTGTGCTGTCTCTCTGCAGTGTGCTGTCTCCCTATAGTGTGCTGTCTCCCTATAGTGTGCTGTCTCTCTGTAGTGTGCTGTCTCTAGTGTGCTGTCTCTCTGTAGTGTGCTGTCTCCCTGTAGTGTGCTGTCTCCCTGTAGTGTGCTGTCTCTCTGTAGTGTGCTGTCTCTCTGTATTGTGCTGTCTCTCTGTAGTGCGCTGTCTCCCTCTAGTGTGCTGTCTCTCTGTAGTGTGCTGTCTCTCTGTAGTGTGCTGTCTCTCTGTATTGTGCTGTCTCTCTGTAGTGTGCTGTCTCCCTGTAGTGTGCTGTCTCTCTGTAGTGTGCTGTCTCTCTGTAGTGTGCTGTCTCTAGTGTGCTGTCTCCCTATAGTGTGCTGTCTCCCTATAGTGTGCTGTCTCTCTGTAGTGTGCTGTCTCCCTATAGTGTGTTGTCTCCCTATAGTGTGCTGTCTCTCTGTAGTGTGCTGTCTCTAGTGTGCTGTCTCTCTGTAGTGTGCTGTCTCTCTGTAGTGTGCTGTCTCCCTGTAGTGTGCTGTCTCTAGTGTGCTGTCTCCCTATAGTGTGCTGTCTCCCTGTAGTGTGCTGTCTCTCTGTAGTGTGCTGTCTCTCTGTAGTGTGCTGTCTCTCTGTAGTGTGCTGTCTCTAGTGTGCTGTCTCCCTGTAGTGTGCTGTCTCCCTGTAGTGTGCTGTCTCTCTGTAGTGTGCTGTCTCTCTGTAGTGTGCTGTCTCTAGTGTGCTGTCTCTCTGTAGTGTGCTGTCTCTCTGTAGTGTGCTGTCTCTCTGTAGTGTGCTGTCTCTAGTGTGCTGTCTCCCTGTAGTGTGCTGTCTCCCTGTAGTGTGCTGTCTCCCTGTAGTGTGCTGTCTCTCTGTAGTGTGCTGTCTCTCTGTAGTGTGCTGTCTCTAGTGTGCTGTCTCCCTATAGTGTGCTGTCTCCCTGTAGTGTGCTGTCTCTCTGTAGTGTGCTGTCTCCCTATAGTGTGCTGTCTCCCTGTAGTGTGCTGTCTCTCTGTAGTGTGCTGTCTCCCTATAGTGTGCTGTCTCTCTGTAGTGTGCTGTCTCTAGTGTGCTGTCTCCCTATAGTGTGCTGTCTCTCTGTAGTGTGCTGTCTCTAGTGTGCTGTCTCCCTATAGTGTGCTGTCTCTCTGTAGTGTGCTGTCTCTAGTGTGCTGTCTCTCTGTAGTGTGCTGTCTCCCTGTAGTGTGCTGTCTCCCTGTAGTGTGCTGTCTTTCTGTAGTGTGCTGTCTCTCTGTAGTGTGCTGTCTCTAGTGTGCTGTCTCTCTGTAGTGTGCTGTCTCCCTGTAGTGTGCTGTCTCCCTGTAGTTTGCTGTCTCTCTGTAGTGTGCTGTCTCTCTGTAGTGTGCTGTCTCTCTGTAGTGTGCTGTCTCCCTATAGTGTGCTGTCTCCCTATAGTGTGCTGTCTCCCTATAGTGTGCTGTCTCCCTATAGTGTGCTGTCTCTCTGTAGTGTGCTGTCTCTAGTGTGCTGTCTCTCTGTAGTGTGCTGTCTCTCTGTAGTGTGCTGTCTCCCTATAGTGTGCTGTCTCCCTATAGTGTGCTGTCTCCCTATAGTGTGCTGTCTCCCTGTAGTGTGCTGTCTCACTGTAGTGTGCTGTCTCCCTGTAGTGTGCTGTCTCTCTGTAGTGTGCTGTCTCCCTATAGTGTGCTGTCTCCCTATAGTGTGCTGTCTCTCTGTAGTGTGCTGTCTCTAGTGTGCTGTCTCTCTGTAGTGTGCTGTCTCCCTGTAGTGTGCTGTCTCTAGTGTGCTGTCTCTCTGTAGTGTGCTGTCTCCCTGTAGTGTGCTGTCTCTAGTGTGCTGTCGCTCTGTAGTGTGCTGTCTCCTTGTAGTGTGCTGTCTCCCTGTAGTGTGCTGTCTCTCTGTAGTGTGCTGTCTCTCTGTAGTGTGCTGTCTCCCTGTAGTGTGCTGTCTCTCTGTAGTGTGCTGTCTCTCTGTAGTGTGCTGTCTCCCTGTAGTGTGCTGTCTCTCTGTAGTGTGCTGTCTCCCTATAGTGTGCTGTCTCCCTATAGTGTGCTGTCTCTCTGTAGTGTGCTGTCTCCCTGTAGTGTGCTGTCTCCCTGTAGTGTGCTGTCTCTCTGTAGTGTGCTGTCTCTCTGTAGTGTGCTGTCTCCCTGTAGTGTGCTGTCTCTCTGTAGTGTGCTGTCTCTAGTGTGCTGTCTCTCTGTAGTGTGCTGTCTCCCTGTAGTGTGCTGTCTCTAGTGTGCTGTCGCTCTGTAGTGTGCTGTCTCCCTGTAGTGTGCTGTCTCTCTGTAGTGTGCTGTCTCCCTCTAGTGTGCTGTCTCCCTGTAGTGTGCTGTCTCTCTGTAGTGTGCTGTCTCTCTGTAGTGTGCTGTCTCCCTGTAGTGTGCTGTCTCTCTGTAGTGTGCTGTCTCCCTGTAGTGTGCTGTCTCCCTGTAGTGTGCTGTCTCCCTATAGTGTGCTGTCTCCCTATAGTGTGCTGTCTCCTCTCCTAGAGTGTAGTCAGTCTTCCGTGCCCAAGTGTAAGTGAATGTTGGCCACTTGACTCAATGCCTTGCCATCCTAATGCACATAAGTGTCTCCCTAATTGAACATGTCAGTGTCTCATCTCCATTCTGTCCGTTTCCAATGTCATTAAACTGCAAATGTATTTTTAGTTTTGATTCTGCTGTACGCGAACCACCAGACAATGGAAGTAGTATCTATATGCAAAATATGCTACACAGATGAGGGAAAAGGATAAGGGGGCATATTATCAAGCCTGTGCGCTAAAATTATCGCCGCTTTATCGGCCGAAAACGGCCGATAAAGCGGCGATAATGGGCTTGATAATATGCTCTATGGAATTCCAATCGAAGCCCATGTTAGATGTGAAGACATCTAACATGGGCTTCGATTGGAATTCCATAGAGCATATTACCAAGCCCATTATCGCCGCTTTATCGGCCGTTTTCGGCCGATAAAGCGGCGATAATTTTAGCGCACAGGCTTGATAATATGCCCCAAGATTTCATGATATATGTCCAACAACAGTGCAGTGGTTAATCTGGCTTCTGGTGAGACAGCACAATTGTGTCCCCTATTTATCAAATTCACTTAGCGTCTTGCATGCTTTATTCGTAAAAGTAAAAAATAAAAAAATAAATAAAACAAGTTCTTTTAATCCTGAACACGGAGCTCGGTGTTAAGTCTAAGACATTAAATACTCTCTTAGATGCTAAAAGAAAGAAGGTATGTTTGCATACCAGTGACGTACGGCAGAAAACATTTAGACCAATTAGATATACATTGCTGCATGAGACAAATATCATGCCTAAAAGAAACCAAGAGGGGAATGCTTAATTTTAGAGGCGTGGCTGATTTCATTTGCCACTCACATAGTACTCAACCATTAAATGCGGCACTCTGTAATCCATGGATGACTTTTCAAATGGTTGTTAAGAGTGCATCGCACACTGAATTCGGATTAGGGCTGGCCGAAATCTGCATTAAGCGGACTTCATTTTATGTTATTTGGTTAATTTCACCTTACATTCGTTATGCAAAATTACGCTACTGTGCCATGTCACGTAATTACGTAGGTCTGCTGCTGGCACGGAGGAGGACGCTACTGCGCGCGCACTCCTAAAAACGAAACCTATGGTGGGGGCGGGACTTCCGTTTTGTGAAGCCCGCGCCCACGGAGTGCCTGGAGGAGCAGTGGTGACGCGGGGCTCCCATGCCCGAGGGAGAGCCCCGCGGTCGGAGGCTGCACGAGTCCGGAGTGCCGGTGAGCGGGGAAGGGGGGGATGCCTGTATGTGTGCGTGTGTGTGTGTCTGTGTGTGCGACGGCGGAGGGGTGGGGGGGGATGTCTCTCAGTGCGTGTATGTGTGCTTGTGTATGTGTGTGCTTGTGTATGTGTGTGCGCATGCGTGCAGGGGGAGGTGTGCCTGTGTATGTTTGCGCTTCCCAGGAGACAGCCACGGCGAGCGCGTTCGCGCGCGCGTGGCCTGCGCCGATCGCCTTTTGCGAAATACGCGCGGCCAGGTGCTGTCTCCTGGGAACCAGAGTCAGCGACAAAAGATCTCCTGGCGGACACAGCGCTGATGCGCTGTTAAACGCCAGGAGACCTAAAAATGAGTAAAGACTGGAATTCAAAATAGCTTACAAAAAATCGAATGTAAAAAAAACATATCTCAGGAACCATCTGGGACCACAGTCTAAACTGTGAACTAAATAAACAATGCTGATAGTACTGGCAACAAAGACACTCGAGTAGACTGAAAAGTGCATGCGCTTCTAACTTTAGCACATATGACCAGCAACACTTACTTTCTGACTGCCAATACGGAAAAAATACGCCAGAGGCTGATTAATACACAAGAATGTAAAGGAGACACCAGTCTATAAAAGGATGAAGAATATGTTAGTTACATGATTCGTGCAACTAACTGTAGTAACCTGACGCTAGGGACAGAGGACACTAGGACCCTGTGGGTCATGAGGGAGGTGACCAGGTCACCAGACACCACATCCGGTCAGGGGACAGGAAGAGGGCAGTCTGGACGGGAACGAGGACGGGGACGAACGCGTGGGGACAGCGTCAAGAGAAGGAAAGAAATAAAGAATTGTGCTTACACCCACCTTGTGTCCAGCGTGTAATTACAATACATGGTGTCTGCAGCGGAGACACGACAACTGGCGACGAAGGTGGAAGAACTGCCACGCGTGCAGGACATCGACGGGCGTGATTGAGGCCGGCCAGCAGGACGCTAGGAGCTACACGGGAGCCCACCCCGACAGAGAGCGTCCATCGGAGACACACCAGAACGCGGTAAGCAGCGTTCGAGGCACAGCGCGAGTGCCAGAAATTAAAGCGCGAGGTCCTCACGCTCGAGATAGGAGATCTCGCGAGAGCAAGAAGACATCTCGGCGGCCATTGGGCAGTCAGGCGGGGAGAGCCAATGGAAAGATAGAAGAGTCAGGCGAGCGAGACTTCAATAGCGAAATATCGCGAGAAGAGAGCGGCCATTTTGAAAAAGAGGACAAAAGAAAAAGGCCATAGGAATAAACAGGGCGGCCATTCCAGAGTCAGGCGAAAAAGAAAAAGAAGAAGAAAAGGAAAGAAAAGGACAGAGAAAGCCTAGAAAAGGCTAGAAGAGACAAGGAAAGCCTAGAAAAGGCTAAAAGAGACAAAGAGAGGACAAGGGCAGCCTAGAAAAGGCTAAAAGAAAAGGAGAACACAAAAAAAAAAAAAAAGAAGAAGAAGCAAAAACAAGAAAAAGACAAGGAAAAGAGGACACCAAAGGGACACAAGAGGAAAGGACAAGGACAGCCTAGAAAAGGCTAGAAGAGACAAGGAGAATACAAGAAGACGAAGAAGAATAAAAGACAAGAAAAGGACAGAGAAAGCCTAGAAAAGGTTAGAAGAGACAAGGAAAGTCTAGAAAAGGGAAAGAATGGCAGACCCAAAGCCCAGCGCGCAATACAGGAGCCCACTACCGTTCAACTTATCAGAGCCACAGGCAGGAATAAGGTGGGAAAAGTGGATCAGACGGTTTGAAAGATACGTAGAAGATACAGATGAAGCAGACGGAAAGAAACGAGGGCTACTGCTGAACTTAGCAGGGGATGACGTCGAAGAACTTCTGGTGACACTGCCTACTGAAGAAACAAAAACATATGACCAACTAAAAAAATGCCTAACAGCCAAATTCGACCCACAACGAAACATTGACTTCGAACGATACACATTCACGGTTGCGTGTCAACGAGCAGACGAAACACTAGATGATTTCGCGACAAGATTGAGAAAATTGGTGACACATTGTGAGTTCGACAAATTCGATAACGAGCAGGCAATAAGACTAAGACTCATAGAAGGCTGTCGCGACACAGGATTCAGGGCAAGAATACTCAAGGAGCCGACGTCGTTGGAGAAGATCCTATCACTGGCAAAAGCAGAGGCGAGAGCAACGGAGCATGCCAAGGAAATGGAAAGAGGGAAGAGCGTTGAAATAGAAAACGCACACTTCACGACAAACAGAGATCGCACAGGCCGAGGGAGGAATGACTGGAGGGAACAAAAGGAAAGGAAATCACGCGAAGGAACATGTTTCCAGTGCGGAATGGAATTTCCTCACAGAGGCGCATGCCCAGCGTTTGGCCAGACGTGCCGAAGATGTGGCAGAAGAAATCATTACGCCAGTATGTGCCATAGTGCACAAGTCAGAGGCGACAAGGAAAGAACAGGAAGACAACAGGAGTCGACAACAAGACACGTCAGGTATGTCGAAAAGGAAAGGAGAAGTACGTCACGAGGGTCAAGCGAAGAAGAGGAAGAAGAGAAAGTGCAAAGACTATACAACATGTCGGAAGTACACACAGAGCCAGCAGACAAAAGCAGCCGAGGGAAGACAGACAATGCAAAGATAAGAGTAGGAGCGCACGAAGCAGACTTTATTTTGGACAGTGGTGCGACATGCAACGTCATGTGTGTAACAGAATACGAGAAAATGGAAGTGAAGCCGACACTGAGAGCGTCCAAGGTGAAAGTGTTCACCTGGGGGGCAAAGAAAGAGGTAACGAATTTGGGAAAATTCACAGAGGAACTGAGGTACGAGGACAAAATAAAGAAGGAGGACATTCATGTGTTAAAAGGCGATGCCCCTGGACCATGCCTGATGAGCAACAACACCGCTAAAACGATGGGCCTGATAACAATGACGTATAAAAAAGAAAAAGGACATGCCGATAGCAAGCAAAGAGAAGAAAGGAAAATGAGCAAAAAAAAGAGCACAGCAAAGGGCGGCCGTAGAAAGAGAGGAGCAAGAAGCAAAGTGGAGGGCAGAGACCAACGATCAACACGAAGAGAGGCTGACAGAAAGAGAGCCGATGGAGGACGACTAAGAAGCAGAAGAAAGGATGATGGCAGGAAACAACGACAAAGGAAGGGGTACAAAGGAACAATGAGAATACGTAGAAAAAAGTAGGAACAAGAGACTGGGGAGAAGGGTCGACGAGACTGACTCTCTCTCTCTCTCTCTCTCTCTCTCTCTCTCTCTCTCTCTCTCTCTCTCTCTCTCTCTCTCTCTCTCTCTCTCTCTCTCTCTCTCTTTTCTTTTCTCACAATGACAATGAGCAGGAGAATAGCACCATGAACATTTGTTTGCAACAAGGGGGGAGATGTAGTGACCTGACGCTAGGGACAGAGGACACTAGGACCCTGTGGGTCATGAGGGAGGTGACCAGGTCACCAGACACCACATCCGGTCAGGGGACAGGAAGAGGGCAGTCTGGACGGGAACGAGGACGGGGACGGACGCGTGGGGACAGCGTCAAGAGAAGGAAAGAAATAAAGAATTGTGCTTACACCCACCTTGTGTCCAGCGTGTAATTACAATACATGGTGTCTGCAGCGGAGACACGACACTAACTACTCAGCGCTGATTGTTGGGAGCCAAAATCCACCAAACGTTATCCACTAATGGCCTTGTAGGAGGATAGAAGGCGAAATGTTTGTTTTTACTTTGATACAACTATTGTTTGCCCGTTAGAAAAAGTGCATGGTTTTGAATGAGGCAATGGCACCCATGAGCAGAAATATATTCTAGAACCGAGGTTCTAATTGAATTAATGTTGAGCCGAGTAGGGACTTTTGTTGTGACTTCAAATAATAATGCAGATATCCAGTGTTGTCACAACAAATGTGGCTGCCCGCAAGCAAGTCAGATTCAGTGTTTGAGCCACTGTACAGTTCAAGGATTCAAAGTACAGCTTTTTGCAAACGGACAAACGTTTCATTGCACGTCTGCCATATTGGTAATGCTAAGTACTGTTAGGTCTTGAAGAAATGTTTTTTCACACTGCACACTCCTGTGGGACATATGCTGTGCATTAAATATAGAAGACATTAGTGTGGTACACTTTGAGCTCTGCTTGATGAGGCTTTATCCGTGATACCAGTAGCACTAGTCAAACTGCCTTGTACTCAGCCCTCTGCCAAGAACCACTGTGTTGTAACCTCTCTTTCCATTATTCCCCCTTTGCCCACCCCTCTCCCCATCCCCACTTGGTACTGTCCGCTCTGCCTCCTGGAGCTCGGGTTGGAATGTTGGTTGTGAGAGCTGACCGCCAAGCTGGGAACACCTGTTTGCTCATGACTAATAAATTGATATTAAGAACCCTCTTGGAGTAGTGCGTCTTTACTACATTTTCTGGCGACGAGGACGAGGAGCTGAGCCAGGGTCAGTGTGGTGTATCCCCCCTGGATAAATTTGATACTTGTGCGGAGTTTTGAAGTGATAAGGAAGACTCACCCAGTTGATAAAAGAAGTACACAGGACAACGGACAGGAATCGGAGCTGAGCCAGGAGCAGTGTGGGTCTAAGGCAAGAAATCTGGTTGCTGTATTCTCTAATCCAAGCAGACTTCAGCCTAACAGGTGGCCGTTTAGAAACGTGAGGCAGGAGTGTAGCTGTCGAAGTGATTGGACTGGCGAACTACGTGGGTATTGGTTTTGTTCCTGGTACCGGGTGTGCGCCCTTTCGCACCTTGCTGTGTCCCCTCCGTGGTTTGTGAGGACTGGTGTGCGGGCCGTGTGAAGCAGTCGACACTCGTGAGGGAGAAGACTTAGCTGGTCTTGCTCCGAGGAACCGCAGGGTTGTCGACGGGAAGTTCCTGTTCTGCGATCGTGAAAGAAGAAAGAGGACTTCGCAGCCAACGTTACTTCATGTATTTATACAGGAGTAAAGGAAGAAAGGCGAAGGCATACTGAGACTTCCTCTGGTGTTCCTGCGTAAATGTTTTTGGTGCAGGGAAGCAAGACTCAAGTCGGTTACAGAGGGATTCGCACCAGTCTATGAGGTGAGCCTATAAAGCTGCGTGAGGTGAAGAGCGCGGAGCAGGGAAAGAGCCGCGTTACTGTCACTGAATAAGAAACTGACCTGAGGTAAAGTGTTTGGCGCTTGAGGCAAGAGTGAATGACAGCATCGGGAGGTGGTACTCGCTTATCTCAAGGAAAATCGCAGTCGAGTGAATAGTAGTATATAAGAATTCTGAACTATTGTTTATATCATTGTGAGGAAGATGAACCGAAGGGGACCCAAACTGGATAGATATGAATTGCAGTGAGCCTGTGAAACACTGTTAGGAGCGGTGAGCGGAACATAGGGTGCAGTAAACCTTTGAAACTGATCGGTGGCAGTGAGTTGTTACTGCGTGAGCAATGTGCAGAGGAACAGGGGGTGTAGCGAACCCGGGTTCCCACGATTGAAAATTCACTGAGGCAGCATTTTTTTTAGCTGTTTGAAAGTCTGAGAGGACCAGGGAAGGCATTTAACCCCTGAAGCCACGTGTAAAACGGAACTGAGGCAGTGTTTTGAAGCTGCGTGTGGAATTTGCAAAGGAACAGACGATAAGTCTGACCCCTGCGTCCGAGTAGATAACAGTACCAAGGCAGCAGGTTGAAGCTGCGTGAGGAAAACTCAGAGGGGCAGGGAATGAAGAGAACCCCTGGTGGAGTGTTTGACACAGATGAAGAGGAAGCGCGCCTAGCGAGTGATACGTGATTTCTGGTGATCTTTGACCTGTGGTTGACAAGGATCATTAATCTAAAGGCATACCGAGCAAAGTATATTGAGTGATCTAAGGGAAATTCAGGACAATAGACCAACAGAATAAGAATCTCGACGGCCTGAACATAAGAGGCAAAGTAAAGAGAAATTTATTAGCAAGAAGAAAAAAAAAAGAAAAAATAAAAGGGTGATTTATTGCTTCCGGAGCCAATGATGAATGGAGAAGGTGCCAGCTACGCAGATAAGGTAGAGATGAAGGTTAGGTTCAAAAAACGCTTACAGCCACCTATGCCGTTTATGGAGGGGGATGAAAGAAGTATCGCTAAATGGAGTCAGCGGAAAGAATATTTTGAGAATTATATATCTGTTGGTGAGGAAGAGGAAGTTCCTTTTATACCTGAGAAAAAGGCTGAAATATTACTTAGCTGTTTGGGTACTGGAGGAAGGAAAATGTACTACGAAAGGGAAAGAGTGTTCAGGAAAGAAACTGACAGAAATAGTTATGAGAACAGTTTGAATGTGTTGGATGAACATGATATACAAGCCTCTTCTGTAAAGGTACGAAGGGATGAAGGGTTGAAGGAAAGAAGGGATAGTAAAGTGGAAGTTAAAGCAAGCAAAATAATCCCGATGTGTACCATCGTCAAAGGCGGAGTAGAGACTGAAATAATCTCAGATTCTGGATCACGTTGTAGTGTGGCAAGCAAGAGTGAATGGAACAGAAAACTAGCTAAAATAAATGGAGATGAGCTTAAAGAATCCAACTTATCCCTAAAAATGTACACTGGGGAGGACATTAAAGTATTAGGACACAAAGTCGTGGATTTAATGTACAAGGGAATTTATACTAGGAGTGCTATAGATATAACGGAAAGTGGACCCACCCTGCTAGGGTGGAAGGATCAAATGAAATTGAGAATATCTCCCAAAGGAAAAAATGACGGGCTCATCAGTGAGCCGGCAAGGATCCAGAGCATGTTTGCAACTAAGGGTGAAACAGTTATCGCTCAAACGCAGCCGTGTAAGGTCTTGGCAGTTTTGGAAGGAGTTGCTAGGAATAGAGAAGGTGGAAAAGTAGGAGCTAAGGACCAACTTAAGGATAAACGAGAAACTTTCCAAAGTTGGGTGGACGAAAGAGAAATACGTAAGAAACAAGTGAGAAAAGGTAGTGAAGACAATTTTGGGAAAAACAGAGAATTCGAAGGAGAGGGAGAGCGCATAATAAATACAGAAAAAGAGCGGAAAAGCATAAAATACAAGAGTAAACAATTTAATCACTTTGAGACGAGGCAAAGTACCACATCGGCTGAGTTCAGGGCCGAAACTAAAGAGGAATATGTGGACAATTATGAAAAGGAAAGAGAAGCGGACACTAGTTTGATGGAGTATAAGGGTGAAAGTACAGGAACGTACTTTCAAAGGCCGAACAGTGGTAAGAGGGAGAGTGAGAGTAAGGAAACGCAGAAAATACTAAAAGATTCCCCTCTTGAAGTCCTGTCAGGGAAGAAGGGTCCACTCTATGATAATAGGAGAAAGCATAAGTGTCATGGCCCAGAAAACACAACTGAGTTCTTACAGAGGAGTCTCGAGAAGGAACTGGAGGATGGACATAGGTCAGCAGAGACTGGAGCTGATGGTCGGGAGCTGCTTGAAATGGATCTTGATAAAGTTTTGGAGACTGTGCATGGCCAAGGAAAGGAGGGTAGAATGGGGCTTAGACCAGTCACAGAAGATGACATTGAAAGAGAGACTCATTGTGTCTGAGGGAGTAGTTAGGGAGTGCCCCGGTCCATGTTACTGCTCAAGGAAGAGAACAACATTTCCGCCAGAATCACCCTTCCGGAGGGGGAGGGAGATACTAGTAGAGGAGTGCGGAACTCCACATTGAAGTAAACTGTTTAGCATTGTCAGTTAAAGGGGAGCATAGGTGGGAAAAAACGTTGTGGCACCTTTCCCCTGTCGGGTCCCTTAAGAGGCTGGTACAGCAGGTTTTGCAATTGGCATGGATTCAAAGGACATCAAAGGGAGACTTGTGGGACCTGACGCTGATCATTTTGATGAGAAGGTAAACTGGCGTAGGAATAGGGGAAGTTGCAGTGCAACGGTGCTCAGGATATTCCCCAAGGAAAAAATCTGGACTGTGGCAACTCACCGGGGTGGTGAAATGGTTCAAGCATTGGGGCAATAATAGACTATAGTGCCCTGGTTTGTAAGGACTAGAGGCACAGCACACTATTGCAAGATATTCTTTAATGTTGGGGAAAGGACATCCTGTATTGGTCCCTTTGCTTCCCTCTCCTCACCAGGTTTACGGCTGTACCATATTTTATACAGTGGGAATGGGGGTAAAAATATAACGAGTAATGTGTTGTACTTTAACTCTTGTTTTGACTAAATGCACCACCAATCCTACAGGGGATTTCTCAGTCATTTTGGGGATTAGTTGTTTGTTATACTTGTACACGGTATCCTTCGGGCCGGTGTGGTTATTTCTTTTCCTTTTCCTTCGGATGAAGGAAGGCTGTTCTTCTCCTCAGAAGGGGGGCCTTAACACTCTCATTTAGGGTGTTCTGTTTTGAAACTTATTGGGGTCTTTAGTGTCTTACCCCATGTGAGAAAGGTCTGGACATGGGTGGGACCCAGTGGATCTAATGAACCCATCGTCTAGGGCCCGTCTAGTTAGTTGTTACAGGGGTTTACCTGTAGATTATACTGTCTATCTGCTATTGTTGCATAGGACGTTGCTCCACCCTTTGGTTTCTTTTCTGCTCACCCCCCCCCTTCTCTTTCCTGCTCTCACGCCTCCTCTTGACTCACCCCTCTCGTCTCTCCTTTCTCCCTCCTACAGTTTCCCCTTATCTCTCCCTGGTACCCCCCATTCTTCCCTCAGTTCTCCCTAGGGTGGAAGGTGTGTTGTAACCTCTCTTTCCATTATTCCCCCTTTGCCCACCCCTCTCCCCATCCCCACTTGGTACTGTCCGCTCTGCCTCCTGGAGCTCGGGTTGGAATGTTGGTTGTGAGAGCTGACCGCCAAGCTGGGAACACCTGTTTGCTCATGACTAATAAATTGATATTAAGAACCCTCTTGGAGTAGTGCGTCTTTACTACACACTGTTAGGCGCAAATTCGCATTAAGTCATGGTGCAATGATAAAGCCTTTCAAATGTATATTATCATTTGTATTAGTACTAAAACACTGAACAATAGTTTGCGTTATTGCCCTTTGAAGTAACTCAAGATACTGACGCTGACTTACATGAGGGTAGCCAAAGTTTTTTCACTCTCTGCTTAGTAATGTTTCCTGCAACCGGAAGAACAATTTCCACTAAACTCGGCATGGCAGGCACAGGATGCCATATTACTGGGTTACAGTGCGAGAATACGTGAGTGAGTTATTATTTTTCCTATATGAATTGCACCACAGAGTTAACTGCCTCTTGGTTTGGGCAGATGTAGAGGCTAATGGTGTTTAATGGCCCACTACTTTTCAGTAATGAACATTTATGTAAGGCACATATCTCAGGGAAGGACTGCTACGTGAGAGATGGATGACTACATCCTACAGATTAAGCAGAAAATAATATGCCAGGCATGTATCACCTTGTGTCGCTCTATGCCCATGATGGCTAGAATACTGTTCTGGAGAAATCTGTACACATGAGTTGTAAAGGAAATCATAGATGTTTGGATGGCGGGAATACCAGATATATACATCTGTGCCCCAATATGGGATGCCTAGGTCTGATAAAACACTCTCCTCAGCTGATATCAGCGGTACAGTTAAAGCCTGATGCCAGTATTGGGCGATCAAAGTTGATCACATTTAGGCCCTTTGGAATGGGACAAAGGCATGCAAGCATTGGTGGTAGGACACCAATTTCGACATGAACTGGTGATTATGGAATATTTACCAAAGAAAAAGTTCTCCAGGTAAAACCTGGAGAATTTGTCACCAGTAAATAATGAGGAATTACCACACCAGGGAATGCGAAGATCACTGGTACTGAAATAGGTATAAGTCTGTTTTTTGGAAACACACTCCAGTTTTTGATTAAAACGTGAGTACTGGGCATTAGTAATGGACAATTGTTTTGTCGCTGCCTATAATGTCCTTAAACTTCTGCACGAACTTGTCTTTTATATGCTGACTGTGTTCTCCTGTGCCTGACTTTGTGTGATAATTTATACTCAGGTATCCTGGAATTATGGAAATACGTGATTTTTAGGCCGTGGTGTTTTCAACATAATTGTGGATTTGCCACATAATCCATCATCTGCTGCATAATCTGCAGACAATTAACAAAAACTAAAAGATTGCACCTCAATTGGATCAAAATTTACAAAAAAACGGTGTGATATGTCTTGTCACACAGTGGAAGAGCCTTTGGCAAAGTTTACTTATCCCCTATCTGTTGCCTATTGTGTATGTGGGTGGTCAACTGGTACTTACGAGTGAAACCTTGCCCAGACACTGTTAAACTGTGTAAAAATGTAAAAAAAAAAAAGGAAGGACATATTACTGCCAAAAATCTGCCGGATTACTCCGCATTTTTGCCTCTTCTTGACACAAAATGTAGTCAACCCTGCCACATAATTTGATCCTCCCCAACGGCATAAATCCGGTGGCCCTGTTTGTACTTTCGTGCAGCCTGCATTAGATTTCAGGGGGTAGAGTGGAAAATGGCTATTCGTAACGACACAAAATACTACTACAAACCTATGCCTATTTAAAACTAGAGGAACACTGCCACCAACTGTGAGGACAGAAAATCGCATTTAAAATAAGTAAGAACTTTAATACAAGACATTACTAGTAAAATGTTGAACACCTACACATTTAAGGTTGTTTAAAAATAAATGTTTTGGTTTAGGTGATCCTGGCGAAATGTTTTTTGAAGAAAAGACGCGCATGTATTTTGCCCTTATAGAATTGTTCGTGACCATACCAATTAAAATTGGCATTTCTTCCATGGAAATAGAGACAAAAGACAATGTTTTCATTTGCCTTATACAGTATGTAGAAAGCCTGACATATCTTATACCCACTTTAAATGTATTGTTTTCTGACCAACGAATTAGGTTAAATAGAAACCCGCTTAGCAGAACAATAAAATGTCAAATGGATGTACAGAATTTGGATCTGGAATACAAACAATAATAAACCTGTATTGTCAATGCCAGTTGTTAGACCTTTCAGGGTTAGGGTGGTCTTCCCCCAAACTTCTTGCATGAACTGCTCCATTTTTTTCCTGCAATTATTTTTGTTGGCATTAGGACTCTTTTGCACTTTACCACTGCTAACCCGTGCTAATGTGCCTGAGCTTCCTTCCCCAAAACATAGTTAAATTTGTTTATACCCATTGGCATATTTAATTTGCTTGTAAGTCTCCTGCAGAGTGGTATATCCCATACCCAGGGGCTGTAAGTTAAATGCTACCAGTGGGTCTGCAGCACTTGTTGTGCCATTCACTTAAGTAGCACCTTTGTAGAACCGTAAGTACCCACCTACGGGGTCTCAGTGGCGGTGGGACCGCCCAAGTCTACCATACCCTCCTTATGTAGCACAAAGGAGACACAGGAGCGTTCGTCTGCAGGAGGAATCAGGTTTATTTAGTATAGCCCGGGCTATGGAACAGGGTGCCAAGCTCGTCAACGACAAGACAGAGGAGGCTGCTGATGATCTTGCAAAACAGGAGATGTACGTGAAAAACAGAAAGACTTTGCAAAACAAGATATGTATGAAAGAACAAGTTCTGGGACGGTGGCGTGACCAAGTCTTTGTTCCCCTTTCAGGAATCGTCTTAGCCGCAAGGAGTGGGGAGGGCGATGTGTATGTGACAAATGAAGACATCAGCAGAAAATCAAGCCAGGCTTATTTGTCACGAGATGGCAACTCAAACGTGGAGTTATGAGGAACAAATGGACGCCTGAAAAGGACGCATTTCTTCAGCCCTCCTTTTGCTATTGAGTGGCAAAACCATTATGAAATGTCTATATTCATGAGATCATCTGTTTCTCGTTGGAGCATCATCTTCATATTGGTGTCATGAATGTTTGAGGGTGAAGGCTTAAGAACCTGAACACACTTTGCACAGAGCATTGGCAGGCACTGAACACACAAACAACAGGAGACTAGGAGAGCTACGTCCAAGGCAAGGAAGATGAGGACCCTCCATCCTCAGTGGGAAAGGAGGCCCCAGACCCAGCCAGTGAGGGACCAGTTGCCTTCATCCTGATGAATTTCAGAGGCATCATAAACTGTAGGTGCGTTATCTGGAAAGTACACACAGCAACTGGAGCCAATCAATTTACACACACCGCCACGATCAGCGAGGATGATGTCAAGGACCATACGAATTTGAAGTTTTTACAAGGCGGTTCGCCTGTAGCTCTGCAGTGATGTTGGAGCGGGCACTAGCTGTTTCTGTGATGGTGGCCTCAAGGACCCTGGTCAGTCCTCGTACAGCCCGACTGTTTGCTTTGCCATGGGACCCCAGAATGGTAGGAAACCCTTAAAGAAGTCCCTGTCTTCCTGGCCTACTGTATCCTCTGCCAATATGACACCCCTACGTGAATGGCACAAAGCACCCTTCATCAACAGGTGGTAACCTCCATGGGTAGAATACGTTGGTGGAAGGAGGAAGGCCAGATAGCATGTACCAGGCCAGTTAAGGGGGAGCCAAGTGTAGGCTGCTGTGCCACAGATAAAATAAGTGTTGGGGGACGCCACCAACTTCGGAGGAGACGCAGAGTTTAAAGTTTTAATAATATCACAAATACTAGTACCAACTTGTTTAGTTCCCAGGTCATGGATGCAGACACTGCCCCGCACTTTTATAACCTTCAGAGTGTTTCGTACATCAGGCAGTATCCTTCTGGCGCGGAATTTGGTAAATTTTTGTCGAGAAGTTGAGTTGAATACCACCATCTCACCGAGTTCATCTGTTGGTAATAGCAATGTTGATGAGTTGGTCGGGCAAAAAGGGGCATTGGTATTGCCAGACCTGTTCCGCCAGAAGTCATCCCGAAATGTTCCAAGTGCATAATTGGCAGTACCATTGACAGTATAGGCCTCCTGCATCAACATCCACCATGCAAGACAGGACCCAGAGACGGAAAAAGGATAAGGAAAGAATGGACAGGTTGTATCATAGAATGCCCACTTACTCAATAGTTGGAAGTATTTATGATCAGCTGATGATGATGTAACATTTGGACGAAGGTGTTAATGAAAAAATTCTGCACCGCAGGGTAATTTGTGGGCTGGTAATGTGAAATACTGATGCTCCGCAGGAGTTGGGGTAGGAGTTGGTGGGGTAACAGGATAGTAGATCAGTAACATCCAACCAATGATAGACAAGATGAGGAAGATAAACAGTGTCAACACGGGGGCCATGAAGCACTTGCTATGTAGGAGACTGACATATTGTTTCTGGACTTGGGTGTATTGAACGGCTGCCATTGTACTAAGCCAGGGACCACTAGCGGCTGTCTGTGATTGGTGGTTGCTTCACTGGATGCAGGTGCCAAGAGCCCTAGGGGCGTACCTCAGTCTGACAAACCAGCACCGGTCTCAGCCGGGAGATCACAGCTCTTCAGCCTACAGGTACCCGGGCGAAGTCAAGGACAAGCCTTCCTTCTGGAGCACAAGTTATATCGTGTAGAAGTAGGAACTGTATGGTTGGGGAATAATTGTTCCTGATGCTGAGCAAAGTCAGGGGAGTGTTCCACCTTTCCCTTCAGTATACTGTCACTCTCTGCTTCCGTAGATGTAAAATGCAATCTTGCATCGCTGAATGGAAAGAGCGTTGGGACTATTTCTGTCTCTAAGTCTCCTCGTCCTTCTCTCACCCACTGATCATAGGGGAGAGGCAGAGGCACTCGTATACAGTGCGTTGCATGTATCCAGTTCTTCCAACCTTCAACTTTCACGGCAGTGTGGGTGGCCAGTAACACCTGACGGGGCTGTGTCCAGCGGGGCTCGAGGCTCTTACTACGTTGAAAGTTGCGAATCAGAATCCAGTCGCCAGGTTGGATAACGTGTCGTGGGCCCTTGCTTTTATCAGGTATGGCCTCATGCACCTGGTGGTAAAGAGTACGAAAGGTGTTAGTCAAACTGTACAGAAAATCAGTCAACACAGGGTCTTCAACATCAGATAGTTTCTTGGGCCCTGGAACACCCCACACATTGGCAGGTCTCCCGAACACAATCTCATGGGGAGATAGTCCTATCCAGGTATGGCCGTTGTCCTGGCAGACAGCAGAGCCAGGGGCAGAGCATCACTCCAATTGACACCCTACTCAGCTACAATTTTGACCATTTTAGTCTTTAGGATGCCATTGTACACCTCCACTAGACCTGCTGACTGGGGGAGGTTAGCTGCATGGAATTTATGTTTCATACCCAATGCTGAACAGACATACTCCATTATTTGAGCAGTAAAGTGTGTTTCATTGTCACTCCAGACCAAATGGAGCAAACCAAATCGTGGGAAGTATTCTTTCAATAGCATTTTGGCAGTTGTGATAGCGGTGCAGTCCTTGACAGGGTAGGCCTCCACCCATCGGCTGAAGGTACAGACCACCACCAGGACATATTTCAAATTGTTACATCTGTCCATCTGGATGTAATCTATCTGGAGGGCTTCAAAAGGAAAGGTAGGAGGAGAGAATCCTCCTTCAGGAGTTACTGTACCTTTACCCGGGTTGTACATAAGGCAAATCATGCATGTTTTGACCAACCTCTCAGCATAGGCTTGTATCTTTGAGTTATATCAGGTAGGTTCCAACAGCTTTCATATCCCTGTTGCACTAATGTGAGCAGGGCCATGGGCCATCGTAACTACTGGTAGCACATGACTGCCAGGCAACATCCATTGCCTTTCCATAGTAATGCAGACCCAGCAACCATCAATTTCCTTTTTCGAAAAATGCTCCTTCCACATCCTCAGCTCCTCAGGGGTAGCATGGGACTGAATATCAATCACATTTTGTACTGTATCTTCAACCATGCCCCCTTCCGCCACCCACCTAGCAGGACCTCCCACATACATTCCTTACTTTTTTTTAAGAGCTGTCTGTCTGGCTGTCTGGTCAGCCAGGGCATTGCCTTGTCCAACATCATCCGTCACTTTCTTATGCGCTTTACATGTGGCACAGGGTCAAACTGATTTGCATATAGCCATGTCTGAACTGGGGTGGCAGAGTGGGCTAAAGAGCGGTGATGGATTAAACCCAGATCTTTTGACTGGGTGTGAGTGTTTGATTGATTCAGATGCTCCGTCCATCATCACCCCCTTTTGTACCGCTTTTGGCCGCCATAAGTGTGGCAGGGTATGCTCAGACATGAGTCCCTTGCTCACTTTGCCACTGGATTCAAGCAAGCCGGGCTGAAGACGGCTGGAATGCCATAAACCGGTCCTCGGAAGCTTGTTTCCGGTCCAGGGAAGACATGGCTAGGCAGTTCGGGCTGGACTGTTCCCATGAGGCACAGGGTCAAACTGATTTGCATAAAGCCATGTCTGAACTGGGGTGGAAGAGTGGGCTAAAGAACGGTGATGGATTAAACCCAGATCCTTTGACTGGGTGTGAGTGTTTGATTGATTCAGATGCTCCGTCCATCATCACCCCCTTTTGTACTGCTTTTGGCCGCCATAAGTGTGGCAGGGTATGCTCAGACGTGAGTCCCTTGCTCACTTTGCCACTAGATACAAGCAAGCCGGGCAGAAGACGGCTGGAATGCCAGAAACCGGTCCTCGGAAGCTTGTTTCCGGTCCAGGGAAGACATGGCTAGGCAGTTCGGGCTGGACTGTTCCCATGAGGCACATGGTCAGACTGATTTGCATATAGCCATGTCTGAACTGGGGTGGCAGAGTGGGCTAAAGAACGGTGATGGATTAAACCCAGATCTTTTGACTGGGTGTGAGTGTTTGATTGATTCAGATGCTCCGTCCATCATCACCCCCTTTTGTACCGCTTTTGGCCGCCATAAGTGTGGCAGGGTATGCTCAGACGTGAGTCCCTTGCTCACTTTGCCACTGGATTCAAGCAAGCCGGGCTGAAGACGGCTGGAATGACAGAAACCGGTCCTCGGAAGCTTGTTTCCGGTCCAGGGAAGACATGGCTAGGCAGTTCGGGCTGGACTGTTCCCATGAGGCACAGGGTCAAACTGATTTGCATAAAGCCATGTCTGAACTGGGGTGGCAGAGTGGGCTAAAGAACGGTGATGGATTAAACCCAGATCTTTTGACTGGGTGTGAGTGTTTGATTGATTCAGATGCTCCGTCCATCATCACCCCCTTTTGTACTGCTTTTGGCCGCCATAAGTGTGGCAGGGTATGCTCAGACGTGAGTCCCTTGCTCACTTTGCCACTGGATACAAGCAAGCCGGGCAGAAGACGGCTGGAATGCCAGAAACCGGTCCTCGGAAGCTTGTTTCCGGTCCAGGGAAGACATGGCTAGGCAGTTCGGGCTGGACTGTTCCCAGGAGGCACATGGTCAGACTGATTTGCATATAGCCATGTCTGAACTGGGGTGGCAGAGTGGGCTAAAGAACGGTGATGGATTAAACCCAGATCTTTTGACTGGGTGTGAGTGTTTGATTGATTCAGATGCTCCGTCCATCATCACCCCCTTTTGTACCGCTTTTGGCCGCCATAAGTGTGGCAGGGTATGCTCAGACGTGAGTCCCTTGCTCACTTTGCCACTGGATTCAAGCAAGCCGGGCTGAAGACGGCTGGAATGACAGAAACCGGTCCTCGGAAGCTTGTTTCCGGTCCAGGGAAGACATGGCTAGGCAGTTCGGGCTGGACTGTTCCCATGAGGCACAGGGTCAGACTGATTTGCATATAGCCATGTCTGAACTCGGGTGGCAGAGTGGGCTAAAGAACGGTGATGGATTAAACGCAGCTCTTTTGACTGGGTGTGAGTGTTTGATTGATTCAGATGCTCCGTCCATCATCACCCCTTTTTGTACCGCTTTTGGCTGCCATAAGTGTGGCAGGGTATGCTCAGACGGGAGTCCCTTGCTCACTTTGCCACTGGATTCAAGCAAGCCGGAGTGAAGACGGCTGGAATGCCAGAGACCGGTCCTCGGAAGCTTGTTTCCGTCCAGGGAAGACATGGCTAGGCAGTTCGGGCTGGACTGTTCCCATGAGGCACAGGGTCAGACTGATTTGCATATAGCCATGTCTGAACTGGGGTGGCAGAGTGGGCTAAAGAACGGTGATGGATTAAACCCAGATCTTTTGACTGGGTGTGAGTGTTTGATTGATTCAGATGCTCCGTCCATCATCACCCCCTTTTGTACCGCTTTTGGCCGCCATAAGTGTGGCAGGGTATGCTCAGACGTGAGTCCCTTGCTCACTTTGCCACTGGATTCAAGCAAGCTGGGCTGAAGACGGCTGGAATGCCAGAAACCGGTCCTCGGAAGCTTGTTTCCGGTCCAGGGAAGACATGGCTAGGCAGTTCGGGCTGGACTGTTCCCATGAGGCACGGGGTCAGACTGATTTGTATATAGCCATGTCTGAACTGGGGTGGCAGAGTGGGCTAAAGAACGGTGATGGAGTAAACCCAGATCTTTTTACTGGGTGCGAGTGTTTGATTGATTCAGATGCTCCGTCCATCATCACCCCCTTTTGTACCGCTTACATTTTATAATGGCCACCTTTCTGAGAACTGTCAGGGAGTCTAAGAATCGGTGAATTAGGGGGCCATGTTGAATCTTCGTTCCATGTGAAGTATGGAAGTTCCTTTCTTTCTACTGTCTTCCAAAATTGTGAGCTACCCCGAAAACATACTGACTGCCAGTGTAGATGTTAACCGTTATTCCTTTGTTTAACTCACAGGCTCTGGTGAGGGCCACTAATTCTGCGGCCTGGGCAGAGCACTGCGGAATCTGAGCTGTTTCCACTACTTGCTCTAATGTTGTGAGGGCGTAGGCGGCTGATGTGTTACCATCTAGCCCTCTGAGACACGATCCGTCCACATACAGTGTACCTTCTGGGTCTGCTATCGGGGTATCCTGTAAGTCAACCTGTCCCTTCGTCTCCTCCTCTGTCCTCAATATACAGTCATGTGGATCTAAGTGGGCATCCTGAGTATCCAGTGGAAGTAATGTGGGGGGATTCAGTACAGTGCAACTCTTGATGTTAATGTGGCTGGAAAAGAGTGTCAATTTATAACCTTATTAAGGAGGGTATCCACAAAGTGGGGAACCGTCAGAGTCAAGGAGGAGTTCATGACAATCCCCGCACTCTGACGGACCATGAGTGCGTCCGCAGCTGTCTCCCGTAGGCATCCTGGGAGAGCCCTCGCAACAGGATCTAATGTAGCTGTAAAATGACACATGGCCGATGGTGACCTCCGAACATCTGGGTCAGGACAGCGCATGCACTGCCGTCTGTCTCATGTACAAAAAGAAAAAATTGTTTGTTATAATCAGGAGTACCATGGACTGGAGCAGTACACAGAGCTCTTTTTAAATCCTGGAAGGCCTGCGTATGTTCTCTAGTCCATGGAAAGAAACTATCTGATATGTCTTTGGTGGTGAGGGCAAGAAGAGGTTTGACCATGGTCGAAAAATTGGGGATCCACTGTCTACAGTATGAGGTTCGGCCTATGAAGGCTCACACCTGCTTCTGTGTCCACGGAGCCGCCATAGCATCGATAATGGCCACGCGATCAGCGGTAAGCTGCCTTCCCTCTTTCGAGAGGAGATGACCTAAATAGGTCACCTTCTCTTGACAAAACGGAAACTTATTCAAAGAGACCTTGTGATATGCTGGGCAAGGTGGTGTAACAAACGGAGAGTAGCCTCTTTACATGTCGGGGCAGAATTTGCAGCAATGAGGAGGTCATCAACATACTGCAGCAGTGTGGAATTATCGGGGAGCTCCAAGGAATCTAGTTGACTTTTGAGAGCTTGACTATAGATACTGGGGCTCTCGGTGAAGCCTTGAGTTGAGGGGCGCGGCAAAATCTAAAGCTCTGCCCACCAAGGGAGTAACCAAAAAGATGTCTGCTATCTGGATGGATAGGAATACTGAAGAAAGCATTCTTTAGATCTATGACAGAAAAATGTGTGGCGTCAGAAGGAACCATCGTCAAAAGGGCTGTAATGTCGGGGACAAGAGGGTATTGCGAAATCGTTATTTTGTTAAGGGCTCTCAGATCAATCATGAATCTGTATATTGTAGGGGAGGAAACGTCTCCAGTCGTCTTTTTAAGAACAGGAATAATAGGACTATTACATATATTGCCACGCGTCTCCTCCCCGACGCCTTTGTCCATTAATTCAGATATTGTAGTTAAAAGGGCCGCTTCTCCTTCCACGGGCAGTCGATACTGTTGAAGGCGGGGAATGATGGCGCCGGGCTGAATACGGACCACATGAGGGGGTAAATTGAGACAGCCGACATTAATGTCTGATGATGCAACTCTAGTGGGAGGGGACCGGACAGATGCATATAGGAGGCTGCGGTGGGGGAGATTGTTAAGGATACACCTTTGAGACTACATGATATGGTCGCATACAGAGCTTTCAGTTAATCCAGGGCTGATAAGTTTTCACTGCAACCTGTAGTGAGGACCAAGGGAGCGTCAACATGTGTAGGCCAATATCGAGAGGGAGGGGTTCAGAGACAGGGCTGGTCATGGGTGTTCCTGCAAAACCCACGCAGACATTCATGTTGACAGAAAGGGGTGCCTCTGGGACTGACAGACGTGCAATAGAAGACCTGGTGGCCCCAGTATCCAAAAGAAAATTCTGATCGTTCCCCACAACTGACATTTGAACATACGGGCCCCTTTGATCCACTGGAATTTTCACTCTAGTAATACCCCTTTCCTGGTTGTCCTATGCTTGATAGAACCCTGTCTAATCAACTTCATCATAATCATCATTGTAATAAGTGTGTGTTGCTTCGTATCCATCAAACCTATTGGCCGGTCATTGCCGGACAGGAGCATCATCCCAGGACCTACGTTCTTTGTCCTGCAGACGGGGCGGGCCATGGTCCTGAGTCAGCTCCCCTCCCTAGGATCGCAAGGCCGAGTCTTCCCTGTTTGGATATTTTCGGCTAATGCAGGACACTCATCTATCCAATGGCCGTACCTTTTACAATGAGCACACTGATCTGTTTGGAGGGCTCCCGTGCGTTGATGGCCTGAGGGGGTAGACTGGCGAGCCCTTGGAGGGGGTTGGGCCTTTGGTTTGAAATTCCTGTGGGTATCGGGACCTCGGGGAGGATAAGCCTGCTGCAGAAGTACTTTGGTTTTAAGATCTTTATTTCTTTTAACCTCTTTCTCCTTATACTCGTTTTCCCTATTCTCATGGTATAGGGCCATGGCCAAGATGCCAGTCATTGTCTGAGTTGACCATGTACTTTCAACTTTCTTAAGTCTAACGGAAATTTCAAGAAGTAGATTGCTGACAAATTTATCGACAAACACTGGATCTGATCCTGGGACACGAGGATCCAAGCCACTATGTCCCTTATACTCTGTCTCAAAATGGGTGAATAAGTCAGCCACACTTTTATCCTTCCGCAGACTACAGACACTTATCTTATCCCAGTTAATGACTGTTTCTGGCAAAAGTGTTTTCATAAGCGTTATTATTTTACCGGGCAAGTCAGGATAGCATCTTCTGGCTTAGTCCCGCCTACCCTTGCATCTTCTATAGCCTCCAGATAAGCCCATTTACCTGCCAATTCCACTTCATGGTCAGTATGTCGAATCTTGTCCCAAATTTCAGTAGGGACAACCGTACCAAAAAGCAAATCTATATCCTCAAGAACGAGGGCACCTTCAGATATTATTTGCCCTCATTTTTTGTAAAAGGCAGCCGGATTCTTTTGGGAATCCGGCAATTGTCCCTTTATCTGCATCACTTCTGACCTTTTCCAAGGAACATGAACCCAAAGCCTGTGCCAGTGTGCTTCGACAGGTCCTCGGCCATTATTTTGGGCATCGGTGAGTGTGTTATGAAAGACAGGGGCTGCCTCTCTCATTGGCATAACTGTCTCTAGAGGGGTTTTGGGGAAGGCGGTCATATCACGGTAAGCTATCAAAGCAGACATAGCGCCAAACAACCCCTCTCCCTGCACATTGCCTCTTTTTATTGGTGACCTGAGGTCCACTAATCCGGCGGGTATCTGCATAAATGAATTCTCGAATCTCTGCATAACCAAGGTACACATGTATTCAGCCCAGGTGGTCTGTTCCATAATCATTCACTGGGTAAAGGTGGACCATATTTCTTTAAATGGATAAATATTCCCGCTATTTATCCAACATTTACACTGTAGCTTTTGCAGGTTATCTTCTCGAAGGGACGAAAAGCTGACTGCAGAGCGCAAGGAAGCCAGTCGGGGGGAATTCAATAATCTATATAAATCCTGGTTAACCGAAACCACGGGGAAGTAGGGAAGGGGTGGGCAAGGGTAAAGCTGCAGGGTTTGGGTGTATGAGGACTCGTTGTCATTCCTGCGGCGAGGTCAGGGGTAGTGTGCGCAGTCGGTGTCATAGGCATCAAAATAGGGGGGGTCGGTGTGACGGGGGAACAGGAGGAGGGGCAGTGGGGGCAGGAGTGTGCAGCACGGCTGGTGCAGCTGCATGCGGGGCAGGGGGTGTCAGCGCAGGGTACATGGGGGCATAAGCAGGAGGACTTTCCAACATGGTATCGAGCAGGGAATCGCCCTCTCCTCCCCCTTCCATAAAGCCTTTTCCTTTCTCTTCACGGGCCGGGTAGCACTTCTGCACCCGCGCCCTATGTTCCCTATCAGCTATCTCTACAGATTTTTCCATTGCTCTCTGCTCAATTTCCTTCCTCCACAACCTGACAGACTCGAACATCGTGGGGCGAACCTTTTTTTAAATAGCTGTTCCTTTTGATTTGCAAGAATCTGTGGATCAATGGACCCATTAAAAGTGTTAAAAATGTTTGGTATACTTAGTCCAAAGGGAGGAAAACGTTATGGCAGATGTAATGTAATGTATGTATACTTGTAAAGTGCACTGTTACCTCGTTACGTGGCGTCCTGGCGCTGTATACCGCTGGGGAACCCGTCCTGGCTTTCCATGTGAGAGGGCACCCCATGGTGAAGCCAGGCATCCCCGGCGTTGCTGGGGCCGTTGTGGAGATTAAGCAAGCTATTGCCCAGAGTTGCAGAGTGGGACCCATGGTTAGCGCAGGCACCTAAGCGAGAATTATCGAGTCCGCGGACATTGACCCAAGACCCTGCCGCGTCGGGAATTGAACCCTGGTCCCGGGCCGACCTCAGCTTCAGGGTCTGCCGCTTCTAACCAGTGAGCCACACTTCTCCGATGGGCCATGCTTTGCATACATAGTGTGACCAGGCATCCCTTCTGGAGGAAGCGGACAGGCCGCCTCCAGCTGGGAGTACTGCACACGCATACAACAACATAATTTCTTAAACTAACTACTGGTCGGCATGTTTGTAAACAGATAACATACAACAGCGGGTCTGAAAACTTACCTCGCTGGCTTGGCTTTTGCAAAAGTCAATAACAGCAAAACCATACAGACTCGGTGGGTGATCAGCCCACTCTTACCTGACAGGGGTAGTTCTCTTTTGCAGACGCACGGCTCTGTCCTGTTCCAGAATTCACTATTAGGGGACCGAAGCGGTGATGCGGTCACGTGGCCCAGACAGGGCTTGGAGGAACAGCGGGCGAGTCTTTCGGCTACCGGACTGCAAGAATCCATCGGGTAGGGTACCTTCGTCGGAGTCTCTCCATGCACCTCCTCACATCCACCAGGCCTGCCCTTCGTGCTCATGGGGTCCCTATTCGGGTGCCATTTGTAGAACTGTAAGTACCCACCCACGGGTCTCGGTGGTGGGGGGACCGCAAAGTCTACTATACCCTCCTTGTGTAGCAAAAAGGAGACACGGGAGCCTTCGTCTGCAGGAGGAACCAGGTTTATTTAGTATAGCCTGGGCTATGGAACAGGGTCCCAAGCTCGTCAGCGACAAGACAGATGAGGCTGCTGCTTCACTCCGCAGCTTACAGGCCTTATATACATATTTCCCCACCCTAAGAAACCAGTTTGGATGGGGCTGGGTGCCTCCGAGTCAGAACGCAGTTACGCCATTCTTTGTTCAGGCAGGACGGTGCTGCAACAGATGGTGCAATAGATTACGGACAGATCTTGCAAAACAGGAGATGTACGTGAAAAACAGACAGACTTTGCAAAACAGGATATGTATGAAAAAACAAGTTCTGGGACGGTGGCCTGACCAAGTCTTTGTTCCCCTTTAGGGAATCGGCTTAGCCGCAAGGAGAGGGTAGGGCGATGTGTATGTGACAAATGAAGACATCAGCATAAAATCAAGCAAGGCTCTTTTGTCACAAGATGGCAACTCAAACATGGAGTAATGAAGAACAAATGGATGCCTGAAAAGGACTCATTTCTTCACCTTCAAAATGCCCCATGTCTGCCACTGCAGCCTGAATGCAGTTTTAAATTGCCATGTTGATGTGGCATTAAGAACCACTGGCAAGCCTCACACTCCCCTTTTATTTTAATTCCTATGGTAGGCCATAGGTAGCCCATAGGGCTGGATGCTGTGTAATTAAAAGGTTGGCCATGTACTTTTTAGTTTTTCATGTCCTGATAGTGAAAAGCTGCCAAATTTGTTGTTCACTACTGTGAGGCCTACCACTCCCATAGGGTAATAGTGAGGATTCTTAACTACATTTAGTAAGCTTTTATTTCCAATTGGGAGCTGGTAGCTATGCCATATTTGGTCTTTTTGGAATTATAATGATAACCCCTATTTTATTGTAATGTCGGGCTTTTGATTACTATTTGAAAAATGCCACTTTTAGAAAGTTGGCCTTTTTATGTCTTTAACTCTTTGATACCTGCAGCCTGGCCTGGGTAACATACCTGGGTGTAATTGACAGGAAGACTTTAAGAAATTCCTGCCTGACAATAACACAGTAGAGGGATTAGGTGCACCTGAATGAATGGAGGGTGGTGCTGGGCATAACGCCATTTACAACTGAATAGCCTGTGCTCTGATTTCACCTAAAAGGGCCTAACATCCCCACATTATTCCTGCAACCAGCTTGGAGCCAGGGCAGGACAGGCAAGAAATTCAATGCACTTTGAAGCCACTATCTAGAAGCTTCTTCCACATTCCAGAAGAAGGGCACCAGGGTATAAAAATTAGACCTCAGACACCAACTCTTCAGGGCACTTCTGGACCTTTGGATACTCTGCCAGGAAGAAGGACTGCTGTGCTGCTGGAATTACTGCCACTCTGCTAGATAGCTTCTCTGAAGGACTGATAGCCTGCGGGATTGCTGACATGCTGTCCTGCTGCTCTGCTACCTACTGCCTAGGTACACAGACTGGATACACATCTGCTCTATGACCTCCAGAGTGTCTCAGAAGGGCTAGTTTGCTGGCCTTCAGTTCAGAGCCACAGGGACACATAAGGCATCCTCCACCTTGAACCCACACCTGGACCCAGCCTGAGGGAGTCCTGACCATTCAAGTGGGTAGTGCCCCTCCAGTCCTGAACCCTTGGAAGTAGTGCTAAAGGTGCCCAGATAGCCAACATCAAAACGTGGGGATTAAGAAATATTTGAGCTAAAAAGTGCACTGAGAACCAGGAGAAGATCAGAACCAAACTGCTCCTCTGACCACCTGAGGTGCTTCACCGGTCAGATTGACTTTGCAGCTTCGCCCACTACACTCTTCTCCACTGCAGCAAATCCTTTTCAGCAGTCCATCTCCAAAGAATTAACTGACCTTGTGGAACGTCCTGGAACTACAGCCCTCTGCCTTGTCCAACTGGAGATTTTTGGCGACTAAGTCATAAAGCAGAAATATTCACAGCAGCTTTGACCCAATACCAACCAACAACAACATTCCCTTCTCGGACACTTCCTACATCCTTTCCCCACTGAACATTACTGCCTCAGAACATCTTTCTAAGAAATGTTTCTAAATCCGAAGGTACACACTGACCAGGCCCAATTCACTTTTTGTATCCAAACCGTGCTCCACCTTGGTTAGATATATTTTTCAACCCGGTCCCACGCGGCTAGATGTCCGTGGTTGGCACTTTGCATTTTTGAAATGTGTCCTTCTGTATTGTAAATGGTACTCATGTAAAGCACTCCAATAATTTGGGGTCGCACTATATAAAACTGCTAAAAGAAAATGGTAATTAGCAAATTAGACTATTGCTCAAGTCTTCTAGTTGGCACCCCTCAGACTAGGCAAGGTCCTTTATTTTCAACCAGAATCACAATTAACCTGCTCAGGCACACACTTATCACTCCATTTCATCCTAAAAGTCAGTGGCTCTCAATTAAACAAAGGGCCCTCTATAAACTGTAGAGAATAGTGGGGAAAGTGGTTTATGGTATTTCCAAACACTGCAAAACCAAAGGGGATGATGTTTAACATTGCAAGCACTCACACCCAGTAAACTGATCTGGGTTTAATCCATCATCATTTTTAGCTCAATCCGCCACCCCAGTTCAGACATGGCCATATGCAAATCAGTCTGACCCTGTGCCTCATGGGTACAGTCCATCCAGAACTGCCAAGTCTTCCCTGTACCTGAAACAAGCATCCTGGGACCGGTTTCTGGCTAATCAGCCAGGCTAGCTTGAATCCAGTGGCAAAGTGAGAGAGGGACCCACGTCTGGTCATACCCTGCCAACTTAGGGCGAACAAAGAAAAACCAAAGGGGATGATGGATGGAGTGTTGAATATTCAAAGCACTCAGCCCCAGTCAACTGATCAGGGATTAATCCATCATCATTCTTTATCTCACTTTGCCACCTCAGTTCAGACATGGCCATATGCAAATCAGTCTGACCCTGCGCCTCATGGGAACAGTCCAGCCTGAACTGTGAAGCCATGTCTTCCCTGGACCAGAAACAAGCAGCCTGGGACTGGTTTCTGGCTAATCAGCCGTCATCAGCCAGGCGAGCTTGAATCCAGTGGTAAAGTGAGCAAGGGACCCATGTCTGGGCATACCCTGCCAACTTAGGGCGAACAAAGCAAAAACAAAGGGGATGATGGGCGGTGTGTTGAACATTGCAAGCACTCACCCCCAGTCAACTGATCTGGGTTTAATCCATCATCATTCTTTAGCTCACTCCGCCACCCCAGTTCAGACATGGCCTAACACTCTGAAGAAAATGAGTTTTCACTAGGTTCCATTATTTTCCTTACATTCGTCCATTCCTTGCCACCTCGTGACAAAACCCTGCCTACAGCCTACATGTCTGCTGATGCTCAAAACTATCGCATACCCAAGTCCCCCTGTTCTTTGTGGGTAGCCAATTCATCAACAGAAAGCCATGAGACACCCACGCCCTGTGTAAACAAACTTATTTTTCATCTTCTGCTTCCTGCTTGGTAAACGTCCTTGACACCGTGATCAGGGTATCTGGACAATGGTCTGAATACTGAGCCTTGATCAGGTTGATTGAACAATGGACTGAATGCCGAGCCTTGATCAGGTTATCAACTACAAACACCGCCCTGATTGAACAATGGACTGAATGCCAAAAGAGTGGGGTAAAATGTGTATAAGGCTTGTACGCTGCGCAGTAAAGCAGCAGCCTCCTTGGTTTTGTCCCTGACGAGCTTGGGACTCTTCTATTCCATAGCCCGGGCTATTGTAATAAAGGTGGTTCTCTCTGCAGATGAAGGTTTCCGGATCTACTTTGTTATATAGGGAGGGCAAGAGTAGACTCGGGTGATTCCCACACCGACAAGCCCTTCTTGGGGTGGGCTTTTTTTGGTTCTACAACTACCTGAGATATGGTCTGATATTCTCCCTTCAGAAATCAGCATTCCTCACACCAAAACGTAGTGCTCATGCCTAAACTTCAACGGTAGACCTTTAAATACCGACTTCAACACTCATCTGAGCAATTATGAGATTGTTTCATCTTATTTTAAACAACCTTGCTTTGAAGTTCTCCTTTGTACCTAGTTAATAAGTCATCAGCGGCGGCTACTCTGTAATGGTGGAGGAGCGTCGTCCCACTGGCTCAGAGCCAGCAGCTGAAAATTAAAAGAATATTTTACTATAATTTTATTTTTCAGCTTCTGGATCTTAGCCACCGTGTGCAGGGAGTGGCAGGGCCAGGTCATGGGAGGAGGGAGGAGATATGGTAACTGTGCACTTTTAAGTGCGCAGGTCAGTTTGGCTGGCCATTTCAGGCCATCCAAACTGACATTCACACTTAGATTCCTTCAACCCGGCTGTATTGTACAGTCGGGTTGGAGAAACAGCACAGACTCCCTGTGCCTGAGTGAGTGCTAGTCCAGCCTGCTTAGGCCAATCTCCATGCTGCTCTCATGCTTGAGATCATCATGGGGATTGGTTGGGGAGTCTGATGCTGTCTCAGGAGCACAAGGAGGCCAGCGGTACCAGGAAAGTAAAACATATATATATTATTGTTATTAACCCCCACTGCGCTCCCCCCTGGTGCTTACCACCGGCCCCCTCACACTCCATGCACTAACCCCACCAGCCGTTATATCTGCCGGTCACCACTGTAAGTTATGCATACAAGTTCTGGTATGTTTTAATTCAAATTACTGCAGAGAAGTGTTCTCTTAAAGTATTAAAAATACAGCATCAATTCTGATACAAAAGTTTACCGCCCTATAAGCCTATTCATAGTACAGCGGCTTTTCTGGGAAGTGTTTACAGTGTCTAATAAGAAGTATAGCAACCTCAGTTAACAGTAAAAATGTAACATTTCAGTCTTCTTGAAAGAGCTTTATTGAGAACACGGTATGGCAGCTCTGCCATAAAGTGCCAAAAATAACAATGTCCTTTTGTATTCGGTCTGGGTTTGCAGCATGCACAACTAACATGGCTTATTGCTGAAAAAAGCAATATATGGTAGGCTTTCAGTGCATCCCCTTCAACTATTTTCATTTTTTGGACCAGTCTCTTTTAAACATTGGCTTGATATTTCCTTAATCACAACTTGGGTCAACCCAGAGGAGTATTGCTCTCGTCATTTCATACTGTTGGCTATAAAGAACCCGGAGCGCTTGCACTGAACAGCATAAGGGGCTATTTTACATCTGTAAAGTACAAAACATCAGCAAAGTTATTGTCACACTCACTGCTTTATTTAACAAGTGGAATCAAAAGAAAAAGCTATCCTTACGTTGCACTTGCCCTTTTCTCTTTCCCTCACCTCACATTCCTCCCATCAGCTTCTTGTTGCTCGCGCTTCGGCCATCCCTCTATACCTGATGTGTCCTAATGCACTCATTCCTCCTTATTTGCTCCAATGTGTTCCATTGCTACAGCCTCTTCCCCTTTTCCTGTTCTCTCCCTATTGTACTTGCTCTCACCGCTCTCTTTTTCCCCAGCTCTCCCTCCACCTTATGGGACTCATTACAATGTCGGGCAGACTCAAGTCTGCCCGACACCGTCTCGGTGGGCGGTCCTGACCGCCTAATTAGGATGTGACCGTACACTGTCCTGTCGCATTCCTACATTTCCCTATGGGAGCATGCATTACGGCCATAAACCAGCCGTGATTCATGGTCCCATAGGGAAATGGGAGGTGCTGTTCTGTCGTGTATTTCTATAGGTTCTGAATCGATCCCCCTATTCCTGACCCTATTCTGGTTAAACTACCTAGCTAGTTAACTAATAGTCAGCCCATGAGGCAAGAAAACCCCCATGATGCAGATACCGTTATCTGACGCAGTCACACTACGGCACAGGAACGTGTTATCTGATTAGGTCATAACGCTTGAGATCTAATTAGACAAGCGACATTCCTCCAGCCCCTGATAAGGCATACGACGTTCTCATAACAAATCAAACCTATGACAACCTGGATAATCCGTGCGGCCATTGTTTTGATTTCACAGAGAACTTTAGTAAAGAATGTGCTAACGAGCAAGTCGTATGACATCTTTATTGACGTACCTATGTCCATCCTTACGTCAATCCCGGCACCTTTAAGGTATAAATATTGCCGACCTTGCCCTATGCAAACGCACGCGTGGTGACAAGACGGAGCAGCCATACTTGCCGAAGCCGAGAGCAGAAGCAGACCCCGCTGGCAGCAGCCCCGCCTTCCTGACGCGCTGAGAGACGCGCTGCTATCTCAAGCCGAGAGACCCAGCACCGGCGCTTCCGGGTAGCCCTCGCAGGCAGCCTGGAATATCGAGAGCAGAGAAAGAGATACCATTCCTCATTCATCCTAAATTCCAGGTACAGAACTGAATAACCCCTCACAGAGAATTCTTTAGTTATTCACTTGGCAAAAACAAACTTAACTTAAACTGTAACTTTCTATTCCCGCCCACGCATTAGACTTAGGTCAGGTACACGGGGTAGGCGTATTTAGAAACACCAGTTGAGTACGTTTAGTCAAATGTATATGTGTATGTAAATATATTTTAATCATTTTAAACATCATATGGCTCAGAAACCATATCAATGTTTTTACAGTATTATTTTATACTATTGCTTCTAATGTATGCACTTTACTTAACTATAAGTATTGCAATAATATCGATCCATTTCTCTTGTACGAGAAAAGAGACTGATCAATAAATAACATCTTTTATTGAACACGCCCGTCTCTTCCTTTTCTCTACATTCTGATGAGACTAAGAATGCACGTACTGACTGAGTAAAATAATTGCCTTGTGCTCACACGACTCTCGAGATTGACTCTTGATTAGGGGAGAGCAAAGTTGTCATGTTCTATGGTTGTCAGAAACTAAATCCCTTCTTGTCTAATCAGGGAAGTTAATCCTTCCTTGAACATTCGAGAAAGTTTCTAGCGAACTCTGAGCTTAGCTGGCAAACCCAAAAATTAAGTCTAGTATCGACAGTAGTAGACCTAGTTAACGTCTGGCCTAGGCCTTTACTGCTGTAGGTACTATTCCAATGCGCAGAGCCTATTGGGAAGATAGGAACTACACTACATGGCGCCCAACGCGTTTGGAAAGGGCGATAAAACTAACGTAAGACATTTAGAGTAACTCAGTCGTGCTTTCTCACTCAGACCCCTTTTCCCAAATACTCCAAAGACGTCTGGAGTGGGTGAAAGGTTATTATATCCTCCAAAACCTCGCAGGAGGGAACTCCTATGTATGGTTCTTGGTCTAGTCAACGTTGAAGGATAAAACAGTTCCAGAATATTGTGCATCTAATCTCTGTTTCCATAAAGAAACCTGATCTGCAAATAAAAATAATACCATCCTGTCTGTAAAATGGCAGAGAGTGATGATGAAAGAGAGGCAATTAGATTAGCAACTGAAATAGCAGATGCTGATGCTACCATGCAAACAGCAGACCCGGATATAATACTCATCCAGGTCGCCAAAAGGAGATCTATAACCTTAAAACTTATAGAAAATGGACTGACACCTAGAGGTGGCACAGTCATATTCGTAATTGAGGCACACGAATATCGGCAGACAGAGGTATACTATACATGGATACATTTTCCAGCAGCAAATGCTGTAACAAAGTACTTCCACTATTACAAAGTAGAGGAACCTCCTGAAACGTACACTCCTTTCGAGGAGGTGGAAGCACCACTCAAATTCCAAGAGCATTTGCTCTTATTTGATGGCGCCCTAATACATAACAATCACATTACAAGGCTCGGTCCTTTAGGAAGACCAGGAGCAACGTGGCCGGTCTTAGCCGGATACACACCACATCCAGACATCGAAAGAATGCCTGCAGCAGAGCTATTAATACAGCTAAAACAACTACTAAAAATTCATAGACAATTAGTTCAGTATGTAATGCGGACTTCAACAATTCAGCCAGCGATTAAACTTCCACAGCTGACCCCTCACCAGGGGAACACAAATAAAATTACACCACAGAACATCCAATCCTGCCTAGGTAAAGTTCCAGCTAAACGGAAACAAATACCATTCTGGTTGGCACAGAAAATTACCCAAATAGAGGCGGTGTTTCCTGACACCACCCCGCTGGAAAAACACAGGATTCTGACTATATGTCTCCCAATGGGAATCGCACCACACATTGAGGACTGTGACACTTGGGGTACAGTCTTTGCTTCCATCTACACAAAAACGCACGGTGTTCCATCCATTTCGGTAATACCAGATGTGCTAAAACAAATTCAAGATGAATACGGTCCAGAACCTGCTTTAACTCTTGGTATGAAATTACTGAAAGACTTCAAGCAGGTCTCGGCTATATTATTAGCCAACATAAAAGGTGAAGCAGCAAACGTGGCGATCCGCCAGAGGTTAAAAGAGACAGATATAGCAGACCAACCAGCTGAAATTGCCAGAATCATAGAAAAATCCTATGAAGAACTAGGCAGAGATAGTCTAGGTGGAATACCAGTAAAACCGCAACTGACTACAAGTCCAGAAAAAATGTTTTTTAATAATAATAATAATTCACCAAAAAAGAACTGGGATGGAAATAAACAATCCAATCCTAAAGAAAAGAAATTCCAGTCCCGAGGAAGGTCTCCTAGGCGAAGAGAGAAATCTCCAAACCCGAGACAAAGGTCACCCCAGAGTGACCCCTCTGGGAATAGATATAACCTTAGAAATAGGGATAATATTAAAAAACCTGATAGATATCAAGACATTGATACACGTCCCTCTCAATCTTTTCAGAATTCCTCGCAGAAATCGGAAAGAAGAGGACGATCAGAAGAGCACGCCAAGTCCAAAGACAAGGAACCTGCTCAACTGAAAAAGAAATTACAATTTCCAAAAAAGAAGGTAGCCAGTATCAAGGTAGTTAACAATGCCGAGAATACTGAGGACACAACTGAAAAACGGAGAGTGGGCTCAGACAATGCTAGACAGCGCAGCAGAGGTGAGCATAGCTCGCAAAGTCCTTATGAATCATCTGGAGACAGTGGACACGAATGAATACCTTCAAGTGGAAACTGCAGATACCAGAGTTAGCAAGCCCCACAAAATATACGAGATAACATTACGTATAGAGGGAGATAAGACTAGGAAAATTAGGGGACTATTTTGGGATAACCTCTCCAAAGGCTATGACATCCTTCTAGCTGAAAAAGACTGGCCACCAGAGTTTGTCAGGGAGTGCCCTCATGGCGAAGAAGTAATTATGCCTGCCTTCTCGAATCAAATACCGATTCATAAAAAATATACACTTGCTAGAAAGTGGGCAGTGGCCTTAGCACCTGCTTTATATAAAAATCATGTAGGATGGGATGAGGATTCTCCTCCTCACAAAGTCCAGTTAAAATCACAACCAACCGCACAAAGGCAGTACCCAATTAAGCAAGAAGCTAAAAAACAAGTAAATGAAATACTAGATCAGCTAGAATACCAGGGGGTGATTGAAACTTGCACCTCACAAATGAACAATCCTTTGTTTCCGGTCGCCAAACCAGACAACTCATATCGTCTAGTTTTGGATTACCGACACCTTAACACATGTTGCAAAACTTTTGCAGTGCAAAACTCACACAGTGCTGCACTAATGAATAACATAGTGCGCAAAAAATACAAAACAACCTTGGACATCTCCAATGGATTCTTTTGTCAAAACATAGCACCAGAGAGCAGATATTTAACAGCTTTCTCAGTAAATGGCACTCAAAAACAATTCTGTCGGTTAGCCCAGGGGTACAAGAACAGCCCGGGGGTATTCTCAGCGAGAGTAACAGAATTACTACAACTATATGATGATGAAGCATTATCTTATGTCGATGACATTTACTTAACAGATGATGACTTGGAGACTCACTTGAAAAGAGTGAACACCATAATACTTGGTTTCGCTGCAGAGGGTTACAAATTCAACTTCAAAAAATCCAGAATTGCCCATCTGAAAATCCAGTACGGAGGATATGAATTATCAAGTATTGCCTGGTTGACAGTCTTTTAAGAACTAGAAGAATTAAAAAATCTAAAATATGAAAAGACGTATCCTCTGCCAATCGACATTCTGCCTCTACGACATTACGCCTGTGTAATCTATACAGACGGACATGCTCAACCATCCGTTTGGGGAGAACAAGCATACAACCCCACATGTGAGATTACAAAAGAAGTGTGGCGCGGAGGTAAACTAAGACCTCTATTAACAAAGACACACTCAGTAGAAACCAATTCAGAACAACAAACTGAAATATTAGCTTTGAAAATGGCGCTAGATAATGCGGATCGCGAATTCCCGACACTTATAGTGTCAGATTCATATTACTGCGTCAAATCATATAACAGCGATTTGCAGACATGGATTCAGAACGGTTACAAAGATGACACAGATGCACCAATAAAGCAGAGACTGCTCTGGGAACAAGTAGCTCTTTTGAAAAAAGAACTACCAAAGACTCACGTGACTCACTCACTGAGTCATCAACGTGATGGCGTTCACGTTGTAGGGAATTCATTGGCTGAAGCAGCCGCAGCGGCAGCCACTAAACGGGCTCCCGTAGATCGAAAAAAGCGTACATTAAAAATACATTGACGGTGAAACATTGCTGGCGGTGAAAACGTCATCAAAAGGCGACTGCTCAGCGTTACCGATCAACTATCCACTCAATTATACATACATAATCGATGCAAACTCCGTCCCTTTTGCTCGAATCCCTGGAGTGGGGGATAGAGTGATTCCAAACATGGACAGGAGAAACTTGTTAATCGCAGACGCACACATGGGCGAGGGTCACAGACACCTTAAATTAAAAGATTCTCTGGAAGAATTACAATCACGGTACTGGTGGCCAGGCATGAGCCTGCACTACACCATGTTTGTAAAAAACTGCCCAAACTGCAACAGAGATCGCAGTGGGGAGAGAAGCAGTTTAATACCTCGTCGTATCAAGGCAGATAATATTACCAGCAAAAAGAATGGCTTGCGATTAACATATACAGGCTAGTTTCCACTTATAATGTAGATCACCAGCACTCGGCTGACGTCCGGACTATTATACAAGATTTGCGAGTCTAAATGGCATATACGCTAAGAGCATGCTACGTTCGACCATTTCTTTCACTCAGGCAAACCAGCCTGGGGGGGAAACATGGCCAAATGAGCACAGCCCAGCGGGAATCTTCTCACTTCCTTCCTGAGGGTATGGGACGGTGTAAAGAAAAAACCAAGGCAGAAAGCAATCTATAATAGAAAGGATATTAGGTTCGGGAGCTGGGTGGGTCAAACATCTAATAAGTGTCCAACGTAGTCTAAATAACTTGCCAAGAAATTCTCTGAAGGGATTCAGTCCGTACGAATTATTATTCGGAACTAGGATGTTGATCTCTGACCTTGATAGTCAGACTTCAGTGGTAATAGAAAAAACCTTTGATGTCAAAGACCGTTTGGCTATTTTGCAGGACTTAAACAAAACAAGAAAAGACCTGAGCAACATACAGTTGAAACAACAGCCAACGACCACTGAAGATTCACCACCTGTCCCAGCAAGACCTGTCTGGATTCCAAAAGTCGGGGATCTAGTCAGGGAGAAGATCGCGGTAAAGAAGGAATTTGGGCCTTCTTACAGAAAAGCAGTTCCTGTCTTGTCTGTCAACGGGACAAGATCAGTTGTACTACCGCCACTTGCTGGAAAAAAGGAGAACCGAGTTGTATCCATCGACCTGGTAAAACCACAACATGTGGCCGATAACAAACAGTAGGCCAAGTGGACTCCCAATAAGTAGCAGAACACCAAGGTTTGCTACCAGTACAGAGGTCCTAACAAAGAGGCTCATCACATTCGAAACGCCTAAAGAAGAACAACAAGGACTATGCAACAATGCAATAGAACTCAGACCTCTGAAAACCCAAATAAAGACATTTAGCAGAGACACACCAATCTACAATGAAGTTCCAAGTGAAAATGCAAGAAACAAAAATCCTGAACCAATTGGAACAATTGACAGAACTGCATCTGGTTACTTCATCAACTTCGATGATTCCTCTGAAGGTTTCAGCGAGCAAAAGACACAGCCATCATCAAAATCCTTTAAAGACAAAGCTAAGGAACTTTTGAAACAACTGAAAGAAACATATCTGGTTACTCCATGGATTGAATTTTGGGTGGGTTTTGGTGCATTTATCCTCATACTTTGGCTCATCATGGTATTTACCTTGGGACGCTTCATTGAGGGAAAATATGCTAAAATGGACACAGCAAGTCAGAACATCAACTTGGTCCTCAAACCACACACATCCTCACACGTCGAGAAACGAGAACTTTCTTCAGAACTTTCTTCAGCCAACTTCACAGCAATTCCAATACCTGGTGGGGTAGCCTGGGACAACACTGACTATGAAATTTATGGTCCGGTCGAGATCCTGAAATATCCACACCAAATCAAGATCTCCTTGAGTGATTTTGCAAAACCAAACTCATTTGCTGATGATTGGGACTTTGAAAGTATAAACAATATGATGTCTGACTTAGTAATGTCTGCTAAATTTACAAAACATGATTATTTGCAAGGTTCTACAAATTATGATAGTATGTATTGCTATAACCATTATGGTAACCATTTCTTGCATAAATCTGCACAACCTAGAAATGTTTTAAATTATAATCAATGGGAACATTGTGCTACACCTCCAAAAGGGAGCTCTAGAACCGTTTATGACAAATATTCATATTTTTCAGGTTTTAACATAACTAATGCTGAAACATTTTATTACAAATTGTCAAACAAGACAGGGATGAAAACCATGATAACCAACACAAAATTGATTTATTCTGATTCGTTCTTTGAAAAAATGAATACTTTTGGATTTGATTATTGGGACAAAAATGTTGATTTGAAAAGTGTTTGGGGTACAAAAGAATGGCAAGTACAGGGTTTAGAAGCTTTGTTTAGAGCCTGCATGATCCCAGAACAAATGATATTTTTAAATGACACTGTTCAACAAACCACCTGTCTTGGCTTAGCCAAAATCAAAGATTTAAATAACCTGTCTATTCCAAAGCCAACAATGTTTAGCAATAGCTCTGAAACAGATGAAGAAATAGACATAAACCATATACTTAACCAAAACAGAACACATCCTGATTGGAAACAATGGTTGATCTGGCCCACAGATACAAATAACTGTCAAGATAGATTCCTGAATAAAACACAGGGTTTCAAAATGACCAGGCCAGACCCTAGATATCCCCAAAGACATCACCCAGGGATAATAACAACCTACAGTGTGGGCAAATTATGCCTTCAATGGCTACAAACTTCCACACTGCCTGAAATTAAGCAACACCTAACTTTACTTACTGATGGTGCTGACTTGCGTGATTTCATACTGGGACCACGCAAACAGCGTCAAAAGCGTTTCATAGCAGCCTCTGTATATGCAGCATACAATGAGGCCTGGAAGGTTACTCAAATTGAAACAGCAGAAAGAATACGGGAAATTGACCGTATTAATTTGGAAAAATCACTTTCTGTAGTGGACAATGGGTTAATGACTCTGTCCTCCAGAATTTTTTCATTGGACAGCATTGTGTCTTCAGCAATCGATATATTATCGCAAGACTTACTGTTATTACAACATGGACAGTCACAATTGCGTTCCATTGTACAGCTTGGCTGGACGTTACAAAATCTGCGTTCAGGCTATGTGCCTTGGCGTTTAATCAACACAACGTCACTATTCCAAATCTTTAACCTTACTGATAGACAAATCGGTATGGCGCAGAAGGGTGCTGATTATACAATCTTGAGCATTGAAAAACTAGAAAGATTACCAATGACAATGTCAGAACGACCTGTCAGTGAATGGATAATCCACGGAATCATAAATATTCCAATCTCAACCTTCAGGTTTCAATACTGCCAAAAATATATACAGGCTGGCATGTACGAGAAATTGGGAAAGGGGTACCTTAAAACAACTTGGAACCTGCCCTATTCACATGCATGTGTCAGTAACAAAGGACAGAAAGTGTTTCTTAGTGGCAACAATTGTGCTATGTCACTAAGCGGCACGCTTCTGTGTAACGGTATTAGTTTGCACGGAGCCTGTGAAGGGAATTCATACAACCTTTCATGTCACCAGCAAGGCGCACCTGCAACTGAAATAGAACCATTCTTTCAAAGACTCTATAATGGGAGTTACATTCTTATTGTAGACCGCAGATGTTGTAGTCTTATGCCCGGGACTCCTTATCTCGTCACCACGACGGCGAAGGTCAAGTGCTGTGGACGTTCTTTGTTCCCCAGCTCCTTTCCAGACAGGGAGGCAAGGGCATGGCCCGGTTTGAAAATTACTTCTATTCGAATAGATACTTTAAGCAGAATGAAAACAGTGCTTCTACAGACGCCTACAAGGCTCACGTCATCAAAAGAAACATATGATCTACAAGTCGCAAGGACGACTGCAGAGATACATACATTATTATCGACTAATTCCCCCGTACATTTCGCGGAAATCCTAAGCGAAATCTTAAATATTTCTGATACCACTGGGGTCTCAAAGGTATTTAAGACAGTATTTTCGATGGCATTAACACCATTCAAAGCCATACTGGGTATTTTTCCAGATTTCGTCCATTCGATTTTTGGCGGACTTCCCCTGATCCTGGGACTAATTGCAGGAATCCTATTCCTAGTCCTTATTTTTCGTTATGGCAACCCATGTCACAGATCAAACTCTCGCGACAATGGAAGATACGATCCTAGCCATTGGATACCGGGACCGGATATCAAAAATCCTGGGACTCTCCCGGCTTAGAGACCTAAACATGACTTGGTTTCTATCATTTCGACCAATGTGGCAAAGGTGTGTTTTACCTGTACTAAGGTGTCTGCTATGCGGAGAAGAATGCGTGTTAGACACCTGTCTGACGCTACAATCGGATGCGCCGGTGGATGCAGATACACTGTTGGTTCCTACCAAGGTTCACGCACTGTGCTGCCCTCAAAGGCTGCCAATTCTGATGACGGCATTCCTGGAATCTTCACCACTACGATTGAAGAGTAGTGAAGTTCGAGATGAAAGCAGCATCGAACAGGTACGACCTTCTGTCAGCAATGCAAATCAGAATGTCAATGGAGACAATCATGCACACGAATGCATGGTTACCCCTATTTCCGACTTAGTGGAACTTTCCCATGAAGCTGTTGACAGTTTTTTCGAAAGCCTGAATGATATGATGTTCTCTCCGGAACAGAAATAGAGACTTTTGAGTAAACTCGCACACGGCGTTCCCTGAATTCGGCCTTCAACTTAAAAAATAAAGTCACATGAACAATTACAATCCAGTTCACGGACAGCAACTTTTTCAGCAAACCCTTAAAATATTTTTCTATATATTTTTTCCCCGGGACACTGATCTTCTGCTTAAAGTAAGAAACTATTCCTAGAGAACTAAGATTTCTATTTTAGATACTTTATATAGACTTTAGCTGCCCGCTGGTATGTTCACAAATATTTTATTATGTGATGAAATGGTCTCGACCTTCCTTTCTGTATAGCTATATTAAGAGCCATTTCATGTGTATTTCTCATATACCAAAAAGCAATAATGCATAACAATGCGTGTTTAATTTTGCATTTAGTTCATAGCTTAAGTGCATACAATATATATGACTGCAATTTTTCAGTATATTTGAAAATTTCAAAATGCATTTATGTATTTTGGGGTGGTAAGGTATACACTATACTCTATAGTATGTTGTACTATGTTATACTATGCATAGATTAGTAGATATGACCATAGTTAGCGTGGAGTGGGTGTCGTGTATTTCTATAGGTTCTGAATCGATCCCCCTATTCCTGACCCTATTCTGGTTAAACTACCTAGCTAGTTAACTAATAGTCAGCCCATGAGGCAAGAAAACCCCCATGATGCAGATACCGTTATCTGACGCAGTCACACTACGGCACAGGAACGTGTTATCTGATTAGGTCATAACGCTTGAGATCTAATTAGACAAGCGACATTCCTCCAGCCCCTGATAAGGCATACGACGTTCTCATAACAAATCAAACCTATGACAACCTGGATAATCCGTGCGGCCATTGTTTTGATTTCACAGAGAACTTTAGTAAAGAATGTGCTAACGAGCAAGTCGTATGACATCTTTATTGACGTACCTATGTCCATCCTTACGTCAATCCCGGCACCTTTAAGGTATAAATATTGCCGACCTTGCCCTATGCAAACGCACGCGTGGTGACAAGACGGAGCAGCCATACTTGCCGAAGCCGAGAGCAGAAGCAGACCCCGCTGGCAGCAGCCCCGCCTTCCTGACGCGCTGAGAGACGCGCTGCTATCTCAAGCCGAGAGACCCAGCACCGGCGCTTCCGGGTAGCCCTCGCAGGCAGCCTGGAATATCGAGAGCAGAGAAAGAGATACCATTCCTCATTCATCCTAAATTCCAGGTACAGAACTGAATAACCCCTCACAGAGAATTCTTTAGTTATTCACTTGGCAAAAACAAACTTAACTTAAACTGTAACTTTCTATTCCCGCCCACGCATTAGACTTAGGTCAGGTACACGGGGTAGGCGTATTTAGAAACACCAGTTGAGTACGTTTAGTCAAATGTATATGTGTATGTAAATATATTTTAATCATTTTAAACATCATATGGCTCAGAAACCATATCAATGTTTTTACAGTATTATTTTATACTATTGCTTCTAATGTATGCACTTTACTTAACTATAAGTATTGCAATAATATCGATCCATTTCTCTTGTACGAGAAAAGAGACTGATCAATAAATAACATCTTTTATTGAACACGCCCGTCTCTTCCTTTTCTCTACATTCTGATGAGACTAAGAATGCACGTACTGACTGAGTAAAATAATTGCCTTGTGCTCACACGACTCTCGAGATTGACTCTTGATTAGGGGAGAGCAAAGTTGTCATGTTCTATGGTTGTCAGAAACTAAATCCCTTCTTGTCTAATCAGGGAAGTTAATCCTTCCTTGAACATTCGAGAAAGTTTCTAGCGAACTCTGAGCTTAGCTGGCAAACCCAAAAATTAAGTCTAGTATCGACAGTAGTAGACCTAGTTAACGTCTGGCCTAGGCCTTTACTGCTGTAGGTACTATTCCAATGCGCAGAGCCTATTGGGAAGATAGGAACTACACTACAGTTCATCCCTGCACCCCACGACAGGCACCTCACAGTGCCTGCCACGAGGTGCAGGGATCAACATGGGGTCACCATAGGTGCCCCCTAGGCCTCCACCGGACAAGGGGGCCCTGCGGAGGCTGCCAAACACTCTTTCCGACATGGTTTCCATGGAAACTGTGCATCATAATCCCAAGGGCGGAAAGGCCCACCCTTTGGGATTGCGTGTAGGTTCTGACTGGCCAACGGGCACAAGGAGCAAGTTGGAATCCAGCCAGAATGACCGGCTGGTTACAGTTCCGACCGGCTGATACATAATCAGCTGGTCCAAACTGAAACTGACAATGGGGGCCGGTAAGCCTCCAACGAAGGTCAGAGGCTTTCCGACCTCCATTCTAATCCTCCCCTATAAGTCTCAATGCTCCAACCCTTTATCTTTCCTGGTCTCTCTCTCTATGCACACATACACACATCTGCTGCCAAGGTGGCTGAGTGAGGCTAAATCTGGGTCCTTCCCACACGACACTCCCTCTCTTTTTATTCTTCATGCAGAGCCTCTTCTTAGATCATCTCCATAATTACATTCTCTTTCAATGAATAGTAGAGTCTAATAGACCTAACAATAGTTGTGCAATCACCCTCAACTCCGACTCTGTTAAAGCATATATGCAGCGCCTCCGTTATGTCGTCACAGAGATTAAAGTGCTGTAGCATTACTATGGAAAGCATCTATGCTCTATCTCTTCATGCTCTATTTTTATTCTCTTCTCTCTCCTTTGTTGTTGCTTTATTCCTCTCTAACTATGCTCTCCCCTTCATGATGTCATACACAACTTTCTCTTCTAAACCTATCTATGCTCTCACAGGCTGTTGTATGCTAACCAACCTGCCTGATCAAACCCAGACCTTTTGGCTTTGCCAATGTGTGTTTGTAAACTACTTAAGACAGACAAGCATGCTAACAAAAACACATGAGAAAAACACTCTGAACTTTCATGTACAATTGGCAGAAAAAAATAATAACAAATAGGGTTTGAAATAGCCGCCCTATGTGGAGAAAATAAAATATGGTTCATTGTACTGACTGTCAGAAAAACACAATGCTACTCATATAGACTGTTATTTCCAGGTTGACTCTCAGAATGAAAAAAAGAAAAAAAAAGTATTAATCACAGCCATCGAACTACATTGGGAGGAGTCATGTCTACTCTTTTGACTTGTAGTCACAAGACTGGACTAATCAATGCCCTTAACATCTGACGCAGCGTTTTGGGCCATCCCTCTTACCATTCATCTTCTGTTGGACCTTTCTTTCTAACAGAGGGTTGAGAGGAGTTAACATTACATCAATCAAATTCAATTAACAGTGTAACCCAATAGACTACATAACAAGGACCTGGCGTCAGTGAGTATAGTTAAGAAAGTTTATTACAAATTAGTCATCAAGTTAAAGTTCACAAATCTCAGAACTATGCTATAAAGATACAGAAACACAACCGAGAACCCCAATCTCTCAAGAGGTTTAGGTGTACTAGTATTAAACAAACAAGAAGTCCACTTACAGCAATACTAAAGATTACCATTATGATCAGCTGCTCAGGGAAGAGTTTCCGGTTCTCTCTTCTACACATGAGTAAATCTAGAATCGTCTAAGTTAGAGTTCAAGCTAAGAGGATGGTTCATTAGTCTATTGAATCTCAATATTCAAAGAAATGAAATAAAATAGGAAATTACGAGAAAGAATGTGAAGTGAAGGAAGGTGCCAGCATTGCAGAAGCTCAATCAACAGTCTTCTCGGTCAGGGGAATTTTGAGTATTAGTTTAAGCCATATTCAGCAAGAATCAGAGGGAATAAGCATAGAGGTCTAAACCTCTCAAAGTCTAAGGATAAGTGCCTCTAGCAACAGACAGCTGAGACTCCAGTTATTCACACTAAAAGTGCTCAGGTAGCACCCCGCTGTTCGCATAACCAGGGGTTCCACTGTGCTTTTCTGTTCACAAGTTGCAAGCTGTAACATTTGTGAAATATCCCACACTGAACATGGGAACAACATCCTCCTTGCTCAACAAAGCCATGTTGTAACAATGCTGAATAGGACTCTTCAGTTAACACTCTCCATGTTCTTTAGTCAAGGTCTTCTTCTAAGTCTCTCTCTTTATCGCAATTGAATCTATTCTCAAACTAACAATGGGTGTGATTACACCTGCAAAGGAAAAGTAATGTTAGCAGCAATGGAGAACAGTATTTTATGCATAATGGAAAAGCCCAATAAAGGCAAATTTAAAATATTAAATCAATGGTCACATTTAATATACGTGTGCATTTTCAAACACAAATGAATATAACGTGTCAGTACATTTGATTCATATTGCATGTGGCATACAGTAATCTTTAATAAGCATGTGTAAGTATGGCTAAGAACTACATTTTATATGAAATATATGTAACATTAGTGAACACATTACATAAATTCATTATCATTTCTATAGTAAGCACATTCTATATATGTGAGGATGGTTTATTCATTAAGTCTTCAAACATTATCTCATTTAATACGTTTCATGCACATAGTGTTACTTATGAATTTTCATATTCTACAATGAATGCACTTCAATAATGATTCCAAGTGCAGCATTTCATACTTACACAGAACCATGAGCTAAGTGCACGTTTAGATTATGTATTTGTGACATATAAAAGTGGGGTCAAAATTACGCTGTACCATGTTCCTACCTCTCCGTCATGCTTACCAACATAAATAGGTACTCCCTATAAATAGAGTACATCTAACAACCTGCAGAAAGATTAACCATGGATGTATATTAAAAATCAAAGTTCCTAAAGATGAAAAACGAATTGTTTAAACCTCGTTGCTGCAAGGTAACAAGCGGTGAAAGTCTATCAATTAAACAGCCAGCCAGTTAGAAAATTGAAGTTAGCTCTGACCTCGGCCCACAGTTGTGCATCCTTCAGGAGTACTTCAATAAATACAGCAATGCAGCTGCAAAGTACTGACTTGAAGCAAAATATTTCAATAACCCTTCAACAAATTCCAAGAAACAGAGGGGTCTCCAGAATGACCAATTAATGCACTTAGTGCCTGTTTATGGTCATGGAATTGATGGACCCTTTATAAGCAAAACAAAGAAATCCAAGCCACTGCACTATGGTTTTTGAAACAACTTAACCTAGAAAGAAAGCCCTCTGAGCAGCAAAATGCACATGATGCCGAAACCCATCAATGGAGAACCTATGAACACTACAAATAAAGATAAACTGTATAAGAAACCGTGGAGGTAAGACATTATTTATTCAATTGGAGAACAAATTAGCTAAATATTGTCCTAAAAATCTTTATGAGCTAGTGAATATAACTTATTCAAAGAGAAATTCTGAAAACAATTGGAGCTCAGCCCAAAGATATGAGTAACTATCGAATGGTGTCTATCGTACACTTCCTGTCTGAAGCCCAGGAAAGCTTCAACGTCAACAATTCATAGATATAAATAACTTCAATTACTTTAATTAGGAAACAGAAAAGGCTGCAGCACTGAGACTGCAGATTGTAGATGAGTCACTCATTATTCTTAATAAAGGTAACTTAATTTTTACCTCTACTTGATCTTTACACAGCATTTGAAACAGCCACCCTTTCCCCTCCTACAAAGACTCTTGATGAAAGAATGGCTTCAAAAGTGGTGGCCCTTAGTTGGTTCGCCTCATATTTTACAGCATCTATCAATCGATACAAATCTCAAATTACAGCTCTAACCCTTCACTATTTCAACAGGGTTTACCTCAAGGCTCTATCCGTCCAACCAGTTTCTTCAATTTATACATGGAATCCCATGCCATTCTTACAAAACAAATGTAACTGCTACTACTACTTCCATGACGATGTCATGGCACAGTATTTTAAAGTACCCCCCTTAAAGGATATTGTTTTTCTACAATTGATTTTGGATAAGATTAAGTGTCGGTCCAGTGGGGCCGTATAACGAGGCGGTCATTCGGACTGCCACTGCTGCACCAGCTGTCCCAGGGAATCGCTGTTTCCTGGCTGTGGCGCAGCGGATAGGCGTGTACAATATAGAAGGTGGGACCACCATGAAAAGGCTTGTGGTGGGGAAACAAAGAGGGCCCTACATGGCTCCCATGCCCCGCCACCGTGGGAGTGCATTCAGGGGGCACATGTTGCATGCACCCCAAGTTCCAGCATGGCAGGGACTTCACAGTCCATGCCGTGCTGGAACTGCTTTTGCGTTCCCATTGCAGAGCCTATTTATCAACATGAGAATGACAAAAGAAAAGCCTGCCAAACACCAGTTGAACTCTTAATCTGGTGAGCGGGCCATGCAGGGCTTTGGAGGTGCTGTGCACAGACTGCCAAAGTCGTAATAAGGCCCTAAATCCTGTGTGTTCCATGATCACTTCAAATGAAACTCATAGAAAAATAGATGTTTTACTGGTCTCACCACTCTGTTGCCCAATCCTGGTAGGAGCACGGTCAAATACACTCAAAATCCTCAACTGTCCCCCATCCATCAATGATTGCGCCATACCATTGGGTTTTGTGAGATTCTACTTTTGTATTAAAATAATAGTACCTAATTTATGTTTGCTTTAATTAGTATAACTAGGCCTCACTGTGCCTCATTTCAAAAGAGTTATGTATATTTAGCTGTAAATGTTTCATTTTGCTTTCAATTATTTGAATTGATCTGCAAACCAGGATCTCTATTTGCATGTGGCAAAATAACTTCCACGGGAAAGATTGTTTCGATGTTGCAACAATGCTAAATCGCACCGCTGAGCCACCTTTAACATGTTGATGTTTTATAGCATTAAGCAGTTCATAGTTTCTTTCGTGTTTTAGGTCTCGGCCTGATCCAGCGCATGCGCTAATCTCGGCCGAGACATTTTGGGGCTCTCAGAAATGCTACTTTGCGGGAGATCAGCTTGCTAGAACGCACACAAGAGCCCGCGCTTGTGCGTTCTAGCAAGCTGATCACTCGCAAAGTAGCATTTGCGGTGACGCGCGTGCAACCCACGCACGTCACCACTCGCGTTTTTTCATTCTCCCTTTTTTTTTTTTTTTCGAGACTGGAGCTGTTCCACAGGAGTGCCAAGTGGCAAAGATAACTGAGACAGCAAGTAGGCTGCAATAATGATAGAGGGGTAATTGGTAACATAGTAATGAAATTGATGATGCTTCCTTACCCTGGTCGCGTCATATGTTTAGATGTTTAGATCGTCCCTATCAGGGATTGTCATGTTATTTAAATTAGGAGCATTATTTATGACTCAAAAACTGAATTGTACTAGTGCGAGTGATAAATACAGTTTTCTCAAATTTTGATTCGACAATAATACTTTGATGAAACAATGTTCTTCTGGTGCCCTGCAGGTGAAAATGTGATATAGATAGTTGACCTTATTTTGGATTAATTGCATTCTAGCGGACTTTTGTAGTTATCTATTGGGCTGGTTAATTATACTGTATCATTTTAAGCTTGATTATTATCGCTTCATTACTTGAAGTTAAATAACTTACCCCAGTGTCCACTTTTAAACAGTTCTCTAATTGTTCATTGTAATGGTTTCTCTTCATTTCCAGAGTTTACGTGGCTTTCTGGTTTGTCTTTCCATATAATCAGTACAACGGCAAGTTGCATAGGTATTTTCTTTCTTTAAAAGTAGTTTTTTACTTTAATCTTTTAAAACTGCAACCAGAATAATTAAACAGCAAAGGACAGTTACTGCTACTGTGGATGCTCTCATCCCTTACTTCTTGTGCATCAGTGATACCACTTGAATACCACTTGAATAATCAACAACTTGTCACCAGACCCACACGTGGAGCAACTTAATGAAGTTGCTAGTCCTTTACCATCTCCACATGCCACTCTTTTTTAAAAGTAGGCCTAAGAAGTACTATTGAGTAAATGTGATGTCCTGTACTTCAATTAATGGCTATCTAACCCAGATGTTTGCATCCTTCATTTTTAACATGCATACCAGTAGGACCTATCTTAGTCAGCCACCTGTTGGGGGTATCATACATTCTTCCATTACAGGGACCAGATTTTCACAGGGAAACGTGCCATGTATCTAACTTTTCCAGAAGCTGCGAGCAATGCTGACAGGATTGCTGTGCAAAGACCATGGCCACACATTGCATGCCACCACAGGTAAGTCCCATCACAAGGCACTCAAGGCAAGGGTACAGGCACAATTTACATGCCCTGTGCCCAGTGATTGCTGAGCCACCCACAGACTGAACTCAAAGGCAGGGTTCTGGGAATAGGGCCAGGAACAGCAAGCCCTCTGACCAGAGGTACTGCATACAGCGATTGGCCCTTGGCCTGGGCAGTAGTTACAGGTAAATCGTATCAGTGATTAAATCTGAGATAGAAGGCACTCTAAGAAAATTCCGTCATAATGCAACACTCTATCTATCTATCTATCTATCTATCTATCTATCTATCTATCTATCTATCTATCTATCTATCTATCTATCTATCTATCTATTGCCCTCACTCTATCTATCTATCTATCTATCTGTCTATCTATCTATCTATCTATCTATCTATCTATCTATCTATCTATCTGTCTGTCTGTCTGTCTGTCTATCTATCGCCCTCACTCTGTCTAGCTATCTATCTATCTATCTATCTATCTATCTATCTATCTATCTATCTATCTATCTATCTATCTATCTATCTATCTATCTATCTATCTATCTATCTATCTATCTATCTATCTATCTATCTATCTATCTATCTATCTATCTATCTATCTATCTATCTATCTATCTATCGCCCTCACTCTATTTATCTATCTACCTATCTAGCGTCCTCACTCTATCTATCGCCCTCACTCTATCTATCTATCGCTCTCACTCTATCTATCTATCTATCTATCTATCTATCTATCTATCTATCTATCTATCTATCTATCTATCTATCTATCTATCTATCTATCTATCTATTGCCCTCACTCTATCTATCTATCTATCCATCTATCTATCTATCTATCTATCTATCTATCTATCTATCTATCTATCTATCTATCTATCTATCTATCTATCTATCTATCTATCTATCTATCTATCTATCTATCTATCTATCTATCTATCTATCTATCTATCTATCTATCTATCTATCTATCTATCTATCTATCTATCTATCTATCTATCTATCTATCTGTCTGTCTGTCTGTCTATCTATCTATCTATCTATCTATCTATCTATCTATCTGTCTGTCTGTCTGTCTATCTATCTATCTATCTATCGCCCTCACTCTATCTATCTATCTATCTATCTATCTATCTATCTATCTATCTATCTATCTATCTATCTATCTATCTATCTATCTATCTATCTATCTATCTATCTATCTATCTATCTATCTATCTATCTATCTATCGCCCTCACTCTATCTATCTATCTATCTATCTATCTATCTATCTATCTATCTATCTATCTATCTATCTATCTATCTATCTATCTATCTATCTATCTATCTATCTATCTATCTATCTATCTATCTATCTATCTATTTATCTATCTATTTATCTATCTATCTATCTATCTATCTATCTATCTATCTATCTATCTATCGCTATCTATCTATCTATCTATCTATCTATCTATCTATCTATCTATCTATCTATCTATCTATCTATCTATCTATCTATCTATCTATCTATCTGTCTATCTGTCTATCTGTCTATCTGTCTGTCTGTCTGTCTGTCTGTCTGTCTGTCTGTCTGTCTGTCTGTCTGTCTGTCTGTCTATCTATCTATCTATCTATCTATCTATCTATCTATCTATCTATCTATCTATCGCCCTCACTTTATCAATCTATCGCCCTCACTCTATCTATTGCCCTCAATCTATCTATCTATCTATCTATCTATCTATCTATCTATCTATCTATCTATCTATCTATCTATCTATCTATCTATCTATCTATCTATCTATCTATCTATCTATCTATCTATCTATCTATCTATCTATCTGATGAAGCAAAGCTTCGCATTTGCGACTTGCCGTATTCATGAACCTCGCTCATGTGTAACCAAGTAATACTTTGTACGTCTTACTAACTTTATTGCATGTTTAAACGAGGTAAATGAAGCTTGCACATGTGTATTTCTAATACGATTAATTCGAGTCAATAAAATGGCCGCTGCTTTGAAATAGCTTCTGCGCATGCGTCAGTCACACTCACGTGTCCTGACGTGTTTGCAGGTTTGGAGGGAAATAGTTGCGCATGCGTAATACATAGCTTTGGCAGTAACGTGGTACTGCTCGTGCCATTGCTCTTGTGACCGTGTATATGTAGCTAACATTTAGACTGCATAAGTATATTTTATAGTGATAAGTTGAAAGTACAAATCCAATGATGTGTTTTCATAACGTTATTTTTATGTATTAATTTGTTCTCGCTTACTTTTCATGTACCGCGGGAAATGGGGGTCTGACTGAGCTGAAAGCCATCTTGGAGGTCCTTACTGCGCAGGACCGTCCGCCTGGGGAAAAGTCAACCTTGGCTGGTGGAACTCAGCCAGCTGGCAGGGATGGGCAAGATGCTCCTGAGAAGCTGACCTGCGAACTCAGCAGGACGGAGTCATGTGTCCCCATTCTGAAACAATGTAAACTTGTCATTGTATTTCCCTGGACTTTCACATGAGAACCCCAATCTCGCTAGGCGGTACCCAGAGATGCAAAGTAGGCATCGAAATAGTGTGTTCTGATTGGTGTGTTACCCAAATCCTACCTTAGGACCAATCCAAATTGAGGGATTCTGACACTTTGCAACATTGGGGGGTGGTATACCGTCCCCAAACTGTATATCTACCCTGGGTTCACCTAGGGAATTTGTCCGACTTGTCTGGTTTAGCTGACCTGTCACTGACCCAACGCACTCAATAGGTGACTAAAGATACAGAGTACTGCGGAGCACTCTGTCCGAAATTGACCATAGACTAAGGTTCTACTGAACCTTAAAGTGCTGGCGAAGCACTTTGCTGGGAGTTCGCTGACCCAATCGGGGTCTTGATCGATAGCTGCAGAGAGGGTGGAGCGCAGGCGTTGCTTCCAAACTGCGGGTGCGGTCCTGTCCTGAGCGGTCCTGTCCTGAGGGGTTCCTGTCCTGAGGTCCTGTCCTGATTCCTAATCTGAGGGTTTCCTGTCCTGTCCTGGGTGTCCATTCTGCACCTGCTGTCCTTTGAGGGGTATCCTTCCTTGAGGGTTTCCTGTCCTTAACTGACCCTTGGCCAGGGTTTGGTTTCCACACCAGTCTAGGTAAATATTGCTCTAAACTCTTAAACCTTGCACCTTTCTATTTTCTGTCTTTGCTTCAATAAAGACACACCTTTGCACATGTTGATTTTTCCATGCTTTTGCCGCAATTATTAAAACGTAAAGTCATTTGCATATTTCCATAACGTTTCCCATGTTACCTTACCTATTAGAAATCATATTTTGCATTGCAGTTTGTCATTTTCTGATATGGTCTAGAACGGCCTTTCTTAAACTGTCCAAAGAACTTTTGCCTTAAATGCATAGCGTTCCCTGTTGCATCCCATATTAGCATTTCCATGATTACCCTGACTTTATTTCTCTATAGTTATGTACTTTTCATTATCTTGATTATCGATTGCCTTATTCTTGTAAACCTAAGGCTTACTGAGAACGAACTTTAGATAAAGACTTTAAAACTTCCAGTTGTCCGTGGTCATTTTACAAAGGTATTGAATGTCAAATTTGAGTTGTATTTTGCTGCCTTTCCTTTTACAGCTAGCTCCCTGATCCATTGTGGTCATAGGTACCCGTGTCGGTGGATGGTAAGTCGGGTACGCTGAGTAATAACAGTAGGGAATTCACACAAATTGGTAGCAGCCCGTGAAGTCACCCGGTCAATGTATATGGTGAATTGAAATATATGGGCCCGAAGCCGGAAGCGGCGAAAATATTGGTTGGGTGACCTCGCGCGCTCTATCAGTTTTTCTGGTAGCAGAGGTATGGTTAGGGACTAGTTAAAGGTTAGGTAGGACTAGTTAGTCTAGTCAAGTCGGTAGCTGCTAGTATATTAATGCTGCTACAAGAGCGGCCGTTCCGAGGGACCTGATCATTCTCTTGAGAATACGCTGCTTTGAAATTTATGAATTGTTTTATCATTGTTATTCTTGTTCTTATATTGTTATATGTATTAATGCATGCATTTGTAAACCGTCTCGTTCAATGTTGTCCGAACTCCCCGGGGAATTGAAAAGGCAAAGTGGTGAATAGAATCCATTTGCCTTGAGGTCGCAGGCTCGAGGAAAGTTAGGTGCAGGTTAAGTGGACCGGGAAGCACTAACTAGGGTTTTTTCTGAATACGTGTGTGAATAAATGTCAGTAACGAGGTTCATTGGCAAAATTCCCATAGTGGCGTAACCTAGTAAGGGTCATATCGGAAGAGTAGCAGGTTCATCGGAGCTTGGGTGAAAGCAGAGGGGTCCGCTGAGAAACCTTAGACTCAGATATATCCCGGAGAAGTGGATGAGTTTAGGGAAGTAACAGGTTCACCGATGCTAGAGTGAAGGGTAGGCGGAAGAGATCTACCCGCAGCGCCTGAAAAGTAAATGGAAGTAGTTTACTTGCAGTAAAATAACTCTTTCTCTGTCTAGACACTTGAGCACTGTGGCAAATGTTTATTCGTTGTAAAATAACCAAGCACTAGCACTTTAGAAAGAAAGAAAGTTTCCGTTACCTTGTGAAGGGAGGGAGTCAGTCGCGAAGCGTCTCTGACGTCACTCCGTGCCGCGCTGGGATTGGTAGAAACAGCGGGCGGGTAGCGGGGCTGGAATTGTGAAGGAGGGGTGAGCGCCGAAGCGTGAGAACGGTCTCACGAAGGGGCCGCGCACCCGTTGGTCGAAACTATTTGAACGCGTGCACCCCATTGGTCGCACGGAATTGCAAGACGCGTTCTGATTGGAGGTAACTTTGTAAACAAAGTTAAGCGTAGAAATCGTATGTGGCACTCGTATTGTCCAGAGACTAGACCCGATCCAAGAAACCAAGGGTTTGAAAGGGATCAGTGGAAAGCCAATAGATACGATATTATGTACGGAACTAAGAGAAAAATGTCCCTTGTAAATAGGGTAAAGAATTACTTCAAAACGACAAACCGATTAAATCCAGAGAGGGCGTTATTGTCCCACCACCCAATACGCCTGCCTCTTTCATGATGTTTGATCGAGGGTACAATACCTGTGTGTGGTTGGAAAATTGGGTAAAGTACACAAAAGATGACGGAATATTGGCTTTTCCGTTAGACGGTACTTTCAATGGTAGGATTTTATTTAATTTGAGAACCCGAATGAATGAATTGCATCCCAGACCGAGACTAACGCAGTATGAGGCATTAGAGGAATGGGAGATTGAGGCTTTCGAAAGAGAGAAACCCCGAATGGACAAAGGTCTGACCAAGTGGTACCCAAGGCTGAAACAAGAGACCAGGGATAAAAGGATGAAACAATGGAGACAGAGCATGATTGTTGAGGGTCTGTTTCCCATGATGCCAGCATGTACCCCTTCTGCGGGAGAGAAAAGGACAGAAAAGAGTAAGCATTGGGGAGCTCTTGGGGAGTCAGACGATTAATTATTAGATGACATCTTTACACGGAGTCCGCCCCCTTATAATGAAGGAGCCCGACCTTCCAGTGCAGGAGAGAATCCCCAGCGTCCATCTATTAAGGAAGAGGACAGATCCCTAAGTAGGGGGGGAGGGGGTCAGGTACTGCCCTATTTTGAGAATCCCGGACCCGCGGAGGTACGAGATATATATCCTAGAGTGCCCGTGAGCCCGGAGGAAAAATATTCCCGTGAGAGAGCCTTTTTCCCCAGACCTGTTTATGAAAACGAAGAAAAACAATTAAGTTCAGGAATGCCCTTTTTACAGCCTCCATATGGGGAAGAGAGCAGGTCATTTGGCACAGGAACTTTGTTCCCTAAACCAAATTATGGTGGAGGACCAAGTGAAACGCATCCTACTGCCCCGAGTTTTACCCCTCACCTGACCCCACAGATGATACCTGACCGGACATTAGGAAGAGTACTAGATGAAAGGGAGCAAGAGGCCCTAGCTAGACAGAGAACAGAAATAATTCAGAAAATCTCCCAGTTAAATAACAGTCCTGAGGCTTTGACTATTCCGGTAACAATTGGACCAGTGGTTCCGTTATATGGGAATAATCAGGGAAGTCCAAACCCTCCAGTTATTAACCCAATCATGGCCCCACCAAGGCAAGAGCCCCTACTGATAGACGATCAGTCCAGTGAGTGCGAGTCCGAAGTTGTGTTCTTGGACCTGCCCAACAAACAGACCGGGAAGGGAGTGCAGAAGAGGCATAATCCTTTTAATGCGAAAGAAATTAAATTAGAATCAACGTCAGGTACTAGGAGTGTCTCTCTGGTAACTCCGGAAGAAATTGAAAATTGGAGTCGTGAATTAGAAAAACAGACTCCGCAAACGAAACCTTTAGACCTCTACAAACTGAGGGTAGAAATAGAGGAATTAATGGCAGGAAATGTGGGATTAGACAGATTAAATACCTACTCTGAAGAAGAATTGCTGTTTATGTGTAAAAGCCTTACCAGAAGTACCAGAGTGCTCCACGAAAAGCTGACAGACACTGCAGCTAGTATGGGGGTAGATATTTCAAGGTCCAAGCCCTTGCAAAAACCTTACAGAGCTGAATTCTCAGACAAAGATATAGAGAACTTGAATGTGTCAGGGAAAAAGTTGCAGATTAAAGAGTTGTTAGCAATTTTGCAGAAATGGGGAGATGTGGAAAAATGGAAAAGCAGGTGGGCACGAAAGAAAGATGAGGCTCGATCCAGACAAGCGACCCCTGAGTTCGCTTTGAGAGAAGTAGACAAGCCCGAACAGTTATGCCCCATGCGTGAAGTACCAGGTGGGAGGTATGTGCACGTTCCATGGTCCAGACAGGATATTGTGTCCTTTACTAACGATTTCCCGAAATTGCGCGAAAAGCCAGTTGACTGGTACCGGCAGGTGGAAAGGTTCGTAAAGGTGCAAAAATGCCTGTGGAAAGACCTAGATGGATTTTTCGATATCGTGGTCCCGGTAGATCTATGGACCGAGTGTAAAATAGCCATAGCCTGGCCTAGTGAGGAGTACCCGAGGGACTCTAACACAGGGGAACCATCGATTGAAGTAATGAAAAAATATGAACAAGTAATTCAGTATTTGAAAAATAAGGTGCCCGCAAAGGAAACTGATTGGACCAGGATAGATAGAACGACGCATGAAAGAGACGAGACAGTACACTCCTATTATGAAAGGCTGTTGCAGGTGTTTAAAACATACAGTGGTATAGATAACATCGAGATGAAGGATATGACGCATTTCATTTACAGGTTTGTAAACGGTTTAAGACCCGAAATTTGTCAATGGATAAAGGATAATAAGATCTGTTGGCATACCAAAAAGGTAGACGAGGTCCTGCGGTACGCAAAGTACTGCGAGGACGAGATGGCAGAAAAGAAAAAGGCTCTCAAGGAGAAGGTTATGTGGGCTCAAGTGAAGCTCGCAGAACAGCAGGAAAAACAGTTGAGTAATATGGTCAAAAACACTCAGAACCAAGGTCCTGGGGGTGGTGGAGGGGGTAAGCCCCGGCCCAAAATGAGCAGAGAAGAGGCTATGAAGAAATTTCCCTGTCACCAGTGCGGAGAAATTGGACACTGGCGAAACGAGTGTCCTTATTTGCCTGACGATAACCCCAAAACACCTGATTTAACTCCACAGACGCAGAAAGAAAGACCAAGAAAGACTCAACCACAGGTAAAAACGATTCAGGTGCCCCGAGCTCCAAAGCAAGTATATAAGGGAAAATCCACAGAGGGTGATGAGGTAGAAGTCTGGGAAAGCAATGAGAACAGAAATGCAGCAACTTCGCAGTATTTGTTAAATGATACCTTCCTTTGTGATGACCAGTACTGACGGGGCCTGAGAGGGGAGGACGAGGAGTGCGTACTTGGCGCCTCCTTGCCGGTAGACCAGTCCGGACCATACATTGAAGGAAAGGTTGACGGAAATGATGTCACTTTTCTGTTGGACACTGGCGCTGCCCGTTCTACTGTGAGAACAGTGGACGTTCCAAACCTACCCCTCTCGGGAGAAGCCATCCAAGTAGTGGGCGTATCTAATCAATTGATTAGTACTCCTGTTACCAAACCAATGGAGATATCCATTGGAAACTTTAAAGAAATGCATAGATTTGTCGTTTGTGACACCAGTCCAGTGAACTTACTGGGACGTGATTTGCTGTGCAAAATGAACTGTACCATCTTTTGCACACCAAAGGGAGTTGAAATTCAGACCCCAGATGAAGATGGCATCTATAAATTAATGTTAATCAGACCTGACTCGGAAATTAAACGGATGACTATGCAGGATTTGCCCAAAGAACTCCAAGAAGCAGTGAAGCCAGAAGTATGGGACTTTACTGGGAAAGATGTAGGGCTAATGAAAAACGTGGACCCCATACAGAGAGCAATAAAGGACAATGCAGTATACCCTAATACCAAACCCTACAGAATGAATGCAGAAGTAAGAGCAGGTGTTACCCTGGAAATACAGAAATTGCTAGAAGGGAACATCATACAGGAAGTATTGAGTAGCCCATGTAACTCACCGATTATGGGCATCAAGAAGCCTAGTGGCAAGTACAGAGTAGTGCAGGACCTACGAAAACTAAACAAGATAGTGGTCCCCTGCTGCCCTATTGTCCCGAACCCAGCAGTGATTCTGTATCAGATTCCCTGGGATGCTGAGTGGTTCACTGTGATAGACCTATGTCATGCATTCTTTTCCATTCCCTTGCATCCAGATAGCAAATTTCTTTTCTCATTTGCCTTCAATGGTCACGTGTATGTCTGGAACAGGGTCCCTCAAGGGTACACAGAGAGCCCCTCTATATTTAATCAGATCTTGAAAAAATGTCTGGAAACTTTAGTCTTACCTGGAAACTCTGTCCTAGTGCAGTACATTGACGACCTCTTGGTAGCGTCTAAAAGTCATAGGGATTGTGTGATTGACACCATTGCCCTACTGAATCACCTGAGTGAGAAGGGACATAAAGTAGCCCCTCACAAATTACAGTTCTGTGCAAAATCAGTGAAATATCTGGGGCACCAGATAGAGAAAGGTGTCAGGAAAGTAACATCAGAAAGGGTGAGAATAATTCAAAAGATGCAGTTACCCCGTACTCAGAAAGAGATCAGAATGTTCCTGGGAGTGATAGGATACTGCAGGCAATGGATTCTGGGATTTGCAGTCCTAGCTAGGCCCTTGATAAAAATGACCAAGAGAGGAACACCAGATATTGTAGAATGGGATGATGAAAGCTTAACAGCCTTCACAAAACTACGGGATTGTCTGTGTACAGCCCCTGCGTTGGGAATGCCAGACTATTCCAAGGAATTTTCCCTATTCTGTGACACTCGCGATAATTGCGCGTTGTCAGTCCTGACACAAGAACATGGCACAACCAGAAGGCCTGTGGCATATTTCTCTGCCACCCTGGATCCAGTGGCTGCTGGATTACCAGGATGTCTGAAAGCAGTAGCTGCTACCTGCGCAAGTTTAGAGCAGAGTGAGTCCATTGTCATGGGACATCCTGTAACTGTGTATGTTCCACATGGAGTGGTAATTTTACTGACCAGGACGAAGACTCAGTATCTCACCCCTAGTCGGCTGACTAAATACGAGAGGATTCTTGTGGGTGCTGCAAATGTAAACATTGTTAGGTGCAGTATTCTGAACCCCGCCACTTTGCTCCCCGACCCAATAGATATGGAAGGTGGGGTGGATGATGAGCATGATTGCATTGATTTAACAGAATTCAACACCAAGCCCCGCCCAGACATTAAAGAAACACCATTGCCTGTGCATGACAAGGAATTATTTGTGGATGGTTCATGTCTAAGACATGAGCAAGGAGGCCTGAGTGCCGCCTATGCGGTAGTCTCCTTAACCAAAATTGAAGAAGCAGGTTATCTATTTGATGTAAAGTCTGCACAAGTAGCCGAATTGATAGCTATGATAAAAGCTTGCAAAATTGGGAAAAACCTACGCATAACAGTGTATACTGACAGTCAGTACTGTTATGGGGTTGTGCATGACTTTGGCCAGTTGTGGCTACAGAGGGAGTTCCTGACTTCATCAGGTACCCCTATTCGAAATGGAAAAGTGGTTCAAGACCTTTTAGAGGCAATCCAGTTACCACAGGAACTGGCAGTGGTAAAGTGTGTCGCTCATAAGAAGAGCATGGACACTGTATCACTGGGAAATGATTTTGCTGATCGAGTGGCCCAATGGTGCGCCAGAGATCGATATATCATAAATCCAAAACGAGGGGGGCCCGGAACCAGCTGCCAACTTCAAGTGTTTGAAGAAGTGCCTACATGGGATGAAGTGAAAGAGTGGCAGCAGGCGGCACCTTGGCAAGAGAGAGAGAAGTGGAAGGAAGACGGGTGTAGACCAAGACGTGTGGATGGTGTCATCTTGGGCCCAACTGGTATGCCTGTGTTACCTAGACACTTACTTAGCACAATGGCGAGATTGATACATGAAGGATCACACATTGGTAGGGACGCCATGATTCTAGTGTTCCAACAGACTTGGTACAGTAAAAAGTTCAGGAAAGTAGCAGAGTCCCTCTGCCAGAGGTGCCTCCCATGTCAAGGATGAACGCAGGCAAAAGAACTGCGGTGGAACTGGGAAAAATTGGGAGGTCCGGGGGTCCCTTTGTGAGAATACAAGTTGATTTCATCACCATGCCACGTTGTGAAGGGAAACGATATGTCCTTGTCATGGTCTGCCTATTTTCGAAGTGGGTGGAAGCTTTCCCTACGCCCCAAAATGACGCAATGACAGTAGCTAAGTGTTTACTTAAAGAACTGATACCTAGGTTCGGGGTTCCAGTCACTATTGAATCAGATAGAGGGCGACATTTTCAGAATGAGGTAATCGACGAACTCTGTAAGGCCTTTGGAATAACACAAAAACTCCACTGTGCATATCGTCCAGAGGCTTCTGGAATAGTGGAACAAGTAAACGGAACTATCAAAAACAGACTAGCAAAACTGTGTGATGCATCTGGTATGACCTGGGTGAAGGCCCTGCCCTTGGTCCTGATGGGACTCCGAAGTATTCCTGACCGCAAGACAGGCCTAAGTCCCCATGAAATCCTGATGGGAAGAGTGATGAGACAAGCATGGGTACCAGGAAGCAAACTGTTGAGTATTACTGATGATTTGGTGCTTGAATACTGCAAGAGATTAGGTGACCAAGTGCGTTCTATCTCTCGCCAGATCGGAGAAGACGCCATCCTCAATCCAACGACTCCTCTCCACAAACTGGTCCCGGGGGACTGGGTCAAGATAAAGAAGCATACTCGGAAGAGCTGCCTGGAGCCAAGGTGGGGAGAGAAGCGTCAGGTGATCCTGGTAACCACCACAGCAGTAAAGTGTGCAGGGGTTCCACATTGGATACACGCCAGCCACACCCAGAAGGTATTACCAGACGAAAAGCCTGAAGAAGAAGGGCGTCCAGCAGAGGACTCTGCGGGAGCCAGACCAGAAGTAGCTGACGACGTACAGCCCAGTACCAGTCAAGCTGCAGGATCAGCAGACGTTGGCCCAGGAATAGTTGATAACGAACTACCAAGAGTCCAGCCTGCTGAAGGGGTCCAAGAAACTGAGCCAGAAGTAGCTGAAGACGAGCTGCCGAGCATATGGCCAGAGGAGTGGATACCATTGATTGATCTCACCGAAGACCCCATTCGAACAAGAGAGCGACTTTGTGAAGGTAGGGAGTGGACTAGAGAGGAAAAGCAAGGCACAGGCGAAGAACCTCAGGATCTTGAGATTCACATCAAAACTGAGGAAGGAGAAGGTCAGACAGGGTCAGAACAAGTGATTGATACTCCTCCACTGACTCCTGATGTCGAAAAGGGACAGACTAGACATAGCGTAATAGTTCGAGCAGAAGAAAATCAAGAGATCGAAGTACTTGAACAGGATCAGATAGGATTAGAAGAACGTGTTCAGGAAACAGAAACAGAGACTTTTGAAAAACAAACGCAAAACTGTCCTGAACAAGGCCAGATTAGTAACCAGGCAGAAAAAATAGATGCTAGCCCTGGAACTAGCCAGATAGAAGGGGAAGAAACTGAAACAGAATTGCCACAAACTAATGAAAATAAAAGGGTAAGAGAAGAGAACGAGGTCTCGGTACCCACTAAAAGACTTAAGAAAAGAAAGCACATTGAGCCTGGATACATAAAGAAATTGAGACTGAGAATAAAAACAGTAGAAGAAAAACGTGCAGAAGAAAGAAGAAGTGCTCGCATAGCAGAACAACCAGAAGATACTTCCAAGAGAAGGAGTGATCGAATAAAAAGACAAAACAAAAAGTACAAGTCTCCTGAATGGACGCTCGTTTTGGAGGAATTTGAAGATCTTGATCTAACTGACGAAAGCGACGGAGAACCCGTCCCGGAGTACTCTGCCGAAGAAGAAGACGAGCCACCGTGAATTTGCACAAAGTAAGCTACTGGTGTAAAGACACAAAGAGGGGTCGAGAAACTTCTTCTGAGCCAAAATGTCTGATTCAAACGTGAATGGTAGACCTAGTTGCAGTCGTTGCAAAACATGCTGCAAGGTATGAGTATGTAGTATAGTTATAGTGATATTACTCTGGATAGGACTAACAGTTTTCATTCCTTTTGCGGTGAGCAAAAATACTAATAGTGACCCTACTGAAATTGTAAATACTGAGACTGAAGAACTAACAACACAAAGTGTAGCAATACATGAGAGAGCACTCAGACAAACAAAACGAGACCTAGAAGCATCAGATGAGGGAGGACTACATTATCATGGAGTAAAGAATAGAACGCATTTAAATGTTTTCGCAAACTTGTTAATACACTATGTAGAGACTATGGAAATTGAAGATTGCTATGTCTGCATGAAGCTACCTACCTCTGTAGCTGAAGGCGTGACATATCATCACCTGCCCCTGACCTATGGAATTTCCTGTAGCATTTTAGCTAGCTTATTTTACAAAAGAGGACCGTTACAGTACTATTACTCTAACAATGACGTGATCTTTTCTGAACTCCCTATACGTGGGAACTTGAATCCTGTACATACTAAAAGTGACGTTACTCGCTATATGGGTGAATACTTTCTGACTATAGGTAATATAGACATAGGTGACGCACACAGAGATAACTTGACCTGTTCTTTGCGTGAGCAGGAAAAGATGTTCCTGAACATGGCAGAGAAGAGGAGAATAAAAATAAAAAGAAAGGCAGATGACGAAACACAGAAAAGGCCAAAATGGGCTGAGAACATGGAAGGCACCTCAAATGGTGGAGCGGGTCCTGCTCTGCTGCTGGATTTTGAAAAGAAAGGCAAGCTATGTCTTCACCGCGAGAAGACTAGCTATTATAATAACATTTTCATTGGTTCCAGTGAATGTGAACATAATTATAAGGTAATTGGAGGTTGGGGTTTTAAAAATGGGTCAGAACCTGTGTTTCCTGGAATTTATTATATATGTGGAGACAAGGCTTATTTCAAATTGCCGGATCACTGGTATGGAAGCTGCTACTTTGGCATTGTCTTCCCGAAAATATACCATGTGAACAAAGTTGCTGGAAGCAGTGAAAATACTAATGGCTTAGTGCGTAGTAAAAGAGAAAGCATAGGTGAAATAATGGGTAGTATTTTCAGTGCACTGATACCTGGAGTGGGAGTGGTTCTGAACACTCACAGAATTTGCAAATTGTCCACCATAGTGGATGTGTTGTCTACTGACACAGCTCATGGATTTCTGCTGGTCAATACCGAAATGGTTGCGATCAGATCAATGGTTTTGCAGAACAGACTTTTTTTTTTTTTTTTGTTCAAAAACCTTTATTGGAGCAAGCATAGAAAAGTACAAGAATGGGCCTACAACCGCACGGGCTGGCCGCTAATAACAAGGCACAACGCATGAAATAGAAATGTACACCCGTGGTCAGGCACAGCTCGAGCACAAAGCATTACTCTACATATATCACAGAGCAATTTAAATTTTTTATTTTACAAAAAAATAACAAACACTAAAAGGCGAATGCACGATAATTAAGGTCAGCCCAAAGAACGGAGGGGACGGTCCACGATCAGGAGAACACACCCAGAGCCCAGAGGCTCCAATCAAGTCGGGAGGGGGGGAGGGGAGCAGCAGGGAGAACCGGAAATATAGAAAAAAAAAAAAAACCCGTATGGAAAGGTTCCGGGAACGCTCGTCTAGGGAGATAGGACAATCTCAGCGGTGCCTACAAGGGGAGGGGTGCAAATATCCCCACGATAATCATTCCACTGGCCCCAAACCTTCGTCCACGCCCTGGGTCTGCCCCTGGCCACATAAACCGTCTTCTCACAAAACATGGACCAGTCCATGTTGTCTTCCCACTTCGAGACCTCAGGGGGCCTGGAAGCGCCCCAGAGTTGCGCAACATCCCGCTTCGCAATCATGTAACCCAGGGTAGCCCATCTGGTCTGGGCCACAGAGTAGTCAGTGGGCTCCCACACATTCAACAGACATCGTCGAGGTTCCGGCCGCAGGGCCACACCCGTCGCAGCAGTCATCACCTCAAGCACAGCAGTCCAGTAAGCCGCCACAACCGGGCACTCCCACAGGATATGTAAAAAGGTCGCACTCAAACCACAACCACGCTTACATAGCCCATCCGAAGAAAAGCCCATCGTCACCAGACGCGGACCCGTGACATAAACTCGATGAAGAATCTTAAGTTGAACCAAACGGAGACGGGCAGGAATGGCCACCTCCTTGGGAGAAGAGAGTGCCGACTGCCAATCCTCGTCGTCCAGCTCCAACCCATCGCCAACCCAAGCCTCCCGATGTCGGACCAATAAGTCCGCCCGATTATTGATCAATTTCTTGTAAATCAGAGAAATAGTACTATCGGGAAGATCCCCATCAAGGACACGGTCCTCGAGGGGAGAAGATTCAGGCAGGGCCTCATCAGGAACCAAGACTGAGGCGAGGGCGTGCCGGACCTGCAGGTAGCGAAAAAATTCCCTACCACTCAAACCATATTCCGCCTGGAGGGCCTGGAACGACTTCACACAACCGTTCGAGCACACATCACCCACCTTACAAATCCCAATCACATCCCAGCGGTCGAAACCCTTGGTAGACCAAAGTCCGCCCAAACGTTCCGAGGCATAAAGCGGCGTCGCCAACGTCAAGCGATCCTCCCACCCCAAACTCACATTCGCAGCTCGCCATACAGTTACTGCGATCTTGGATGGACCCACAAGATGGCGCCCGGCCGATCGAGAATAAAGCGCTCTAGTAAAGTCCCCACCCGGAAGCTGGAGTCTATCCATCTCGAATGCAGGATTACGACCCGGGGAAAACATCACGTGATTAATGGCAGACAACTGGGAAGCCCAGTAATATCGCTTGATATCGGGGAGCGCCATGCCCCCGTCATACCAAGGGATGGTGAGCTTTGCGAGTGCGATACGCGGACGCCCATCCCATATCAATTGCCGTTGAAGACTCTCAATCTCTTGGAAATAGGTCTTAGGAATAGCGTCATAGGAGTTTTGGAGCGCGTAAAGGAATCGCGGCAAGGACATCATTTTAAACAGGGCCGTCCTGCCCAGAGGAGACAAAGGAAGCTTACGCCAACGGGCCACATCCAAGCGCAATCTAAGCAACGGTTGTAGGAGATTACGCTCAAAGCGGAGCGTCGGGTCCAACGTAATAAAAATCCCTAAATACTTGAAACCCGATTGGACCACCTGAATAGGAAGTCTGCTCGGCAAGGGGGGCAGAACACCCGAAAGAACATATACACAGGACTTGGTCCAGTTAATAACAAGGCCCGAGTTGGCTCCAAAGGAAGCAAGAACGTCAAACAGAACAGACAGAGATTTACGCAGGGAGGTGAGATATAAAAGGATATCGTCTGCGTAAAGCGAAACGCGGTCCTCAAAGTCCGGAGACCAGCGGATCCCCCTGAGGGAAGGTTCCCACCGAAGCCAAGCAGCCAATGGTTCCAAGGCGAGAGCAAACAGTAACGGAGACAAGGGGCATCCCTGACGGGTACCCCTACCAAGGGTGAAAGGAGCCGAGACCCTACCATTCACCACTACTTGCGCCAGAGGTTCCGCGTACAGTAACTGGACCCAACCAATAAACTCAGGCCCAAAACCAAATTTCTCAAGAGCCGCCCAAAGATAAGGCCACTCCACCGTGTCGAAGGCCATGGAAGCATCCAACGATGCCAAAATGGCCGGCTCCGTCAGAAGCCCCGCCCTCGCGACCACGCCGTGAAGACGACGTAGGTTGAGAGCTGTGTTGCGATGCGGGATAAATCCAGATTGATCCGGATGGACCAAGTCACTAATGACCGTCAAGAGACGGGATGCCAGGAGTTTCGCCAACACCTTGGGTTCAACATTTAGCAGGGATATGGGCCTATAGGAGGAACAAAGATCACGTGGTTTACCCTCCTTGGGGATGACAACTATTGTGGCCAGTCTCTGATCATAAGGGAGAATACCCCGTTCCCGGGACTCCAGGAACATGGCGCGAAGATACGGAGCCACCCTGTCGGGACGCAACTTGTACAATTCGATTGGCAACCCGTTCGGGCCCAATGCTTTGCCCGAACGGAGAGAACGGATGGCAGTAGCTATCTCGTCAACCGTAAAGGGGGAGTCCAACGCCACACGGTCTAAATCGGAAACAATGGGCAGGGCTATATCACGCAAGAGAAGGCGAGAATCAACCACATCCCTCACAGACACAGGGGTATACACCACACGGAAGTAATCGGCAAACCGGTCAACTATTCCAATCGGGTCCGTTACACTCACACCACCCGCAGACTGAATCACGGGTACCACACGATTAGCTCTCTCCTTCTTATCCAGCCATGCCAGCAATTTACCCGCTTTGTCACCCACATCATACAAACGTCCCTGTTGCTCCCGAAACATCACTTTGGCGGCATCTGTGACCATGGACTTATAAGCAAATTGTTTCAGACCCAGGGCATGGAGCTTCTCAGGCGTGACACCAGATTCCAAACCCTCCTCCAATGCAGAAATCCCCCCCTCAAGATCAACCACCTCTCTATTCCTCGCTCTCTTAGCCTCAACAATAAGGGAGAGGGCCTGCCCACGAATCACGGTCTTAAAGGCCTCCCATAGGGACACAGCAGAGGAAACCGACCCCCCGTTATCCAGAAAATACGAGTCCAAGGACTTAAGCAAAAGGGTGCGGGTCTCGGGGGAGGTAAGGTACCACGGATTAATGGGGGCCACCCGGCCCACTGCCTCCACCCCAACCTCAAAACGAAGCCAGAGCGGAGAGTGGTCAGAGATACCCCTGGGCAGGTGCACAATCTCACGCACCGCTGGGGACTGAGCCGCAGGCATCAGGAAATAATCCAGCCGAGACAGACTCCCATGGGCCCCAGAGTGAAAGGTGTACTGAAGCTGCGTAGGATGCAAAAGCCTCCAGCAATCCACCAGGCCAAAGGTATCCAAAAATCCACCCAACCACTGCTGAGCCGCCGGGGTATCCCTAGGGGGGTGGCGATCGTGGAGGCCGGAGACTACCGAATTAAAATCACCAGCCAGAAAGAGAGTACTATCAGGGAGGTCCAACAAGACACGGCCCAAATCTGAAAAGGTAGAAGTCTGCAAGCCGGGGGGGCACATAAACAGTTATTAAGGAGAGGGCACGGCCTTCATATCGACCCACAAGAACAGCATACCGCCCCCGGTCATCCTGAATAATATCATCAATAGCCAGGGGGAGGGAAGCCCGGACAAGGATACCCACACCCCTGGAACCCGAGGTAAACCCCGAATGTGCTACGAGGCGATAGCCCCACCTATTCATTGCATGACAAACATTGCCTATCAAATGAGTCTCCTGCAGGAAAACAATGTCAGGAGATAAACGTCGTATACATTTCAACACCACACTTCGTTTGATACGATCTCCCAGACCGTTAACGTTCCACGAAACAAATCTCAACCCGCTACCCCCCATCCCACCCGAAAAAGCCCAAACCCCCCACCAATGAGCATGACCATAAAAAGCAGTCCAAATACAGAATAAAGTCGCCTTGAACACAGAACACACAAACAACGAACTTCCCAGCCCCCCACCCCCCAAGTAACAAGAAAACACCCCCCACCCTGCACCCCTGCAAAAAGCTAAAAAGCCACCCCAACCTGCAGTGTGCCTGTCGCCCAAGAACCCCTATTCTACACAAAGACCCCGGAGGAGGAAAGGCTCCGTCCCACCCGCCCCCCGATCAAACCAATGACGAGAAAAAGATCATACATCAAAGCACACGTGAGGTAGAGGAACATAGGCTTAAATCCCTGGAGAAGTTATACAAAACAAGGCATCAGTCAAAGATGAAATTTTCAGCTCTCTACACCACCTTCAGCACCGCCCGGGTGGGTTTCGGACTCAGTCTCAGGAGGTCAATGAGGCAGGGAGTCTAGCCAGTCATTCACAGCATCTGGCCGATCAAAGAAGAAAGTTCGATCATTATACTCCACCCGCAGCCTGGTCGGAAAAAGCATTGCGTAACGCATCCCCATGTCCCTAAGACGCTTCTTGGCACCACGAAATCCCATACGCTGCTTCTGTACCTGTTGGGAAAAGTCCGGATAAAAGTTCACCGTGGCATTCTCAAAGGCCACCGGGCCCTTCACCCGCGAGGCCTGCAGGATAGCGTCCCGATCTCTATAGTGGAAAAGCTTTGCAACAATAGGTCTCGGCGGGGCGCCTGGCTTACCCTGGCCCCCCGGAACACGATGTGCGCGCTCCACTGTGAAAAATTTACTAAGGCCAGACGGAGAAAGGTGGTTCTGGATGAGGTCTTCAACCAGGAGATCAACCGAGTGGGGTCCTGGATTCTCCGGCACACCAACCACGCGAACATTACAGCGACGTGCCCTGTTCTCAAAATCCTCCAAGCGCCGGGTCATGAAATCGTTCACCCTACGGAGATTGCCAATCTCCGTCTGAATATCAGAGACGTCCGTCGTGAGGCTGGATGATTTGATATCCAACGACTTCACCTTTTCGTTCGTCTTGGAGAGATCGGCTCGAATCAAATTCACCTCAATTGCCACAGTGTCAAGTTTGTGGGCCAAGGTTTCGTACTGTTGGCCTATGGATTCCCTCATGCCAGAAATGGCGCCCATGATGTCCTGCAAAGAGGGCTCCGTCGACGCATCCACTACGTGGTCGGACGCAATGGGACCGGGCAGGGCAGCTCCGGGGGACCCCTTAGAGTGGGTATAACGATCCATAACATTAGATTGAACCGGACCCCCGCGCAGAGGTGTCTTCGTCTTGCGCGTCTCTCGGTCCCCTCTGCCCGCCATTTCGAAGATGCGTCACGAGGAAAGCCACCAGGGTCGACGGACCGGGCACCAGAAATGGAGGCCCCGGGACCAAAGGACAACAAGAGGGGTATCACCAGGATAGAGGCAGCCCACTCCAGGAACAGTGCAGCCAAGGGCCAGACAACCAACTCGTGTCCCGGCCGCAGCTCTGGCCCGACCCTCTCACCAATGTCTCAGTCTGAGGCAGAAACGAAACCGAAACTTAAGAAGGGGACCCACAAGACCAATCCCCCTGCCGTTGTTGTTCAACTCCAAGACGGCCACCGAACCTCACCCAGTCCCTGGCGCACTTCGAGGGCGGAGCCCAAAAGTTCAATTGAACAGAATTCAGGCACACGATGTCCAAATCAGTTTCTGAAAGGTCCAGGTAGATCAGCCCAACGTCCTCTATATGAATCCTCGCAAAAAATCAGGATTAAAGCAGGATATTAAGCCGGGAGCGGCGGGGGTCCGGGGAGCGCTGTGCTCACACGGCCATCTCGGATGCCCGCCAAGCTCCTCCTCTTGCAGAACAGACTTGCTCTTGATACCTTATTAGCAAAGGAGGGCGGAGTCTGCCGGATGTTGAAGGCGCAACATTGTTGCACTTATATTCCGGACAAAAGTGTGCAGCTCAAAAGATACGTGAAAAACATTACTAATTTGGAAAAAGAACTCAAACCACTCGAGGTTGACAGTGCCTGGAAGAGACTGGTAGATGGTCTCTCAAATGTAGGTCATTGGTTTGCTGGCTTAGGTAAAAGCTTATTGTTTAAGGTACTGATGCCAATTGGAATTATAGGGCTTATCCTATTTTTCATATTTGTCTGTTGCAAGTGTCGTAAACACACCGGAAAGCATCAAGTGAATGTCAGAGGAGTGAAACGAAGTGTGGATGAGCTTGAATTAGAGGAAATGAATAATCAGATATACAAAAGGGTGAAGAATTCTCACCCTACCAAAAATGAGAGAGAAAAGCTGAATAGCTTGCTGGAAGAGATAGAGCTGTATAAGGTGTGAAAAGTTGGCATCTGGTTCCATTTGTTTTGTGATGATAGTAAATATCATCAAAGAGGGGATTGATGAAGCAAAGCTTCGCATTTGCGACTTGCCGTATTCATGAACCTCGCTCATGTGTAACCAAGTAATAATTTGTACGTCTTACTAACTTTATTGCATGTTTAAACGAGGTAAATGAAGCTTGCACATGTGTATTTCTAATACGATTAATTCGAGTCAATAAAATGGCCGCTGCTTTGAAATAGCTTCTGCGCATGCGTCAGTCACACTCACCTGTCCTGACGTGTTTGCAGGTTTGGAGGGAAATAGTTGCGCATGCGTAATACATAGCTTTGGCAGTAACGTGGTACTGCTCGTGCCATTGCTCTTGTGACCGTGTATATGTAGCTAACATTTAGACTGCATAAGTATATTTTATAGTGATAAGTTGAAAGTACAAATCCAATGATGTGTTTTCATAACGTTATTTTTATGTATTAATTTGTTCTCGCTTACTTTTCATGTACCGCGGGAAATGGGGGTCTGACTGAGCCGAAAGCCATCTTGGAGGTCCTTACTGCGCAGGACCGTCCGCCTGGGGAAAAGTCAACCTTGGCTGGTGGAACTCAGCCAGCTGGCAGGGATGGGCAAGATGCTCCTGAGAAGCTGACCTGCGAACTCAGCAGGACGGAGTCATGTGTCCCCATTCTGAAACAATGTAAACTTGTCATTGTATTTCCCTGGACTTTCACATGAGAACCCCAATCTCGCTAGGCGGTACCCAGAGATGCAAAGTATGCATCGAAATAGTGTGTTCTGATTGGTGTGTTACCCAAATCCTACCTTAGGACCAATCCAAATTGA